>NC_068975.1:26091500-27291500 GCF_016808095.1 Vigna angularis | reverse complement strand
GAGTTAATTGATTAAAATGTTATTTTAACATAATTAATTTGTTTATAAATATAATGAATAAGAAGGTTTTAATTAATGCAAACTTCCTCCCATTTTAGTATCCACTTTTCTTTTTCAATTATGCTCATACTTCTTACAGATTTTAAATATATATATATATATATATATTGTATAAAAAAGAAACAGAAAATATTTAACATTTGATTTTAATATTATATTTATATTTGCTTCTTGGCCATTTCTTCTTGCATTTCTATAATTTCAACTGAGGTGCAGGAAGAAGTTGCTTTGTTCTTTTATGCATCCTTATATGGGCTAGGCTTTTAAGGACCAATCCACTAAAACATTCCATCTCAGTCCTAAAGTAATAATGGTAAGCTTACAAGTTGCTCTGTACCCTGTCAAATTTCTCCATGCACCCATTATGTTGGATGTTGATATGTTGACTGAAATTAACAACAAACTATACCTTCTACAATAGGTAAAGATTGTCCATTAAGAGCTTAAGGGTTATCTAATCTTCATTTATAACCACATAATTATACTTGGAATTGCGTGTGAAATGAAATATTCAGAAAAGGCTAGATATTTTTATTTTATTTTTAATTCTAATAAAAATACATATATGTGTATTCATTCTTTTTTATGATAATAAAATTATTCTTATTACTATCATAATTATAAAATTAAATATAAATCACTTTTATAATTTATGTAAATAAATTTTATTTATTTTGCAAGTACTTTTACAACTAAAATTAGAGCGGTCAAAATGAGTCACAACCCACGGGCCAACCCGATCCACCACAAATTTGAGTCAGGTTGGGTTTGAAAAAATTGTATTTTTTTTATGCGAGTCAGATTTTAACCCGACTCATTTAAACTCGGCTCATGTGGGTTGAACCCGCGGTGGACCGGGTTGACCCACCAACCCACCTACATAATTTTATTTTATTAAAATTTAATTTTAATTTTATAAAAAAATACTTATTATTTTGTTTTTGCTTGAAAAATTATTTAAATTCCTTATTTTTAAAATTAATTAAACACTCATGTTGGGAGTGAAATTTGGAAGTGAAATTTCTTTAGATTTGAATTATAGAAAGTTTGTAATTTTTTTTTATTTAAAAAAATTTGTAATTGAGTCAGTGAACCAACTCGTTTACCCACCAACCCGTGATGGGTCATACTGAGTTCGAATTTTTCTAGCTCGCTAATAAATGAGCCGAGTTGAGTTGGCTCACTAAGTGACCAATCTGTGGTGAGCCAAACCGGGTCGAGCCGAACTGGGTCAGATAACCCGTTTTGACAGCTCTAATTAAAATAATGGTTTAATTTAAAAAATGATCAATTAAAAAATAATTAAAGTTAAAAAAACAACTATTTAAAGAAAAAATTAATAAAATACTTTTTTAATTTAAAAAAATACTTTTATCTAAAAAGTAAATTTGAAAAATAAATACAAACACTAAAAAAGAAGAATTCATAATTATAAATGATATATTTTTTGTTAAATACATTTTTTTTTATGTATATTAGTTTTGGATTAGACTATACCTTTCTTAGACTACAGCTTTATGTATATTCTCTTCCTTTCTAGCGATATACTATGTACCTTTTTCACCTTTTAAAAAGGTTAGAATAAACATATTTGTAGTTTAACCAAATTTTCATGTAGACAAAATTAAATCTTCAAAAAAGACTTACAAGTAAAAAAGAAAAAAAAATCAATCACCAACAAAGCTCATACACAACTCGCCAACATCAGAGTAATTTTCTATCCATAAGAACTTACCATATGTCAAATAGTTTTTTGTAACTCAAGCATTCTTAATCAAATGAACTACATTTTCTATACCAAAAGCTCACAAAGATTAGCCATCTTTTTAACCAGGAATAACAATGATATGGAAAGACTGGACACAGTCATCAACTAACTATTAAATCTGTTAGCATTTAACTTGACGACTCATATTCGTCCGTGTTGCAATCAGACTGTTGATGTTCAAACAGCCAGATAGTATTTTCAAAACCAGACAGAAGACCTGAGTGGTTTTACAAGTTATATGACAACACAATAACATGGTTAATGGCAAAAAGCTGCTGACACCTGATCAAATATTGCCATTTATAATATACAAAATTGATAACTAGTAATCCTAGTCTTCAAATTGACAATATACAAATGGAATTGCGAAACAAACAAGGATCCATTTCATATTCCTCTGCAGCAATTCATTTTTCCCATTCCAAATCTAAAACTTGAGAGCCACCCTTCCGTTGAATGCCCACTGTGCCTCTGGATTCTGTGCCTCTGGATTGCGGATTAGTTATCTGGTCCCAACCCATAATGTGTGGCAATGCAAACTGCATTATAATACAAATTAATAAGTGGAAAAACTCTTAAGAAGGTGCAAAAGTATACATGTTGTAAGAAAGGAAGAGATGACCATGGAATTCAAGTTTCGTTGAATTCAATCCGAAGGATTATTTAAGCCATGTGACAGCAGTTTCAAACTACAAAGGCCAGCATGTAAGCAAGGGATGATATGACTTGCCTCCGTCCTAGTTTTCATTTAGGGACTCGCAAATATAATCTCCCTCCCTCCCCTGAGCTTCTATATACGTTTATAATTGACTGAGTTTCCAGTGTGGAACTTCCAAGCATCAAGGAACACAATGGTTATCCCTTCAACCTCGTTTTCCTTTAACACTCTATGTCATGTACCTGTAGAATGATCATTATTTGACCTCATTGCGTTTTTCTTTTCTTGCAGGATATAGAATATGGTGTGCATATGGATCTTCTGCAGTCCAAAAATGAACTGCATCCCATGCAGTTTGGATCTAACGGCCTTCATTACTCCACACAGTTATTTATACTACTTCTACAAAACAAACTTAATATTTTAAGGGTCAAGATCCTTGTAGTTTTTAAACCAACTGTAGAGGGTCTGAATTCATCCTTGAGTGCGTGCGTGTGTATTTGGTCCAACAATCCTTATACTAGTGAAACATGAGCCATTTTCACCGGTTTAATCACTAGTACAATTTTATATATACTAATCTTAAGTTCTATTTACCAACAGTATATTATGAATGAAACCAACATGACAGTTCCACAGTAAAAAAAATTAGCATATAATCAACTATTTGAATCCTCTCCTGAAAGCAACAGTGGGTTGTCATATGTGTAAAAGGCAGTTCAAGAATGCTAATAAAAATGTCAAGAGAAACCCACATGAGTTCTTGTTAGGATATAGGGTATTTGGGATATAAGGGTATAATGGGAAATGGGATTAGGATAGAAGGTAGAGGAATTGTATAAATAGATTGTTTGGATAGTTAGAAGGTAGTTTTTGAGTACATTGTTTGTTAACAGGCCATTGACCTGTGAAGAGGGTTATGCCTCTAGATCTTGTATACACACTATTTTTTCTGTTAATAATACACAATTCACCACATATTTCTCTCTGTTTTCTGGGTGTGTGAGACTGTGAGGGAGTTCTTGATTAGGTTCCCAGTTTAGGAACCTATCAATTCTCAATTTCTAGATTCTGGATCAGAAATGTGCTAAATTTAATGGGCCATAAATGATGAATCAAGATTGAGGGCATTTTTGCGATGTATTAACTAGAGCTGTCAATTTGGCTCACCGTAGAGCTTGGCCCTAATCCACATGGGCTATGACCAAAAAAACTCACAATCAGAAAAAAGCCCTCCATTGAAAAAATTCATTGGACCAAAAAGCCCTATGAGCACATGGACTTTCTTTAGTATAGGCTGACTTGTCTCGATTTTCAGTTTGAATAGGCGTGTCTCAACTTTTAACAAAACCGACTAGAGTAGATCTTCAACCCATGGACCATCTCGACCTTGACTCGTCTAAAACTTCAATCCGGAACGGCTTGAGTCCACCTTCGTCACTAGTAGGATTGACTAGTCTCGACCTTCGTCCTAGGTTGCACCAATCTTGACCTTCAGCCCAAGCCAACTAGTCATGACCATTGACCCAATTCCGCTTTTCTCAACCGACAATTAAGGGTGGGTCCGAATTCAGGTCAGGGCAGACTCAACCGAATTTGACCAAATTCGGTCGAGGCAGAATCAGACAAATTCGGCCAAATTTTAGTCAGGACCGACTCAACGGCTGCATTTCGCCTTGTAGTGGGGCCAAGCCCACCTTAGCCCTGACGCTAACCCACTTGAGAGAGGGCTTTGGGGGCTAGGACTTTCTCTTGGCCCCCTCAATTAGGGACTCTCCAAAAGGGGACTTATTTAGGGGTGGGCTAGGACTGGTCAATGAGCTATGGGTCAAGTTGACAACTCTAGTATTAACCAAGGTTCAAGACAAGAATGGTGTTGATTAGGAATGTTAGGCTTGCAAGATGACGGGATAATTAGTTTCTTTGTCCTTTCCAACACTAGAAAGAAAATTCATGATATAAAAGGAACCATCTCTATTCTTATTTTTGAATTATTGCAAGTAGAAACTCATCAGCTCATAAAAGCTATAATATAATTTGAGAATTTATGAAAAATTAAGCAGATAAAAGGCATACACTGCAAGCTGTCTTCATTACAGCAAACTCGGCAGCTGTGACAGGAACACTGAAGTAGTCTTTGGTGTTTAACAGGTTGTTGACAACATCTGCCAAAGAAGGCGCAACAATCAGAGAGAACACATGGTGCATTGTGCAATCTGAGTAAGCAGCAAAAAAGAAGAAAAAAAACTAATGAAAAAAATAATAATCTTACTCAATGACACAAAGTATCCATTGCTGTTTGCATTGGGCTTAATAGATAAGCTCTTTCTTACTTGACCAGCATTACTGCAACATAATACGATTACAAAGCAGTCATCGCTATTTATCTTTGATTAATACAAATATAAAAAGAAAATCTGACTAAAAAGCTGATGATGATGTACTTTTTATTCAACCCCATCATAGTTCACTAAGATGATATTTAGTTGGCCGTCAAAACCTAATCCAAGATCCATGAAACCAACCTTGATAACATTGAAGGGTCATGAAAGAATTCAGAGGAATCTTGAGAGCCCATATTTATCAAAGAACCAACTTCAGTGGCTGAGAGAGCAAATCTCTACAAAAAGATAATCACTATGAGAGAGATAAACAAAAAACAGGTCAAAACCCCAGTAACCTATAACCATGCAAATGGATAGCAAAAACAATTACCTGTCTCTTCTCCCAGTCATATTTGCGTTCTCCAATAGAATGCATGAAAGTCATCATGATTGAACCACGTCGATCAACTACAACAGTCCCGGACTAGACAAGTGGAGTTCAGAGTTATGACATATGCGTTAATAACGCACGCAAAATGTCCATTCAATAAAATTATTAAAAGAAAAAAGCAATCTTACATCCAACTTAGTAAAAGTTGGAAGACAAGGACTCAACGAGAATGCCGCTTTGCCCTTGTAAACAGTATACGGAGCAAATATACGATCCGAGGCATACCCTGCAAGAGAAGTTCATAGCAGAAAAATAAAAAGTAAAAGTAAAGCCCAGTAAGTTCAGTTGCAGCCTCAACAAGTAGCAAAATTATAAACACTAGTATAAGCAATGCCTTTAGCAGCATAATTATTTGTAGAAGTAGAAATGCCGGCTGAATGGGTAAAATCACGCCGATCCCACAGAGAGTCTCCCACTTCAACATTCCTAGACGACAACACTTCCAACAGCCTATGCCTGTTTCACAAAATTGTAAAATTTAAAACCATCTAACCATGTTACTACGAAGATTCATCTGACATTATCGAAAGCTACCTCTGGGGTATGGCGTGTCCAGATTCACACCACATTAAGCAATTTACACAAAATTCTCCAAAGCCCTTTTTAAAAACCTTCTGTTTTTTTTCTGGGACGGACCATTTTCATGTTTGTTATTTAGTGTTGATACGAAGTTGTGAAGAACAACGGAATAGCAAGTACAGACAATAACCGATATTGAAGAGAAAGGGAAAAGTGAGTACATAGTTGAAGTAATAAGGTAGTAACAGAGAGTACCTAGAAGTGGAGGTGAGATGAAGCACGCGCGATAGCTTGAACATTTTGGAAAGCTTTTCTCTTTTCTCCTCTTCTTCACTTGCTGAGTAAAAGAGACCAACAACCGAGATTTTGGGGTTTATTGCTCATGCCCAGTTCAAATTGAAATTGGAAAATGCTCCCGGTAACCTTCACCCTAAACGACGCCGATCTACAAATACTGGCCCAGTCCAGGCCCAAACCCAAACCCAGGTTTTGTAGTAATGGTGAATTTGTTATTAGTCTGAACTACTTTTCAAAGCAATTGCAGCCATAATTTCATAATCCACCAAAAAGTAGTTTATGTTTAGTTTATATTGGTCAATTGTTATAAATTTGTATTAGTATTATATTTTTTTATTATCTTTATTTATCCATCTTAGGTCTATTGTGTTTGAACAAAAATGTTATTTTTGTATTTTAATCTGAAATAGAATTTCCTCTTTTTTTTTTACTTATTCTATGCGTTCAACGCTCATTTAAATCAATTAAAAAAAATTATGTTATAGTTGTCAAATTCATAAAAATTGTTAGAATTCTAACAACAACAAAATTAAGTTGTAATTTATTGATGTTCTTATTTGAAAAGAAAATTAAAATTATATTAATACTTATAAAATAGTATTTCTTGTAACAGTATAATGATAATAATTTGTCTAATATTTTATAACAACTATTTGGTACATACAGTAATAATTGTACTAGTTTATCTGATGGGAGTCTATTTTCTTTTTTATTATTGTTATTATTATTATTATTGTTATTTTAGAAAATTTATAACACATATTATCATTATTGAAGAGACCACGATTATCTAAAGAAATAATTTTGAATACATGTCTATAAATTGTTTTTTAATGATGCATACATATAAATTGTTTTCAAAAAGATGGAAAAAAGTATATATTCTGTTTTATGACTTATCAAATAACAATTCAAGTAGATATATTAACATCGTAAAATAGTTGTATAGAGTTATTTAATTACAAACAATTATGGGGACGGTTTTATGATAACTAATTTAAATATTAATAATTTATCGTATAATAATTTATAATTATAGCCTGACATTATGTATGATTTTTTTTTTTAAATAATGCTATTTTATTTATTTATTATTATTATTTGCTATATTTACCTTGGTTTTTTTTCACACACTAATTTCAAACCTGTGTATGTATGTCATTAATGTTGATTTGTTTGTTTATTAAAAAGAATTATATGTCAAACAATAATAATAAACATTTTAAGCTTATAATTAAGTTTTGAATTGAGTTAATTTAAAAATAATTTATAGATTTAGAAAGTCAACATGTTTATAAAAGTATAAATTGTAAATTTGTAAAGATATATAAAAGAAACATGTGTAAAAATAAAGTCAATTTTCTAAAAAGTAAAAAAATATGTATAATTAACTCATTAAAAATATAAGTTATTGTTTGAATAAGCTTATGTTGTCACATCATAAATATATAATAATCACAATTATATAATATAGGCGTCAACATCCAAATAAAGAGAACAGTTAAAATATAACTTGCAATTAAGTACGAAATTACAGTCATTCAAAATATAATATAGAGTTTTAAACTCAGACAGTTTTGAGTATTTAACATCCAAGAGTTTAGATATCTAAATCCTACAGAATGTGCAACAGCATCATTCTCCTCCAACTCTTGCTCCATAGGTATTTCCTCAACCTCATTTGCTCTCATCTAAGTGGATGATCATCGCAAAGAAAAACATACACAAACAGCACACAACACAGAAGCAAGGGTGAGCTAGATAAACAGGCAGTAATCATATTGTTCAATCAATTAATAATCATCATGCTTGGTATATATAAAACGGTTAATACATAACACATTAAACCATGACTCTAACACTTAACATGACTCGTCCGGATTAGTATAACTGTCGAACTATTGGTCGTCTTTACACTTGTGTAGTTCAGCTGGCACTCCCCAACACTATGCAAGGTAAATCCCCCAATTTGTCTATGTCTAAACTCTGAGACTATAGACGAGGACCTCCCTCTACTCTCACCACTTACACTGCTCTCCTCTATCTGAGTATGAATAGTGCTTCGAGTGTAGGGATAAACATACCAGTTCAAAGCTCCATACAGTTATACAGAACAACATCAACACCCCACACATCACTTTCAATCATCTCACCCTGAGATGTCCACTTCATACTCAATTACATCATTGTAGTTCACATTCATATGTTTTACAACCACTCAATAACACCATACATACATCCTGGTAGTCAAACAACATCAATCAATCCAAACAGAAGAAGAAAAATGAGTGAGATCCCCTCCATGCACCAGTTTACGTTCATATATATATATATATATATATATATATATATATATATATATATATATATATATATATATATATATATATATATATATATCTCATGCTTCATGGTTCTTATTTGGTAAACTACTTGTCTAATTTTCATCATAGTAGAGATCTTATTTTCTCCCAATTTGTCACCGGAGAGGGTTTAGATGTCTGAACGCATCAGACTCACCTTTGGCGCTAGCACATATGACTAGTCACAACGTACTGGACCAGGCCAAGGATGTGCCAACTCAGGTTTTTAAGTCCCCTCCTACCAACAAAGAAAGGCTTTTAACAAGTTATGATTTAATTATCTAAGTTATTAAAACTGTCCTACAGTGTTCTAGACATCAAATACCTAATTATATATATCTCCATTCCCCTCACAGTAACCTTAAACAGTACCTGCCCATATACATGCTATCATAGAGCCCTTCCTCCAAACCCTCCAACCAGAACAATTTCAACCAAAACAGATTAATTTCAACAGAGACACTTACAAACATAATTGACACATGTACCAGTTCAACACCAAAGCATAAATTATTTAAGCACAATTTCACAGTCTCAGTTATAATTATCCAATAAAAATTAACATAGTAGAACAACTTCACAAGAACACACCAGTTTAACATTCAACATGCATATATTTGTATAAAATAAATTCATACAAAAATAATTATCTCCCCTTACCTCATAGTCGAATTACCAAGCTCACATGAACTCTCCTTTACATGAACTCTCCTTTACATGAACTCTCCTTTACAGTGTCTCACCAAATGAGAACTCAACCAAACCCTATAAACCGCCAAGGGGTGACAGTAACATCTCTTAGAGCTTGATTTAACAAACAAAAAAAGAATATAAAAACAAAACCCCCTAGTAACATACAACCAGTAGCATTGCATGTTCTAGGTTTGAGATTGGAGACAGAGAAGGGAAAAGTTGACTCACCGGTCCAATCGAAAATGTGATCGGTTCAAAAGGAAGCCTTCACTGAGATGAACGTTTGAGCACCCTCCAACTCAAGATTGAAAGGTTCAAAGAGCTGGAAATTTAGAGAGAAGGCAGAGAGAGTTAGGGCTCGAAATTTTTAGAGAGAAGCTCAGAAAATTAGAATCTATTGAGCTCTTTCCTAAGGTCAGATTGACTTAGAGAGATGGGCCAACTGTCCCACATAGGGCCCAATAACCTTTTTTACCTTAATTAAATTTTTATCTCCATTTACTTTTTAATGTAAAAAAATATATAATACTATTTTATTTGGGTTTTCACATATGTAATGTGCATGGTTAAATTAGTCTAATCAATGTATTGACAAGCTCGTGTTTAATACGTGTTGTTAGACTTACTTGATCTGTATAAAGATATATTTGTTTAATGAATATTGTTAGACTCGTCTTATTACTATATGAAAAAACTTATGTAATGTATATTATAAGACTCACCAAATCATATAATTAATTGAGTCTTTAATTTGTATTATAATATATATGAAGATACTCGTCTAACTTATGTTGTTAAACTAATGTAATAAGTATATGGACAAACTAGTTTAATATATGTTATAATAATAATTTGACGAGTATTGACAAATTCATGTAATGCATGTTACCGTAATAGTTTGATCACTATATGTACATACTCGATATGTATTTTTAAAGTTATCTCATAAATGTATGAAATGACTCATTATATTTTTTGTTATACTTTTCTAATCAATGTATGTACAGATTTATTTAGTATATATTATTAAACCTGTGTAATGTTTTTTGTTGTACTCATATAATGAATGAACAATCTCGTATGTGATGTGTATTGCAAGATTTATCTAAATAGTAACAAAATTGTTTAATTTATTAATAGATTAGTTTAAGGTTTTATAGTCAATTTTGTCCTCAGTTTCGTTAACAAATCTCAATTTAGTCCATCGTTTTAAAAGTGTTTGAAATAGATCCTCACTTTTAAAATTTTGAGTCAAATTAGTCCCTTCCGTTAAATAAAAACAAACAGCGTTAAGGGTTTGATGATTCGACAAAAAACAGTGCTAACATGTTATTTTATAAATATATTTGTGTTGACGTGTTAGTGAATTAGAAGTTGATTGTGAAAGAGTAAAGATTGATATGGAAAGTATTGTACTTCCTAGGGGCTTTACACCTCATGGTTGAAAAACCATCCTTCTAGGCCAGTTCGAGCTCGTCTTTAATGGCACTGCTTCGTACTGGTTCACCGGGAACTAGAGCAATGGGACATTAATCAACATCCCAGATATGACCATCCCTTACCTTTACGCCTTTCACTTCGTCACGCCGTTCTCCGCCGTCACAAATGAATATGATTACTATTTGTTATAGAAGTTCAATCATTTTTTGTCTTGTGTAGCCTGACTTCTGGACTGCAGATGCTGTCAAGAGAGCTTACAGTAAAAACTGATTCTAATATTTTAGAGATGTCGGGTGAATTAGGTAGAGGAGGTTCAACTGCATTTACAACCATATTAGTCAATTGTCATAAGTTAATAGTAGCCAACATTGGGGATTCCAGGGTTGTCTTATGCAAGAAGGGTGTGGCCAAACAATTATTAGTGGATCATGAGCCAAACACAGAGCATGAAGATATAAAAAATAGAAGTCGAGAATATAAATGTTATCTATAAATCATTAAAGTAACAAAATAAGAAAGGAAAGAAAAAATGTTATCTAATAGAGTTACCACTACTTTGTAGATTTGATTTCCAAAAC
Organism: Vigna angularis; assembly: GCF_016808095.1. Lineage (NCBI taxonomy): Eukaryota > Viridiplantae > Streptophyta > Magnoliopsida > Fabales > Fabaceae > Vigna > Vigna angularis. The sequence goes on along the minus strand of NC_068975.1, from coordinate 27,280,349 downwards.
CTCAAATATTCAATTGAAGAGGAAAATGTTCTTCTCTTAATTCTACACGGAAAGCAAATCTAGACCAATACATAATATAACAAATCTTGAAACAGGAAAAAAATTAAAATAAAAAAGAGATAGGATAAAGTAAAAATATTGAGTTGAGTGGAAGAAGGAGAAGAGTGACAGCGATGTTTCGAATCTCGATCAAAGTTACAGTGATTACGAGACAGCAACGAAGGCGATGCCGCTAGTGATTTTGATTGGTATCGACAGTGATGCTATCGAAGGCTGAAGTGAAGCAAAGGAATTAGAGCACAAGACGACTTGCGATTTGTGTTTGCGATTCGAAGAGGAGAAACACGCGATTTGCTCCGTAGGACGGCGACGTCGTCGTCGACGACTTTTACTCAGAATCGGAACCTAATGGAAGCAACAGTGGCGTCATCAAGTGCACACGAAGGGAGGAACACTGTAGTGGCTGGCGATGTCTCTAGCAACGATCGGTGTCGCTGGTGACAGTTTTAGTCGTCCAAAGAAAGGCACGACGTTAGTCATGCGGAGGGCAGAGCTGCCGCTAATGAAGGTGGAGAAGAGACCTTCATTTTTGAAAAAGAAAAAAAAAAAGAAATCCCAAAAGGCTTGGGCCTCGCTTAGAAAATATCAAATGCACCTTTAAATTTCATCTCTGCACCCATTCACTAACACGCCACCATAAATATATCTATAAAATAACATGTCTTCTGCCAAATCATCAAACCCTTAACGCTGTTTGTTTCTATTTTACGGAATAAACTAATTTGACTAAAAATTTTAAATTTGTCAACAAAACTAGGGACAAAATTGGCCATTAAACCTTAGTTTAATTTATGTATTGAAAAAATTGTCCATTATATATTATTATAATCGTTGAACAAATATATGAATGATTCATATATATGGTTAGATTTGTTTAATCCACTTAGAAAATCTCATAAAATGTTAGGTGATAACAAAAATAAATATAAAAAAATAATATATATATATATATATATATATATATATATATATATATATTAAATAAGGATAAATAAAAAAATGACAAATAACTAAAAATAATTTGTTTGACAATTATCAACCAAATAAAAAAGATAACAAAATAAAATAAATTTAATACTATTGAAAACATTTCTTGGTTCAAGAATAAATCATACAAATAATATGGTAATTTTAATTCATTTGGTTCCCAATCTCATTCTCTTTCATTTTGTTTGGACTGGTATCGGTAAAGTTAGTTGTTTCTTCGTCGTGGATCCGTTCAGATCTCATTCAATCCAACCATCGATGTGTCTGCATTTCATTTTGACGATGCATTGCTGAACCTCAACCTGCGCTTCTTCTAATCCAGTTATCCCTCTTCCGTACACTCCACACTCTCGTCAACAATGGCGGATGTTGCCGGAGTCACAGTGGTGCACTACATCTGAAACCATTCCACTTTTCAGTTTCACTCAAATACTATTTTTGATTTTCATTTCTCGTAACCCTTTACTTATTCCGCTCTCTGCAGAGTCCCTCTATTGGCGAAACCAGCGATGCACAAAAGAATGTGTTTGATTTGGGAGCATTTGTTGGTGACCTAGCTTTGGAAGAGGATCCGAGCAGGTTTTCTTCGCTTTCTACCCCGTTTAGTTTCAGTTCGTACACTTTAAAGCCTGAAACTTTGGAATCAAGATTGGTTACTAGTTGATTCATGTGTTTCGGTTAACTTGACTTTGCAGCGATGATATATCGTTGGAAGGACTAGAGCAGGAACTGGAAGAGTGTAAGAACAATGATGTGAGTCACTCTGTGGTCGCTGTGTTGAAATCATTACTGCTGTTGAAATGGATCGACGTGTATTAAGTTATTAGGTTGCTCTGTTTTGTGTAGGTTGTTGCTAATATACTTTCTAAAGGTACCAAACTTAGGGACTACACGAAAGGAGTAGAGAACGATTTACGTAAAGTTGAATTGGATTCAATTCAGGTTTGTGGTCAATTTTCTGAAAGTTTTAATTGCTGCTCCATTTTATATTCCTTGTGGTTAGTGTGAATATTTGATAAAAGTGTGGTTGTTTTGCTCAGCTAATGCTTTTGCTTTTTTTTGTTCCGATTATTAGTTTTAATATCGTTCATTTTATCACAGGATTATATCAAAGAAAGTGATAATCTAGTCTCTCTTCATGATCAAATTCGTGATTGTGATAGTATTTTGTCACAGATGGAAACTCTTCTAAGTGGATTTCAGGTATGTTTTTGGCCAAGTAAGTTTTAACTTGAAGCTTGAATTTGACACATGAACTTCCCCTCCTTTTTATGAAGACTTCTCCCCATGAGAATGATTAGATTCGCTTGATGCTTTAGTACTTATTTACCTGTTATTCATCTGTAATAGTTATGTAACAGGAACTATGTTAAACCACAGCAGTACATTCAATAATCTGAAGGACTTACTAAAATATTTGAAGTACTTTTTTTTTGTATTTATTGTATATTAGATCATGAAATTATTTTTAAATTTTTATCAGGCTGAAATTGGTTCCATTAGTTCGGACATAAGGATACTCCAGGAGAAATCCATGGATATGAGTTTAAGACTTAAGAATCGCAAGGTATGAATGTTTAATTTAAACGAAATAAATTTCATAGTTGCTCACTAATGTATCATAACACCCTTTTGGGCCTTTCTTAATAATAATTGAACCAAACCCAATTTGTAACTAAGTCTTTTTGACCTGGGAAGCAATCTTCACCAAAATAAACAATTTGATATCTTATAATGTTTATCTATTTTTGTCTCTTCTCCTTACACCCCAGATAAGTTAGACCTTTTTTTATCAATCTCTACTTGTGTTAAGGTATTTCTTGTATCATCCAACAGGTGGCTGAATCCAAATTAGCTAAGTTTGTGGAGGACATAATAGTGCCTCCAAGGATGGTTGATATTCTTGTTGATGGAGAGGTATTTATATTTTTTCCATGCCCCAACGCTCTCTACCAATATTGCATAAGATGCCTTTGGTGGTGTGAAAATATATATTTATTTTTAATAGTATTATACTAGTTTGCATTTTACATCCATTTCAGTTTTTACGACTTAAAAAACAATATTCTAATTGAGGATCTCTCAGGTGTTTTACTTTTGATGTTGACTGTTCACATCATTGGTCACTTTTGTCATTATTATGCTGTAGACACAATATCTTTAGTAGCTTTGGTAATTCTATTCATATTTTAGGAATCTTGTAGCTTGAATCTTGATTAGCTTTATTAATTTTGACATATCTGCACATTGGTAGCCATAGAAACATTTAAAAATTGTACAATGATTATATTGAATTTTAATATAATGCATAGATTTTTTGATTTTTTGTCCACTGAGATACGTCGTCTGGGTTTTCTTTGATTTTTTGTCCTAGAGTTAATTTATTTCAATTCCACTGTCCTGTCTATGTTTTTTATTTTCATTCAGATCACTCAGTACTTAAGTGTATAGTTTCTTTCATTGTATTTCCACGTTATTGTTATATAATCTTTTAAGTAGACTTGTACACTTTGGACTTCTTTTCAGGTCAATGAAGAATATATGAGAACACTAGAGATTCTCAGTAAAAAACTGAAGTTTATAGAAGTCGATCCATTGGTTAAAGCTTCAAAAGCTCTAAAAGATGTTCAACCTGAGCTTGAGAAGCTCAGGCAGAAAGCAGTTTCAAAGGTTACCTAAAATAATAAGAATAATATTTTTTTATAGCTCATTTTTCTTTGTATTTGGTAGGCCATTTATTAGGTAAAAATTAACTAATACAAAATTTCGTCTGTAGGTGTTTGATTTCATTGTTCAGAAACTTTATGCACTGAGAAAACCCAAAACCAATATCCAAATACTTCAACAAAATGTCCTTTTAAAGTACAAGTAAGTTTTTCTTCTTGTTTGTGGTGATCTTGAAGAATTTATCCATGAAGTATTAAATTAAAGGTTGTGGTTGCCACCTTGCCATCATTTACGAGATTTGTATGTTGCCTGCTAACATTGAATGGCTGTGAAATATTGCAATCTATACTTCGCTTCATTGCCACCTTTAAATTGTGGACTCACTTGTGGTATTGTTTAGAGCTTCTGGTTCTCTGGTAATCTAACGAATTGATGTATAAATGTGTAGGTATGTTGTTACCTTCCTCAAGGAACACGGAAAGGAAATATATAATGAAGTTCGTGCTGCGTACATTGATACAATGAATAAGGTAACTGTTAAAAATAGAAATATTGGTATTTGGAATAGAAAAGGTCCAGTTGCTTCTGAGTGTTTGTCATTGTTTTCAGTTTTAGTCCAAAGCATATTTTTTGTTTGGTTTATTGAATTTTCATCAAGATCATGGCCATGAGTCATCAACATATTTTGGTAAGCTTAATATTTCCTAACCTAAGCCACCTTTGTAATCAATTGAAAAAACCTTGTTTTGTATGATTTGCATTCTACCTAAATCAAGGTTCAATAATGAAGGAAGCCGGAGCCCACCAGATCAGAAATACATCTATTTTTCATAAATTGGGTTTACATTGAGATATGTATATGATTGCATTGAAGACATTAGGTAGCTCTGATTTGGCATAGTAACAAGCCAAATAAGCTTATTCTTATTAGTTTCTCCACAAATTTTAATGGAAAAGGCTACAATGATCTCATAGGAAGGTCATAAGCAACTATCACAAGCTCAAAAGCTCTTCCAAATGCACCCCAGAACAACGTTAGATAACTTCAAGAAAAACACTAATGGTGCTGCTGAATGTTTGCAGGTTCTTAGTGCTCATTTTCGTGCTTATATACAAGCATTGGAGAAATTGCAATTGGATATAGCAACATATAATGATTTAATTGGTGTAGAGACAAGAAGCAGTGGTCTATTCACAAGAGCAAGGGAACCGCTGAAGAATCGATCTGCGGTATTTGCACTTGGGGATAGGATTAATATATTGAAGGTACAACATTGTCCAGAAAAAAGGAAATCCTTGCTTAGGATTTTGCTTTTTGATCACTGATTACATTGGCCTAAAATCATGTGTTTATTTAATCTAATTCTATTGTTATTCATGTTAATAGTTTTCTTCAAGGAATGGAGGCTAGTTAAACCCAGGAAATATAACTGTTAGAAAAGAAAGAAAGTTTGCTTTTTAGCAATTTGTATTTCAAGATTTTTGAACCTATTAATAATTTCATAAAGCAATAATGCTGAGTTATATGTTACTTTGATAGTTTGGTTCTGCAATTAAATTCATACAATACTAGAAATCATGTTTTTAAGATCTCCCAGGAATAATGCCAAAATACTCTAATAAGGTCTGGGAAACTCTTTTCTTAAGCTAGCTTTTGTGTTGGAGTTATATTCAGCCCATTTCTGTCATGATATCAGAATCTATCGGTTTTTTATTCTGGGTCACCCATTAATTTCCACTCTGGCTAATATGGTAAAAGAGCCTGATCCAATTTGAATACCATTGGTATTCCTTTGTTGTAATATTAAGTCCTTATTGAGGGTTGTTTGGCTTAATAAAAATTGATGTATTGTTTAACAAATCTGCACTGATTTGCAGACTTTTGGATAACTGCATTTCGTTTGTTACACTTTTTACAGGAAATTGATGAACCTGCATTAATACCTCATATAGCTGAAGCAAGCTCCATTAAATACCCATATGAGCAACTGTTCAGGAGCTTGCAGAAACTGCTTATGGATACTGCTACTTCAGAGTACTTTAAAAGTTCACTATGTCTTGTTATATTATCATCATAACATAAAGTCCCTACTGTTATGCATATTGACATTATTTTCTTTCATCTGCAGATATAATTTCTGTGATGATTTCTTTGGAGAAGAATCTATATTTTATGAAATTTTTTCAGGTATTTTTTATTTCTGGAACGTCTTGATTATTGTGAGGAGTTTTTTTCACTTAAAAAATAAAGAATAAGGAAGACTTCTAGCTTATTTGTATGTGAGATGAACATTGTTGAATTCATAAGTCACATGGTGTATACGTAGTGTGTGAGAGGGAGATCAACATTGTTGGATTCACTGTACATGTGGTGTACGTGTATAGTGTGCTTGAGAGGAAAATTGACACTGCTGGATTCATTCTCTTTGATGTGTGTGAGGAGCATGTCCAAAATGAGAACTCTAAGCTACCACGAGAAATAAAATTATATAAACCTTTAGTTACAACTATTAGTTTAAAATTAATGGTTTACATGGCATATTAAATTTCAAATCCCTTGTGGTTTTCTTTCTTTTTAATTGAAGTACATGAGATTTTTAAAAGATCTCTTAGAACTTGAAATTAAATAAATGAACATAGCTATTAATTTTAATCTAACCATTGTAATTAAATATTCTCACTCACAATAACCAACAGTTGTCTCTCTCTCTCTCTCACACAAACACTAGGATTGCTACTATTATATTATCGCTTGTCTGAAGAAGGGTCTAGCAAGTTACACCTGTGAGAGTGTATGAATAATAAATTAGAGGTTGCAATATGCTAAATTAACTCCTTAAAAACAGGTAGGGATGTATCAGCAGCAGTGATCATATATAAGTAAACATCATTTCAAAAGTGGTATTAGAACATCAAGAAACAAGGATGAGAGTTGTTTAATATAACTGATTAATTTTAGCATTGAAAACCAAAAAGTGATTTTTTATGAACGAAAAATTAAGCCCTAAATCAATGAATTTCTTGTTTGCTAAAAGAACATTTAGTGCTGAAAATGAATTAAATGTCTGTATTATAATTTAAATATAATAAAATTACGCTAGAAAATGACCATTTAATAATTGGAGATATATCATGCCACAAGCCAGACAGTTTAAGTATATTGGATCTCCATACAATGTGATGCAGAAATAGAGATGTAAATCATAGACTTCATACTTAGGTAGATGAAATGAAGGAATGTTTTAGGTTTTATTTGTGATTGAAAGGTGTCTCTTAAGCTAAAAGGAAAATCTTACTACACAATCATCATCAGAACAACCATGCTGTATGGTTCTTAATGTTGGGTGATAAAGTGCCAATAAAAGCATAAGGGTTGCAAAGATGTGGATGTTGCGTTATATAATTGATCATGCAAGAAAAGTTAAGACAAGGAAAATTCATGTTGTATTGAAAGTTAGAGTGGCATCAAGTGAGGGAAAGAAGGCAAAATGACATACATATGATATGGTTTAGGCGTGTGGGGAGAAGACTGATAAAGGCCCTTGTTTGAAGAATCCAGATGATACACAGCCTAATAATTTGATGAAGTAGTTATAGAGAACACGATGGCTTAATTCAGTTCGTGTACTTTGACCTTGTGGAAAACAGGTTTGGTGGTTGTTTTGTAATGATTTGAATGTAGAAAGGACCGTTGTTAAATTCATTTTGGTATATATTTATTTGTATCGACTACTAGATCACTTTAATGTTGAATCTCATTTCATTTTAGAATTGTGTTTTCAAGAAGATCCTTATGATTTTCTCTTTGGTATTTTCAGGTCCATTTGGTGTCATTGATGAGCACTTCAATTCAGTACTTCCAAATTGTTATGATGCTATTGGCCTCATGCTTATGATTCAAATAATACACAAGCATCAGGTAATGTTTTATTTTGTAAGCCTCTGATTTTTTTCTCTCTGGGTGAAAAGAACGCGTGTCTAAGGAAACACCATAGTGATGCTAATTAGACAGTTCTGGGATAAGTAAATGTAATCGCAGTGGATGACTGTTAACTGTTTTTGCATTTTATTCCAATTTACAGGAATCTGATTCTGAATCTTAAACCCCCCTCCTGAAATTCTGGAAGGTTGTGCTCCAAATAAAAATTTACAAATAGTTTTATTAGATTTAATTTATGAATTAACGCTTATGTTTGAAATTCTTTATATAAAAAAGGGTTTGAATTTATTTACAAATCAAATTCCACGTTTGGAATGCATTAATGATTAAATGAATTATGAATCGACTTTATGTTAGCAGATTACTTAAACTGACTAAATTAATAAGTGCAAAAAAATATCAATTCAATTATTAAAAATATGAGTGGATTTCTATTCGTACACAACTACAAATAAAAACGGTTTTCTAAATAAAATCAATGTTATAGATCATAACTATACAAAGGTATTCATTTATAAATCAAATTAATTCTTAAAATATTTGACCCCAAGCAGACTGAAAGAGAATTCACTCGACAATTTGGGGGCTTGGAACATCATTTAAGAAGAAACTACCATATGAATAAATAATATTGGAATGGTCTTTTCTACAGCATGAGAATATTTATGACTCTCCACTCTTAAACCATTTCAGCACATAAAACATACGTAGAAATAAGCTTTGTTAAAAAATATGGCAATCAACAGAATAAATTGTAGTATTCCAATGTTTTAGCAGATGATGGTGCACTTGGAGATTATATTTGTATATTTAAGATGTATGAATTTTTCAATTTCAGCTCATCATGTCTCGGAGACGGATTCCATGCCTGGATTCATATTTAGACAAGGTCAGCTTTCTATTTATGGACTTACTTATACAAGATAGCCTTCTCTTAAGAGTGTTTAAACTGAGAAGCCATATAACTTATAATTAGATTATTGGACTTCTATTTTTGGGAATAGCTTTAGTACTAATTGAAATGTGAGTCTAGCTTCGTATGTTACTTAAGCATTAGAGTTACTGGGATGTTATTCTTGTTAAAATAACAATAGATGTAAAAAAGAAAGTAAAATGTGATTGACACTTGCCCACTGGGGTCGTTTTTTCTTAAATATTATTGTATTAGTTGATGGCAGGAAAACTCAACTCTGACCACATTTTCCCTTTGTTTTCATTTGCGATTATGTTCATTTTTATTATAATATATATAGATTGTTTCCTAGCCTTTGCAAACTTTAAAGTGTGATTGAATTTGCCAGATGCAGCAAATATCGTCTTACTAGTTTATTTTCTGCTACATAATGCAAATCACATTTTTGTTTATGTATTTTTTTTTAATTGGCAAATATTTGAAGCAACGTGTAGAGAGTATTTACTTTTTATGAAGCCCCCAATTCAACTTCCTTCTCGCCCTTTTCTTTATTACATCTACTAATTATATACACATTTTTGGTTTCTGATATCCTTCTCTCACATGCCACTGGCTCATAGTTGGTAATTACCTGTAGATTTAGATGGACTACATTATTAATGGCTTTAAGGAATATTACTAATAAGATAATGTGCCCGCGTATCATTTAGAATTTACTCTCTATCGACCCATGATGAAGCTAATTTTATTTTGTGCAGGTCAATATATCCTTGTGGCCTAGATTTAAATTGGTATTTGACATGCACCTCACCAGCTTGCGTAATGCAAATGTGAAGACATTATGGGAAGACGATGTTCATCCTCACTATGTCATGAGGCGATATGCTGAGTTTACTGCTTCTCTTATCCACTTAAACACTGAACGTGGAGATGGTCAGGTTAGTATGATAGATGAATAGTCACCGAGTTTTCTTCTGTAAAATTCTAATATAATATATCCTCTGATCAATTGCAGCTTGATTTGAATTTGGAACGACTAAGAATGGCTGTTGATGACTTACTTATCAAGCTTGCGAAGAACTTCCCGAAACAAAAATTACAAACAGTTTTTCTTATAAACAACTATGATATGACAATTACAGTTTTGAAGGTAGGATTCTGTCAAATAACTATTTATATTTGCATCAATTAGAAGCTCAAGGGTGAGACAATAGATGTGGTTTTCATACTCAGATAAATTGTTTTCTGACTTTTGGCAACTGAAGCTTTCCCACTTTCTTGATTCCAGGAAGCAGGACCTGAAGGTGGAAAGATTCAAATGCACTTTGAAGAACTACTGAAGAGCAATACAACAATATTTGTGGTAACTGCAATCAATTTCTTGTATATATAGTTTCAATATAATTATAGTTTTGCGAATATACGAGTGCATCAATTTTCTGTTGCTATATATTCTAATTCTTGTTTCTTTTGGCATATGATGTTCACATCTTATGCCCACCTAGAATTTTGTAGTTTATCTCCTAAATTTGCGATAATGACTTTCAAATAACACAATCCCACTGAGTCGCGTCACCATTCAATTCACGAGAACTTTGTTGTGAGAAAAGTTTAAAAACCATTTATGTGATCTCCAAATTGGAGAAAGGACTTACAAATTTAATAAACCTTTCATATTATACTGATAGATTATACTAAGCAAATATAATATAATTTTCGTTGTTCTTGATGTTATCCTTACTGTTCTCTTCATTCCTTGTAGGAAGAACTGCTTCAAGAACATTTTAATGGTTTGATTAAATTTGTAAAGTCTAAAGCTTGTAAGTATCACAACAAGGACACGTATTGATTATGTTCTCTCTTTTGAAAAATACGGGTTTGATTGTGTGTAATTTGTCAGCCGAGGACCCAACAGCAAGTCCAGATAAACCTATAACTGTCGCCGAAGTCGAGCCCCTAGTGAAGGATTTTGCGAGTAGGTGGAAGGCTGCAATCGAGCTGATGCATAAAGACGTTATTACTTCTTTCAGCAACTTCTTGTGCGGTATGGAGATCTTAAGAGCTGCGTTGACTCAATTGTTGCTCTATTACACAAGACTCTCGGATTGCATTAAGAGGATCGTCGGTGGATCTGCATTGAACAAGGATCTTGTTTCCATATCTTCAATCATGTATGAAATTAGGAAATACTCGCGGACTTTCTAATCTCTTCAGGATGTCATTGTTATGTACTGGGTCTAAATCACAATCAATGATATTCCATTTTATATTATGCAAAAAGAAAAACAAAACATTTTTGTATCCTGTCAATGAAAGATAGCTTTGCTTCTTTCGGAACGCCCAAATAAGGGCACTTTTTGGTGCAATCTATTTGGGAATTACAGAAGTACAGATAATATAGGTTCAAACCTCACCATTGTTGTATAATGGCAAACGCATCAGTTGTTCATGTGTGGTTTTTTACACTCAGTAAATTCTTGTAGATTTTTTATCAAACCTTGATTTAAGCATTCTCAATAGAAAGCTGATCACACTAGATGTAATAATAATGGTGAAATCCATGTATCCGTTTCATCGTGCAAGTATCACTGTATGAAATTTTTATTATTCTGCCTTCATCACTATCAAAAGACTGAGTAGGTAGGAGCTTTAATCTTCAGCAATTTTTAGGGCCGTATAATCGAAATCAAGCAAGAGCACTTGTTTCATTTTGATATGTCGCACGGCCCTACTGCAATTTGTCATCTTAAATTAAGAAAACAACAATGTTATGTTTTGATCAACTTGTAATTGTGGTATTCTTTTAGTTCTTTGTATGTGAAATTTTCTTTTCAATAATACGTTATCAGCAAATAGAAGTGAACTTGAGATCTTATTATTTATCTATATATTACTCAACTTGTTAGTCAATCATAAAACCTTCAGTAGTGGTTGGGTAGATTAGTTTCGTTATAGAAAGTTATTACGTTGTAAATGCCAAAGAGAAAACATGTTGTATCAACTAATTTGATTTTCTCTCTATCCATGTGTATGAAGTAAAATGGGACTGGTGCAATGGGGCTTTTATCTCGCTGAGTAATTTACTAGAATCGAGCATGGTGATGTCGTGATGGATTATTTTGTGCAGCATGCTGAATTGTGACATGTTTAGTTGAAGGAGCTACTGAGCTACAGGAGGGTAGGGACGACTCAACAGTGATGAGATGGTTATGTTTGTAAGGAACCAAGCTGTGAGGTTCCCAGTTTGCATGTTATAATTTTGAAATCTGAATTAAAAATGTGAGATCTAACACCTGTCTCCGTGAAAATGAAAGTGACTTTGCCCACATCTCAATTCGACTCAATTTTGAACGAATCAGGAATTAAGGAAGTTAAACTAAATTATTTAAATATAATTTCTGAAACTAATTTCTATAGGAATATACAATGGCGACATAAAATTCAATCATAAATTATCATACATCATACATAAATTTGTTTGTTAACTGTTATTTTAAAAAATAATATTAATGATAGTTTTCAGTGGATTGATGTGTATATTTGTTTCATCTCAACTCGACATAAATAGTAGTAAATTTGCTCTCGAGATAAAATCCTGCCCTTCAGACAGCAACACTCGGCTTTTCTTTCAAAAGAAAAACAATAACAGCCAAAATAAAAACGGCGTGAAAATAAGACACTGGAAAAAAGACAGAAATATCAGTTTTTTTTTTCTGAAGTAATTAATTAGGTATGATATTATCTAAGTAATTCTCGTAGTATTGAGTATCTTCTTTTTTGCTTTGGGATATTCCTTTACCTTTGATTAATTAGTTTTTTAAACTCCGAAATATTGAGTTTAATAAGAAGAAACATCTATAAATCTGTGTTATTTAAAAATTAGGAACTACTTTTTATCAAAACTTTTGAGAGTATAGAATTATTGTACTTCTAGTTCTAAGATTATTTTAAATAATTTTATTTTAAAAATACTTGAATAAAAAGTTATACATTAAAAATCATGAGCGATGATGTATCGGGGTTTTAGATTTAATTAAGATTCAATAAAATATATTAAATTTATAATTCTTATTTATTTAGATATATTTTATTTGAATTTTTTAATTAAATTTGAATGTGGTTAAATTTTCTCTGTTAATTAGATTAAACTTAATGGAATTTGATGTGAATTAATTTTATTTAATTTGATGTAATAAAACACAAGCTAAACTTAATTTTATCTAACTTAATTTAATTTGTCTCAATCTTAAATTTGACTAAATTTAATTTAAGCAAACACATTTCAATTTATATGTGACATAACCTTATCTTGATCAAACTTAGTTTGACTTTGGTCTAGAGTGACTCGACTCAACATAGGTTTGAGTTAACTCGATTTGTCTTTATCTCATATTAATTCCGTTACTTTTGGTCTAAAATCGACTTGACTTCTTAGATCGATTCGACTTGTTCTCATCTCGAGCTAACTTGTCTCAACTTGGGACGATGTTGACTTGATCCAATTTTAGGTTAAGTCAACTCAATTCGACTTATGTATTTGATCTTACTCATCCTTATCTTTAGCATCTGCTAACTCAACTTCATCTTAAGATAACTCACGTCAACTTGTGTTCATATAGATTCGATTTGACCTTTGGTTTTTGCCAACTCAACTCCACTTAGACCATAATTGACTTAGCTCGACATTGATTTTAGACCAACTTAACTTAATAAATCTCATCAGACTTGATTACTTCACTTAAATTAAGTTTAACTCGACTAAATATTGATCCAGTTAAGTCGTAATTCAGTGATTCAAGTTCAAACTAACTACTTTATTTTATTTTAATCCTGAAATTTGACTTAATCTCTTATAATCCAATATAATGTTATTCTTATTTAAGATTCTCTTTACCCAACATTTTATAACTTGAAATTATTAAGACACATCTTAATATTAAATTATCAAAATCTAAACAATTAATACAAATATAATTAAAGAAAGTGAATTTAATCTAAAAATATAAATATAAATTTGAAATAAATACATTTAAATACAAGTAATATAAACTTAGATAAGTATGAATTATATTTCATAAGTTTTGCATTTTTTTTCTCACCTAACGAAAGAAACATCCTAACAATATACTTTCTTGCATCATTTTGTTAACACACAATAAACGATACTTGTTAAATAAAAAAAAAATAGACTTGAGATTTTTTTCACTCCATTAAACCACCAAGAATAGAATTATTTAATGAGTATGAAGAGTGGACGCAGATCGGGTAAGTGCGAAAGCAAAGAATAGAATCATTGGGTGTCGATCTAAACAGATGATGATGCGATACAAAGAGGTTCCAAATTTCATCATTTTCTTTCTCTCACTTAATCAAAATCAATATGAATGAATCTCACACTGTAATCGTTATAATCAATTGATTTTGTAGGAAAAAGAAGCAAAGAAGGAAGCTTTTAGAAAATATCTGGAAACAAGTGGAGCTGTGGATGCTCTCACCAAAGGTTTCTTTCCCATTCACATATTCATCTCTGCGTTTTTCAACTAATTCTTCAGTTAATTAACAATTCTTGTTTCTTTCTTTGTTCCCAATTTGGCGTTGTTGAAGTTCTCGTTGCTTTGTACGAGCAAAACGACAAGCCTTCTTCTGCCGTTGAGTATGTTCACTTCTTCACTTCCCATTCTCGTTTGTGACTCTACACGTGTGACACACACGTTTCTCTTCGCAGGTTCATTCAACAGAAGCTCAGCTGTCCTTCCATCTCCGAGTATGAAAAATTGCAGGCCGAATTCTCCGATCTGCAAATCAAATACAACGAGCTGTTGGCAGCGCACCAGAGAACCTGCAAAGAGGTTTTTTTTTTTTTTTTTTTTATTATTATTATTTATCATTTTTAATTTTTACCCTTCTAGACAGTTACTGGGAATATGTAATATTATCTCCGTTTAACGAAGTATAATTAATAATATAATTAATAATTAATTACACAATGCTATTAAGTTAATCGGTAAATATGTAAAAATGTAGTCTTTGATAAGCTGATTAGTGGGTTTGAACAAAAATTGAAATACATAAGGTGATTTTAAGGGAGAAGATTAGTTCATTTTACGACTTTATTTCCTTTTTCTTTTGGTATTTACTGAGAAGTCTATCCAGCCACAGTTATACTTGTAATGTACAGGGTTGTAGATGTTAGGATTCATGATGGCAGGTGAAATGGATAATATACTGTGTATAAAGCACGTGATAAAAAAAGTGGAACTCTTGATTAGCAACAAGAATATGGACTTGAAATGTTGTTTATGATGGATACTAATGTCTTGTGTGGTTAGGGAACTTGGTTATTTTAGGTTCACTAAAGGTAATGTAGGGGATAAAGTAAGGGGAAAATATGGATTGGAAAAGAGCTATGGACCTGTATAGAAGGGATGGAGGTCAGGGACTGGTAGAAGAGAACAAAGCTCCTCTTGTGGATACGATTGTTTTACATGAAAGTTAAAACCAATTTTGACCATCCACTTTGACTGAATGATCAACAGTAACATCTCCTCTCGGGCACGCAATTGTTATCATTTCTGTATATATGGACAATTAGTATTAGAAATTACTTTTAATAGCATGACTTTGAAGAAGTTACGTGATTTTTGTGTCTTGTTCTTTACTATATTTGATAAGATTTAATTATCAATATATACTCATCTCATTCTCAGCATATAAAAGGCCCCCCTCTTTATACTCTCTCATACGTATGCTGGCAGAACTGTGCATGCACATACTGGTGTTAAACTCAGAGCATGAGGCAAAACTTTGCCTTCTTCTGTTGTTGAAATCTCATACAAATACAATCTAATTATAAGTTGTCAATCTGATTTTCAGCCCAGTAAATCTTCTAAACTGCCGTATATACATTTAAACATATTATTCTATTAAGGGATGAAAATAATAGGTACAAATACCAATACATGTACAATCCCATATATTAGCTTTTGTCCATTAATGCTATTTACACCCCCCTCAAATTGGTGTTTGTGGATTCACAAGCATCAATGATACTAAATCCTATTTTGAGCTTCGTCTAAGGCAAGAAGTTCAGTTTCAACAGCCTTTAACCAACATTCATTCTCCATTGCCTGTTGATGATTTTGCTGTCAAGGAATTTATAGTACCCATTTGTGGGCTTAGGAACAAGAAAACTGTGTCACAATGGAAATGGATCTGGTTCCTGTACTGTGTCAGCGGCCAAGGAATTAATTTTAGGGGCCCCATGGGATTTTGTTTCCTGATTTTGAGTCACAACACTTCGTCTTTAGTTCACCAAGCAAGGTTTAGATGATGATTGACCTGACAAAGAGTTAGAAAACAATGGAAAAATAGAAATTGGAGAGAGTCATGATGTATTGCAAAAAAATGTATTTTCTTGGAAGATGCCATTTCTAGAGACCTGAATCCAGCTAAGGTTAGGATCATAACATAGAAAGCCCTTTTGGTATGGAGAATACCCAAGAAACACAGTCAACAACATATTGTGTTGTCAGTTTGGTGCATTATGTCCAAACTTCTTGCAGCAAAATCATTGAACAACCACATTGTTCTTCACATAACAAATCATTGAGACATGCATCCAGTGATGACCTCGGATACCTTCAAGGTCAGATCACAATTTCAAAAGGAAATTGATGTTGTTTAGTAGTTTCATGAATTGCTTAGATTGAACTTAAGACCATGAGATGTCAAGTTTTCATAACTTATATCAGTTTATCCAGCCCAAAGATTCATGAATTGAGAATAAAAGTTACACATGGAGAGACTGTATTGATTAAAGATAGATATGTGATATTCGAGCTGGAATCATCGAGGTGCATTGGTTTCATTATAGTCTTTCTTTTCATTATAGACTTTCTTCAAGTGTCCTCATCCTTGTTGTAGTCTCATAAAGACTGTTGAGAACAATTCTGGGATCCACGGAAGCTAGGATCCATGCCATGACTTGAGAATCTTTAACACTCCATTTGGCATAGTCAACATTATGTTGGATTTTGTCAGAGAGGTGTGCTACAACCAACATGCCCCAGCCGATATTTTTCTCTGACAAATATTTGGGATTGGAACTCCCATACTGAGTAATTTTTGGCATTAAGGCAAATTGATAAAACATCATATATTTTTCATAGACATGGATGTAGTTCAAAGGAAACAAAATACAACTAGAGGGTAATCAGGACAGGGAAACAGATAACCTAGAACAACTTGACTGGAAAACAAAAAAGATCCAGGAACTTGGACTAGGGTAAGAAAACAAGAACAAAGAACGTATTCTAAGCTCTGGGATTGTAACCTAGGTTGATACCGTGCTAAACTTAGAGAGCACGAGGGCAAAGTTGTGTATTTTCCTACCGGAGACGCCTCATATAAATACAATTTAATTACAAGCTGTCAATCAGATTTTCAGCTCACTAAATCTGCTAAATTTCCATATATATATGTGTGTGTGTGTGTATATATATATATATATATATACGTATAAGCATATTATCCTAACAGTTTCAAAGACAAATAAATGTGCAATCCCATATAATTTGCTTTCGTCCATTAATTCCACTGACAACTTGTTGGTCAAGTTAATTATTGTGTGTTCCCTCGCATGCCATGCCACTGAAAAGGATGGAAATGATTCTCCAAAATCTGGGCTTCCATTAGATGTATTCTTAAGTATGTTAACTTTCCATCTATGATGATTGATCTCCATATAAGTGGATTATGACTCTCGGATCAACGTTATATTTATGGAAAATATTAAAGATCCCCTAAACCAAAAGAAAATACTAAACTTCTAATCCAAAATTTGGTAGTCTTGGCCTCTGATACTATTAGAATATTCCATTGATTCTCTTGAATTTGTTGGTTTTATTTTTCGGTTTGACTGATGTTAGGGTTTATTCACCATATATGTGTTATTTGTCTTCACAGTTAGAAGAAATCAAAAGCTCACATGTCTTGGCGACGGTATCTACCAAAGAAACAACTGACAATGAATCTCCGAAAGATGGGCTCTAAAGCTTCCACGTTGAAACTTGCAATTCTTGTGGGTAACCTGGTTTGAAAATTTTCCGAAGTGTTTTTTTTTTTCAGTAGAGGTGACTACTGATTGTGAATAAGATTTTTGGGAATTTAGTTTTTAACCGAACCTCCATGGTATCATATTATTCATGTATCCCAATCTCAGCTACTGAGATTAGACCATTGTTGTTGGTGGTGGTGGCAAGTGACAATTGGTAGATTTTGGTTATAGGGGATTCCGTTATAACTTGTAATCACCTCTTCAGTCTACATAAGCTGTGACCTATGTGTAAAATGGTGTTGCTTTCTTATCAAGTATTTCGCACAGAATTTTGCTTGCTTCTTGGATTACAATGTAATTGATTGGGATGGGAGTTATATTTTGAACTTTTTGCCTGTCCTAGTTTCTTCTGTGTTGTGCTTAAATTAGGCTGAATAAAGTCTGAACTGGCAGTTTATATAGCCTAAATGGTTATAACCCTCAACCGTGGAGGGATTGAGAAATTTGACTAGTCGTTTTTGCCACTTTTAATGTTTTCTTCTCTGTTGGGGGAGCATAAAAAGTCTGATTATTTTAGGGAGTATTTTAAAGATCACATTACCCACCTAATGCTACAGCTATACTTGTCAACAGTGAGGGGAAGAATTTTTGTCAGGGTTTTGGGAAAATAAATTATTAAATATTAAACAATATATTATTTAAAATTAAGAGATTTTTTTTATACCATAAATTGAGAATTTTTGCTTTCGGTACTATTTTCTTAAGGTATCTTCAGCTGACACTTAAATGTTGGAAAAAAAAATCATTTCATCCTGTTTGATTGCGGTTTTATTTAACTTTTTTTTAGCAATATTTAAAAAAAAAGTAATTTAAATCATTAGACTTCTTGGTAATGATTCAGCTGGTTCAAAAATTGTAATGAAATTGTGGTTGAATTATATTTACTGCATAATAGGTTTGACTGGAGTTTTAACTTTTATACGCAAGGTTTATCTAGAATTTGGTTATTGCAAGTAAAAAAACAGTCAAATGAATTGAAATATCAGATGGGTTCTTTCATAAGCTTTCCAATTTACATTCACATGATCAAGTCAATATTATGCAAGAAGTGAAAAGGGGTTTGAAATTATATTGAATGCTTATTTTGCATCTCTCGTGCCTATCTTGTGTTTGTTGGCTTTTAATTGCATGAGTGCATAGATGCATCAGCCATTGCACTTCTTGATCATTTCTCAGAAGAGATTCTTTTATCTGTGCCCACTAACATGTGATTGCTTTTGTGAAATTATGCTCAATATGTCAATTGAGAATAATGAAGTTGTTTACAATGTAATAAAATCATGTTAACTTAAATAGTTTCCTGAACTCGGTATCTCATATCGAATAATGAATTTTGTGTCCGAATCCTTTAGATGCATAAAACATAGCTCCTTTCTGGAAAAATAAGAATCCCTAATCTGAATAACTTTAAAAAAAACACCAGTTTTAAGAAAAGAAAAATAAAAGGAATCCAGTTTTTCTGTTAAATGAAATTAATTTATAAAATTAAATTGATTTTAGTTTACGAAAAAGCTTATCCATTCTAGCTTCTGAATTTGTTTATTTGATAAAGTTTTTGTTGATTATCAATCTGCATATAAAACAATAATCTGAGATAAAGTATTCCTTACCTTATGGCAACAGCTCCCACAATGTGATATGTTGCAGAATTACATAGTATTCCAATTCATTGATGATGTCTCCCTGTTCACAAACCCATAGCACAATCCAACGCAATCCCACACACGTCCAATCTTGCCTTCTAGATAACCCTGTTTAAAGTCAAGACTTCCAAAATCTTTCTTCCATACAGCCACAGATTTCTCAATAGTAAAAAGGACCACTCTTGTTATTATTAATTAGATTTCAAAAAGCTACTACAACTTTTCTCCGATTAAGAATTTACCCTCACTAAAATCTTAATTTTTTATTAATTATTTTAAAACACATTTTTAAAAAGTTTATCATATTCATTCCTCTTATAATTTCAAATATTACGAAACTATTTTTTACATTGTAATTATTAAATTAGATTTATAATTCAATATAAATTTAAATATTTGTTTGATCCTTAATTTGCAGTGAAAATTAAAATTAGTTTATTTTTAGAGTTGTTTCTTAAATTTATTTGAAGCTTAAAAACATAAATTGAAAAAAAATGTGTGAAATACTATAAATAATTCAAATACTATCTTGAAATGATTTGAAAGTGTTAGGTTTATCTAGGAGAAAATTCATTGATTTCAATCACATAAAATATTGACACTACTATTTACAAAAAAAAAAAAAAAACTTAAGACAATGAGTTAATAGATTTTCAACTTTATGTAATATTTTACCTTATCTTATTTTTATCTAATATGAAACTTAGATTCATACTTAAAATTTTAATCAAAAAGTTAAATAAATTTAACAAAATTTGATTAGAAAAACTAAACATACACATTTTTTAAATTAAAAAACTAAATTGGGTAAAAAATTTAAATATAAATTAATTCAATTTCTTACTAAAAATTAAGAAAGTAAAATCATATTTAACCTATGAATATTTATTTGAATGAAGTGTGAAGAAAAATCTCGTATTTGAGAGAGGAAAGAGAAAGGTTTGTCTTGTGTATTTGTGAGTTAGGGAATTGGGAGAGAATATGAGAGGAAGAGAGTGAAAAAGAAAAAAAAAAAAAAAGAAAAAAAAAAGAGAAGGTAAGGTTGGTTGAGTGACTAGGATTCGGAAGAAGCTCAACCCTTATCGGTTTGTATATTTGGTTGTCAGTGTCACTGTCTGTGACTGCTCCTACTCACTACTTCCTTGTCACCCATTCAAATATCCACCTCCCACTTCTCCATTTTTCTTTTTATTTAATATTTATTATTATTATTATTATTACTATTATTAAATTAAAGATGATGAGTAAAATAAAAATAAAAAAGGTAGAAAAATAGAATAAGAAAATATGGAGAGGGAGAGGGTGAAAATAAGAGAGGGAAAGACGAAATGGAAAGGGTTGAGTTCAGACTCTGCACTGCCCTTCTTACAAGATAAACTGTTTTTGTTTTCATTATAAAAATAAATTAAAATATCTAAAAAAAAAAGCAGTGGGAGCAGTGGGAGCACACACATCTTTCTGTCCCAAACATGGAACCTAATGACAACCAACTCACCTCCTTCTTCCACCACCACCACCCCCACCACCACCATCACCACCAGCCCCAACCACCGCCCCAGACCGCCGCAGCCACCACCGCCTCTCCGACCAACGGCCTCTTGCCCAACGCCGACGCCTCACACATACTCTACCCTCACTCCGTGGCCTCGGCTGTCTCGTCGCAGCTGGAACCGGCCAAGAGGAAGCGGGGGCGCCCGAGGAAGTACGGCACGCCGGAGCAGGCTCTTGCCGCCAAGAAAGCCGCTACGGCTTCGTCTCAGTCGTTCTCCGCGGACAAGAAGCCCCACTCACCAACCTTCCATTCTTCTTCATCTTTCACATCCAAAAAATCCCATTCCTTCGCTCTAGGTTCGCTTTCCCTTTCTCAATTTCGCTCGTTAATTCCGCTTCTTTTGTATTCGTATGCTCGTGCGTTTGCTTCTCTCTGTGTTGTTGGATTCTGCGTTCGTTTTTTCGTTCTAATTTGAAAATGTTTAGGAATTGGGATTGCGAGTATAGCGTTTCGTACGAGTTTAAAAGTGTTTTTTAGTCGTACGGAAGTGTTTCTTTTAGCTTAAGGATTGACAAAAATACCTAAGGTACCGAGTGCGCGATTGATGGCAGAATTTTAACTAGATGTTTCTGCTGTGAATGGGGTGATGCAGGCAATGCAGGGCAAGGGTTCACTCCGCATGTCATTGCTGTTGCTGCTGGTGAGGTATGCGTTATTCATACTTCAGTCTTCGAATATTATTTGTGGATTTTAAATTTCTGCATCTACTTGCTTCAGGGCAAGTACAGTGAGTGACCTGTAACGAAGTCCCAACCGATTTGGTTATTATATTATAAAAGAAATTAATAACCCATCAATTTCAGCCCTAAAATGTTACTCCGTATCCTTAATAGTCGTCCCTAAAATGACCAAATTATATAAGCATTCTCCCAGGTATTAGAAATCACATTATAAAGTTTCTTATGTATTGAAAAATCCTTCGTAGGACATTAGTAAATTGATGGATATTTAATACCTTAGAGATTAGTTTTGTAATTTCCTTACTTAAAGGCTATTTAAGAGAAAAGGTAATATTTGTCAGACTAAATTGATAATTTGTTATATCTTGCATGCATCTGAACCTATATACTAAACAGCCTGACAATCTATATATCATATATCACTAATATATGCCAACTAAATTGTTCATTTAAGTATCTCCTACCCTAAGAGTTTAATTAGTAGGAATGTAAACTAGTCCAGCCAAACAACAAATCTTAGACTTGCCTTGTGAAAAATGGATTACAATGCTTGGCTCATCTACATAAATGAGTTTAACCGGAAGATTGAGTTTAGACTTGTTTAGATAAAAATAAATCTTGCGTGTGGTTTGTTTATCCCATTTTTAATTCAATTATTTTTTCTTTTTGCGGAAAATTTCCTTAAACTTATATTACTTTAAACTTTCTACAATTTAGTATTTATTATAACATTGAATACTAGATCATAATATACAAATAGAAATACACGCTCAAGATGTTAGATATACGTAATTTTAACATTATATTATGTATATAAATGAGTTTAATATCAAGTGTAAGTTTGCTTTTGTTTCTTTAATTAAGCAAACCAGTTTGATTAAGCATTTAACCAGTCAAGCTTGAATAGTTATACTTATTTACGACCCCACTAATTAGTAATTAATTACCATATGTTTTGTTCCACCCCATCCCATCTATTTATAGTCCTTCCAGATTTGTTCAACATGCATTGTTTCTTGCGTGGTGGTGATTTCAGTCTTTTCAAAGAGTAATTTCATGGCAGATCATGTTTTAAGTGACTAAGGGAGTTTATGAGCAAATATTTTATAAATAATGTAACAGTGTCTCTTGTAATTGAGATTATGTGGTGAGAGGATGCAATTTAGGACAATTCAGGAATAATGCCTTTTAGGGGTCAGCTTAGTCATCCTGTGTCGCTTGCTGAAGTTCACAAAGTTGCACCTGCTTAAGGGTTCCTACAATGGATCTAGGTGTGGCGCAATAGGTGTGCCAAATAGCCACAGTTAACCTTTGGATGTCATGTGAACTATTACAATCAGTGTAGTTACACTTTTTTCTGCATTTCCAACATATAAATTGTTTCAGAGAAATTATTAGTTTCTGTATTTTTCTGATGTTATTCAATTTTTCCTTGTAGTTCACCACTCTTTATACAAGTAAATTTTCCTCCATCCTTGTTGTTTGAATTTATTATGTTTTGTCATTTGTCCAGTTTATTTTCAACTTTCTTTTCTGTATGTGTATTACTTTGATTACTGTTTAACTGTGCACTCAATAGGATGTTGGCCAGAAAATTATGTTATTCATGCAACAAAGTAGGCGTGAAATGTGTATTCTCTCTGCATCTGGTTCCATCTCTAATGCCTCTCTTCGCCAGCCAGCAACCTCAGGAGGCAACATTACATATGAGGTAACATATTAGTTACTTTTTTTTTATCATATCTATTTGTTATATTCTTATAGATATTCTTTAAACAATCTTTTAAAGGAAAAGGAAACGTTGAAACTTTCAATTTTTGTCAAAATCTAATTTATGTGAGTACTAGAATAAAACCAAGACTTAAAATCTTGTTTATAATATATTTGATTTTATTGTTGGGTAAATTACATTCTCCTCCTTAGATATATTGATTTGTGTTACACTTTGGTTATTTAATGTGAATGAGCCTCTTAAAGATAGTTTCCTCTCTGACACTCTTCATTATTGACAATGGCAACTATTTTTAAACTTTTACTGTCAAATAAAATAAGATTTTGGATGATGTTCTTAGGCCACTAGTTGGAATATTGTAAACTTTATGTCGTTCATAAAAGTCCTATGTAGAAAATTAGTTTCCAGTGACGCTAAAAGTTGCAGAGAGCAAAAATGCACTTGGGAGAGATTAAAATTGTATTTGGAGATGCCAGTATGGGTGGGTACTTTAATATGCTCCCCCCATTTCATACCCACGCATATCATTTAATATATTAAACCTAAAATTTGAAATATTATATTTAATTACTTATTTAATGATACAAGTTGTCATCTTAAAGTTTACCCATGATATAATTCTCATCTCAAACCCTAAAGGCTTTTGTTGTAATTCTGCTCTCTAAAGTTTTCATGGCTTTATATTATTCATTCAATTATGGGAGCAGTTGTTGTTCTTCCATCCAACTTGGGGTATAATTTGTAGTTTATGTTTTCGTTTGGTTGATTTTTCATAATTGATTTTCAGTATTAACAATAGCATTTTTGTTTTACTAGTTTGTCAGAATTAAAATATTCCATTTAATTAGAATGTGAAAAATGGGTGAGGCTCTCAGGGTATGGGTTCAGAGGCAGGTTTAATTTTAAATGTGGTGTATGAATGGATTTTATAACCTTTTTCAAATTTTATCCATTTCCATCCCTACTAGGAGGCTTATTCATAATTGTTTACCACCATTAAGAGGATCAGTCAATGCGCTAAAGTGCAACATGTTTCTGACGTGGATGGAGAGTGTAATTTTTAAAATTGGAGGGAAAGAAGTTATAATTTAAGCATTACTCGGGAGAGGAAAACGTACTCTCCCTTTGATTTAAGGTTCTTCACTTGTCATCAAACAAGGTGAATGAGTTTTCAAATTTGAATTTTTCTCTAACTACTAGTAATAAAGGGACTAGTGTTTTGTCTTCATTTTTTCTCATAAATTTTTGAAGGTGTTCATTCTGAAAACTCTTGTTTCTTAATTATGCCATTAAAAACATTGGATTATAGATGTTCATTTAAAATTCTACTTAATAACAATAACTAATTTTCCCTTTTCACGCTCTTCATTTTGATCTCATCCTATCTTCTCATGTACACGTGTGTGCTTATGGCTTATTTGTATAAACCCAAATTCTATGGACCAATTTTCTCATGATCTAAATTAGAAGCTTTAGCAAAATGGTTTCAGAATCTGTAGATAACTCTTGCACCAGTTTCTTACAAGAAAACTAATCTTCATTCTTGAGTTGCCTTCAAGACTACAGACACAATGAGGAACCTTAATGAAAACTATCTATATTAGATTACAACCGGTCACTTAAAGTTAGTGCCGGTCAGCATTAAGTTAGTATTATCTTTTTCCTGTGTTGTCACTTGTTAATGAATTAACTGTTAAGCAGCAGTCATTGTCTACAACATAATGAGCACATGGCTAATTGCTGAAAATAAAAATTGTTAATTCTTTTTGTCAAGGGATTCTGCTTTATTATATTTGGTATTCATGTGCTCATATTGCAGTTATCAAAGTTTGACTCTTTGCTTTGACATCAGGGTCGATTTGAAATTATTTCACTTACTGGATCTTACGTCCGTAATGAGATTGGAACTCGAACTGGTGGTCTAAGTGTATGTTTATCTAACACTGATGGACAAATCATAGGCGGTGGAGTTGGTGGGCCGCTTAAAGCAGCTGGTCCAGTTCAGGTAATTTCAGAAAGAACTATGGAAGAACTTTTTGATGGCAAATATGAGCTGTGCTCTATTCTATTTTTCTTTGTCTTGATCAATATGCAATTTGTGCCTTGAAAAATTGTAGGCCTAACCATCAACATAATTTAGATTTAAAATGTGTCATTGAGCATGATTTATGATTAGGACATTATTTACCACTAGATATAACCAACCTCATTTAGTGGGAAGGTTCGGTAGTTGTTGATATGATTTTACGTTGCG
The DNA here is from genome assembly GCF_016808095.1 of Vigna angularis. Lineage (NCBI taxonomy): Eukaryota > Viridiplantae > Streptophyta > Magnoliopsida > Fabales > Fabaceae > Vigna > Vigna angularis. The sequence continues at coordinate 27,254,806 of NC_068975.1, read as the reverse complement.
GTCATGAGGTTGCTAACATATGCTTCAAGGTAAAACAGGGGTTGGAGAGAAAGTTGTATGTGATCAGTTCTCTACTTCTGTTCCTGCTTGTTCTGTAGTTTTTTTTTATGGCCTTCACCTTAATATACACAAATGTGATTTTACATGTATAAAAATTTCATAGGGAGAAAAAGGGAAGATGAGACGGGCATTTAGGGTTGTGCTTGGTAAGAGTAAAATTGATAGGGAAAACCGGTGAATAAAGTATGCATATAGACTTACTTTATATCTACATCGTCAAATTTCACTATTATATTTTGCACCTTCCTGTTTTTATTCCTATCAACCACTGCCTGGAAGTCATTTTTTATGAAAGGTTAATCTACACAGGTCATCGTTGGAACATTTTTTATTGACAACAAGAAGGATTCTAGCCCAAAAGTTGATGCCTCTGCAAGTAAGTTGCCACCACCACCTGTTAGTGAACCGGTATCAAGTTTAGGTTTCCGCCAATCCGTCGACTCTCCCAGTGGAAATCCAATCCGCGGAAATGATGAGCATCAAGCCATGGGGGGAAGTCATTTCATGATTCAACAGCTTGGTTTGCAGGGGACGCCTCCCCGGTCCACAGACTGGGCTCGTCCGGATTCAAGAAATTCCAGTTTTGAGCTGACAGGTATGGACTAACCTGCTCCTTCTAATAGTTTCGCTATGGTGTAATAAGGTTTCCTATCCGCAGGAAGGACAGGTCATGGGTCGCACCAGTCTCCTGAGAATGGGGGCTATGAGCAAATTCCCGATTGAAAACTCGATATGGCTTTGGATTTGATAAACCAATGTGCGATAGATGTATGATATCTATACATACCGGTCCTCTTTGTCGCGTGATGCCGTTTATAGTATGCACCATTCATTAAAGCTCGTGGCTTCTGAAAATTAGTACTAATGCTTGTCCTTGAAAATATTGTTCTGCCTCATTTACTGGTGTTGTATGTATAAATCAGGTTGCTTACTTCATTTTTGCAGGCCTGTTAGTTCATACCGGGATAAATATCATAGATATATGTTTCCTAGATTAGCTAATCTGTTGTGGATTATATTTTCCTTTCATTTTCAAGTGCACTTTAAGATATATTCTTCCAAATTCTGTCAAAGCATACATGATTATTATATTATGCTTCTTCATTTAAGCCTATTTTGAAAATGTTGATTATCTTTCTCTGCTCATCTTCTTGGTCGTTAGGCTCGTAAAGTAGTAAATGTAATGAAACTTTTTCGATTTTTAAGATACAGTCCACATTATGCGTAGTGTAATATGGTTAACTGGTATACTTTTTAACTATATTCTGTATGCTCAGAAGTTTTTAGATAAGTAGTAAATTTGTGATTTTAAGAGCATTTTGATTTATGATGCAAGGAAAACTGAAGACGTATTTTTAAATTGCACTTCCAATGGCGTTTTCAATTGTTTTTATTAAAAATATTATTTCCTAGATTCTTGCAGGACTAATTTCTTTTTGATTGAAATATTGAGGGATAAACACAAAACTTAAATGAGAAAAATAAAATAAATACAACGAATTTGAAACACTTTTAAACTATAAATTGGATATTATAATCGACTTACAGTTTATTTAGATATATTTCTCCAAAAGAATTTTCAAGAGGAAAAAATGAGTTTTTCTGTACTTTAAAATTAACTTATTCACTAATTAATAAAATATAAAAGAAGGTATAGTTGAGATATATCTACTTTGTCCAATACCAACCAATACATTTTAATATATCTCCTTTAACAGTGTCAAAAAAGACATTACATCCAGACGAAAATATTTCTTTGGTATTTATATGATTAAAAAATATTTCTGTGGTTATTTGATACTGATCATGCTTTTTATAACATTGTCATTTAGTAATGATTCAGTGATCCCTTATTTATTATTTATTACATCTTTTCAGTTGTTTAGCAATGTCTAGTGTGTAATAGTTTATTACCAATATACGAAAAGTGCCTCAAAGGTCATGTGAACAGAATACAAGAACTAGGAATCACTTAGCTTAATTATTCAATGAAAATATTTTATTTAATTTTCTTTTACACATCCAATATGATTTGTTTCTTTTTAACAAATTAATACAAGAGTTGGTGGTGGTATTTTCAGCTATAATGATGGCACCAGTTTTTAATATTGAATATGGATGCTTCAATGATTACTTTGTAAATTATATATTAAACACTCCCCTAGATAAAAACTACCTCCTACTTCATTTTTCATTATTTTTCTTTATAAAGGAGTGTTGGACAGCTGTTTGATAGATTAAAACAAAATTACTAGACATTATTAATTGTTGTATAATTGAATTTTATTTTATTTCCTTGATGAAAACTATTTCTTACAATATTTATTAGGTTTTCTAAAAACATCATAATAATGTATCATTTTTATTCAAAAATTTAGTTTAGTATCACATTAAATATTTTAATAAGATTAATATTATTTTTTATTAAAATTATTATTTTAACTAAAAAAAGTTAGATTTTCACCTTTTAATGAAAATGTATTTCTGATAAATTTGGTCAAACATCTTTTCTTGAAAAACGTTGTATCTAAATAATTTATTTTTTAAAATTTAACCTAAATATGAGAAGTTTCTCAGTTTTAAGTGTACCAATTAAAAAATATTATTATATAGTAATATACTCATATTAAACACTTTATACATTTTATTTTTATTTTTTATCATTCATCTAAACAAATTATAATGTAGATATTAGATTTTTTGTTGGTATGATAAAAAAATATTTACTATTTTATTTAACTAATTTATGAACTATGTTAATAAATACAAAAACATTTGAGAATCACCTTAAATAATTTATTTTAAGAATTTTTACTTTATAAACATTTCAAAAGTAATTTATTTTATGAATTTTTAGTTTACTTTTTTTTATATATTTATATTCGTTTTACGTCTATCAGTTAAGTTATTACTTAAAATTTTCCACAATTTTTATTTTAATATAGTTTGTATACTAATTGATAATTAATAAGTTTCCAGCTCATGATAAATTCTTAATTATTAAATTCTTAGCTTATAAATTTTATAACATTTGTCAAAAATAATTTTTATCTTAAAATTAAATTTGAAATATTCTCTTCGTGACATCTGTAACATTATTGATTTTTTTCTTCATATAATAATGCATACATCAAACTTTAATATGTGGTGACTACTGAAAATGATATTACGGACCCAGTCTGAAGGATCATCGCATTGCTACAGCACAACATGATGCCCACTTTACAAAATTAGAAAAAAACCCTATTTTCATGTCACCTTCTTTTCTTCCACAAATACAATACAAAACAACACACATATTAGGTTGAATAAGATATTTTGTTCCATAAGTCACTAACTATCATTTTTTTTATTAAAAATAAACAAAAATACTAATATTGCACAATAAATATCTACTTTATGTAATTCAAATTTAGGGTAATAAATATTGTATCATTATTAAAACTTTAAAATTCATAATAAATAATTAATTTAAATTATATTTTATATTTATGATAAATAATTAGTTAATATTACTATTATTACTATCATTATTAAGGTAATACTACCCTGTGGCTGTAGTTAAAATATAATTAATGATCACTGATTTAATTATGCTTATGTTGAAATATGAATAATTAACATAATTAATTAAAATAATATAAATTTATATAATATATTTTTTAAAGACAAAAACTTTGAAGTTTATAAGATCTTTACCGATAAATAGATAAAATTATTTCTTTGACATAAGAGCGTATCTCAGTGAATGTTTGAAATGTAAAGGCTTGAAACTAAGGATAAGAACGGATTAAGATAATATCTATTTTAACTGATTTATCTGATTTATAACAAAAAGAAATTATTCGCTATTTATGTGATTTATTAAATATTTATTTAAAAATCATTTGTGAATATTTTAAAATTCCACGAATTCGTAGATATTTGCGAAAATTTAAAAATATATTATAATTTGTTAAATAAAATTTAATAAAATTAAAAAATATACAAAATATAATATAAATTAAATTAAATATTTAATAAAATATAATTTTTAGGTTTTTTTTTTAGTATTGGATATTGGTATAAATAACATGGTACTCGCATCAATATGTTTATAGTTATTTCCTGTCTATTATCAACTGATGTTAAATATTCTCGAGTATCATTTATTCCTTACATATATTTTATTTGCGAATATTTATAAACACAAATATTTTTGTCATTGGTTTGAAACGTTTGAAAAATATTATCTTTAATTTTTGAAAAGAAAATCTTTTTGAAATTTATAAGATTTTTCAAATTCTTTTGTAATGAAAAGATTCCATTTCTTTTTATGAAAAAAATTCTCATTTTTTGACAGTGCATTTTGCACTCAAAATTAATTTCCCCTTCCTTCACAGTCCTATAATAATAGTGTTGTTGAGGAAGAAGTAACAGGGAATGTTGTACATTGTCCTCCAATTTCTAAAAAAAAGGTGGTCCGAAAGCAAGACGTTATAAAGGTGAAAAAGAACTATCAAAGAATAAGAATAGTTCTGGATTGTGTAAAGGGAATGGACATAACATTGTTACATGCAAGGTAAAGGAACAAAAAGGTTTCTGCAGGTGCAAAACTTTATGGTTGTTTTAATTTTTTATACAGTTTAATTAAATAAATAAATATAACTTTTTTAACTAATACATAAAATAAATTTAAAATCATTAAATTAAATAATTATATCTATTTATTTTTAAATTGTTGTTTCTACTTTGAGTTTTTGAATGCAATTTTGAAGAAGTCAAAATCAATGCATTAAGAAATGTTTGAAATCATGTGTTACAGTAGTAAATAATTGAGTGTCGGATTGATTATGATTATTGCTGGTAAAGGTTGTTTGAGAGAGGAAGGGAGTTTCAGTTCAGTTGAGTAAAGGTGCGTGGGTCCCATCTCTTTCTCTCTGCCTTCGACCAAGTGCAATCTTAAAACCTAAGATTGGATTTTTTGGTGATGGGTGGCATTATTTTATCAATTAATATCATTGACCAAAAGCATACCAGGTCCTGATTTATTCATTGTCTTCTCGATTTCTGACTCCAAATTGTTAGGGTTTTGGGAAATTAAACATAGTTTAGATCTGTTGTAATGCGTGTAGCAATTGTGGTGTCAATTTCCGGTGTATGTTCTTTGGGGATGCTGTAGAAAAAGGAAAATAGTAGCTCTAATTATTTTGTCGCCATGGAAAGAGGACTGCTTCTTTTGTTTTTCTTGCTGTTGGTTATGGTGCTCTCTGTCTTTGCTATCGAAGTGGAATATTCACACTGCAATTGTGATGACGAAGGGCTTTGGAGCATCCACAACGTCTTGGTTTGCCAGAAAGTGAGTGACTTTTTCATTGCCATTGCATATTTTTCCATTCCCCTTGAGCTCCTTTACTTTGTCAGCCGTTCCAATGTCCCCTTTAAATTGGTCTTTCTTCAATTCATTGCGTTCATAGTTCTCTGTGGATTGACCCATTTACTCAATGCCTATACTTACTATGGCCCCCACTCTTTCCGGTTGTTTCTTTCCCTCACTGTTGCTAAGTTTCTCACTGCTCTTGTCTCCTGTGCCACTGCCATTTCCTTTCCCACCCTCATACCTCTTCTGCTGAAAATCAAAGTCAGGGAGCTCTTCTTGAGGCAGAATGTGTTGGAATTGGGCCAGGAGGTTGGGATCATGAAGAAACAGGAGGAAGCTAGTTGGCATGTTAGGATGCTCACCTGTGAGATTAGGAAGTCTCTGGATAAGCATACCATCTTGTATACCACACTTGTTGAGCTTTCCAAGACCTTGGATTTGCACAATTGTGCAGTTTGGATGCCTGATGATGATAGGAGAGAAATGCTTTTGACACATGAGTTGAAATCAAACTCAGCAAGTAGTTTTCACAATTCTATTCCTATTAGTGATCCAGATGTGTTGGACGTAAAGAATAGCAAAGGGGTGTGGATTTTGAGGCCTGATTCGGCACTCGGAGCTGCAAGTAGCGGTGGTGGATCTGGGGATTCAGGTGCCGTGGCAGCCATCCGCATGCCGATACTTCATGTTTCCAATTTCAAAGGAGGGACACCAGAGATGGTTGAGACATCTTATGGTATACTGGTTTTGGTTCTTCCGAATTCAAACTCCAGGTCTTGGACCTCCCATGAAATGGAGATAGTGGAAGTGGTTGCTGATCAGGTTGCTGTGGCCTTGTCTCACGCGTCTGTTCTTGAAGAGTCTCAGCTTATGAGCCAGAAACTTGCAGAGCAAAACCGGGCATTGCAACAGGCCCAGAAGAATGCAATGATGGCCAGGAAGGCAAGGAGCTCGTTTGAGAAAGTTATGAGTCATGGAATGCGGAGGCCGATGCATTCTATCCTGGGTTTGCTTTCACTGTTTCAAGAGGATAATAGTATAAGGCCAGAACAGAAGATTGTTATTGACTCAATTTTCAAAGTTAGCAATGCACTCTCACGATTGATTAATGATGTGATGGAGATTTCCACGAATGACAATGGAAACTTCCGGTTGGAGATGAAACCTTTCAGTCTGCATTCAATGATGAGGGAAGTTTCTTGCACTACCAAGTGTTTGTGTATATATAAGGGCTTTGGTCTTGAAGTTGATGTTGACAAGTCTTTGCCTGATCTGGTCGCTGGTGATGAGGCAAGGTCTTTCCAAGTAATTTTACATATGATTGGCTATTTATTGAACCTTTGTGACAAAGGAACACTCATATTTCAAGTTTATCTTGAAAGTGGTAGTGGAGATAAAGATGATAGAAGTGTTGCAATATGGAGGTCAAACATGCAAAATGACTATGTACATATAAAATTTAATTTTCGAGTAAATGGTATTAGTTCCCAGTCAGATGAATCATTTTCAACAACAAATTATTCTTGTAGAAGGCAGCACAACAATGAACCTAAGGAAGGCCTGAGCTTCAGCATGTGCAAAACAATAGTGCAGGTAGGTGCACCATTTTCTTTTGAAAATTTACAAATCAGTGATCTCTTGTATGTGGCAGTGACATTTAATTTTGCGCAGATTTCTCTCCTGGCATGTTTCAGCTAAGGATATTAGGGTTTCTATCTCATGAGCTGTAATTTATCTCCAGTCTGTTAACAACTATCTTTCTTTGTTATTGACAATCATGGTATCCCTTGGGTCTAGCAACATTTTACAGTCGCTATTTTCCTCTATAACTTTAAGATTTTGTCTTGTTTATCCCATATCTATGATATATTATCCTCTTTTGAGATCTTAACCTAGATTGTGAGAATTTCTAGCATCATAGGCGTCAAGGACAAAATGAATATTGAGATAGCAGAAATGGCTAAGAGAGTCTACTTTTTTCTCCTGTGAGTGATCTATTAGTTAAGCAATTTTAACATGAAAGAGGCTCAAAATTCCCCCATTCGTCAGTTGTATTCTGAGAACAATTAACACTAAATAACATAACGATGAGTCCGTTCATGCATTTTGTCCTGTATATTTTGAACAGTTGGGCCTAAAACCGAATTTTATTTTGTCCTTGCGTACCAGCTTGACTGGGTTGGTTGAGCAGCTTTCAGCGATAAACCAGCTGAGGCATGTTAGTTTTAATGTGGTGTGATTGTTTGTTGTAATTCTGACAGTTGATACAATATGGAACAATATGCAGATGATGCAAGGTAATATTTGGATGTCAACTAACTCTATGGGTGTGACACAAGGAATGACACTTCTTCTCAGGTTTCCGACAGGATCATATCATGGAAGATTCATTCTTGCTACCAAAGATATTTCAAACTCCCAGTTTAGAGGGCTTAAGGTTGTGTTAGCTGATGATGATGATGTAAACAGGACTGTGACCAAGAAGCTGCTTGAGAAACTGGGGTGTCAAGTAACTGCTGTTTCATCAGGATTTGAATGTCTTAGTGCTGTAAGTGCCTCTGGTAACTCCATCAAAATTGTTCTACTGGATCTTCACATGCCCGAAATGGATGGTTTTGAAGTTACAAGAAGGATTCGAAAATTCCAAAGCCGTAATTGGCCCTTGATCGTGGCTGTGACTGCAAGTGCAGAAGAACACATCAAGGAGAAATGTCTACAAGTGGGAATGAATGGACTGATTCAAAAACCTATCCTTCTTCATGAGATAGCAGATGAACTTCGAACAGTCCTGCAACGTGCAGGTGAAAAATTGTGAGAACAAGTTTAGTTATCCCAAATCTGTTAGGTTCCTCAAATTAATCACTACAACATTCTGAAAGAGAACCTGGAATTCTTAACAAACTAAAATATACTAGATAGATAGTAGATACTAGCTTCATCTTGCTAACCATTTTTCTGTTTGATCCTTTGGCCGTATAATGAATTGTGACTTTTTCAAGGCGCATAGAACCTCTTCTCATAATCAAACAGGAAAAAGGACTAAATGCAAAATTCTGAAAGTGCTTACTTTCTTGTGTGTGTGTGTGTGTGTATATATATATAATAATATGAAAAGATGGATGAATGTGAAAAAACTATACATTAGACTAATTTTAGCTTATGTTGTTTGTTAATGTATTGTTGTAATATTAGTTATTCAATAAACTTATAGAAATTAATACGATATTTAAAATTGAGGTGGTATCTTCTGACTGCTCATTTGATCAAATGAACGCATACAAATTAGAAAAGCTTTTTGTTAATTGAATTTTAGATTTCTTGGTTGGTGGATTTTGTCTGTCACTTGATAATAACTAACATTTTTGTAATTATATTTTTAATGCTCATCATATTTTAATTTTTTTTATCATATTTATTAGTTTCATAAATATTAATAGTCATTACACTTTAGAAAAACGTGAAACATTATTTCTCTGATTTAAGATTGTGAGGTTTTGGTATAAGGGGTTTGTTCTGTATACTCATGAGCCATCCACAACTTGATTAATGTATTTAAGAGTAAATTGTACAGATAAAATTTTAATCAACTTTTAATTTGATATGCTACAATAAAATTCAAATTTATACTCTAGAAATTTTAATAATGCGATATGCTGATTTAAAAGTGTCCAATTAATGTAAATTTAGGTATGAAGATCTTCAACTATATTGTGTCATTGTATTAATCACTCTTAATTATGTTAAGATGAATTTTAAAATTTTAGAAAATGTTAAATGTTTTTTTAAATAAATCAATTCAATTTTTTGGTTTGAATAAGACAATTTAATTCCTATTATGTCCAATATTTATTTTCATAATATATATTTAAAGAATCAACATTTTCATTATTAGACTTTATGAAAATTATTAGTAATTGTTAAATTATCAAATATTAATATTAATATTTGATAATTCTAAAAAAATATTAGATGGTATAGAAAGTTTCAAAATGTAAATCATTAATATATACATGTTTTTGAAGTATCTTTGTTGTTCTCAATTCAAAAAAAGTTTAAGCCGATTTCTCATGAAGTTTATATTCAGAATGATAATGGTTTTACCAGTTTATAACTTGTATTATAAATTATAAAGTTTGGTATATTGCTTCTAAAATTGTTGTTCCCTGTTAGATGTTGAGATGTTAACAAATAAAATTAGGAATATTATAAAACAAGAAAAAGAATGATTGAGGACTTCCTCATGTTGATTTAAGATCTTCTAAATTTTTTAACCTTTTTTCTTATCGATTTTTTTTAATATATTTTCATTTCTTTCTTTTGTTTACTTACTTTATTAGGTTTAACTCTTTGCCTTAGACAACTATTTGAATTATTTAATATTATTAGTGAAGTCAATTACCTATAAATATTCTCGTTCCAAACTTTAAATAAGATGGTTTAGTTAATTTTACTTATCCTAATATTATTTAATAAGAAAAACTAAAAAAACATAGGAATTTTAAAAACATCATTTAACCAGTAAATTGAGTCAGAAATTATGAATTATTAGACGTCAGATCAAGCTCTATGAAAATAATATGAAAACAAGATGGTTTAAACTACACTAATATATAAATTAAATTTTAAAAGTTAATCAATCAACAATGACATACTTTGATTATCACATATTTTTTTTTTACAAAGCACTGCCAGTTAAATACTTATCACAAAACATAAACTCCCAACATTTACCATATACAAACTGTTTAAATAATAAAAATTTAAAATTTGATGCAAGTTTGTAACATATAATTTTGTAATTTATATAACAATTTTATACAATCTAATATAAATTTATAATTTTATACAATTTAAGTACATAAAATTGTATTATATTATTATATTAAACCATTTTCAATTAATCATATTTTAAAGTGTTGATTCAATGTATTCCTTAAATATTTATATTCTCATATTATTATTAATCTAATTACTTATTTAATAATTTCATCTTACATCATCTTATTATTTTAAATTATTTGATTATTTTTTCTCACTTACAAGAAAATTGATCAAACTAGTTATGGTATTTTTATAAGCATGTATAAATTTTATGGTATTTTTTATAAGCATATTTCTAGAATAGTTTCTTATAAATGTCAACGTATAAAAATAATAAATACATCAAAGTAAATCAAATCTCAAATAAATTATATAAGTGAGAGACAATAACAAGAACTAAATAAGGATAATCTTAAAAATTGATTTTAAACATTAATTTCATTCATTTTTATGTTAAATAATATTATAAATCAGAAGAGTTAACAGTACAATATAAATTGAATTTTACATTAAAATTCAAACTTCTACACTTAAATAATATGAATTTTAAAACAAAAGAAAAATAGAATGAAGTTTTCATATTAGTAATATTTAAGTACAGAAAATAGAATTTTAATGTAACATGTCAAATTAAAAGTTGATTATGAAGATTTTTTTTTTGTGATTTAATTTTCAATTGTACAAGTTCTTTTTTCTTGATTTCATACAAAAATTTCAAAAGCCTTCTATGCTTAAAATATCAATTGCACATGATCATCAAATATAATCAACTAGCAAGAAACTATACATATGCTGGTCTCGAATGTTTAAACACTATAATTTGTGCATCTTCATTGAATAACTAATATCACAAAACATGTTCTCAATTGCGCGACATAGTATGCCAGAAAAGCACTAATATGTCACATTCTTCCATCTTTTCATAAACAAATGCATAAAACCATAGGCACTTTCAGGGTTTTGCATCGTCCTTTCTGATGATGGGTAGCAGTTCTATACACATTGTTTGAAAGCCATAATTCATTTTTGGGAATAAAGATTAATCAGTAAAATGGTTAGTAAAATGGATGTAGTATCTACTATATTTAGTTTAAGAACTCCAGGTTCATGTCAAAAGTCATGAATTTTGAGGAACCTAAAAAGTTGATGCATTTAAGATTGTTTTCACAAATTTTCACCTGTACGTTGTAGGACAGCTCTAAGTTCATCTGCAATCTCATGGAGGAGGATAGGTTTTCGAATGAATCCATTCATTCCCACCTGTAGGCATCTCTCCTTGATGTGCTCTTCTGCACTAGCAGTGAAAGCTATGATCAAGGGCCAATTATGGCTTTGTAATTTCCTAATCCTTTTTGCAACTTCAAAACCATCCATTTCAGGCATGTGAAGATCTAACAGAATAATTTTGAACAAGTTACCAGAGGCACTGATTGCACCAAGACATTCAAATCCTGATGAAACAGCAGTTACTTGACACCCCAGTTTCTCAAGAAGCTTCTTGGTCACGGTCCTGTTTACATCATCATCATCAGCTAACACAATCTTAAGCCCTTTAAACTGGGAGTTTGATAAATCTTTAGGAGCAAGAATGAATCTTCCATGTGATGATCCTGACTGAAACTTGAGCAGAAGCGTCATTCCTTGTGTCAAACCCATAGTGTTAGTTGATATCCAAATATTACCTTGCATCATCTGCATATGATTCCATATTGTATCAACTGTCAGAATTACAGAAAACAATCACACCACATTAAAACTAAACCTACTTCAGTCGGTTTACCGCTAAAAGCTGCTCAACCAACCCACAGTCAAGCTGGCAGGCAAGGACAAAACAAAATGCATGAAGCGCTTATTGTTTTGAATATATTTAGTATTTATTGTTCTCATAATAAAACTGAGGAATGGGGGAAATTCTAGTCTCTTTCACGTTAAAATTATAGAACAAATAGATCCCACAGTAGAAAAAAGCAGACCTTCTTAGTCCTTTTTGTTATTTCAATATTTTTCCCCAAATCCTATGATGCTTGAAACTAGACCAAATAGGAGCTTTGTATGTGAAGGCTATTTCTTATTCCTAAAAATGACCTCTCACACTTAAAAAGTCTAATTTTAATTCATCATATGTTCTCGATATCAACTCCTCAATGCATCAGTCACCAACTCAACATTGAGGGTTCAACCCTAAAATCATCTTCTAAGCATAAAATGTGATGCTGAGGTTTACAGCCAACACAATTCAGAAAATTAATGGAGCAGCACAGAATTTCTCAAAAGGGGGGGAAATAGAGCTCTTTAATAAACAGTAAAAACATAAATGTAGGAATAATTCATATAACTACAAATCACTGACAGAAAGTGATATTGAAATTTTCTGAAGAGAATGATGCACCTACCTGCACCAGTGTTTTGCACATGCTGAAGCTGAGGACTTCCTTAGATTCATTGTTGAAGTGCCCTTTAACATTACAATTTGTTGTTGAAAATGTTTCATCTGCCTGGGAACTGATACCATTTATATGAAAACTAAATCTTATATGTACATAAGCATTTTGCATGCTTGATCTCCATTTTCCAATATTTTTATCACCTTTATCTCCACTATCACTTTCAAGATAAACTTGAAATACGAGAGTCCCTCTGTCATATATGTTCAATAAATAGCCAATCATATGTAAAATTACTTGGAAAGACCTTGCCTCATCACCAATAACCAGATCAGGCAAAGACTTGTCTACATCAACTTCAAGACCAAAGCCTTTATATATACACAAACACTTGGTAGTGCAAGAAACTTCCCTCATCATTGAATGCAGATTGAAAGGTTTCATCTCCAACTGGAAGGTCCCATTGTCATTTGCAGAGATCTCCATCACATCGTTAATCAATCGTGATAGGGCATTGCTAACTTTGAAAATTGAGTCAATAACAATCTTCTGTTCTGGCCTTATATTATCCTCTTGAAACATTGAAAGCAAGCCCAGGATTGAATGCATTGGCCTCCGCATTGCATGACTCATAACTTTCTCAAACGAACTCCTAGCCTTCCTGGCCATCATTGCATTCTTCTGAGCCTGTTGTAATGCCCGGTTTTGCTCTGCAAGTTTCTGGCTCATAAGCTGAGACTCTTCAAGAACAGACGCGTGAGACAAGGCCACAGCAACCTGATCAGCAACCACTTCCACTATCTCCATTTCATGGGAGGTCCAAGTCCTGGAGTTTGAATATGGAAGAACCAAAACCAGTATGGCATAAGCCGTTTCAACTAACTCTGGTGTTCCTCCTTTGAAATTGGAAACATGAAGTATGGGCATGCGAATGGCTGCCACGGCACCTGAATCCCCAGATCCACCACCACTACTTGCAGCTCCTAGTTTCGAATCAGGCCTCAAAATCCAAACGCCATTGCTCTTCTTTATGTCCAACACATCCGGATCACTAATAGGAATAGAATTGTGAAAACTACTTGCTGAGTTTGGTTTCAACTCATGTGTCAAGAGCATTTCCTTCCTATCATCATCAGGCATCCAAACTGCACAATTGTGCAAATCCAAGGCCTTGGAAAGCTCAACAAGTGTGGTATACAAGATGGTATGCTTATCCAGAGACTTCCTAATCTCACAGGTGAGCATCCTAACATGCCAACTAGCTTCCTCCTGTTTCTTCATAATCCCAACCTCCTGGCCCAATTCCAACACATTCTGCCTCAAGAAGAGCTCCCTGACTTTGATTTTCAGCAGAAGAGGTATGAGGGTGGGAAAGGAAATGGCAGTGGCACAGGAGACAAGAGCAGTGAGGAACTTAGCAACAGTGAGGGAAAGAAACAACCGGAACGAGTGGGGGCCGTAGTAAGTATAGGCATTAAGTAAATGGGTTGATCCACAGAGAACTATGAACGCAATGAATTGAAGGAAGACCAATTTAAAGGGTACATTGGAGCGACTGACAAAGTAAAGGAGCTCAAGGGGAATGGAAAAATATGCAATGGCGATGAAAAAGTCGCTCACTTTCTGGCAAACCAGGACGTTGTGGATGCTCCAAAACCCTTCCTCATCACAATTGCACTGTGAATATTCCACATCCATGGCAAAGGCAGAAAGCACCATGACCAACAGCAGCAACAACAAAAGAAGCAGCCCTTTTTCCATGGCAACGAAAAACTAGTGCTACTTTTTTCCTTTTCTAAACCATTCCCCAGAGTTAACCAACAGCTCAAATTAACATCACAATTGGCACACACATTACAACAGATTTAAACTAAGCTTAATTTCCCAAAACCCTAACAATTTTTAGCCAGAAATCGAGAAGATAAAGAATAAATAATTGTTGTGCTTTCGGGGAATTAGCAAGAACGAAGAAAGAATGAATATTTTGGTTTGAACTTGGAAGGGAAGAACCTGCTTGTGAGCACAGGAAGCGAGAGTGAGAGAAGTGTGTGGGACCCACGCAGCTATACATGAACCGAACCGAGACTACCTTGCTTTGCTCACACACCTTTACGTGTAATAATAAATGTCATTATGATCTGCCACAAAATTAATTACTAGAATAACATATTCGAAAGATTTCATAGTATCCATTGTAATCTTATCTTTATTATTATAAGATATCTTAAACCAGTAAAAATAAATAATTTAATAACTTTAATAATTGGTCAAATTAATCTTTATTATTTCCTAATTTGACCAAAAGAAAAAACTAGAGTTCTCATCGCTCATGAATACAAAACATAAAAAAGAAAAAATTCTTGGTTATGTTAACCAAAAGTTCAGACAATAAGCTAGAGTTAAATTCCTTTTTAAAATGAATTAAAATATTAAATTGATATATTCAAACTGAACTCGGGATAGTTTCATCAATCAATCTTGAAAAAAACTAAATTATAAAATAATATTAGATTAATACTTTCAACATTATGTATTATATGAAAATTAAAATTGATAAACAAAAACAATGTTAAAAGCCATAAAATTTGATGTTACGAGAATAGTACTATGACTTTTTTAATCTTTTGTAGTAAATGATTTTCAAGAAGAATTAATGGGAGATTCAATATTAATAAATTATAAATAAATTATAGGATATTATTTTTAACTAAAATATTTACTACAATATGTCTTTTTATTTATATCTTAGTTATTTTATTTATTTTATCAATTTTTAACTTATCTTATTTATTAATTATTATTATTATATATATATATTTGTTAATTATGTCAAACACTTTCGTTTTTATTAACATAATGTTGGGTTCTCGTAACATTTCAGATTATATATTCCAGATTATATAGAAGTATATAATATAATAAGTCCACATTTAAATAAATAAAAGAGAATAGTTAGAGTAGACGGTAAATAAGGTAGTTAATCTTACAGTCATCCCAAAATGAGTAGTAATTTAAAACTTAAAGATACTAGAGTATTTCAAAATAATAAGAACAACTAAGAGTCCTAACTAAACTAAGCAGCAACATCATCCTCCAAAGCCTGCTCCAGAGGCACCTCATTCACCTCTATTCACATCCAAGTGGATGATCATTGCAAAAGAAAAGTATACCCAAGCAAAACACAAACACAGAAGCAAGGGTGAACTAGATATAAAAATCATGTTATAACATTCACACACAATATGCAAATAAGACAGATATATTAGACTATACAAACATGACTTGTTGCACCTAAACTTGACTCGTCCGGACTTAGAATGATTGTCGAACTATGGCGGGTCATGCACTCGTGGTGGCCTCTACTGCTTTGCAAAGTCGTTGTTAATGGATTTCACTCTACCACACTCACGAGGTTAGTCCGTTATGACTCACCTTGAACCATACTGAAAGCACCCAAGACTAGGACCTCCTGCTACTCCTCACCACATGGATCAATCCTCTCTACTTGAGAATGAAAGACCATTGGAGCGTTAGGAAAACCTCCAAAACTGAGCTACCATGCAAATCATTCTAAACATTAAGGGCACCACCATGAATCTCCTCCTTGCAGATCATGGAATTACGTCCAACATTATAGGGCACCACCGTGTAATCTCCCTTTGAGATCCATGGAATTAGGTCAATTAATCATACTTTTAAAACCACGTACTTTCAATTACCAAACAATGATCATATTTATATTTATTGAAGTAGATAAAATTTTAAAATTTATCTTTAAATTGCACAAATATTCTTAAAATCCCACAAGAATCTCATCATAACTTGTAAAAATAGATTTTTTTATTTTTTTTTACATTTATTGGTGTAAACTTTGTATTTTCTTCATTGCATCGTATCATTTATTATATATGAACTCCTCGTCATCGAACACTTAAATAATTATCTAAAGTTTTAGTTCTAAATGTAGTTATGCTAATACAATAATAACAATTTACGCAAAAACATTTCCTATTTATTTTTTCACTGGTATATTGCACATATATATCATACATATTTTTTTCCAAACTAAAAAAACATGGAAAAGAAGCAAAACGATTAGACCGAACATCACAAACATATTGGCATAACTAAATTAAAATCAAAACAAAATGATATAATTAAAAAGTTGTCTGCATAATTATACAAAAATAAATAGGTCCATGTAATTGAATTGTTTAAAGTATCACACCAAACTTCCATGAAGTTGAAGTTGGTGACCTAGCCGGAGCAAGGTTGAATCATCATCATCTATGGCAGATTTGAAGGACAAAAATTGTTATGATGTTGATGATTAGAGGATGAAGCCTCTTCGCCACCCTCAAGCACAAAGGGTAATCTGTCAAATGCAGCATTAGAAAACGCAGCCAAAACAATGAAAACTCTTCCTGATGCCACCAACGGACCTACCACTTTGCCTCCGACAACTTGTCCCTTAGCACCGGCCAGATAAACCGACAACGTAGGCGGTGTTGCTCCGGGCAAAAACGAACCTTTCAACGATAGTATCTGCAACTGACCTTCCAGTGTCATGATGGTGTCAGGGATCAACGACTGCTGGAGAGTCACATTCCTAATGCTCCCAATGGCGCTCAGAACACAAAAACCTCGTTTTTTCCTTCGAGCAAACTGGACCAAGTTATCGATGATGTCTGTTCCACTTGCTATCTCGATCATGTGACTTTCGATAAGATTATGGGTGTCTCGGCTCCTGACCGATGCTGGTTTGGGCTTGTTCTTGGAGCCTAGAGGGCGACCCCTGGGCTTACCCATGGTGGACATGTTCGTAGCTTTTTCTGATGTTGGATCGTCTTTCTTTTGTTTCAGAGATGTTTCTGATACGACGGCGTTTGTGGAGGAGCTTGGTTCTGGATTTTGTATGGAGGAAGATGATGAGGTGCGAAGGTTTTGCATGTTATTTGTTGATGAGGTCTAAGAAAAATAGAGTTGTTGACACAATTACACATATGGGTGGTGGGTGTAGTTATGGTTTGAAACTGAAAATTAAAGAAGAGATGAGACTAATTAATAAGCCTTTATGTTTTGGTTTTTGAAGTAGAGAGTTAAGCGTGTTGTAACGTACATGGCATGTAGACAAACACCATTTATTTTATTTTGTTTTCATTACTCATCTATCATTTAAGCCTTCTCTCAAAATTTAAATATCATTCAATTTTATCCCGATATCAATAAAGCATTATATTTTTAAAATTATTTTACATATAAATGTAACATCTCAAATTAAATATTAAAGAATAAATCATTACTAAATATATAATATGCATCTCCCTTTATCTTTAAAAATTAAATCCTCTTATCTTTTAGACGTGTGTAGGAATAACTAAATTTAATTTTATTGAGGTTGAATGTAATGTATATAAATTCTTTATAGTTATTTCTATGAATATAATATTTTTTATTATTCTTATGTTTTATCTTTTTTTATTCATATTTATGTTATTTAGATGGTGTTTAATCATTGAAAAATGTTTTGGAACTTAAACATAAATAAGACAACTAATTAGTATTTTTACATAAAGATTTAGAACTTGTCTCTAAAGGATTAGGATTTATATTTTTATTATGAGAGTGTTTGAGTATGTTAGAAATATATTACGTAGATGATTGCATAGAGTTTTGATCATGAAGTCGAGTTTCAGTGAGTCTCTCCTCGGATCATTTTATAACTCTCATATTTAATAACTTTATATGTTTCAACTCGTTAAATAAATAAATATTCATATTCACAATTTAAATTAGTATGTAATGTTAGTTAGTTAAACAAACACAAATTCTTTAATAAACGATACTTGAACATCTTTACTAATGGTACGATTCAATAATACTTGCCAAGGAGTTAACATGTAAAAAGATAAACCTTATTGTTATAAGTTTTATGGCATATTCTAATCTTCAAACAAATGAACGATGAAGCCAAACATCCAAATAAGAGAAGAAAAAAAAGTTTAAAATAGTTTTTATAAATGATTTTAAAAAACTCAATTAATAAAAATCTCTATTTATAATATAACTTTTTATTAATAAAATAATTAAGTGTCATCTTTTAATGTGACTATTACTTTTTATTATTTTAAACCTTGCAATAAATTACTTATAAAATCAAAATTAATAATAGTTAAAATAAATTTATAATTAATCATGGTTAACTTTATTGTGAATCTTAACTCAAATAAACACAAAGTGGAAAAATATTTTCTTAACAATTTTGTAAGATAATCATATTTTCGGAGTATAGCTAGTTACTAAGGTATTCATTAGCTTTGTTGGTGATTTGTGACCACCTTTTTTTCAACTCATTCACAAAATTGAAATTCGATATTTTGTATCATCCTCGATTTAGTTTATTTTTTATAAGAGAATTGGAGAAGGGTTGGATTTTTAAAAATTTAAATTTAATTGGATTGAAATTAAATTCAATCTATATTTTATAAAAGAATTAATTTAAAGTTTTGTAGACCCAAATCTAAATTGTTGAATTCTAAATATAAATCAATATTTTTTTAAATAAAATAGTTTGGATGATTGGTTTTTAAAATTGATGTTTTCCCAGACCAATTTTAAATCTGAAATAGTTTAAAATTATTATATATTTCAAAAATAAGTTTTCGAATTTTTATAAAATATGCAATTAAATATCTTTTTTTTATATTTGATAGGGATATTTCCATTCTAGAGATTATAGATAAACATAGAGAATTTTCAAAACATATTTTGAAAATTGTTTCAGTTAAATTGGGACAAGGATGTCGTCTAACTGTTGCTCATGCGCCTTGCTCATTGTTCTTCTTAACTGATGGGTTTATGGGAGGTGACCCGTATAATACACTCCGAAAGTCAAAACTGTATCCAATCGGTCGATTATAAACTTATAGTAACAAAAATGACAAAATCTTTTTATATATGTTATAAATTTTTTAAAATGCCGAATATATAAAATATAATCAAAATAAAAAATATTTTTATTTATATACTAATTTATATATGTGAAAAAAAAGCTCCACCACTTAGATAAAGTCATGAATTTAAAATTCGAGTTGTATAGAACCGCTGATTTTAAATATATGTTGATACCACATAACATAAACTTTACATCGTGGATCTTAAATAAAACACTGAACACTATGAATAAAAAAATGTTTTTGAAAATATATATTTTTATCCACAACTAAATAAAATCATTAATTAGAGTCTAAGTATCTCGAAATCTATAACGTATTGCGTGAACTCTGCCTTAGTCGTATCAATTATTTGATGAACATTTAAAATTCAAAATTGTATTATTCAAACCGAGTTGAAGTCAACACATAATAGATTATTATGCATTGGTCAAAATGGATTATGCATGTTCAATGAATCATAGTGTTTCAGTCAAATTGTTTAAGTACACGTGTTAAACGAGTTAAAATTTATTAGAGCTGTCAAAACGGGCCACCTGATCCGACCCGATCCGACCCACTACGGGTTGGTCACTTAGTGAGTCAACCCAACCCGGCTCATTTATTAGCAAGCCAGAAAAATTTGAATCCGGTTCGACCCATCACGGGTTGGTGGGTAAACGGGTTGGCTCACTAGCTCACTTAATTACATTTTTTTTAAATAAAAAAAATTACAAACTTTCTATAATACAAATCTAAACAAATTTCACTCCCAAATTTCACTTCCAGGTGTTTAATTAATTTTGAAAATAAGAAACTTAAATAATTTTTTCAAGCAAAAACAAAATAATAAATATTTTTTTATAAAATTAAAATTAATTTTTAATAAAATAAAATTAGGTAGGTGGGTTGGTGGGCCAACCCGGCCCACCACGGGTTCAACCCGCATGAGCCGGGTTGAAATCTGACCCACATAAAAAAAATACAATTTTTTCTAACCCAACCCGATTCAAACCCGTGGTGGGCCGGACTGGCTCGCGAGTTATGACCCATTTTGACAACTCTAAAATTTATAAGTTAATTCTCAATGGTAATTGTTAAATATTATGCCAAACAATTTGATTGTAATTGTAATTAATTTTTAATTTATTGTCATCTTAAATTCCATAATTATATGTATTTTTATGTAACTATCAATTTCATGCTTTAATTTATTTCAAATAATTTATTATATTAAAAATTAGAATAACATTGTTGAAAAAATCACTTTTGTGATTGATTTTAAATAAAACGATGTTTGTGATTAATTTTTTCAAATAAAATAATGGTTCATAAATATATGCATATTGTGATAATTTTTACTTTATAAAATTAAAATTTCCATTAAATAATAATCAAAATAGAGACACAATCAAATTTGTTTGACCACTGAGATTCCATTAACGAATCAACTCATTGTACTTTCATTATTCAATCATAAAAATTATCTACTAGAACTTTTGCAACATTTATAACTAGCGTATAAATTCAATTAATAATAGTTAAATATACTTTTAATTTTTATTTAATACTAATCCCTAATATTCTACAAATATTTCTTTATTTTAATGTTGTTTTCTAGTAAAATATACCATCATTCAACTATTTTGTTGTCTTTATATATTTTATTGGGATACTAAATGTGTAAAAAATACTACAATTCGGAACTTTTCAGCTTAAAGGCCAAACTCATCATTCAAAATATATAATTGTTAAATTGGATATACATTGAATATTTTAACAAACACTTTATACATTGAATATTTTCACTGTTTTAAGCGACTATCGACTCTAATTTACTCTTTCAAATACCAGAACTACGACATTTATCTTTAAAATAAATATGGATTTTTTATTTTAAATAATGACAATGGTTGGTCCAAAGTATGTGGTTGTAGGCATGAATGTATCATGTAATTATTTTGTATCATATTTAATTTTAATAGAGTTTGATTGATTAATTAATTTGTATTTATGAATTTTTATTTTTCATATTTGATTTTAATCACTAGTGCATAATTGGGTTTTAACGTCATCCCGTAGACGTTGGATCACAAAATAACCAACGTAAATTATTGACAGGTGACATTTTCGTAAATAAGGAGGCATATAGACGTCTGTTAGGCGGGGTCCCGACGTCTATAATATTATAGACGTCGGGACCCCGTTAACAGACGTCTATATGCCTGACAGGTAGGTGAAAAGTCATTTTTTTCAACCTTAGAGACGTCCGATCCTGCCACCCCGTCATCTATATTCGATTATAGACGTCGGTGTCCCTCCCAACGGACGTGTATATGTCTGACAGGTAGATGAAAAGTTATTTTTTTCCGCAGTGAGACGTCAGATCATGCCATCCAACGTCTAAATGGCCTGATGAAAAGTTGTTTTGGGCGTCATATTAGTGAGGGCCCCGACGTCTAGGCCAGAATAGATGTCGGTTCAATTGGGGAGCACCACTTCATCAAATCCGCTGTTACGAGCACCACTTCATCGTCTTCCTTCTCGTCTTTTCTCTCCGCGACATTGCTTTTCCAGGTGCGTTTTTGTCTCTTTTGAACCGTTTAAACGTACTTTTATTCCAATTATATTAGTCTTTGCTTGATTATCTTTCACTTGAACCGATTAAAATGAGTTTTTGTTGTGTTTTGGTGCAGTTTTTCTCGTGTCTTTGGGTAGCGTTGTACCACATTCTCTCTTTTGCTTCTTTTTATTTTATTTTTTTCAATACAGAAGTCCACGTTAATATAGTTTTTTATACTTTAATATATTTTAAAAGTAAAAGAAAACTTTTTTGTTTTCATAATTGAAAATTTTAATTTAAATACATCATATGATGTCACCATTTTGCAATAATTTCTTTATAATTCTTTAATATTAAAGTTTAACGATATTTTTTTTTTTGAATTGAGGAGGAAATATAAATTAAGAAAGAAAGTGAAAAGAAGAACTATTTAGATTTAGTAAAGAAAAGAAGAAGAAGATATAACTAGAATATTTTTAATTGATTTGATAAAAAATAATAATAGTAAACTGATTAGATAATACTAATAAAAACACATTACGTAAGTTTTTATTATAATAAAAATTAATAAAATGGTTAGGATTAATAAAACGAACAAATAAAAAACGATTAAAATTAAAAAAAATGACAATTTAAATAGTAAAATTATTAAAATAATTATTTTAGTTTAGAAAAAATTTGTTGAAAAGGTAAAATTAAAAAAAAATGAAAAAAAGAAATCAGATATATATATATATATATATATATATATATATATATATATATAGATAATAATTTATCAAAATACCTTTAGTTAAAATTTAATGATAAGCATGAATAAAAGTTTAAAATATTTTAATTATGAAATAAAAAATAATCTTAAAAACTAAAATTTAATTTATTCAAGTAATTAGTTGTAAATAACGCGTATAACTTTTTTCACAATCCAATTTGGAATAAATAAAATATAATAAACTAACTTAAAAATTAATTGATTAAATTTTAGAAATTTTCATACAATTAATTATTAAATAGTAAAATTTTAAATTTTAAAATTATTTATTTTCTTAATAATTATAATAAAAATAAAGATTTAACTATATTTTATTTAAACCTAATTGCCAATCCATTACATTTTGTGTTTGACCTATTAATTGTGTTTTTGGTTTTTACGTACGTTTTAACATAAACAATTATACTGTAAATATTTAATTAATATTTACGCTTATAATTAAATATCTTTACATATTATCGCAATAAATCAATAGCCAAAAATTCATTTTATTTATTGGGATTTACATCCCATTTTTTTTAAATTTGTTGTGTCTTAATTCATTTCTTAATTAAGTTTCGCTCTCAAAAACCAAACACAGTATAGTAGAATAATGATGCTAATCTCTCCCTTCACTTCTCCATGCTCACTTTCTTTAGCAAAAGCCAATCTCTGAAACCTTATAATTTTTGAACACATATTGACCATAACAGTAAAAGCACGTCTACATATAGTAAGTTACAACATACCTCCGTCACATGAGATTAGGCCTTTTTAACTGGTGGTGTGATAGCGTCTAATCATGATTCTGATATTATGATTCTGATATTATGTTAGAACTAAACTTTAAATCTAATTCAATTCTATAAAATCGGTTTGTAAAATGAGGTTTTGATATCATGTTAGAAGTGGACTTTAAACCTAACTTAATTCTACAAAATCGGTTTGTAGAATGAGGTTTGCATCTACTTATTCATTAAGAATTGATTTTATCTTTAGTTACGATACTTCTAACATCTTTAACTACGACTTATCCAGGAAGTTACATCGCATAATTATGTTTTCTTTACTTTATGTTCTTTAATTAGGAGGAGTGTGTCGGAAAAAAGATTATTCGAAAGCTTGATCTTTGAACCTTTTAAATCACTATAAATACCTCTCTCACTTTCATACGTTCCTCACAACTACACTAGCTTACTTTCTGTTTCCATACAATGGCAAGTGTTCAGGTAATTAACCCAGAATCCTTCATGCATGTTGTGAGATTCATTGCTAAACTTAGAGCTTAATCAGCTGATCAAAACCAGATTTTTTTTATGTGTGATTGAGTTGCCATGTCTGATTATGTGACGTTCCATTTGAATTTGGCTAGAAAACCTTTTGAACTGAAATGGGATCTTGCAGGATGTTCCAAAAACGTTGAAAGAAACTGAAACAACCGAGAAGGATGTAAAGACAAGAATCCGAGGAAAAACAGGCATTGAGGTTACAGCCTCCGAAGCAGAATTGCAAGAAGCAAAAAATGCTGCTGCTGCTGTCACTGTTATTGTTGAGAGAAGCAAGGAAGTGGTGATAGAGAAGAGAGAGGAAAAGGAAAAGGCGAGAGAAGTTATAATAGAAGATCCAACTACAGCAGCAGAAGATGAGAAGCTGAAGCATAATTAAAGTGAAATTAAGAAAGAATTTTATGTGTCTTAATTACTTTTGAAGTATACTGCTTTCTCTTTCACACTTGTTTGATGCAAAAATAATTATATTTTTATCTCCCTTGTCAGTATAAACTCATTGAGTGCTACTCTACTACTAACTCGGCCATCACAGAAAAACTTATCATACAATACAAAATGAAGACCAAAAACTTCTATAAACTCATCAATGAAGAAGCCCTTTTTCAGGACCATTATGTGCCGTTAATGAAATGGAATGAACAAACATAATATAATACTAGATGTTAAATTTAACTCAACTTTATTATATAAAACAAAATTTGTATTTTGATATATATACTTTAAATTAACTTTTATCTCTAATGTCTAAGAATTTTTCACATAAAATGAAAACATAGTTTATAAGTCACAAAGTTAAGTTTACATATATTCCAAAAAAAAATATACATTTTGAGAGAGCTTAACATCCATTTGTTCGCTACAACAAAGTTTCAAAATTTTAATCTTAAAAGTTTTAAAAGTTATGTAAAATATTATTTATAATAAAATGTTATTTTTCCTAGTAAAAATATTATATAGAATATTTTTCATGTGATAACATGTCATTTGAAGAAAAACATTTTATATGACTTCGGTATAGTAAATAAATAAAATACGTTGCATTTGTTACAGTTTTTTTCTTTTTATTTATTGTACATTTTTTTTTTTATGAATTGGAACAACCTCATTATTCCTTAAATATATTTATTTTACTAATATATATATATATATATATATATATATATATATATATATATATATATATATATATATTTAAGCCTAACATTATAAACAATGTGAGAGGAAGATGAAAAATGAGTTTAGGGATGGAGTAATCAATAATGACTTACAATCTTTCAGAATGCAATCTAAATCGTTTTCTTAGGCAATTTTTTCCTAATATTTTATGAACACAATTATTGCATCCTTTCCCTGTCAATTGATATTTGACTGTAAGAAAGAAAAGATGACTATCTTTTTCGAAAGATGAGAAATTATGAATGAACCTTTTGTTTTTTATTACTCATAATTTAAGAATTAAAATAAAGTTCAATTGAAGGATTTTTTTTTTTTTTACAAAAGTTATTACAATGGAATTAAAACTAATTTTAAAGCGTTTGCTTTCTCTTAAGGTGAAAAACACAAACTAAATTTTATAAAATAAATCAAAAGTACGAATTATTTTAAGAACAAAGATATTTATAAATTTTAATATAGCATATATTAGCGTTTTATCTTTCAAGGAGTGAGTTATATTATTTTTATTTGAAGGATCAATTAGAAATTTAAAATTTTAATTATAAAAATACTATACTGTTAAATTTTATCAAGAATTAAAATTTCATGATAATCATTCATGTATCATGATAAAAATATTATGTAAATTAAAGTGTTGAAACGGAATTGTTAAAAGTTGGGAAATCTTAAGTAATCGGAAAAAATATATTTCTATGATTTTCCAAACATGTATAAGGAATAAATAAATAAATAAAATTAGTATTCAAATTATATATATATATATATACGTTATATTTTTTTTACAATAATATGAATACATTACATATTTTATATAAGTTAAATATGTTTTTAATTTTTATTTTAACATAACATTAGATATTATTTATGTCTCAAATTTTAAAAAATCATAAATATAATTATTATAACCCAATTAAATTAGATTTTTTAAGAAGACATTTCAAATTTATATTTAAGCTATTTTCACTATTACATTATTAGATTGAAAAGTTATATTTATATATTTTAAAGTTTGAGAAACAAAACTTATAGAAATTGTAGAGCCAGACGAATTATAATTTGACGTACAAATTTATTTATTACAAACATATATTTAGTCCTTTTAAATTTAGTAAACTTAAAATATTTTTTAATATAATAAAAGTATTATTTTTAATTATATTACATGGCTATGTTTTGTACCGTACGAAGTATATGATGTGTAAGAAAGAACATAATTTAGATTCATAAAATATCAGTAAGCAGCGGCGTCGTATTAGGATTTCGCTTTCGAACTTCAACCTTCAACGTTTTAATTAAAACGAGCCTTTGAAAGCTCTTTCCATTTTTGTATTGGCCACTTACATTTTTGTAGTTTATAATTAATTATTGATTGCAGAAGAAACAGTGTACTATAATTAACTATGACGTGTCTTTTTCTCATGCACGTGTGCTTGCAACCAAAACCATAATCACAAACCATAACTTTGACCCAGCATGCAGAAAGCTACCATGTTCATCGTCTTCATCAATTCTTTGTCGTTCATTCCCCCTGTCTCTTTTTTTTTTATTTTTTTTTAATATTTTCATTCTTCGTTATTATCCACATTTTCTTCCATAGTCATTGAAAATCCCAGACCTTCTTACAGATTAACATGCACCTATGTTATGTGCACACTAACTTCGGAGAACTGAGGTTGAAAAAACACACTGAAATTGTGTTTTGGCGTGGGTTTTGGTCCCAAAGAAACTACAATTTCTTTATCAGCATCTTGTTACGTTAAATCAGATAACTAAAAGTGATTGAAACCTTTCAGCACCGATTGTCAACAATTGTAACAGGTTCATGCATTGTTCTGATAATCTCAAAGAAAGCATGGACCATTTGCAGTTTCATTTATTTCTGCTTTCTTTTTTGTTTTTATTAGTGTACGATTGCCCTTTCTTGACACTCTAACTTTGTTCAAATTTATTCCTATTTGCATATAGCAACATTTTTTTTTGTTGTTTTTACGTTGTTCAATGATAGTTATCTAGAAATAAAAATGAAACTAAATTTTATAGATGAAAAAGGTAATGATTGTAATAGCACTCCCACTGCATGGAAATAGAAAGGTGGGAAAAGGGATATGAAATTAGTGTAAAAAAAAAACTGTGTAATTGGGCATGAGTTAAATATGGAGATGGTGAAAATGGTGTAGTAATAAAATGGTAGAATCGTGAACAAGAACTGAGTTTATCATCACTATTAAGGAACCATAATTCTATCACGTATATATTGAAAATCTAAGTGTGAGTCTAATTTTCACATTAAGTATAAATAAGAAAGTAGAACACTATATAAAATTGAAGATCTATTAACCCATTATTTTAAGGTTTTGGATAGAGAGTGATGTTAATTCCTTATGCAGTTAGACTTAAATCTCCAGTGAACCTCATCCTCAATAGACCTAATAGTGATATCAAAGCCTAGTTCGTCTTAGTAACTAGCTCGGACAAGTATAATGATATCTTAATAGTCAAAATCACGTGATAAATAAATGACATGATGAGACTAAGTTATTTTTTTTCCTATTTGAGATTTTTTCAACAAATATAAGTAATTTTTTTAAATTAAAACATTTTTATTAAAAAGTCGAATATATAAACACATAAATGTATATGTATGTCCATTCTTATTTACAACATCAAAGACTTGTCATGAGTCCTTAATAATACTTGTGAAATATCTACTTTCTGCATATGAGTATGAGAATTTAGAGTCAAGATGACTTCTCACATCATTCCCTACACCAATGTATAGGTTACACTATACAATATAGATATTTATCCTTAGAAATATTCATATTCATATAATTCATCCAACATATATCAATACACTAATTCTAATTATTTCTCGGTCACACAATACATTTCAATTACAAATATGTTACCCTATTTGCCTACCATATTTAAGATGTCTAAACTATGTTATTTTGACTAAAAGTGATATTTTTCTTTTTGAGTTAAAATTATTATCATCATGAATGTGGTTTTGTTGCATCTTATCTACGTGAAGGGTGGTTACCATCTATTTCGAAGTTTCTCCAAAGACGAAAGGTTTATTTTGTGTTCAAATACTTTAGATGTAAGAGTGAGATGGAATGATATTATCAATACCTCACTAATAAAATAAAAATAATAACAATAAATAAATAAAAGATAATATTATCAACACCTCATTAATAAAATAATAAGTAAATAGATAAAATAAAATTATAACACTTCACTAATAAATTATATAAATAAATAAAAATGAGATTACCAACCTCACTAATAAAATAATAATAATTAAATAAAAATGAGAATATAAAACTCTCACTAATAAAATAATAACAATAAGCAGATAAATAAAAATAAGAACACCAAAATAAAATAAATAAATACTAAAATAAATTTAGAACTTATAAAAATAAATAGACTTTCTTATATTAAAAGTACTTGTCCAAGTAAAACTCTACTTTTTAAATAATTTCTCTAAGCTACTTTACAAAATTTTGATCAAAGAAAAAAAATGAAAATGAAGAAAAATAATTAAGAAGAAAGATTCACTGATGCAACTCCAAAACTTCCTTATTTCACTTCTCCTTCGATCATTACCTAAAAAATTTATATTATTATTCTAATACTATTTTAGTATTATTTTATAATAATAAAGTCACCAACATTATGTAAATATTTTAATATGTAATAAGTCATCATCATATTTTAATATTTATTCATGGTATTTCACACTTTATCTTAAATACAAAAATTATATTTCTTATTACTAACTTAAAATTATATTTCTTACTACTAACTTTTGTATGTAAATCCAAATTATTAGAGTGAAAGAATGTTATCTTACAGTTAAGTTGGAATAATACTGTAAAACTTTCGGTCTAATCCAATAATTAATAAGGCTGTGATTACAAATTGTTAAAATAACTTAGAAAAGTATACTTTTATTAAAATAAAAAATATATTTATTAAAATATTTTTCTAAAATTAAATTTTTTTTATATTAAATATTTAACTATAAAATTTAAATATGATTAATACGAACATATACAAAATATTTTAAAACTATACAAAAATAAATTAATATTTTTGAAACATTTAATTTCATCATATAAAATCACTAACATCTATATCTTATATAGATTAAATACCTATGCAATCAATTAAAAAAATTAAAATACACCTTCCGAAAACCCTTTTCAGTTCAATATATATATAATATATAATAACCTTGTTTGCTTGAAAGGTTTATTTGATGGAAATGATTGCCAACGTGCATGGTAACATGTATAATACGGACGTGCATATTGTTAAAAACAAAATTGATTTTCTTTTAAATCATATTGTTACTAACTTATTTGATTAAGTCTCACTCCATCAATAATAATAACAACAACAGATTCTGAAATTTATATTAATTATATTTTTCATACTAACAAAAATTATAATAATATTTGACTTAAAGAAAAATATCAATAAAACTAAACACTAATTTAATTAGTATATTTTTTATCCAACAAAAACATAATATTTCATAATATGTGATTCTTTAGATTTGTGTCTTTCAACAGTGGCTAAATAGTATAAAATATCTTTTACTTTTAAAATATTTTATTTCCTTTTAGAAGTCTATATTACTTTAAAATATAATATAACCGTCAAATTCTAATAATTAAATACATAATAATAATTAAACACATAATGAATAAGTTAAAAAACTTTTTTATTTTTTCATTTATAAAACTCTTTTACTTTTTCATTTATAATATTCTGATCAAGAGATCTTTATTTATATAAAGTTTAAATTCATTATTAAATTGATAAATTCTTTCTTAAAATCATTAATCCCATAATAATTTAAGGGTTAAATATCTTTTTGGTCCCTTAACTTTGAGCGAAAATTGGAATTAGTCCTCCTTCAAAACTTTGGCATAATTAAACTTTTTCATGATAACATTTGAGTTGTTTACACCGTTTGACACATTTTTGTTTCAATGTTCACACTGAGAAATGCGTTTGAAACATCAAATAAAGTTAACAAAATTTGGTTAAAAGGATTAAATTCACACATTTTTAAAGTTTGGGGACTAAATTAGTCCAAAGTTTTGAAGAGGGACTAATTCCAATTTTTGCTGAAAATTAAGGGACCAAAAACATATTTAACCCATAATTTAATTATATTAAAAAATCATTCAACTATATCTAAGTATAATAAACTATTTATTAATTTCCATGATAATTTTAACTCTAAAAAAATTATATATTTCTCCAAACAAGTTTTTCATTGACAATTCTAAAATAATCCTAACCATTAAAAAATTATTTTTTGAGTCACTTCAATGATATATATCTATATGTAATTTAAAAAATAAAATATTCTAATATTTATCTTATAAAAATTACTACACATATATTGATCTATCCTAATATAAAACTCATTTTTGATTATTATAATATCTGTGATAAGAAGTCTTTAATTTTAATAAAGTATGTTATATCACATGAATTAAAAATACTAAACACAATTTTATTATTATTAACCTGAGAAATTTCATATATCTGAAATCTTACGTGTACAAAAGTGTTGTGCATGGCGAAGAATAGCAGTGATCCGAGAAGAGAGGAGAGAAAGAGGAAGGTAGTATTTGATGTCATACAACGAATGTGTTGAAGGAAGCGAACCCCAGCAGAGTGTGGCCGCCCCCACAGATTTCTTTGACTCATGTCTACCCATCACCCTCATTTCCTTAACTCGGGTCCCATTAATCACCACACCATATCTTGCAAGTGGCTAATGCCAATGCACCATTCCTATATAACTAACCACATTCCTCACACCATTTCCGTCAATACACAAACAAATATGACTTCCTCATTCTGTTCCCTTCCTTTCAACGAAAACGACTCTCAAGAAATGCTCCTTTACCAACTTCTCGCTCAGCCTGCTGCACCTTCCTCCCACTCAATAACATCATCGTTATCTTCGTTGTCTCATGGTTCAAGTGTCGCCGAAGCAGAGGTTTCGGTTTCGTACAGAGGGGTTCGGAGGAGGCCGTGGGGGAAGTACGCGGCGGAGATAAGGGACTCCACCAGGAACGGAGTCAGGGTTTGGTTGGGAACCTTCGACACTGCCGAGGCTGCTGCTCTGGCTTACGACCAGGCTGCTTTGGCCATGCGAGGCTCCATGGCGGTGCTCAACTTTCCGGCTGAGATGGTTTGGCAATCGCTTCGGAAAATGGAGTATGGTTTTGACCAAGGGTGTTCCCCTGTTCTGGAGTTGAAAAAGAGACACTCCATTAATAGAAAATGGGAGAGGAACAAGCTCAAGAATAAGGTGCAGGAAGAAGAAGAAGAAGGGGTTTCCCAAAATGTGATGGTGTTGGAGGACTTAGGAGCAGAGTATTTGGAACATCTTCTTACTGTCTCGCAGGATATGATATGAATGTTTCTTACTCAAACCTTCTCTTTCCAGTGTCATGAGTTGCTCTCATACAAATAAAACCCTTTTCTCATCTTGTCTTTTTGTTTTATCTTAGGATGCTCAACCGTTACAACATCCATCATTTAATTGAAATTTAAATTCTCTCACTAAAGAACGATTTAAATTATCAAATTACTTTCTTCAAAAAAATTCAATTTAATTAAAACCTCAAACTAGAATAAATAAATGGAACAAGTAAATTTTAGTTATAAGTTATAACTAAGAGGATGGTGTCACAACTGAAACTTAGTAAAGCCCATGCAGATAATTGTAGATGTTATTATAATATTATTTTTTTCATTTCATAATAGAGGAACTGTCGTGAAAGCATATATATACATATTATTTTGAAAGAAAAAACATAAGGAATGTCGTACGGTCGTTAAGACTCTTTTCATTCTGTAGTTAAGAAAATAAAATAATGTTAATAAAGTAGAAAACGATTCGCAGGCTAAAATATTTATTCTAGTAATCTTTTAATTTTAAATTAATTAAGAATGTTCAACAAATTAAATTAAGAATTAAATGTGTTTTTTATGTTTATATTATTCTAAAACTATATTTCATTCTTAATTCAAGTTATAAAGTATTTTATTGTTATATTTTAGAAAATTTATGTAAAATATTTTTTTTTAACAATTGTATGTTGAAATTTTCTTTTTCACATAAAAGTAATTCACATACTGATTATTTAGATGAAAGTTTTATTAAAAAAATAAATACGTTATAATTTAGTTTAAAAATAAAAATACAATTTTTGATAATTATTTAAAAATACAAAATATATTTAATTCCTAAATTAAATGCTGAAGACTAATGAAGAACGTCTCTTTACTTGGAATTTGTGACCATTTTCAGAGAATGAGACAAAAGATTGTCATAGTTGGCAATTATTGATCTTCAAGTTTATCTATAATTAATTAATATATTCAACCACTAAAAGTTTAGAATATACGTGATGATTAGTGTGATTGGATTGAGTGATTCATGAATTTTTTCATAAAAGTATTGAAATTAATAAATTTTAAAAAATTATATATGCTGTATTTGTGGGAATCATATATATATTTAAAGATATTTTACTAAGATTAAAGTCATAAGTTACACACAAAATGAGTGAAGCCGAATTAAAAAGCGAGATTTTTGGTATGGAAGAAAAGAAAATAAATATTAATAATTAATAATTAATTAAAAATAAAAACCGAGCTCTGGCACTCACTGAGGCGAAGGCCGAGTCTGTGGAAGAAGGAATTATGATTTTGGTATTTTTTTGAATAAAAGAAAGGAAGAAAGTGAAACCCTCTCCTTTTCTCCGAAAGGAATGCGGAAAATCCTGAGGGGCTGCAAAACGACAACCCCCTGCGTTCAAAACGACGACAACTCCCACCACTCCACGATTGCGGTGTTGAGTTGAGGCATGTTATTCGCTCACTCCTTCAACTCAAACTCCTACTGTACTTGTTCTTCTTCGCATCATCGCATCGAATAGAGACGTTGACTTTGAAGGAAGAAGAAGAGAATGGAGCAATCGGTTTTGGATGACATAATCAGTCGTCTCCTCGAAGTTCGTACCCGACCCGGGAAGCAGGTTCAGCTATCGGAGTCCGAGATCCGTCAACTCTGCGTCGTTTCCAGAGACATTTTCTTGCAACAACCTAATTTATTGGAGCTCGAAGCGCCTATTAAGATTTGTGGTCAATTTCTTTTCCTTTTCAGCCCTATTTCAATTTTCTTTTTACTTCCCTCGCTCTCTCTGTCTAATTTCGTCAAATTCAAACCTCGAGCACCGACGATTATTCTTAATTTTGAAGGTTTTGACATGATCCGAGTGCTTTTAATTGCATGTTTCGTGGAGTTTTCATAATTCGCATGTCTACTGACGAGTGTTTTGAACTGGATTAGTAGGGATTGCTTGCTTAATGTTTGAACTGCATGTACAGATTGTATTTCAGATAGTGGGAGCCACTTGTTTTTTTTTTCTTTTTTCTTATTTATCTTTCTCTGACTGCACCCGCAGTCAAAATATGGTCAGTAGAGAATCCTGATTTGATTGGACTGGTGCTGAAACGCTTTGTTTTTGTTGAATATGTGGAATGAGATTCCCTGCAGTAGAATTAAAAAGTGTGCGTGAATTCTTGACGAATCTGTGTGTTGGAGCGAATATATGAAAAGAATCTCGAACATTGATGAATCTATGAAGTCAAATAAAATCTGCACACGTCCTATATTTGACTGAAGTTTGTCTTTTTTATCTTTCCTTGTCCTTGGTGAATTTATGTATGGAGGACACCGAGAGTTTTTAGAACATTTCGCCTCACATTTCACCCTAATGTGAGCTTTGGGAAGTTAAGCATGAGTTTGCAGTGAGCATTGGGTATGCTGCAATTTACTTCGATATTTTTAAGGTCTTTTTGGTTTAAAAGAAGTGGATCAGAGGGATTTTTTTAATCATACCTCGTTTGGTTAAAAAAATTGCGGGGCAGGGAAATTTTGGGACGGATTATATTTTCCTGCTATTATAATTTGTTTAGTCTCCGCTCTTTTCATTTATGTGGATACAACTGTATATAATCCATACTTTCCCTCCCATTCCATTAGGAAGAATACCAAACCAAACATGGGGAACTCTCTTATGATTTGAACACGTTGTTAATTAATTTTCATTAATCATTACTTTTCATGATTATTTGGTTAGGGGTTATCTTTTTTACTCTTCCTGAGAAGGTTTTTTCTGGACTGCAATCACTCATTTGTAGTGGACAATTATTTCTTGATCGAACAAAATTTGAATTGAGGGTTGTCTCTTTTGTTTGTATGTACTTGATGAATGAAAGCATACAAGTGAAATAATCATGTAATGAGCTTTGAGAATGTGATCAGTTGTATTGTTTGTTTATTGATTTTATTGGGTAAAACAAAAACATGGTCAAATTAGAAGGAAAAAGCATGTGAAATGTCTCCATTAACTTCACTGGACTTGTACGAGCAGTATATCTCATGCTGGTTTAGTTGACTTATACTGCAATATCAAATCATGCGATAATTTTTTATGTATCTTGCAGTGATTGCAAATAAAATTCATGTTAATGTATTTATTCCCACACGACATCAGTGTTTGCTTCTGAATTTGTAGTTATATTTTAAAGTATGTGAGCAGTAAGGATTGAACTCTATAGATCACATGGTCATAGAGGATCTGATGTAATCTTATGAAAAACTAGTGAAAGCACATGAGTTGTTTTATATCCAAATTCAATCAGTCCTTATAGTGGTATATAGACTTTTTTAGTATAATTCATATTCATATTCACATATTACACATTTATACTCACTGATGATGTTAGTCATGTATGTAATACTCTATTGCTGTACACACAAAAAACTATGTTCTTGAAGTTTTATTCATATCCTTATATTTATGTTTCAGGTGATGTACATGGCCAATATTCTGATCTCTTAAGGCTTTTTGAGTACGGTGGATTACCTCCTGAAGCCAACTACTTGTTTCTGGGGGATTATGTGGATCGAGGGAAACAGAGTTTAGAAACAATTTGCCTTCTCCTTGCTTATAAAATAAAATATCCTGAGAACTTTTTCCTGTTAAGGGGAAACCATGAATGTGCTTCTATAAATCGGATATATGGATTTTATGATGAGTGCAAGAGAAGGTTCAATGTAAGGTTATGGAAGACATTTACAGAGTGCTTCAATTGCCTGCCCGTGGCAGCCCTTGTTGATGAAAAGATTTTATGTATGCACGGAGGACTTTCTCCTGACTTACTTAATTTGGATCAGATTCGAAATATACAGCGGCCCACAGATGTTCCTGATACAGGTTTGCTTTGTGATCTCCTTTGGTCTGACCCAAGCAAAGAAGTTCAAGAATGGGGAATGAATGATAGAGGAGTTTCATATACATTTGGTGCTGATAAGGTCTCAGAGTTTCTTCAGAAACATGATCTTGATCTTGTTTGTCGTGCACATCAGGTTAAACTTCTGCCTTTGGTACCCCAGATCTTCTGGATTGAGTTTGTATATCCATTTGTATTTCAATGACTAAAATGACTGAAATTAGCTTCTTTTTCCCCAGCAATTTTAATCTATCTCTTAGCATTACTACAACTACTTAATTTTTTAAACTGGGAATTACTTTTTACCTTGTATATGGGACAACTTTATGTATGAGCCTAAACTAAACTGCTTCAACTGCCATGCATTAGCTTTAGCATCTGATGCTTTGTACTTTACATTCCTTTCATGTTTATATTCTGGGATAGTAGGTCTCAATCAACTATGCTATTTGAAAATAAATTGTTTTTATTTTCAACATTTTCTTATCAGGTTGTGGAAGATGGATACGAGTTCTTTGCTAATCGACAGCTTGTAACAATATTTTCAGCACCTAATTATTGTGGGGAGTTTGACAATGCCGGTGCTATGATGAGTGTTGACGAGACACTAATGTGCTCTTTCCAAATATTAAAGCCAGCTGATAAAAAAACAAAGCACAATTTTGGAAGTACTACCACTGCTAAGCCTGGAAACTCCCCAGCAGGTGTAAAGGTAGGAAGTTTATAGAGTATTGGCTGACAATGTTTGCATGGCATCAGTAGGTACCCATCTTCTAATTCTATTGACGTATAACCCTTTTGTGCAAATGTAGATATTTCAGAGTATCAGTCTCTGTAGTGATTTGGCAATTTTTTACCCACTGGTGGGCTCTTATATCGTACTGAAAATTTATTTTTGAGACTTCAAAAAGTATT
Organism: Vigna angularis; assembly: GCF_016808095.1. NCBI lineage: Eukaryota > Viridiplantae > Streptophyta > Magnoliopsida > Fabales > Fabaceae > Vigna > Vigna angularis. The sequence goes on along the minus strand of NC_068975.1, from coordinate 27,218,209 downwards.
ACATGAAATAGGAATTTGTCATGATTTTACAAAATTGAAAAGAGGTGGTTGTGCTTGGAAGAGGTGACTGGCTCGTTGGAGGAGACATTCGCCACTGTCTAGGTTATGTTGTGGTATTTTCTTCATAGAGTTCAATTGGATTAATTATGTGGGATTTCCATGGATTTAGCCATTTTCAACATGATTAGGATAATTAGAATGATCTTAATTCATTTGTTAACCCTGCTAGGAAGCTATGTTTAGTAGTGAAAACTAAAATGCTGTAACTAAGTCTTTCTACTAAACTTGCATTATGCAACCAAAGGTATTGGATGTGTCTGTTGTTTCGTATTGTTCCCACCCCAATCAGTTAATGGGTTCTTTTGCATTTGTTAGTTTGGGCTTGAGAAAGTGCAAGTTTGCGCTGAATAGCAGAACCATACCATGTAGGCAGATTTTACCTGCTGTGTGGGTTATGAATCTTATTGCTTGGACTTGGAAGCACCCTATGAGAAGGGTCATGACATCAGATTACAAAGTGGGAATCAGTACCGCCCACAAAGGGTGTGCCCGTGGGGACACTTGGTGTTTGGCCAAAACTACCTAAACTGTAATGTCCCTAATCTGGCACTCAATTCAAGCGATGGTATCACATTACTTAGCACGGACACCTGGTGTTTGACCAAAATTAGCTAAACTGTAATGCCCCTAATCTGGCACTCAATTTAAGTGATGATACCGCATCACTTAGCACTGAACTGAATACATGCTCTATTTTATGTTTTCACACTTACTCATTCTCCAATATATTCTAAATTTTTCTTATTATCCGACGCAGTCCTTCCTGGGAGCGAAAGCATGAAATGAAATTTTGCAAAAAGGTTGCTGCCTGCTACTTCGGTTTAGCTTGGGCTTAAACTCCTATTGGTTGCAAGGGAGAGTCGAGTTCCTTTCGTCTATAATATTTTGAAATTGTAAAATCAAAGGGAAACACCACTATGAACTATGTAAACCATTGTTTTTTATCGGTACAAATTTGCATTTCAAGATGGAAAGCCATAATCTGCTTGTCTTCGTTGTACACTAATAGCTGGTATATTTTCTTAACTGTAAGCTTCTCAAGCGTAGATGGATGCATTCGCATCTGTTGCTGAGGACCATTTATAAATGTTTTATACGGTTGGCATATATGGATGCCATTTGAGGCTGGTAAAACAGAATGTTGTCGAATTTCTTTGTTTCTCTTTTTTATTGTCTTTTGTGTGTGAGAATTCTAATTTGATTTGGGATCACTTTCGTCTTACGTGATTTTTCCTGAAATTTAATTCGAGGCATTGGTTTCCCTTGTCGAGATGTTCAACCTGTAGAACGGAGTCTAATGGAGTAATTTAAGTTTTATGGTTTCGTACAGGTTTTGTGGAGGAAAATTACAGCTTTTTTAGGGGAAAATGGAACTTAATTTATTTTTTCAATACCTGCTAACTGTTGAAATATAAATTCGTTCTGTTGTGAGCTGTGGTGGGTTTTTTCTTACGAAAACTCATGTTTCCTATGATCAACTGGTATAGGTCTATAGGTCTGTCCTGCATAATTTGTAGCTCTGCGGGTCAATGAAAGGTTAGATTGACTGATTTCCATATGCTCTATTGCGTAGATTTGTCCTAAAATGTATATCAATAGCCTATAATTTGTCCATTGACATGAATATTATGTGGATTAGACATTACCTAAATTTGTTGTCAGAAAAAATAGAAGTTTTTTTTTATTAGTTCTCAATTTTATTTGAGTGACTTTATTTACTTAAAATTTACTTGTTATTATTGTTTGTTATATATATATTTATTATGAAATTTCTAACAAACCTGCTTAGAAATTAAAAATTATAAAAATAAGAATGTCACTTATTTTAAAAGATAAGTTTATAAACATCTATTATTTTTATTAAATTAATTAAATAAAAAAATAAGGTTATTAAAATTTTGCATCTATTTTAAATGTTATAACTAAAAAAAATTATAAAATAAATAATTTATTATGAGTTATTGTACAAGGTAAATGTTATCCAACACGGGTAACATAAATTAACTTGTATTTTTATACTGATCTGACTAATTTGACTCGTTCCTTGCAGACGAAATGTTGATTGACTCAAAATGCGACGGATCTCCATTTTTCTCTCTAGTCTATCAAACACAGTCTTTTGTTTGTGCTTTTAGTTGCAAAAATGTGTGAAATTATGTTCCTTTTATTCTTTAGTCTGTTCAGATAAAAATATTCTTAATATATGTCTGAAATTGAGTTCGTTATAAATTTTAATTATATTCATGCAGTAACTGTTGATTATCACTCCAATTTGAAGATCTATGAGTAAAATAATACTTATTCCTAATATGATTCTTATGATTGTATTCCTCTTATTTATTAGAACTGAGTAAAAGACTTGAGATTCATATAAACAAATGGATTAAAAATATATAGTAATTTAATGTCATCTTAAACTTGTAAAATGATTTCTTTTTTGTGTGTGAAGATAATAGATATAAAGAAAGTGATAAAATAACTACTAATCTATATTCTTTTAAAGAAAAGGTGTAAACTATTGTTTTAAAATCAATGTTTAATAAATTATAAGCAAGCTCTTGTTAAAAGTGATAACCGTCTGCACTAGTCCCATTATATATTAAAGGAAACTCAGACAGTGGCTCCACTCTCTTGAAGCAAATCAGTGGTAGATAGTATGATGCAATTAAAATATATATTCTGCTGGAGCAAAAAAATATAAAAATATATGATGTGTGTATTAATTTATATCCATACTATTATTTGTCTTAAAAGGGTACAATTATTTGCTCCGAAGACAAAAAGTTGTGGTCATTTAAGAGACATCTGGCTATGTAAGTTTAGTTGAAAAGGTATAAATTTGCCGACCATCTAATCCAAAACTATTGTAATAGCACACAGTTTAATTGGTTTGGTTGCGCAGTCTAGTAATTAACATCATCAATCACCAATTACTAATAATTCAAATACTATGATGATGTCCTTCCTTGCCTTCTCCACGCTTACACACTATCATTTTGTCTTCATATCACCTTAGATCTTAAATTTATACTTCAACTTATACCATTTTTAATTTAGAACCTCAAAATATTATATTTATAGAATATATAAGAAGGAGGACATGAAAGTGACCTTCATTCATCTTAACCTAATAATCCAACTTACTTATTCATAATTCTCCATGATTGAATTCATATGATGATGTAACATCTACTTTTTAATAATTCATCACAACCTTATTCTGTGTTGTTGTTTACTGAAAATATCAGTGTAGAAAGACGTTGATGAGTAACGTGGCACATGGAAAGGACCGTGCTTTGCAGTTGGACATAGGTGGGTTTGCATTTTATATACGCTAACTTTAATTAAGTAATTCGACTTGCTAATAATATACTAAATTAAAACTTCTAAAACTTGTTAGTATATCCTCAAGGCCCAATATTCGTCACCACTTGTTTTGATTCTTCTATATTCTTTTATCTATTTATTAACAACATCATTCTTTCAACTATGAAATACGTATTCTCTGGATCTGAGAGAAAATTTGAAGGAAAAGATATAACGCGGTCACTCATTCTTAAATTATTTCAGGCTAAATACGTTTAATCATGTAGTTTTTATGAGTTAGGTTACCAAAAAGCAAATGCATTTTGATGATATGAGTAGCTAAATTAATCTCTTTAAGCTATCCTTCAACTGTATAGTCACATACTTATAAAGTCTCTAGATCCCTCTCATTCCGGTGTATGTTTGATTCATGTGTCCCTTCCACTAGAAGTCTACCAGGAACCACTCCTTGTCAGTGTCCCTTGCACTTCGTGTCTCTTACACCGATCACTCTTCACCCATCTGAAAGGACTGAAGATGGGTGAAATAAAATGTTGGAAGTCTTTCAGATCTATTAAATATAAAATCAATTTAGAATTGTAAACTTTGTTTATTTATTTATTAACACTTTAAATTTACTTATTAAGATAAAAATTTATAAAAGTTTAATGATGCGTGAATAAATAAAATGTTCATCCAACAAATCCATTCCTGTAAGGGTAAAATAATGCACGTGTATTTTAGAAAAAAAAAATTGCATATAATTGGTTTTTAAATCTACATGTATGAGATTAATGTTACAAAGGGAAAAAAGAAAAATATATCATATAGTGTGTTAGTCTATCCAACGTTAACAAATTTTGACTGCAATGGCGGCTCATCGGCTTTGATAAATAGATTTTGACAAGAGAGTTTCAAATGATTGAGTAAATTTAGTTACAGTGAACGTTTTGACAAAGAAGGAATTCAAGAGTTTGAAATAAATAAATTAAACTGGTAAAAGTATAATTATAACAATTTAAAACGTTAAATTACTGGATTACAATGATTAAAACACATAGCATCGAACATTGCCCACAATAAATCATATTAAAATCTCAATTAAATTGTTTTATGAAACAATGACTAATCAAGATTTCTTACATTAATTGAACATGGAATACTTTCTGTTTGAAACTTTTATCACACTTTTACTTTTTTAATATATTTTAAAAAATTAAAGAAAAAATATGTATTTAAATAATTTTTTATTTCAACCTCTACATGAAACTAATGAATGTAATAAAACAATTAGAATAATAATAATAAATAATAATTATTTGAAAATGAAATAAGAACAAAAGTTTGTTAGAATTCTAAATAGTCTAAGTCTCATATTTAATAGAAATAAGAAAATAAGGTACCATATAAGGATAAAGACCCATTGTCTTAAGATTTTGGATAAAGAGTGGTATCAATCCCTTTATGTGGTTGGATTCAAGCCTCGTTGGTGTTGTATCTTGTTGAGAACCTTCTCTATAGACCCAACAAGTGGTATTATGGTTCGTCTGACTCAGACGAATACAATGGTTCATATATCGAGAGTCTCCTAACAAAGGATTTTAGGTTTCCTGACAAAGGATTTCAAGTAAGCGTGTTTTGTTAAGATGAAAGATGATACAAAAAGAGGTACTTGTAGTTGGAAATCCTTTCTAACAAAGGATTTTAGGTTTCCTTATAAAGGATTTCAGGTAAGCGTGTTCTGTTAAGATGAAAGATGGTACGAAAAGAGGTACTCGTAGTTGGAAATCCTTCTGTTAAAAGGAGAGTTGTACGTGTACCGATGTGGAAGTTAAGATAAACGATGATACCAAAAATACTCATGGTTAAGAATATTTTTCTTGAAAAAGAGTGTACCAATGTGGAAGGAGTTCACTCTTAAAGGAAAATATTGTTAGAATTCCAATTATAAGTATAAGTCTCACGTTAGATAAAGATATGAAATTGAAGTATAAGGATGAATATTCATTGTTGTAAGGTTTTGTTTAGAAAATTTTGTTAATCCCTTATTGTTATTGTATATATTCGTAATGAACTTGCTCTTCTGTAGATTTTTAATAAAATTGACCAATGTGAATGTGACTTGTGAGTCTAGCCTGAACCTAAAATTTAGTACTTCATGCTTAAATAAAGACTCATTTTTACTTAAAAAAAAAACAAATTCAGCAGCAACACGAAGCCTTAAAAATAGGAAAAATCACACATACCTTCGGAACTGAGGGCCCCATGCACTGAAAACTGCTATTAATTTTCCATGGTCAAATGAAGAATCAATGGTGAAACAAAAAAAAGAAACGAACAAAAATTGTTGTCGCGGAAAAAAATATTGATGAAGAAAGGACAAGGAACATATCACTTGACTTCAAAAACTAGACGTGTTTTTCCCTCTCACATCAACGTACTACAATTCTTCATAAATATATAAACAATTCATAGAACAAAACAAAACAGTTTGAATTAGTTTATTTCAAAAATATATATATTTTTTAACGTTTTTTTATAAGCTGGTATAATTTCTTAACTATTAATTACAGTTAATCATAATAACATCCCAAATAGACACACTGCCTAATATTTTTACTGATATTAATCATTTAATAAATAAGTTAATATGTATTTTGTATTAATAATGATTTTTTAACCTTTGAGCAACAAACAAAAAGTATTAAAATAATCTGATTAATTGGATATCGAACTCCTTAATTAATCAACAAATGAGTTTCTTCATCGTATTGTTTCGTCTTCACCATTAGTCACACCTCACCAAGCACGTAAAGAAGATTAAAATAATAAAAATAAATAAAATCATAAGTCAGAAGTAACGAAAATTATGCTAAATTTCCATGGTCAAACGATGAATCTGAATAAAACAAAAAAAAAAACAATCAATAAGACATTATTGTGGTTAAAGAATTTTTCTACGAAGAAATGAGGAGGAGCGTATTACTTGTATAACGCTAAAAACCCAACTTCTCTCAGACGTGCTTCTCTCCCTCCAACGTCATCGCATACTTCATCCTTTCAAACCATTTTTTGTGAATGAAATATTAATTTTTGTACTAATAAGACCTCCCGGCATAGACCGAGCGCCCAGCCATCTAGTAAATGCATGTTCGCTCAAGGATTGGACGTCCAAGGACTGGACGTTCGCCCAAGAGCTGGACGTTCGCCCAAGGATTGGACGTCCGCCCAACGATTGGACGTCCGCCCAACGATTGGACGTCCGCCCAAGAGCTGGACGTCCGCCCAAGGAGTGGACGTTCGCCCAAGAGCTGGACGTCCGCCCAAAATGGGACGTCCGCCCTGTTAGAAGTGGACTTTAAGCCTAACTCAACCCCATAAAACCGGCTTATATGGTGAGGTTTGCACCCACTTATAAACTATGAATTGGCTTTATCTCTAGTCGATGTGAGACTTCCAACACACCCTCCTCACGCCGAGGTATATACATCTCGAGCGTGGGATTAGACAATGGGTGGTCCGATAGCGGCCCGATAGCGGGTGGAACAATATGCCCAGCAAACAACAATATCGCTAGGATAGACTCTAACCATGGCTCTGATACCATGTTAGAAGTGGACTTTAAGCCTAACTCAACCCCATAAAACCGGCTTATATGGTGAGGTTTGCACCCACTTATAAACTATGAATTGGCTTTATCTCTAGTCGATGTGAGACTTCCAACACGCCCAAAATGGGACGTTCGCCCAAGATGGGACGTTCGCCCAAGATAAGACGTTCGCCCAAGAGCTGGACGTTCGCCCAAGGATTGGACGTCCGCCCAACGATTGGACGTCCGCCCAAGGATTTGACGTCCGCCCAAGAGCTGGACGCCCACCTAGGGTAACATCCCTGACCGACCATCATCCCCAACCGACGCACTTTGCTGATTACACGGTTAAATGCTAATGACACGTTAAAGTCCTAAATAAAGATTAAGGTATTATTGGGCCGTTTCCAGGCCCCCAAAAGGTAAAAGCCCATTACAATTCACTATAAATAAAGGTCTCAGGTATGAACTCTGGACCAACTTGAATAACGATGCATACACGCATCACAATCGCTCTGTCATATTACTGACTTGAGCGTCGGAGTGCCTTTAGCAGGTACCCGGCCCCTCCCCAACTGGGAGTGTGGAGCAGCGCTAAGTACGGAAGGACGCCCGTCCAGCTTGGAGCAGAGAGCGAAGGACCATCCGCCAGGAGTGGAGTACGTCCGCCCGCTAGGGAGCGTGGAGCGAGCGTCTGGAGTAGGAGGACGTCCGCCCGGTTTGGAGCGAGGAGCAGCGATCGTCCATCTTTGTGCCGCCCCGCCAGTGCCGCTTCCTTCGGTTCGTGGGATTCAGCAGGACGTCCGCTCGGTCCGTGCATCTTCGTCGTCCGCTCGTCCGTCTTCAACAGTAAGTTAGTGTGTTTTAACAGGGTTCGCCCGGATCCAGTCGAAACATTTGGCGCCCACCGTGGGGCCGTGTGACTTCAGTTACCCAAAGGTGACCGCGAGATATGAGCACAGACGACCCCATCAACAACACTTCATTGCCGCACGACATATATCCTCGGCCGTTCGGCCTCATCATGATTTCAACCGTTCGGCCTCCACGTATTTAAGACCGTTCGGCCTCCAAGTATTTAAGGCCGTTCGGCCTCCACGTATTTAAGGCCGTTCGGCCTCAGCATAGTCTCAGTCGTCCGGTCTCAACCTATTCTCGGCCATTTCGCCATAGCATATTTTTGGCCTTACAAGGTACGAACACACCCTTTAAGCTGGAAATACGATCATGTTTCCCTTATAATGCAGGTGACCAACCATAATTACACAATTGCACAAAGCGAAAAGGGACCAAGCATTGCCGTCTGGCATCAACAGTTGGACGTCCGGCCTCAATTGCCAAAATCTGGCCTCAACACGCTCACGGCCATTCGGCCCCAATAATGACCGTCCGGCTTCAGCAATCACTCGCCCGTGCGGCCTTAATGGACGCTCGACCGTCCGACCTCAAGTATTAGCCGTCCGACCCGGTGCTTAGCCAAATTTGGCCGTTCGGCCTCAACATATTCTCGGCTGTTCGGCCTCTTCTCGGTCGTTCGGCCTCAGCATGTTATTGGCCGCCCGGCCTCAACACACTATTGGCCGTTCGGCCTCAACATATTCTCGGCTGTTCGGCCTCTTCTCGGCCATTCGGCCTCAGCATGTTATTGGCCGCCCGGCCTCAACACACTATTGGCCGTTCGGCCTCAACATATTCTCGGTTGTTCGGCCTCTTCTCGGCCGTTCGGCCTCAGCATGTTATTGGCCGCCCGGCCTCAACACACTGTTGGTCGTTCGGCCTCAACATATTATAATCCCATTCGGCCTCCACATATTCTCGGCTGTTCGGCCTCTTCTCGGCCATTCGGCCTCAGCATGTTATTGGCCGCCCGGCCTCAACACACTATTGGCCGTTCGGCCTCAACATATTCTCGGTTGTTCGGCCTCTTCTCGGCCGTTCGGCCTCAGCATGTTATTGGCCGCCCGGCCTCAACACACTGTTGGTCGTTCGGCCTCAACATATTATAATCCCATTCGGCCTCCACATATTCTCGTCCGCTCGATCTTAACAAGAATACGACCGTTCGGCCATAAAGGAACCACCACTCTCGTCCGAGCAGTTTCAACCCATCAATCCGCCTTACAAGGTACGAACACATACTTTCTTTAAAATTCGCCATGTTCCCTTAATAATGCAGGTAACCCGCAACAATGGCACGAGTGTATACCCTCCCAGTAAGACCAAGCTGGTAAAAAAGAGTGTTCCAACGAGAACAACTCTCAGCTTGGCCGGGCAAGAAAGCGAAGGACCGTCCATCCCAGTAAGACCAAGCTGGTGAAAAAGAGTGTTCCAACGAGAACAACTCTCAGCTTGGCCGGGCAAGAAAGCGAAGGACCGTCCATCCCAGTAAGACCAAGCTGGTGAAAAAGAGTGTTCCAACGAGAACAACTCTCAGCTTGGCCGGGCAAGAAAGCGAAGGACCGTCCATCCCAGTAAGACCAAGCTGGTGAAAAAGAGTGTTCCAACGAGAACAACTCTCAGCTTGGCCGGGCAAGAAAGCGAAGGACCGTCCATCCCAGTAAGACCAAGCTGGTGAAAAAGAGTGTTCCAACGAGAACAACTCTCAGCTTGGCCGGGCAAGAAAGCGAAGGACCGTCCATCCCAGTAAGACCAAGCTGGTGAAAAAGAGTGTTCCAACGAGAACAACTCTCAGCTTGGTTGGGCGACGAAGCAAAGAGCCGGCCGTCCATAACTTAGCCAAATCTGGCATTCAGCAATTGACCGGTCGTCCATAACTTAGCCGAATCTGGCATTCAGCAATTGACCGGCCGTCCATAACTTAGCCGAATCTGGCATTCAACAATCAACCGGCCGTCCATAACTTAGCCAAATCTGGCATTCAGTAATTGACCGGCCGTCCATAACTTAGCCAAATCTGGCATTCAGCAATTGACCGGCCGTCCATAACTTAGCCAAATCTGGCATTCAGCAATTGACCGGCCGTCCATAACTTAGCCGAATCTGGCATTCATCATCAATGATCGGCCGTCCATAACTTGGCCGAATCTGGCACTCATCATCAATGACCGGCCGTCCATAACTTGGCCGAATCTGGCACTCATCATCAATGACAGGTCGTCCATGACTTAGCCGAATCTGGCATTTATCATCAATCTAAAGTAGGAGGACGTCAATCAACCGCTCGGCCACTTGTCCTGCAAGGTACGCCAGGTCGACCTCCACGACAACCCAGCAATTCGGGGGCCATCCAAAATATCCCTTTGCACAATAAAATTATGCTCGGGCTTGGGGGGCTTATGTACTAATAAGACCTCACGGCATAGACCGAGCGCCCAGCCATCTAGTAAATGCATGTTCGCCCAAGGATTGGACGTCCAAGGAGTGGACGTTCGCCCAAGAGCTGGACGTCCGCCCAAAATGGGACGTTCGCCCAAGATGGGACGTTCGCCCAAGAGCTGGACGTTCGCCCAAGGATTGGACGTCCGCCCAACGATTGGACGTCCGCCCAAGGATTTGACGTCCGCCCAAGAGCTGGACGCCCACCTAGGGTAACATCCCTGACCGACCATCATCCCCAACCGACGCACTTTGCTGATTACACGGTTAAATGCTAATGACACGTTAAATTCCTAAATAAAGATTAAGGTATTATTGGGCCGTTTCCAGGCCCCCAAAAGGTAAAAGCCCATTACAATTCACTATAAATAAAGGTCTCAGGTATGAACTCTGGACCAACTTGAATAACGATGCATACACGCATCACAATCGCTCTGTCATATTACTGACTTGAGCGTCGGAGTGCCTTTAGCAGGTACCCGGCCCCTCCCCAACTGGGAGTGTGGAGCAGCGATCGTCCATCTTTGTGCCGCCCCGCCAGTGCCGCTTCCTTCGGTTCATGGGATTCAGCAGGACGTCCGCTCGGTCCGTGCATCTTCGTCGTTCGCCCGTCCATCTTCAACAGTAAGTTAGTGTGTTTTAACAGGGTCCGCCCGGATCCAGTCGAAACAATTTTCATGCAATAAATTACTATAGTTTAGAATCATAAAAGAAAACGAAGAAATAAATATAAGGAAAGTAAAAAATAAATACGATAAAAATTAATACTACATTTTTTTTGGCATAAATAGAGTTGGTCTTATGTATCTATTCCTATATTTTGTTATTATTGTATCTGACCATAAATGTTTTTTAAAAATAAAAAGTATAGAATTTATACATTTATAAATTTGTCCATGCAGTGCTAAGGGTTAAATGTGTTTAGTGGATAATTGTTACCAAATTACTGAGATATGTAAGTTATTTTATTTTACAATTACCAATGTTTATAACGTGGTTATAGGACTAATAATAATTATAGATGATAGAATTGCAATTCGTTACTAGTATGTCGAAAATGAATTGCGTCAGTTGATCCCGTTGAAAACGGGTTGAATATAACTAAAATTTAAAAAATTAAGATTTTTTTAATAAATATTTCAGTTTAAAATTATCTTTGAATATTAATTTTTTATTAGTACTGAGAAATTAAATTTATCAAAAAAATTAAAACAATGTGACACTTGTATTTAGATTTTTTTTGTGTCGAATTCTTAAATACAATAGTCAGATAGAATCTAATCTTGGCGTTAAGATCCTCGTAAAGTATGTGGGAATGCAATGTATTTAATCATTATACACAATATTTAACCATTAGGTCAACCCATTGAATCAACTTAGTCAAAATTGTAAACATGAAATTTTATATCATAAAAATAGATAAATTAAACAATATATAAATAATAAAAGACTTTTTAAGTTTGATTTTCTCCAAGGTCGGAAACTTTCAATCGAACTAATATTGGTATTTTTCAATAATGCCAATGATAAATACTTATAGTTTTCCTTTTAAGTAGGAAGCGAAATGAAATCCTACTTTAAAAAGCTATTTAAAAGGGCTGTTAAAAAAACAAACGGAAATTAATTTTCAAAATGTAATTTTACAAGTCAATTATTCAACTATTTTTAATTTATCTAATCTTACAAATAATTGACTTGTAAAATGAGTTAACATCTACTTATATACTTTAATTAATATAGAATTTACAATTTACAAAACTAATAGCATAGACTACTCAAATCAAACCATAAAAGCTTTCATATATAAGAGTTCTTGATTTATCTTTTGTGTTGTACTAAACATTAAAAATACATTATTATAATATTCTAAAAACCTTTTTAATATATTTTAAAATATTAAAATAAGTGTTCATGGAAGTAATTTGAACACAAACATGGCTACAAATAACCCAAGAGTTTCTGTTTTTCTCTATAATTTGTACAAAAATGGATGAAAAAGTTGGAAGCTGCAGTCTTCAAGAAAGATCAGCACTACTCAAAATCCATGGATGTCCTGGAACCAAATAAATAACACATAAATTAATAGCGTAACAGAAGAATCATAACTTTAATTTAGAAGATTGAAAGGAATAAACATACTCAATGCTTGAAGTGCAGATATACGTCTAGAGGGATCTCTACAGATCATCTTCCTAAGAAGATCCTTAGCCTGAAGAGACACAGACCTAAAAATTGTGGAAGGAAACCTAAGATTAGCCCTTAAAACAGCTTCGAAAATTTCTGCAGCAGAGTCGCCATAGAAGGGTGGAATGCCACTCAACATTGTGTAAAGAATAACCCCACAGCTCCAAACATCGACTTTCTCGTCGTACTCTCTCCCCATGATCACTTCAGGCGCCACGTAATAAGGGGTGCCCACCACGCCGCGCATGCTCCTGCCCTCACCGAACCACTCTGCGGAGCCGAAGTCGGAGAGTTTAAGGTTGTTGGCTTCGTCGAACAAGAGGTTTTCGGGTTTGATGTCTCTGTGGGCGAGGCCGAGCGCGTGGCAGTGGGTGAGGGCTTCGAGGAGCTGTTTGGTGAGGGAGGCGGCGTGGGACTCCGGCAGAGGGCCGTCGGCGATGCGGTCGAAGAGGGTGCGAGGCTGGCAGAGCTGGAGAATGATGGTGGAGGTGTGGGCGTCTTGGAAGGCGTCGATGATTTTGAGAATGTTGGGGTGGGGAGAGAGGAAGGTCATGGCCTTGGCCTCCACTTCGAGGCAGTGACGGTCGGTGGCGTCGGTGAGGAGGCGGTTGTTGATGAGTTTGAGAGCGTAGAATTGGTTGGAGGAAGGGTGGAAGCAGCGGAAGACGGTGGCGAATTTGCCTCGACCGATTTCTTCCAACGCTTGGTATTGTTGTTTTTTGGGGGCTGCTTCTTCTTGGTGCATTTTCTGTTGTGTGGAATTTAAGAGGTGTTTGTGTTTATATAGAATAGTCAGTGTTTGTGAAGAATATATGAGAGGATATTCGTGGATTCACTAGTATTGTTATTCAGTTAATTCTATTGTGGGCCCGTGTTCTTCTTAAATATTCAGCCACCTTTTCAAACTCTATGCTCCAGCTTCGTCACAAACTTTCCACCCCCAATTCTACTTTTTCTTTTCTTTTTAAATTTTCCACAATATATAATTTTATATTTTTAATAATCACCTTATTATATTTAACTCACCGTATTATAAGAAAAAAAAATAGTGTAATCAAAATTTTGGAAAATACAGAGAGGTCAAGATTTTTAACATATTTATTCAAAAAATATATATATTTAACGACAAAAATATTGTGAGGGCCTGAAAATAGGTGGCAAGAGCTGATAGGTACTCTGGATTAATGAAGTCAGGCTCTTAAAACTCGTTAAGCTTAAAAAGTAAATTTTCCAGCAGCTGGTTCAGTAGCTCAGCCCTTATCTCTCTCTAGACCACTTGTTCTTCATTTTCTCCTCCTTCTCTCTACCACTCCTTCTCATTCAGTCGTTGCATGTCTGATTAGGTGGTGCCTAGGTACTCCTGACGCCGAGAGCTTCAAGTATCACTGATTACTTTCTCGTTTCAGCTGGTGAGTGTTCTTCTCTTTCTCTGTGGTTTCTAGGGCTGTGAACATGCAAGTATTCTACTTTGCATGTGATTAGTGGTTCTTCCTTCACTTTCTATCTCAAATTAGGTTTTGAGAACCGTTCTTGATCACTGAATGGTGAACCGTAGGGTCCTGTTGAGTCATTTTCACAATGCAAGGTACTTTAGAGACGCGTGTGTGAGCTGTGTTGTTCAACTCTAAGGTAAGGGGAGCTAGAGTACTTTCTTATGAATTGTTATATGTTGGGTGTATGGACTAAGTTATGCATCATTGTGTTGTTTGAGTTACGTTTATAAGTTTTAAGTGTATGGAATAATATGTGCTGATATGTTCATCTGTGAACCTGTGAATGAATGCTTGTGAGCTGATTTTAACGTGTTGTGTGACTGCAATGAGAATATTGGCTGGGTGAAATCTGAGGTAGCAGCTGTAAGTTGAAAGTTAAGAGGGTTGGTAGTGCTTTAGGTGACCTTGAGAGGAAGTGAGGTAGTGATTTTGGGAAGTAGGGGTTTTGGGCACATTTGGGTTGTTGGGATATCTAAGGCAAATCATTTGTGACTTGTTAGGATCATAAAACTGGACTAGAACATGTTAAAAGTGGTAAAACCGAAATTTGGTCCTTAAGTATAGAAATTGATGTTTTAAAAGATAAAACTTGATCTTAATCACTTTAAAAAGATTTTAGGAAGGGTTAGAATCAGTTAGACATGTTTAATTCAATATATACTTCGAGTTGGGGGTGTTAGAAGTTCACCAAAATGGTTAAAATGAGTTTGGAGTGGTTGAGTTGTGCAAATCTGCAGAATGAAATTCTGCAGATTCGCAGAGCAAAGCCTTTCGCACAGCGAGTCGCCCTGGCGAGGTGCTCTCTGCCAGGGCATTCGCATAGTGACTCTATGCGCGATGCGAATTATAACAGAGGGTTGCTCTCTGTTTGGTAAGTCGCGTAGCGAATGTAGTCGCTTTACGACTGTTGCTAGCTTGGGAAATTAGCCAAATTAATTCGAATAGTGAATTTTGGGCGTTATGCGAGGGTTTAGGATATGATAATGTGTATCAGAATTTTCAGTTTAGCATAGCGCACAGACTTGGTGCGCTATGCGAATTTTAGTTGTCCCCATGTCAGGAAAATTCGCTTAGTGCACCAAGGGTGGTGTGCTATGCGAATTTTAGCTGAAAAACACCCCCTCCGTCAGGAAAATTCGCTCAGCGCACCATGCGCTGTGCGGATTTTTGCTGTCTTGCCTTGCACCCTGGTGCGCTGTGCGACCTGGTTCAGTGAGTTTCACATTTTTCCTCATCTGTTTGAGTTGTTTGATGTTGTTTGACTGCCAGGATGTATGTATGTCTATATAACTGATTTGGGTGGCTTGATTTTGCAACATGATTGAGGGTATGTTGTATTGTGTGTGAATTATAGTTTGGAAGTATGTATGAAACAAAGTTGTGATTGGCGTAAGTGTAACAGTATGGTTGATGGACGTAATTCCATGGATCTCAAAGGGAGGTCCCATGGTGGTGCCCTATGTTATGGACGTAATTCCATGGATCTCAAAGAGAGGTTACATGGTGGTGCCCTATGTTATTGGACGTAATTCCATGATCTTCAAGGAGAAGATTCATGGTGGTGCCTTGAATGTTTAGAATGATTTGCATGGTAGCTCAGTCTTGGGGGTTTTCCTGACGCTCCAATGGTCTTTCATTCTCAAGTAGAGAGGATTGATCCATGTGGTGAGGAGTAGCAGGAGGTACTAGTCTTGGAGGCTTCCAGTATGCTACAGGGCGCGGAACGGACTAACTTTGTGAGTGTGGTAGGGTGGAACCCATTGGCAACGGCTTTGCAAAGCAGTAGAGGCCACCACGAGTGCATAACCCGCCATAGCTCGGGAATCATTCTAGTCCGAACGAGTCGGTTTATAATGCAACAAGTCTTGTAATGTCATTTACCATGTTTTGAGTGAACTATGCATGCTGTGTGTGTGACTGTATAACATGATTTTTGTATATCTAGCTCACCCTTCTTCTTGTGTTTGTCTGTTGTTTGTGTCGTGTTTCTGTTGCAATGATCATCCACTTGGATGTGAGCAGAGGTGGATGAGGTACCCCTGGAGCAGGCCCTGGATGGTGATGATGCTGCAGCTTAGTTTGTTTAGGATTTCTTAATTAAGTTTTACTATCTTGAAATACTCTTATGGGTGTTTAAAGTTTTAAATTATAGCCATTTTTGGGATGACTGTAATTATTAAGACTTTAGCTACAAGTTTGACTCCTAACTGTTCTGTTATATCAAAATTGTGGACTACCAATATATATATTTGTTATATTTTTGGGATGTTACAAATATTCCCTTTTAGATGGAATATAAAAATTTATCTTTAAAAGAATATTTTAATTGTAAATACAAGATATGCGTTTTGAAACCATTTAGAATAGGTATTGCTTAAATTAGTAATCTTATTTGGTGTAACAACTATTATTAGATGATGACATGATACTCTGATATAGCCTTCACTGGATTCCTCGTTTCTTAATTTTTTTATTTATAAACTATAAAAACAAGTTTAATGAGTGTTCTTTTTATTAACCGATAAAACAAATTGATGTCAGTTCGAGTATATTTTATTCTTATTGATAGATTATATTCGTTTTATCATATTCAGCTTACTTTCAAAATTTATTGTGTATTTTATCTTGAAAAGAATATTGTGTATTCAGATTAGTTTCATACTTCTTACTAAAAAATTATTAGTTTCATACTGACTGAGAAATAGTAGGTATTGGTAACGAGTAATATTTATATTTTAGAATTTAATCGTAATACACCCAGTATAACTTTTTTTACATCATTAGCTTATTAGAAAGCAATCTAAATGTCAATGTTTAAAATAATTACAAGAAATTTTAGTGACTTTAATTTTCCAAAAAAAAAAACTGTAATTAAATGGAAACATTTATGTAAATTTAAATAATTTTTATAATATCATGTCACTACACATCATGTGCTTTAGTAAAAAAATTAACCCTATCGTGTTATACTATAATTTAATTATAAATTGAATTAAAGTATGCATACAGATCATTTAACCCCTACATGTTTACATACTATCACCTAATCAAATATTGTATATTAAATTACTCAAATATAAAAAGACTATTTTCTTAAAACATTTGTAATCCATATTAAAAAAACGTTATGTTACTAACTCGTTTTGGTTAAACTCGGTTTTCAAAAAAATTAAGTATTATTTAAAAAATAAAAAATAAAACGTATAACATGTTTAACCCTAACCAATGAAAGTGTGAACTTTTACCCATTGAGAGAAAAAAAATCTCCTTGATCACAGATAAATCTTTTCTTATTAAAACCAAAC
This sequence comes from Vigna angularis, assembly GCF_016808095.1. Taxonomy (NCBI): domain Eukaryota; kingdom Viridiplantae; phylum Streptophyta; class Magnoliopsida; order Fabales; family Fabaceae; genus Vigna; species Vigna angularis. Next base: position 27,200,936 of record NC_068975.1, on the reverse strand, counting down.
ATTTAGATCTTTATAAATATTAAAACATATATAATCTGACATAAATTAATTTGACCACTGATAAACTAGAGAACTATAAAATGATACACTCAAAAGACGTTATGGAATGAAATGAAGAACAAAAAAAACTGAATACAATGACGCGGTGATTCAAAAAAAAATTGCAATGCAGTTAGAAATATTATATATAAATTTATTATAAAATATAGCAATTAAAATTCTGTAATCCAAAGTTCAGAAAAGTTAAACATTGGTGTTTTAATTCCCTTCTTCATTTGAAAATAAGTGCTATGTTCTTAATATTTCGTTAAATACAAAAATTATATTGAGTATATTTTACTAGCACTTTTATAAGTCCACATCAGTGTAGTAATATCAGTCAAATTGGATAGAAGTGAACTGAAGTTTCCTCTAAATAGTAGATAGAGCAAATCCAATGTACAGCCTCTGCATGCATCAGACAAATCGAATAACGCAGAAAATACATGACCTTTTTTGTGTAGTTTTCTTTAAACTCTTCAGTAGCCTAAAAAGAAAAAGAAATTCGGTAAAAACAAATAACAGCCTGGGCCATAATTGACGAAACAAATCAGGAATGTACTCTTGTACAGATCCGAGGTAAAAGTGACTCGATCAGTAAATCAAATTACTAAAAATCCATCAGAAATCTCGCTACTTATGGTAAGCGTCTAAAAATGACGTCAATTTAATTCAACTTGGCTAATCACCTCAGCAAAGGTCCTCACTTTACATGGACTTTGGTCCAGCGACAAAACTTCCAAGATCCCAATATTTATCATATGCGAGTCTGAATATCGTTGTTGCTGATTGGCCCCCATCCAAACATATTCCATAGCAGAAGCTTGGAATTCCTCCCCTTTGGGGCAACGTTGGCGTTCAAAGCTGAACTTGAGTCGTGTCTGTCTGAACAATGGCCAGTCAAGCCGATATGCGGCATTAATACTTTTCATACACTAATAATGTATAATTTTAAAAACTAGATGAACTTATAATTTAAAAATGCTTTCATAATTAAGAGGATACAAAATTATACACACTGCGTAGTAGTCAGTTGACCAAAAGGGCTCCCAAAAAATGACCAGATAACATGATAAAAAATGGAGGGGGGGATAATTGTCACCTCTTTTCTCTTCCCCATCCCCGATGTAAGTTTACGGAATTACGGGGGCATGAAGAGAACAGAAAGGTGGCTAGGGAAGCAAAATGTGAACAGCCCAGGTACAAAATCACAATGGCTATATTTGGGAAAGGCCATTGCATCAAGGAAGGAAGTCACAGTTTGGGTCAATATCGATGAAAGCACGGGTTATGGGCAACAGGGCAGGGCAGGTAACAAAAGTTACTTGAGATACTTGTACTCTGTACAATGAATAGATAGATAGATATGGGCTTTTGTCTTTTCAACCAATATATTTGCTTGTCTTCTTTATTTATCATACAGACTATTAAGTTGTAAGAAAGTGTTTCATTTTGAGAATGAGAGGGTTCAATAATAACCATCAGACAAAAAAAAATGGTCAATATAACTATATAATTTAAAATCTTACATTTATTCTACTCTCCCACGCGCACTCTTGCTCGTGTATCCCGTCACTCTTTACAAAACCACCAATTCCTCTGCCCTCTGACTTCCTTCAAGCACTCCAATGTTTAATGAAATGCTTTTTTATTTAAAAAGTAAAAGCGACCTATGACAAGCCCAACCGCAGAACCTCATGAAGGAATTACCAAGGCCACATTTAATTATCCAAAAAATTTCTATTGCCAGACCTACATGAATCCATGGCGTAGCCCCTGAACATTCCATTTGAAACCATACAGCATGTCACTAGTATTGGACACGGCGATGAACTTGCGTTCCCTTCATCTCGTTTTTTTATTTCATGTGATATTCATGTTTAAATTCATCAAACATTTGAGACGAGAGTGATTGTTGAAGTCAGTTGGACATAGAAATGGATAGAGAAAATGACGATTTTGGAAAGAAAAAAAAATAGGAGATGAAGAGAGACACGAGAAAGTGAATGAAAGAATAGAATGCATAGTCACGTTAGATTTTATATTGACAGTTTATTTTAATCCAACGGTTATTATTGAACCCTCTTATTCTCACAATAAAACATTTTCTCACGATAGTTAATGCGGTAATACCCCAATTGATAATAACACAATCAATTGATCACGAGGCAAGCTGCACGGTGAATGCAAGCTTCCATGTCCAAATCCTAATACAGAGCATTGTAAAACAATTATGCCCCCGTCATTGAAATTTCTAAATCACTACTGCGAGAATGCCATTGAAAATGCTCTGCATGTGCAAAAGTAATTAAATTGAAAGAGAATGATAATTTTGATTTGCTGGCTTCGAATGCCTGCAACCTGCTTAAGACCAGTCTAGCTTAGTGCTGCCCTGATCCGTATTTAGCCCAATCTGATTTGAATAGACCCCTTTTTCCAAATTATATTAAAAATGCAAGATAAATTGGATAAGTATTATCATAGTTAAACTTACATAAATGATGTCAGAAAGGAGCCTCTAGTGATTCATCCCAAACTTCTGCACTACCATTGGATGCATCCTCTACGTCTTCTTCCATTGAAAGCCTTATATATTCTCTATGAGCAAAGCGATCCCACTCTGTCAATGTAGGATTCTCACGTTCCTGTTCACAGAAGGGCATATACCAATTCAATCAAAACTCACCAAAAATAGTTACTCACACTGACTCAACAGCGAAATAATTTCTATCAAATATTCATCTACCTGACGAATCAAAAATGGGTCACGAGTTTCAAAGGCCATGAACTTATTCAGATTGAACAGGATATTGAAAACACTTCCTGAGAGTTTACCGCCTTTCAGGTCTCGCAGAGTTATATAGCTCTCATCCTACATAATCAAGAATTTGAATTTAAAATTAAGGAAAAAAGTATCTCAAATAAAGCATAAAATCAACCAAAAGGATAGAGAAAGGACAAGAAAATGAGCAACCAAAACAGTGGAATTGGTATGTTATTTTTCCAAGACAACACAGTTTTAAACAACAGATTACATTCCATCTAGAATGACTTCCCAACAACATAATGAAGAATCGATTGAAGTAAGATTGAGAGACAAACCTCAGGTCCAACCATGTCAATAATCTGGCACAGTATATCCTCAAATAGCACAGGTTCTTGGGCCATGCACTCCATTCGATGCAATTGCTCCTCATAAAAAAATTGCAGTTCATTCCGTGTCAAAACTCCATTTCCATCCAAATCAATGCACTTAAACCTAATCATGACAAATCAAATCACCAATAATAACCAATTAAAGTCAACTAAAAAGATCAAATATCCAATGTTTGCTTAAGAGTGTACTGAGTATGAAAACAATAGAGGGAAGAGAAAAAAAAAAAAAGTGAAAAGCTTCAAGAAAAAGAAAAAGGGAAGAAAAAAATAATCAAACATCCAATGTTCTTCCATTTATTCCATAAATCAAGCCGCCCGAATTTCCATCAATCCATTTCCCCTGTCCTGTTTTCAGCATTACCTTTTGTTGAGGCTAAACTTAAGCATTCTACCCTACTACACAAAGGGCTTTCTTATCCCAAGGAAGATGTTCGGATGTGTTTGAAATTGGTTTTGTCAGGAACCAAGCAATGAAAAGAGAAAGAAAAGAAAACTTTTTATTGGATAGAATGAAAAGAACAAGAAATAGGAGAGCCTCTCTCCTTCAAGGGCTTCCCCTTCACAGAGGTAACACTCAGTCTACAAAATTCACCCCCTCTTCCTCCCCACTTCTTCTTTCCTATTTATATCTAACACCTCAAATAACTAACTAATGAATATTCTAACTATCTTAACTAATTTCTCTTTTATGTGTATCCTAACATACACTCCTCCAAAAATCAACCTTGTCCTTAAGGTTGGAACAATGGAAGCTTTATCACGTAGCTCATCTCCATCACGGTGATCGTTATCTACTCTTCCTGAAAGCATAGTGATTTTGTCCTATCATAGTGGGGGAATGCTCGGGCCACTACATTCAAATTCAGGTCCGAAAGTTGGGTGGTGGTGGGGATGAGTGGTTTTTGTATAAAAGTCTCTGAACCAGTAAGTTTAAATTCCAATATTTATTGATGTTCCAACCACCTTCATTATCAAATCTAAGTCCAGAAATGATTTCTTATTCATATTACGTAAATCTGAATATGGGAAAAAAGGATTTTTGGCTGCATTTCCACCTTCAACTTTCTTATTGATTAATTTTGTAATTTGGTTATCAAGAAACTAACCTTCACAGTCCATAATCTTCTCTCTCTTTTGATGCATCCCCTTCTTCCATCATAATTTATGTTTCTGTTTCAAATCTCACTTCCTTTTTGGTTTTTTCTTAACTATAGAGGGTGTTATTCTTCATAGCAGAACCTTCTCTCACGTCTCAAACAATTTCCATAGCTCTAATCAAGTCTTTTGGATCCTATGGTGGAATCTAATTTTTGAATGTTAGATTGCAACCCTGAAAAGAAATACCCCTGCAATTGATCTTTTGGTGTTTGATTTGCTTGTGACACCAACCTTGAGGAGTTATTCCCTTCAAATATGGGCAACTCCACCCTTTTAATCCAAGGCCTTAGCAATTCTACTCTTTCCTCATCTGATCTACTACTACGTAGATATCTTTCTTCCTTCTCTTCATTATTACCGAGTACTCTCCTTCTTCAGACAGTTTCTTGCTTTTCTTGATTTCTTGTAACAGTTATTTGATTTCTTTCATGTATGGAAAATCAGCTTTCAGCTCCACAACCACCTTCCCTTGTTCGCGGGCCCATCTTTCCAACCACTCAAACGACTTTCTATTATGACCTGTTACTGTAGATTTGGCAGATCAGACCAATTTATTAGAATGAAAAGAACAAGAAATAGGAGAGCACTCTCTCCTTCAAAGGCTTCTCCTTCACAAAGAGCTAACGCTCAGTCTACAAAATTCACCCCCTCTTCCTCTCCCTCTTTCCTATTTATATCTAACTAACACCTTAAGTAACTAACTCATTAATATTCTAACTATCTTAACTAACTTCACTTATTTGTGTATCCTGACAGTTTCCAATTGGTTTAAAATATTAAATGAATAAAACCTGTTTGAGAGATTGTTTTCACCATGCAAACATTTAAAACAGTTTTATATTGCTTATATCTTCTAGATTTCGTAATTTGAAATCATTCAATATAAAGGAAACACCTAATGAGAGTAGTTTTGGGGTGGGGGGTTAAGAAAATATCTTAATGGATGGGAAACAAAATACCAATATTCAAGACTTGGCTCAGATGATTTATCCTCTTCTGACAGTATGAAGTAAACAAAATCTTCATAACCCATCTTTCCCTCAACCTTACTGGTAAATCTTCTAGGAACCTGAGATAATATTGAAGAGAATCAATTTTTGCATCGTGAACAAATGCTCTGATAATTCATATAAACAGATGTGAAAAGACATGCACGTGTATTACAAGAGAAGGGTAGGGCTTTGGGCTGTCTGTGGCCCTAGACAACAATAGTCAAATTAGAAGACAGAAGCAACAGATGATATAGTAATCCACACCAACCTGGGAAAATATTCTATCAACAATTCGATAGGTAAGCGCATGGTTACCATATCTGATAAGATTCTCTTTGTCTATCAAGAAATCATGATCTGTATCCAGCTCCCAAAACTTGCAGTATATGACATAAAAATGCTCATAAGAAAAGTACCTGTAGATAATATTAAGGTAAAAACAGTAAGGCATCTTCAAAAAACCAAGGTCATTTTACATAGTTAATGAAAATGACATCTTCAAAAAGTACACCTACCTCAAAACCTTGTTTATGTCCTCTTCTTCATCAGCATGCTGCATTGCATCAATTATGTTTCCACGCTTCAGCTCCCTCAGGGTGAGACGACCATTTCCTGATCTATTAATGTAGTAATATATTCTGTATATGACAGTTTCAGCTGGAACATCAGAAAAACAAGTAGTTATGAACATTGCACTACGAAGACGAAAAAAGAACATTATATCAGATGATAATGTCAACAAAGTTGAAAAACTGGTTACAGGGGAAAATGCCGGCTAGAATTATTTCAGTAAGTGTAAAACAATCAACAAACAGAGCTGGCAGGTATGTGGATTGCCTAAGCAGGAGAAAAGTAAATGTTTAAAGAGCATCCAATACATTTGGATCAATCAAGAGAGCTACTTGACAGGACACAGTTTTGCATGGTCTTGAGTAGAAAAAAACTAATTGTCCAAACAATAGCTTATAAATAGCAGCTGCAGGCAAAACCCAACGATTTTAAAAGGAACACATACCTAATTATATTTTGTAAGGTAAAGATTGAATCAAATTTCATGAAAGCACAGTACATTGGATTGAAAAAAAAAAAATGCAGTGTCAGAAACATGCAGCCTTGTTTTGCTCATGTTGCTTTACTTAAAATGCCATATTTTGTATTTATTAGAAAGTGGGTTTAAGCCTAACTCAATCCCACAAAACCGGCTTGTAAGGTGAGGTTTGCACCTCACTTATATATTATAATTTGGCCTTATCTCTAGTCGATGTGGGACTTCCAACACACCCCCTTCATGCTGAGGTATAGACATCTCGTGCGTGATAGTAGAAATTGGGTGGTCCGATAACGGCCGGATAGCGGATGGAATAGAAGAATAGAATGCCCACTTAGAACTCGCTAGGATAGGCTCTATGGCTCTGATACCATATTAGAAAGTGGATTTATGCCTAACTCAACCTCACAAAACCGACTTGTAAGGTGAGGTTTGCACCTCACTTATATATTATAATTTGACCTTATCTCTAGTCGATGTGGGACTTCCAACAGTATTGTTCATCTATTGTATGATTTATAAATTGATTCGATTTGATTCACAAATTCATAAAATATCTCTTCTCAATCACAACAATATAGTCACACAACAGCGTAAAATAGATCTTCCAAGTACAATTCATAAACTAGCTCCTGCAATCCAATAACCATGACTGTGATATTCTAAAAGTCTCCCTCATGCTAAAGCTGGCTAAGCAGGACAGAGAACTTGTTAGGAACCCAGAATTGATAAAGAGAAAGAAAAGTAATATTCTTTATGGTATAGACTGTATAGACTGAAAAGAACACAAAAAATAGGAAAGCACTCTCTCCTCCAAGGGTTTCCCCTTCACAGAGAGCTAAAGCTCAATCTACAAAATTGCCAAAAAGTCCCCTGCATATTAGGACCCTCCAACTATATAAAGGAAACCTCACTCACCCTAACAACCTAACTAACACTATTTCTTAATTTGTTTCCTTCTATCATACACACATTATATCCTATCAGAACTACACCCCAAAAAAGAGGCTAGGGATACTATAAACAAGACGACACATGTGGAGCCCATGCACCATCAAGAACAGCAGGTGAAAAATAGCTCATAAATGCACATAAGAGGTTCTTCAATATTGGCACCCCGAGGGATGGTCAATTGGTGACTTCTGAACAAGACAATGGTGTCTGGTTTAACCAAAGATTAAAACAGTTAATCAGCCTCAAGAGTGGTATTTAAAACAGAAAAAAAATAAGGGTCAAACTAGAGAAGATTTGCATTTTAGGGAACTCGTCAACGAAATAATTATATGATAGGTCAAAAATGAAATGATTGGAGCCAAGGGAGCATGGATGGTATCAAATAGATGCGAATGTCAAAGGCAAAACTCAAAAGAGATGATCAAAAAATAAAGCTGAGGATTGAAGATGATCAATGACTATTCTATTTAATGGAGTAGTTCAGCTAATTCTACATAGCAAAAAAGAGAAATGCCTCTCAGAGTGGACTATGGCTTTAGTATATAATGTTGGAATTAGGTTTAGAAGGAAAAAATGGAGAGAAAAAGGATAAATACAATAAAATTCATATTGACTTGACATTATATGATGTGTTAAAATTCATATTGACTTAAATTACTAATCCTTACTGTTGGAAGTGGACTTTAAGCCTAACTTAACCCCACAAAACCGGCTTGTAGGGTGAGGTTTGCACCCACTTATAAACTATGAAATGGCCTTATCTCTAGTCGATATGAGACTTCCAACACACCCCCTCACGCCGAGGTATATACATCTCGAGCGTGGGATTAGACTTTTTAATGGGTGGTCCAATAGCGGCCCGATAGCGGGTGGAACAATATGCCCAGCAAACAACAAACATCGCTAGGATGGGCTCTAACCATGGCTTTGATACCATGTTAGAAGTAGACTTTAAGCCTAACTCAACCCCACAAAACCGGCTTGTAGGGTGAGGTTTGCACCCACTTATAAACTATGAAATGGCCTTATCTCTAGTCGATGTGAGACTTCCAACACTTACTTTTGTACTAGTAACCCTAACTAAATAAGCTAACAAAATCACACGAATTAGAAAGCATGCAAACTATGATAAGCAACCTAATCCGCCTAAGATACTCTAAAATATTCCAAGATATGACACTGATATTATGGGATAGTATAACAAAACCAAACCATAAAAAGTTGCTCCAAATTCATTTCAATAAATCCAATACAGGGGTCAGATATAGATAAAGGATATGTCAGAAGACCTAGCACAAACAATAAAGCATTCTCCAGGGCATGGAATGTGTAATTTGTTGATTACTAACTCAACTGTAATGTCTCTCTCTACATATCTTCCAGTAAAATATCTGAAAACAAGTTTAAGGACATACCCAGTATGTAGAACTTGATTAATCCAACAAGGGTCAGGATAGAACACTACAGAAAACATTTCAACAGAAACAAGAAGTTTAACTCAAGGGGAGTGTCAGAAATTTGGCAGAAAAGGTTTACAAAAGGCTAATTCGGGATGTGTGAGAATAATGCAGAAGATCTGCCCAATCTCCCTTGATATCCAAAATAGTGACTCCACTCAAGCAATCAAAGGAAGAACAACAGTGCCATAAAACTTTACTGCAGTTAAAATTAGTCCTTTATAAGGCAACATCAACAAAAAGCTGCTCCAGGGTAGAAGAAGACATTCATGCCTTCCAATAATCCACACAATGGTTTTGTTTAAATCAAGTACGGCAAGAATTTCAAATTTATTAACCAATGTCCACATATGAACTTACATGAACCCCTATATACAAGGTTACAACCAAGATGGAAAACAAACCGTATCTCTCTTGAAACTCAGGTGTGCTCTGCAGAAACTCCAATCCTGGATGAGTTGCCAAAAGTTCACGTAGCACAGGTTTAAAATCATCCTGACATGAAGTATCATATAGTTAGAAAGAAGATCAACAAGAATATACTACCATAGCCAAGAAAATCAACAAAAGTGCCACTAAAATAATCAATCACACTAGAATCAAGGAACCCAAGAAATGATATTTTGATAGATATAACCTGGTCATGGCTAAGTGTAACTCTTAGAGGAGGAGAAGAAAACTACATGAAATCAAAGGCATAAAATATAAATGCAATAGAAGTAAAATACCTGAGTAAGGTATTTGAGCTGTGGTTGCTTTAAAATTGTGAATATTTGGGTCGCTATATCTTTTGTCAACATGTTTCCGTTGACCCAATAATCAATAAATGATTTCCTATAGGAATATAAAATCAAGGAATTAAGCATAATTATTGGGAATTACTAATTACGGGGAACAGAACCATTCATGTACAGTTCCTACCTAAGTCATGGAAGGAGACTTAAATAAAAAGCATGTTCTTTTTATTAATAAACATAAGGTCGTTCAAGCAAGAAATCAATCAGCATACTGCCATAATGAATTGAAATAGCAGTTTGCAAGAGTAGTTTCCGGTTTAACACCAAACACAAGGGAACCATAGAGAATTCTTGACCAAACAATGCATAAAACCAAGTTTGGGGCATATGCTTGTTTCTGCCAACTTGCCTCTTCCTACTAATGGTTGGTTCCTTCATTTGTTACCTTGAACAGTACAGCATCAAATATTTTACATGTCATAGTAGGAAAAACTAAAAACCTTCATTATTCAAAAGATGATCGAGAGAGGAAATTTAATGTTCTTTCCTTTCTAGTCAAAACTATTCTGACATAGTTTTCAGTTAAGATCATGTTTGTTGATAGCAAAAAGGAAGAAAGCACTCCAGAGGGAAGAAGATATAAAAATTTAGTTGATGTAGTAATTCATAACTTTCCACAGCCTCCTCCACAAGCCATCATTCATCTTTCAAATGACAATACTTTCCTGGTTGCCTTTAATACACTTTTGACATGTCAAACGAGGTTCATTTCTAAATGTCCAAATTCAATACTTAGTAGAAATTACAACAGATAAAGTCAATATTACATTCCAAAATGGCCGTTACATATTTTTCAGGGGGGGGGGGGGGGGGGGGGGGGGGGGGGGGGGGGTTGGGGCGAATTAGTCACCTCTTTTTCAAAATCTCTCAAAGGAAATTCCCTGGAAAAGAAAACATTCCCCTGGAAAATATATTTTTATGAACACGCTCTTTGAAGTGATTTCTATCAGTTTTGAAGTCTGTTATATGTATCAGATGACTACTAATTTGACCAAGAAACCATACTAGTTTGCTTGTTTTAGGTCCATTTCTAACAACTTTCCTAATCACTCCTCAGATTAGATACTATAAACATCATTGTTGACTTTGCAATGATATAATGCAATTAACTCAAATTTAAAATCCTAGAAACTAGTGGAAGAGATATTTGAAACCACAACTAAATTACGGATAGGGGACAGGGCATAGATAAACTGTTTATGGCATTTGTGAAATATACATAAATAGAATCAAACAAATGAACTATTGGCCATTGATATAACATGTAAACTAATGCATCCACCTCCCTTGAGCTTGACATATAAATCAAGGATAGATCCATCACTACCAGTACCACCTCCATTTATACTTTCATTATAAACACGTAAAACTCAGAATAACTCACTGAAGATGGCTACAATATGTCAAAGAATCACTCAATATTACGGGAACTAAAGAATGTTTCTATCTTTTAAAGGACGGCTTATTTGGGAAAGGGAACTAAATATTAATACATTATAGCAGGAGGGTAATATGTGAATAAGGTCAAACTTGAGTATCTTGTAAGCTTAAGGCTTTGTATAATGAAGAACTCACTTGATTAGCCAGTTGAATAAAGAAATTAATTATCAAAAATAAATAATGGGATAGTCAGAAATACAGGATTTTCGGGTTCCAAGCTCTTTCCTTTTTCTGAATAATTACACAGTACTTATCATGTTCCAGCTCTATTCAATGTCATGACATCTAAATAAACACTTTTTAGATATCGAAACAGCTAAATCAAACAACCACTATCCGCAGCAAAAAAAATACAGAAGCATAATTTTGTTATAATTATAATGATAATAATAAAGCACACACCTTGTCACAAATCCAGTTCCATCGTCAATCTTTCTAAACAGAGATGTGGAAAAGAAAGATGGCAGCTTGCATACTTCCTTAGTAATTGTCTTGAATTCTGCCAACCAAAAGAAACAAGTAGAACATAATTAAGCTAGTATTACTGTAACTATTCATTTTATTACAGAGTGGTTTTCAGATAGATAGTCACGTATTGACTTGAGGGAGCATTTAAACTATTTTTTTTACTTAAAATGAGGGGTGGTGCTTGCTTAAAAAGCTAGGATGTGCACGCTATTGGAAATCACAGTTTCCCCCAATTGCCAATTGCTCCTTTAGACTATAACGCCTCTATATTCCCAATATCTCACCATGTATCTGCAGACCATCCATGTGATCATGAAATAAATGGTCAATTCTAACAAGGCATTGTTCTTTCAGTTCATTTGGAGGAGGACGCCCAAATTGAAAGTAGAACTGCAGCACACAAGTATCTATGTTATTAGAAAAAAAAAAAATATATATATATATATATATATAGCATGAAAAGGGGGGGGGGGGGGGGGAGAGGGTGATAAACAAAAAAGAAGAAAAATAAACACAGGACATACTCACAAACAGTCAGCAGACGAGGAAAAAAAGAAAAGCATGATAAATAAAAATATACAGGAAAGCATCACATATAAATAAAGAATATACTGATAAACAGTTACCAGATGGACCTAACCTGAGGTATCAATTCTTTTACTGGCTCACTGACAACCTTCAAAGGAGAACCCAAGTTAGAAGGGCCAACTCTATGTTTCACTATGCGAGGGGAGCCAGATGAACTTCTTGGCGAAAGAGGCGGTGCAGTGCCAGCGGGAAACATGGAGGGTAAAGAATTGCTTGAAGAATTCGGACTAGAGCAATTCCCTGGTACATTCAAGGGAGCACCTGACTTTGCTTCATTTAGCAACGATGTTACCTACACATATCAACAAGTGAGACATAAGATTAAGAATAAAATCACAAATGCACGAATTTATCCTTTAAATACTGTTTGAAGGGGAAAACTTGACCAATAAGGAAACTCAAATTTTCAAAAACAAAATTAATAATCCATATTTCATTCATGAGTATCATCAAGACTTATTTATATGGCTTGTGAAAGTAGACAACAGTCCTTCCTACAATAAGCTGCGGTGGTTTCTCTTAAGGAAAGAGATTGAGACATAACAGTAGACATAATCACTTATTAACATAAAAATATGTTGAGTATATCTAGGAAAAAAATCATAATAATGCTCATGAAGTAGGTGTATGGAACCCCACACCAACGACTATCTTTCATTAACATAAATAATAATTAATAATCCATCATTCTCACAAAAACATTGTGGATTTGAGTATTATTATTCAAATGATTATTAATTTATTATCTGACAGCAGAAGTTGCTACTACGAATGGATATGTAATAAAAATTGCGAAATGAGCAAAGTTGCAATATGTTGATTTCCTAATCGAGGAACATGTTACGAAGCGTACCAATCGATGACTTTCAGGAAGCGAAAGCCACTGCTCGAAGAGCGTCTCAACGAAACTTAGGTTAGATTTGAGTGCCAAAGAGGACACCTCAGGGAGCTGCAACAAGTCGACATCCAACGACGCCGTATCGCTAACGACCTCCATGCTCATCTAATCGAAACCGTGACCTTATCTCTCATTCACGAACCGAACCACGCAAAGAACAAAGCGAAACCTGCTTGAGCGAGCTGAATTTCAATGCCTTCGAATCGAAACTGCGTGCGCCAACCAGATTCTATATCGGAATGAAACAAATGTGCTGGAGCCAGCTGCTGATTCAGCAGGAACCCTAGATCTTTCTACTGTTAGGAATTACGATCGATTACCGATGTAGATTGAGGAGATGGATCGGTGCGGCGATCTGGTAAGAGGCTTCGACGGAGAAAGAATGCGCGAGGGAAATAAAACCGGATGTAAATTTCTGTAGAGATCCACGCGATTTTGGAGGGAGAGAGAACAAATGTGTGTGCAGATACTGAAGAAAAAAAAAATGAAGAGAGGCGTGGTGTTTTCGTGTTTTTTTGTATATTTTATTTGTTTTGAAATGAAGCGAAAGAGCAGAAAATGAAAATTTTGACAGGCCGACACGTGGTCTGCTTACGGAAAATACGGTTTTTTGAGTGCAATCATCAGTCTTCACATGCTGGAGGATCCTACGTCTACAGTCAACACCACTTCCAAGTTCCCATCCATGGTTCCATTATTTTTTGGGGTACGACCCTAGCAGTACTTTATTTAATTGTACATATCCTTGCTTCCATTATTGCTATTCAGTAGTATATTAAATAATGAAAGATGCTATTTGTGCTCTTAAAAATATAATCAAATATATATATTCGAATTTTATGACTAAAATTTTAATCAAACTTTAAAGACAAATTTTAGTCACCATTCATTAATTAATGCAAATAATTTTACGAGCAATTTGTCCAGTGAATGAATTTTATAAATGTAAACAACGAATTTGTCCGTTTATCTTGTTAAACTGTAATGTTAAAGGCAAATGTAGATAAGGTAAAAGTGGATTACGTTGTCTAAACTCATTCCGTGTAGAAAAGATAAAGAATTTGTTATACTTACAATTGAATTTTAGAAAATAAGGGGTAACATAAAATGTAATCAGACTTAGATTTGCAGTACAATACACGAAATCCAAGTTATGGTCAAATTAGATATTGAATTGACGAAGATAAAATTAACTTCAATAAATAATAATATTATTTTCTTTTCAATACATGAATACAACATACGGAACAATACTAATAAAAAATAAAATTATATACATAAATTTTAAATTTAAATTTCACTTTAAAATATCACGACTCAAAAACAAGCTATATGTCAACACAAACAAATAAAGAAAATATAAGATTATATTTAAGTTAGAAGTACAAATGTCTTTAAAAAATAATTTAAAAAAATACGTGTTATTTAGTGAATTCATTAATTTTTTCTAAACCCAGTTATTTCTTTTAAATTCTTTTTGAGTTATAACCCGTTCTTCTAGTTTAACCAAAACTTCATTTTCAAACACAAATATTGGTTTCAGTTCAAACCATTAATTCAGCTAATTCATTTAACGTTGATAAATAATCACTCCAAGAAAATTGTATATATGTTGTCGACAGTAACGTGTAATAAATGGATTTATCGAAAAAGGATATAAGGATTTAGTCAATGAGTAAGAGTGACTCTTTGAATAAAGCTTACTTTTAGGTTTAATTAGTAATTTAATTTTTATATTTAATATATTTTGTTTCTTATTTGTTTTTAATTTAATTGAGTTTTTATTTTTCTTTTAAATTTAATATCATATATTCCGTTAAATTAACATTAACAGGTGTTACTAGTTAAAATTTGTATCATGTATTAAATTTTGAATTATCTTTTACTTAAAACTCTTCTTATTTTAATACATCACGCTTTCAGATAGAAAATGATTCAAAATTTTGATAGGTGGCAGATTCAAAAATTGTAAAACATCATACAAACTATGTTCAAATCAATTTAACGAAGTGATTGAAACTTTTAAAAATTCAATTGAGTAAGAAAAAAATAAGAATTAAAACAATTTAAAAACCTAAATATATATAGACAATATTATTAATTAAATCATTATTTTATTATTAAAAGATCGCGTTCATAAATAGAAAAAGCAGTTGACTGAGTTTTGTTTTATAAAAAATATTATATCTTTATAAATAGTTTTCTTACTTTTTGTTATATTCTTTATAAGTTTTTAACTTATTTTTTTAATATCGGATACTAGCACAATAATTTTGTCTCAAAAAGCTTATGTCTCGTTAGAACTTTTATTGGAGTATATTTATCTCTTACCTTTTCTTAAGATATTTTAATGATATTGTATGCATTTGTGGTAGCATGTTGTTCGAAAGGATTTAAAATAAATCTATCGATTTCTGATAATTTGTTGGCACATAGGTAACATTTTCAAATAAATTTTTTAACATGAAACTTTTTAGTTTTTTATAAATTTTAAGTGAGATGTTTTTTAAAAAAAATATTAGAAAATACTAATCTAATATAAGGTTTTTCAAAATCTAAATATAAGTTATTTTATATGATAGTTGAATAATAAAATAAAATTACTTTAATAGTGTGAATACTTTATTATTGTTTTTTGTTATTATTTTGTAAATTGTTTGCTTTACAGATAATATCATCAATTTTCTGTAAAAATAATAATATCACGTGTAACCAAAATATATGTTTTATTGAATAGTGTCGTTTTAAATTAAAAAACAGTATATTACTTTTAGGTTGAACAGTATTTCTATTTTTGAAAATAAATCTTATATTATGAAATATTTTATGCTATTTGAATTAACTTTGTATACACTTTTAAAAGTCATACCTGAATGGTAGATATGGATTTTTTTTATGCAATAATATCTAAACGTTATTGTTTTTCGTTTTGTCAATTAAATTTAGTTTTATTTAACAGTATGATTATATTTTGATATTTTACAAGTAATAAAATTGTTATTTTGAAAACATAAACAACTCAATTTTACAACTAAGGTTAAGAAAAATTGCAACAAAATTTGTTGATATTAATTTTATCTGTGATATTAATAGAACTAAGGTGAGTATCACTCTAAATTCATACGAAGATTTTGCCAATAAAATGTTAGTATCGACCTCAACTCAGCTATATGTTAATATTAATGGATCAAAGTCAATGTTGATTTTAACCCAATCAAATGTTGATCTTGGAAACATTAGGGTTAATATTAATTCCAACTCATTGATATTGATCCAAACTCAACAAAAAGTTATCATTGGTAAAAGCAAGGTTATTATCAATCTCAATTCGACTATAAACTACCCATGCGAGACAAAGGTCAATATCGACATAGACTTGACGATGTTGATATTAGCAAGAACAATATCAAGATCAACTCCAACATAATATTTTATAAACTAAGATCAATATCAACCTTAACTCAACTAAAGGCTAGCATTTACAAAACTAAAGTCAACATTAACATCAAACTCAATAAAAGACGGATTTTGACAAGACTAATGTTTGCTTTGACTTTAGTTTGAGTGAAGTTGACTTTGTACTACCACGATAAGGACAATCTTCTTAATCACTCCAGCCTTTATGTCTTATTTAGCTTAAGGTTGGGAAGTTGTGATCCGTCATGTTGACATGCATCGTGGAATTTTGACTAAGTACGGTATACCTATGATGTTTGAGCATCAAATTATGATTAATGATTATTAATATAACATACCGTCTTAAATGTCTTTATACCAAGTAAGGGATGTTCCTTACAAAAATCGATCATGGACTAGTGATTCAAAAGTTTTCATTTTGATGCAACGAGATGTTTGGGATATTGGTTAAAGTTCAAATATCACTTTTATGCCTTTTCGCCTTGAGTGTCTCTTACGACTTAAGATTAAATGTAACGTGCCATCACAATATCAGAGAACGATCAAATACCAAATACTTTTACACGAAACCAACTAAAACTTGGGGGTTGTATATAGGATGACAAAAAAAACCCACACCTACGAGTATCTATAGATAAAATCCACGATAGATAGTTGATATCCGCGAGTTGCGGGTGACATATATTGTAATATCCGCTTATAAACAGGTAGAGTGCATGTATTATACTATTTATACTCGCATGTATCCGCTATCCATAAGAAATAAAAGTAAAAAATTAATTTATGTTTTACTAAATTAAATTTAATTAAAATTAATTTTTAATTTATAGATAATTTATATTATATTATATATTTTTTGTAATTTTATTCAAAATTTATTTTAAAAAGTCATAAAAATATATATTTTTTAAATACGTACGAGTACCTATAAATTTTAAAATATCCGCAAATATTTTTTAAATGAGTATCTACATAGGTAACGGGCAAGTAGCAAATATATTTATTTGTACAGATCAAATAACGGGTAAACTCTATTTATGTCCGACTCGACCTGTTACTATTCTAGTTATATATTATAACAATACAAGACTTGTTAGAAACGATTTTAGACTAATTAACCGTATAAATAAATTAAAACACATCTCCTATAATATTAAATATATAATTTTAAATGTATGATTTATATTATTTTATAGGATTTTATATATGTTCGATGCATAAAATATAAAAGTTGATATTCAACATACAATCCGATTGACTATAATAGGAAAATATTGTAAAGGTTTAGACTCTACAATATTCTAACTTGAAACTTTAAATTAAATAATTCATAAACACTCCTTTAAATCTATTTTAAATTATTTGTGTTTGATTTAGAATAGAAAAAACATATTTAATTTAATGTCCAATTCAAACACGGTTACAATGCCAAAAACCCTATATTAATCAGATAAATCTTACTATTTTCGACTGTTCTTTCCTACTCGTATTTAGGATAATTAAATAAAATGATCTAAAAAGGACAAATATTTTGTTGTCATATTTACTTCATATATCGTCTTCATATTTTATTGTTTATTTGAGTGATTTAGAAGTAAGTGAGAATGAATTTGGAAGCAATATTTGTAAGAATTAGTGTAGGATTTGATTGATATGACAGATTAAAAAAATTTACTCCAAAATTCACTCTTATTTACTTCCAAATTCACTCAAATAAACAACAAAAAAAGTTACCTTTAAATCCACTCAATCACTCTCCCCCAAATCCATTTAAGTGAACAAAATATATTGAAGCAATATTTTCATCAAACTCAAGCTTTACATCCATGGTTCTCACCTAATTCAAAATTTAAGAGATTCAAACAAGTCACCACACTCATTTTAACAACGAAAAATTATATATGTACACTCTTTCGGTTGTAGGGGCTGAGTCGTGTAATACCTCACGTCCTCCTCTTCCTATTTCTCGACCGTCTCCTTACTCCTCGTCTCACTCCTCTGCGGGTGGGAGACCTGCGAAAGATTCTCCGATGCCAAAGTCAGTTTGAGAACAATGACGTTTTTCAATAGAACAATAATAAATGCTCAATCAATGCCCCCTCTACCACTCACCTTTCACCACCTGTATTTATAGTTTTTGTTATGGGCTTAGGATTAGTGAAAAGTTAATCACGGCCCAACTTTGGCCCAATAGTTTTTAACAGCTATTTACCTTAATCTTGATCTGGTCAACGGGCAGTAGAGTCGGCCGGCCTCCTGATATTTGGTCTTACAGCCGGCCAGCTCATATGAGTTGATGTTCGTCCGGATGACGAGCGGCAGGGCCGCATGATTGGATAATCATGGATCTACGAACATCTGGTCTGTATGCTGTCCGGCCCCTCCTGATGACGAGCGGCAAGGTCGCGTGATTGGACAATCATGGACCTACGGACGTCCGGTCTGTACACTGTCCGACCCCTCCTGATGATGAGCGACAAGGTCGCGTGATTGAACAATCATGATTATGCGAACGTCCGGTCTATATGTTGCCCGATCCCTACCCAATCCCTACTGGTACATACACTTTTCAACTTGTTTATTTCTATCAAAAATTTAATAAAGAGTTATTTTTATTTAATTATTTAAACTTATTTTATATTTTTAGATTAAAATATAGTTTATATTGAATACGTGTATCAAAATTAGTAAAAGTTAAAGCTAAAAGATTCAAATAAGTCACCACGCTCCTTTTAACAACGAAAAATTATATATGTACACTTTTCAACTTGTTTATCACTATCAAAAATTTAATAAAAAGCTATTTTTATTTAATTATTTAAACTTATTTTATATTTTTAAATTAAAATATAGTTCATATTGAATACGTGTAGAGTAAAACATTGAGTGTCTATATATTATCATCTTAAATACTATATTTTTTTTATCAAAATTGGTAAGCAAAATTGTACTCAGTGATTTAAAAATTATCCATTTATTTGAAACAAACATTATTTTTTGTGTGATTTGTCCAACAAATTGCCCCTTGCATATAAATAACTTACAGTTGTTTTCTTTCTAATAAAATACATAAAAAAATTGAAGAGGATTCTCAATTTTTTATTTCATAAATGATTCTCCTATTTTATTATTTTATCTATAATCTATAAAACAAACGTTATTAACAAAATGAAGTTCTTAACTTGTGAAACCCCAATCCCAATAACTCTGCCATATAACAGTTATATATGCTTTTATTTACTCTTATCTAAATTATTAAAATTATTATTTCTAAACCAAGGATCGTTCATTAGAGATTAAGAATTTCAGAAAAGTACTATAAACATTGAAATTATTTTGAGAAATGTCAACTATCTGTGTTCTTCACAATTATAATTATTTCAACACAATAAATATATGGATAACATAGTTAATGAATAGTAAATTTTACTTCTAAGTAAAACCTTATGGAAAAATATTTTAAAAGATAGAATGTATTAATTCACACAATTTTCAGGTATTTGGGTTTTCGTAATCGAATAATCCCAAGATATCAAATACCAAGGTCGGCATAGTCTCATATTAATCACATAATAATGTAAATAGCAATTTTTTATTTAGTATTTGTAGGCTTTTTTTATTGGATTATGGCGGCTAGAAGATATATATATTTTTTAGTCTCTTAATTTGCTATTTTTATTTTAAAACAATTACATTTTTAATTTTATTATTTATTACAAGTATTATTGTAAAGTCAAGAAAAAAAAAACTCTGGCATTTCGGAACTTGGGCAGACAGAAGAAAGGAGACTGGGTTGGGTGTAGTAGAAGTGGAGGGACTGAACCCAGTCGCTCAGACACATCACAGTCCAATGGACCCTCTGCTTCTGCTCTCACCGCGCTTCAAATAAATTCTTCTTTCTTATCTCACTACCCTAAACTCCTCACACTGTCACTCTTTCACTCTCCTCTTCTCATTTTTCCGATTCATTCACTTCTCAAGATTCTTGTCATCATCGACGACGACACGACGCGTGTTTCCGCGGTGATCTTTCCGTTAATGCATGTAACGAAATTTAGCCAATGAAACTAATTGAATCTCGATAAAGTATTTTCAATTCCTTTTTCCAATTTGTTCTCTCGCGAAGATGCAAGGGTTTACTCCAACTACAGATTTGAAAGAGCTTCAGTCCACCATGCGAGCCATCGAGCAGGCTTGCACTTCCATTCAGGTTCCAATCATTCTGTCCCGCTATAATCCCCGCTCGTTTTTTTTTTTGGAAGTGGAGAAGGAGAGAATGCAGAGTTAAGAATAAGGAACTCATTTTCCCTAGTTCTGAATTTTTGTCGAGAATCTAAATACTTAATTATGAAAACGTCGTTTCACGTTTAGTTGTTTTCTTTGGTTCTGATTATAAAACTTGCTTGAGTATCTGATGTGTAAGTTGACGTCTGTTGTTATTCCTGCCATGCTTGTGGTAAATAATGAGAGATCGGCGGAGTGTAATTCCATTGGTCGTGATTATTCTGTTGAGTGTTTTATTTGTTTTGTCCAGAGTAGAAGGTAAAAATAGCACGATCACATTAACGCACAAAAGAATCAATTATTATGTTATGTACACTAATATGGTACTATATTTACCTGTCTTTAAAATTTCTCTGTAAACAATTTTTTCGGAAAAAAAGGCAGATGTTAAACTGCTGAACATGGCAAGTGTGTTACTGCTTCTGACATCTTCTTCATTTGTTAGTACAAAATATTTGACAAGAAATAAATGTGTAACACACTATCATATTTTTTGCATTTTCTACTATTTGTATTGCATAATAAAATGTTGCTTTAACTCCTGGTCTCTTTTCTAATAATTTTGGTTCTTGTCGAGTACCCATTCATCAAGTCTAGGAGAACTACCTTTACTCGGATATAAAATCTCTCCCTTTATCTCTCTCTCTCCCTCTCTCTCTCTCTCTATATATATATTTATAGTGTGTGTAGATATATGTATATACATATGTATGTATGTATATGAACATATAGACATGCAAATAGATATGCATATGTAGTCATGTTCTTATACTTGTGATGCATTTATTTTCAGATGCATATCAATCCAGGAGCTTCAGAGGCAGTTATTTTGTCATTAGGCCAGTCTTCTCAGCCATATAAGACTTGCCAATTCATTCTTGGTGAGTTTCATGTTGTGTGACAAACAAAATATCTGCCTATCGTGTAATGCAAATAATATTGTTCATTCAAATACATGAGAGTGGACGTATGAGAAAGAATGTTTAAGAAATTAATACATCTCTCAGCCTATTTATGCATTTATATATAAGAGTCCTTGCACCAAAGATACTAAGACATGAAAAGACTACACCTAGGTGACAAATGAAAGAAACTTTTTAGCTTTCTAGAGATAAACAAAAAGATAAGTTAACCTATTCTAACAAGTTAAACTATTCTAACACTCTCCATTAATATCGATTGTAAAACATACAAATTGAATTCAAGGATTTAGTCAAAACACTTGAAAGGTGATTATTGGAGTTAACAAATTTTGTGCAAATTTCCTTGGACAACAACTTTTCTTGGACATAATGACAAAAGGTTATTGTGTATCTTGTTCTCTCACAAAATATAGGAACAAAAGCAATGTGAATAGCTGCATGATTATCACAATATGTTCTCATTTGTTGAATTTCACCAACTTTTAGTTCTTGGAGGAATTGTTTTATCCACACCAATTCATAAGTGAACTACGCTATTGCCCTATAGTCAACTTCAATACTAGATCAAGCAAGCACATCCTGGTTCTTGCTTTTTTAATAAATAATATTGCCTCTAATGAAAACACAATATTTAGTAGTGTGTTAAGAAGTGAACCTTAAGCCTAACTCATTCTTACAAAACCAACTTGTAAGGTGGGGTTTGTACTTTATATTGTAAATTTGTCTTATTTCT
The DNA here is from genome assembly GCF_016808095.1 of Vigna angularis. Lineage (NCBI taxonomy): Eukaryota > Viridiplantae > Streptophyta > Magnoliopsida > Fabales > Fabaceae > Vigna > Vigna angularis. Next base: position 27,178,584 of record NC_068975.1, on the reverse strand, counting down.
AGGTAATGGGAAACTTCTAACACATTCCTCACGTCGAGGCATATACATATCGAGCATAAGACTAAATATTAATTGGTGGTCCGATGATAGTTTAATGATGGGTGGAACAATAAATCCAATAAATAACAAATTTCACTATAATAAACTCTAACCTATGGTTTGATGCCATATTAAGAAGTGAACTTTAAACTTAACTTAACCTTACAAAACTGGCTTATAAGTTAAGGTATGCACCCACTTATATATATTTTAAATTGGTTTTATCTCTAGTCAGTGTGAGATTTCTAAAATAGTGAGATACTTGTTTACAGGAGATTTTGCCCTATTAGCATCATAATAACCATATATATGAGTTTTCCATTATCTTCATATACCAATCCCTATTTTGAGTCTCTTTGAGGGTGCAAATGACAACTTTCTAGAGATCAAGATGAGGAGCATTCCAAATGCGGAAGGTTCTTTTATATCTTTTAGGTTTGAGAAAGGTTCACTTTATTCTACCATTAATTTCTAATTTGAATCTATAGGACTATCCATAGGTCTACAATAAATTATATCGGTTTCTTGTATCTAAGGCATATTTTCTTTGAGAGATTACAAAACCTTTGATTGAGCTACTTCAATACACAAGTAGTGTATTTGAGATCTTTGGTCTAAAAGTGATTGCATAAATGGTTCTTTAAATAAGAAATTTTAGTGAAAAAATTCTCTATAATGACTATGTCAACTTACACAATTAAGTGCACGCATTTCTTATCAGACAATAAGAGATTGAATGTATGTTTCACTATGTTTTAATGCATACATTTGTACAATGTGGCTAATTTCGCCAAACCAAACAGGTGGAGATTGTTTTAGATCACATGGATTGACATAATTTACAAACTAACCTGTATTTTCCTCGTGCAACAAACCTAAGAGGTTGCTTTATGTAGATTTCCTCCTTTACATCACCATGAAGGAAGACACCCTTGATATTTAGTGTCTTGTTGAGGTCAATGGGGAATTGTAGACATGGGAAAGAAAATTCATACAATGGTGATCATTTTCTGTTTCACTGTCATTCTCCCCAAAGATGTGTCTATCACATTGTATGTGTGGATGACATTGTTATTATAAATAGTGATAAGTAGGGCATTGGCCAACTATAACAGTATCTTTCTCAAAAAAATCTTGGACACTTTAGGTATTTCCTTGGTATAAAAAGTTGCACAATTGAAGAATGGTTTGGTCATATCTTAAAGAATATATGCTTTGAACTTTTTAAAAGAAACATGAATGTTAAATGTTAAATCTATGGAGACACTAATGGATCCAAGTGTCAAACTTGTACTTGTCCAAAGAAAACTGTATTATGATCTTGCGAGGTACAAAAGATTGGTTGGTTTGTTAAATTAGCTCATTGTTGACTCATCCTGACCTTACCTTTGTAGTGAACATAATAATTCAATTTTCAAATCTCCTTGTTGTTACGATTGGGATGCCGTCATATGGATCATAAACTATATTGAGAATGGTCTTGGAAAAGGCTTCATTTATGAAGATAAGGGAAATACTCAAATTGTTGGGTATGTGACTCTCATTGGGCAGGGTCACCGAGCGAGAGACACTCCACTTCAAGGTATTGTGCTATTGTTGAATGTAATTTAGTATCGAGGAAAAGCATAAACAAAATGTTGTGGCACAATAAAGTGCAAAAGTTGAATATGGGACAATGACATTAGTCATTTGTGAGCTCATGGCTTAAACAACACCTTAAAGAGCTTAAATTCCAAGAAAGTTCCTTAATACACCTTATATGCGATGACCAGAAAGTATTAAACATTTCTCGTGATCTTATCTTTGATGAGGTTACCAAACATATTGAGATGGATTGTCATTTCTTAAAAAACTGAACCTGGAGATATTGGCATTAGATTTGTCAATTCTATTCACCAAGTCTCTAAGAGGACCAAATATTGAAAATATTTGTAGCAAGCTGGGTGTGTATAACTTGTATGTTTAAACTTGAGGTGACATGTTATAACTATAGAAATAAGGAGCAAGTATTATATAATAAAAAATATCTAGAATATATATCATTCTCAAAAAGTTACTTGTTGTCTCTAATGTTCTGGCCCAAGCTCTGGTTGCTCTTATCCTGACCAAGCTCTTTTGAAGACTTGCTTAACTCAGGGTTTTGAGTTTCTCACAAGCCCGAGTTTGTGGAGGAGGAGTAGAGTTCTGCTCTTTTTCTTTGTAAGCTGATTGACTATCTGCCTCATGATCATGATTAGTTAATGTTGTTTGTCTTATGCTACATCAGCTTCTTTTTTTATCAACAGCATAGTTAGTTGCTGTAGTTAGATGGTACTTTATAAGTTGTTTCGCTTTGCTGCATCAACATAGTTAGACTATCTTGTTGCTTATCTTGTTCTAGTCTCTGTTACTATTTAAATTGATCTCATATTTTGTGAGACTAGAATATGAAATACGAATGAAGTTCTTAGGAATTGTCTCTCTTTTAACTTATAGGTTTTCTACAATACTGCATTGGTTTTATCTGTGCAGAAAATTCACAGGTGGCAACTGCCAGGTTTCAAGCGGCTGCAGCAATCCGAGAAGCTGCTATTAGAGAATGGGTTGTTCTCAGTGCTGATGTCAAGAGAAACTTGATAAGGTTTTCTAATTTCTATTCCACTAACTTTTGTGTCGTTTTTGATATTTCCTTCATAAGCGGCCTTGTTCATATAGTTTACAATTACATATCTTTTTTATGCACCTAATAGCAGTTGTTTCATACATTTCCAAAAAGTTGTTACTGTTGACAACATTACTCTTGTGAAGCCTCTCAATCCAACCCAAAGGTAAAAAAGGCTTGAGTTGTGTATCCATGATTTTGTGGGAAATAAACCTTTTTGGTTTGGGTTAATATATCCCAAACACATTCATCCCATCCCAACTGGCCCAAGCCTAACCGATTATTTGGATTAAGCATTAATTTATCCTAAAGACACCCATCCCATTTATTGGGTTTGGGGCAAGAATTTTCATACTGCAGCCACCCTTTCCTTCTGTGTGTTATGCTGTTGCGTAGGATAATGTAGAGATTCTTACATCATATTTAGCACAAATTTTTTGTGGTTAAGAAAAGCTGTAATGAGAGAAATAAAATAGGAAAAGGCATGGACTTTCAGGACTATGCATATGCCCATGGACTGCAAAATTGAATGAAATACAAAGCACACCTAAAGAAGTACAAAATCTATAAATAAAATTGAAGGGCCTATCAGGAATGTAATAGTAAAACATAACTGATGTATGTATACCACTTTAATAGCTGTCTGGATTTAATAAAAATGATACTTGATCTTTTTTCCTGTGTCATAAAAAAGGAAAACATTGTTGTGCCATTTGTTTTTAGACTTTCCTTATCGATCCACCTAAATGTAGTGCATGGAATGGAACTATGTATGCTACCAAATATATTGTTATGGCTTCAAGTAGTATGGTTGTTCCTAAATCGTTGCCTCAAGAACTGGGAGGGAGCCAAATATGTATAACGTGTCTCTTGTTTGATAGTTACAAGACAACTTTCTATCAGACTCAGTCATGCTGATGCTTCTATTTGATCTTTAGTTACTGATTGTCTAAATAAAACTTAGATCTAAAGAAAAAAACGGTAAATGTAAATCTGAAAAATAATGCTTCAATTATTTCTTTTCTGATTTCTTAAAGTGAGAGATGCAATTTATATAATACAAGCATGAAGCTGATGTCGGACTTAGCTCAACAGAAATAAGTATTTTGCTGATGTGTATGTAGCAGAAATAACCACTTTGCTAATGTGACAAATGCCACTCAGTTTTACCAAAAACAGAAGTTTTATTCTTTTACTCTGATGTCCGATTCCTCCTTCAATATCTGTTACTTGCAGTTTTTGTCTATGCTATATCATGCAACATGCTAGTTCTCCTGATGGTTATGTTCAAGCAAAGGTCGCATCTGTGGCTAGTCAGTTGATGAAAAGGGGTTGGTAAGTAGTGTATTCTATTTTTGATTTTAGTTTTATTAGGAGATTAACTGAATATGTAACCGGCATATACAACCATGTCTCATTTATACATATATTTGTAATCTGGATTCTTTTTGTTGCAAACTTTTGGCAGGTCGGGGTCTTACTTTAGTGACTGTCTAAATTCACATTGAATTGAATGATTAGCTTTGTTTGAGAGAGATCCTACTTGTTATAGAATTTAATTCACTAGAGCGTTAAATGGGAGTGAGTGCAGATGCTGTAGAGATTTTTTTCAAACTGCCGTCTTAGAGTAACTAAACTCAAAATAGAATTAAAGAGAATGAACTGAATATTTTTATTATTGTATCTCGGTTCTGAAACATGAGTACAGAATGTTTTTATAGACATTGCTTATTGACAGCTGTACTAACTAGCTCACTAATAATCTTACAGCTGTACATAGAGTCTTACTAGCTGTACAAATGGACTTGAAAGAATTAATACAGAGAGAGAGAGAAGTCTAACCAAGTAGTAATTACAAGAAGATCTCTAGAACCTTCTACCAGCTTCTAAGAACCTCTAGTAGAATATTTAATATCATAATAACGACATAAACTGTATAACTTACTTGTATCTACTAACATGCAGTATTATTAAAAAATCTTACATTGCAGATACAACTTTAGTGCATCAATATAAGTTATTTACATTCAGAGACTGTTATTAAAATTCTTGTTCACTTTCAATAAACACTAGTGACTTAAAAAATTATAAAAATTACTGTATAAATAAAATTATATGATTGCATAATGATTTATCTATCGAATTAATGAAAAAGCTCTTTGAGATAAGTAAACCCAAAACCCTCCAAATATTAACAAAGTAGGCTGAGGCGTTTGAAATTTTAAAAGCTCTTCCTCACTTGAAATTGGAATCAGAATAGTTAAATCATGTCCCATGCCTGATTAACTGAGGGACTAGCTTAGAAACAAACTTGACATCTCGTTCTTCCTGAAAAAAAAACTAATTCCATACTGAACACCAATGATTGTTTTGGTATTTTGAAAATATAATGATATTGTTGAGATCATATCCAGCAGTGGAGCTTCTTAGGGACAAGGAAGCTGTGGCCACCCAAACTTTTTCTTGAAGTTCTATATATACACATTTGAGAAGTTTCGGGAAACATGTTTACACACATACACATGCATACATACATTAAGTGAGTCAAATTTAAATGACAACCAGAGAAGTAAATACTAACCAGATATTAATATATAGATGGCCAAGTTTTAATGTAATGTGACTACTTTTAAAAGTTTCACCGCCAAAGAAATTTTTGAATGAAGCATAAAATATTTCAGATGGATGAAGGTCTTAATAGTTTTTTCATGTCCAAGGATTTTTGTTTCCAATCTAAGGGGTAAGATAAAGATTTGAGACATGGTACGCATTTTTCTTAACAAGATGATGATTGAGTGAATTCTTTTGATATTATATGTTGAGTACCGAAGCACTTGGGAAACTCAACCACAAAGCTATTAAGGAGGAAGAACCAAACACTTAAATACTCCATTGAGTATATTTATTAGACTCAGTTCAAAGCAGTCGGTCCAACTGGTTAAACCAGAAAGTAGTTGGCTAGCCTTTCTGAGCATATTATTCAATTGGTCATGCATTTAAACTGAAATAGACCTGTTTGACTTGGAGGTTTTAAATCAAACTGGTGACTCACGGTTAGTTGGAGACTGGACCTGGTTAGCAAGTATAACTTTCCCAAGTGGCCATAAAGTACAACACATTATTAAGGTAGAAGGGTTGGGAGAGCTAGATCAAGGGTTGCGCAGCAGCATTTAGGGAATCCTGCATTTAAAAGTAGTTTCTTAGATGGTTTGGGGGACCTGACTTGTTTTGTTTGCTCCTGCAAATATGTTTTTCGTAGTCATGATCCCACAATTGAATGCTTCTATTAGAGTGTAGTTACTTAGCAAAAGTACTTTGTCAGATAGCCCTCTAGTGCAGAAAAGTATTCCCGTTGAGTAACTATACTTTAATAGCTTCTAAGTGAGGACAAAACTCCTTAAATGCATTTTATGCTAGTTACATGATTTTTAGGGTAAGCAAAAAAAGAGTTGGATTGAATGATCCATGTTGGAATGCGATTTTCAGCAAGAACCGACCCTTGTAATCCTTTCTTTAGATATTGACTTTGCTAAAACTATAAACACACTTTGACTTGGTTAAACATCAACAATAATTGTTTGAGACATCCTGCATTGCACTTGTTCTAATTAAAGATTTGTAGTGTTTTTTTTCCTTCTATGTGGTGCTTATATTATAGCAAGTTGTGTATTTTCTTTAGAAGAAAAATATTATTATATTCTTGCAGATCCGTACAGTTAAAGTTTTGTGGTTATGGTTTCATTTGTCTTATAGTTTGTTTGGTAAATATTTTCTTGTAGGCTTGAGTTTATGGTTGGAGAGAAGGTGGTTTTCTTTTATCAGGTGCCGACATATTTTGTTTCTGTTTATAATTGCTTTCAGCTTTTTTTGGTCTCAATATTACACTTTTTGCCTGTCTGCTACTTTTTCTTAATGCCGCTCCTATATCAGTGGGCTGTTCAAATTTCTCTGAATTGATTACACTGATGACTGAACTACTAAAGTAAATTTAAGTGGTAGTTTGCTTTTTTTTAGTTGGACAGAAACTTTTTGTTGGGTTGCTCGGTATGGGATTGCGTAGAAATAAGGAGCTGATCTTTATAATCAGAAATATTATTATAATTATAGGAATAAGGAGCTGATCTTAAATAATTAGGAATGTCTAGATTATATATATGTGTGTGTATATTATATTATTCAGAACTTTTTTTATTTACTTTCGAATTATATCTTTGTTATAAGAGGATATAAAATCTCCCCTATTTCTTGGATTGATTTTTTTTTTCTCGGTATCAATAAAGCATCCGTGCAGTCTTAGAAACACACGGTTTCTATTCAATGTTTTTCTCTTTCCTAGATTTTAACATCTTTACATTTTAATGTTTAAATGACTAACCATTGCGATGGACAATCTATTCTTTGCCTCATCTTCTGTTTATTCTATTCACTTAACTTTAAGACGCTATACCATTCAGGATTTTTAGTTTACTCTCAAACATCCATATTTCATGCAAGTCTGACAGTTTTATGTCTTGCAGGTGAACAAGGCCGTTGTGGGTGCTGATGGGATAGACATGCAGTTTGCTGGAATAAAATTCCTTGAATCATTGGTATTAGACTTTTTACGATTAAGAAATTTTACCCATTTCTTCTTATTGCCTTGGCTTTGAACGTGTTGTTTTAGTTTTTTTATTTAATTCAATATCTATAGCTATCAGAATTTTCTCCATCTACTTCAAGTGCTATGGGCCTTCCAAGGGAATTTCATGAGCAGTGTAGGAGGTCATTTGAACGGGAGTACCTGAAGGTCTTTCTGATTTTTAATATTTATTTTGAGTTTTCTTTTACCAGGTAATTGATTTTCATTAGAATTAGCAATAACTTCCTGAATTGGTACCCCCTCTTTTATATTATAGACATTCTACCATTGGACCCAAGAAGCCGCCTTAAGTGTCACAAACCAGATTATTGAATCTGACTCTGCTGTACCTGAGGTTAAAGTTTGCACTGCTGCACTGGATCTCATGCTTCAAATCCTGAATTGGGATTTTCGTAGCAATAACAGTGACACAAAACTAAATGTAAATGTCTTCTCTTCTGGAGTTAGACAGGATGGGGATTCTCTCAAAAAGTCTGAATGTCACGTAGTGCAGGTAATGAGTTGGTTTGCTTACTTAACAATGCACATGCATTTGATAGAACTAAACGTAACACACTACAAATTGGTCATCATTGCACATTAAGCAAGAAACATGATGATTAGGTCATAACTAGAAATTTAGACTGTAAATCTCCCTTCAATTGGCCTTCATTCTCTTTTTCATGCTAATATGCAGCCTGGTTCTGAATGGCGTGATGTGTTAGTTTTAAGTGGTCATGTTGGATGGCTTTTGAGTTTATATGCAGCATTGAGGCTGAAATTTTCACGCGAAGGATACTGGATTGACTGCCCTGTTGCAGTCTCTGCTCGAAAGCTAGTTGTACAATTTTGTTCTTTAACAGGACCTGTATTTCTTTCTGGTATAAGTATTACTTGTCTTCCCTTTCGCGTATTGTATGTTCATTTTATTAGAATTACAATCTTCAAGTTGATAAGTATTCTACCTATATTAGGGGGGATTTGACAGAGATGTCTTATGAGAAGCATGAAATGAGACTATAGTGATAATGGTTTTTGAAGTCCATGTTGCTTTAAAGTTTTTAAACTCTTCATTACAACCTTTGCGGTTCTTGCTTCAATATAAAAAATTTCAAACTGCTACTCGCACAGTTGTACTGCTGGATTTTATTGGATTACTAGTTATTGATGAAAGGATCCTGACCAGTCTTAAGCCTCAGGGACATGTTTCTCTGTGTAACCATTACAACCCCTGTCCCCTAAAATATATAAGTTTTGGAAATCCTTTATTTGAATTTCTCTGACATTGTTTGTTCCGTGATTTAGATGATAGAAAAATGCATGAGCAACATCTTCTGCAGCTCCTATCTGGGATAATAGAGTGGGTAGATCCTCCTGATGCTGTTTCAAAAGCTATTGAAAATGGGAAAAGTGACAGGTTTGGAGAATATTCATCTGCATAATGCACGGTTACCTACCTGCACATACCCATCTGATCATTTTTTACAATATGTATTTAACCCTCAACTTGATGTTGGTTTCATTCAGTGAGATGCTTGATGGCTGTCGAGCATTATTGGCCATTGCAAATGTAACAACTCCCCATGATTTTGACGGTTTGCTAAAATCTATGAGGTCATAGTTAGCGTAATTCGATAGTGTAGGTTTAGGGTTTAGCATAATTTCTCAGTGTTGACCATAATGACAGTTGAAATAAACTGACGAGGGTAAACATTTTGTTTTGATACTTTAGGCCTATGGGTACTCTTACCTTTTTGTCAATGTTGATGTCTGAAGTTATTAAAGTCCTCATGACTAGTAACACAGAAGAGGAGACTTGGAGCTGGGAAGCACGTGATGTTTTATTGGATACTTGGACTGCCATTCTAACGGTATTCATTTGAATGAATTGTTTGCAACATTTACCTTGTTTCATCTAATTCTAATAACAATTTTTCAATGAAAATAAAATAAGGAAACTTGTTTAGTTCTGGTATTATTATTTTTTTCCATAAAATTCACGTAGTAGGTGACATTATGTAATATGGACATCCCAGCCAGGGTAGCGTCCCCAAGGCCCATTAATCATATGCTAGTTCTTGTCATTACACTGAACTATATTTATTTCTCTTTCCAGCCAATAAATACAATGAATGTGAATGCTTTGCTTCCGCCTGATGGGATAACAGCTGCTGCTAATCTCTTCAGTTTCATTGTAGAGTGCGAGCTACGATGTAAAACCTCTATAAAAATTTCTACAATGTTGTCTTTTTCTTCATACAATTGTATTACTTTCTTTTTCTGCATGTACAATCTTATGATAATGTGACTTTTCTTTTTTATTTAGTGGCTTCTGCAACAGCATTTAATGATGAGGGCAATTCAGACTATCTTCATGCTTCTGTATCAGGTACGAAACCAAGATTATAAAACATTGCACATGTTATTATTATGCTGCAATTATGTTCTTGTTGATATTTGTCTTTTCTATTGCTGGATTTTCTTTAAGCTGTTATACTACTGAACATAGAATACAGACTGCATACAAGCAGATGTGGACAGGAGACAGAGTCCTGCTTTATAATGTCAGTAATTGGTTTAGAACTCCATTTAGTGCTGCAAATGAGGAGTTGTTGCCTTGAAAATGTAAACTCAAAATGTGGTAAAATTGCATTGTCATTGATGCCTTGTTGAAATACAAATGCCACATTCACAGGATAGAAACAAGTTAAATCATATGTAATAGGGTAATGATCCAAAGTGATAAGAGACTTGTACATGCAAGTTACTCAAGTTGAAAGCTTACTAACTCTCACTTACGCACACCCTCATAATTCTAATATGGTACCAAAGCCTATAAAACTAAGGAAGACTTGTAACCACCCAATTAGAAAAAGTGGCCGATAACAAAATGAAATACTCAACAAAAAAGAAGCTCAGTAATGGAAGGCAGACAGACCTGTGGCTTCTAAAACTTAAGAAAAGAATCCCAAGTTCAGGCAATAAAGGAAAGTAAGACCTGTGGCCTTTGAGACGCAAACATTAAGTACAATCCAAAGCTGGGAATTGAAGACAAGTTAGAATTGGACCAAGGTAGTTGGAGGCAAGGGCGTTTGTGCCATTGGTATTTGGTGGGTTAGAAATATGTTAAAGAGTATTTAAGTAAAAGGCCATGATTTTGAAGTGCTGCCATAGTTTTAGGACATAGTGGCCTCTCAAGCTGAAAATTATAACTCACTCTTGGGCAATGACACCGCAAATATTATAAAATGCCTGTGGTAGCCTCTTCCTTGATAATTCAATCCCATTTTTATTATTAAAAGAATGAAACTAATATTTGAAATGGAATGGCTAGGGACCTATTGTGGGGGGCATCACAAATTACTTAACAACTAAAATACAATATCGCAATTTGAAATGAGTTGATTATTTTAGAGATATGATGTATTTCTTAGGGAAATATCTTATCAAATATTTTCCCTATTAGATATTAATTTTGTTCCTTATTATTGTATCTCTTGTTCATTATAAAAAAGAATATATGTGTGTACCCAACGCACAAATTTCGTTGTATTCCTTCTTGGTTTCTCTCTTCTCAACATGGTACTAGAGGACTACCATCCTTTGTGAAATGTTTTGAGATCGATCCTTTCAAGTCATTGTATTATTTTTTATACCATATTAGTATTAGTTAGAATTAAGTGGAACAAAATCTTTTTTTAGATTTATTTGAACTATTAACTTAAATGGGGCTGCAATAGTTTTCCACAGTTCAATTTCATTGATTTTATTTAAGGCCGATAGTTTCCTTTAAGAATACATTTAGTTCTTGTGTGAAAATATCTTCTACAATAACAAATTACTATGATTTTTCATCACCAGAAATCGATATCATATTTGGGTTTGAAGAATTTCCTTTTTGTTTTCAAATTACAATGTTTTTGCAGCCATGGATGAAAGGTTAAGCTGCTATGCGCTTATTGCAAGAGCTTGTATTGATGTTACAATTCCTTTGCTCCTAAGAGTATTTTCCGAGCGGGTTGCACGCCTTAATCAGGTTGGTTTTATATTTGTGGAATGGTAGCAAGATGCACTTTATTGACTAGTGGAAACACATCTATTCACTTTTTCTCACCATAATAACAAAATATATAGCTAACAAATTAATTATTACAATAATTGTTAAAATAAAAAGTGATTATTAAATTTATATTAAAATTATAAAAATGTGTGTAAGAAAATTTGTTTTATTAATTTTTATTTTATAGTTGTATAATAACATTAGATGTAATTTTTCTTTATGATAAGTATTACTTATAGTGGGTAGTCTTTTATAAATTAATAAAATGTTATATTTATAGGGGTAAAAATGGTAAAAAAATGAGTCACAAGAAAGGTAGTTATAAAAAAACATAGCCCTCTTTATATATGGTTATAGATTACAAATTTTTGGGACTCTCAAAATGATGTGGGTCGCCCTCTGTATTTATCTGATATCACAATTTTGAAAATCCCAGTAGAATGGTCTGATGGTAAAGATTGTGTTAAAGAATGAGTTTAGATTTCTCTCTATCTTTTTTTATGGAGATTAACTTTTTATTATGAATATTTTAGATCTGTTCGTTATTAGTTTATTTTCTACCCCATCCCCTATTTCTGAATATTATTAATTGTTTTGACTGCAAAGATTGATATCAGTTATTGTTGATACTGCAGAAAATTGATATTAGTTATTAACACCATAAAAAACAAAATGAACAATTATTCAGAATCCAAGAATTTAGATGTAAGCCAGGGGGGCTGGAGAGCCGAGACAGGATTTCTTTTTTGTTTCATTTAGAAGGATGTACATTACACCCTTTTAGAGGAGGTGAATAAAGCAATGTAAAAATAGTGGATATGTTTGAAGTCTAAGGAAGATATTCTATAAAGAAATGTTCTTAAGAGAGAAAGGAATTGGGAGAAAATCTCCATGGAGATAAAATTTAGCATTCTTGTTGTGTATTCAGTGGTCTGTAATTCTTATGTATATCAGCTATATAACTGAGTATAGATTCTACTAGAATATTAACTGACTTAAAATATTCTAAAATATAATGAACACTAACATGTAACAGAAAACATGTATGTTGAGAGGTTGCCACACTGTGGGCCTGTTTGAATTAACTTCTCCATAACATATTGGGGAGAAAAATAAGAAGAAAAAGTGAAATTGGTGTCTTTATAAGTTAAAATAAGGTTATGCATTAACTAATTTTGTAGAAGTTCTCTCGTATAGTTTCTCTGAATTCTAATTTTTAACTTTTTCATAAACTATTTTTAGGTTTTGCAGAAAATCGTTACATTTTTCTATCCCATAACTGCTTATAGAGAAGTTTGTCCAAACATATCCTATGTACTCTATCATCAGATAAGCAACCCAGGAAAGTAATTACAGAGCTCTTAGGGAATTTGAACAAATAAAAGAGGGGGAAAAACTCAACAAGAACAGAATATTTTTTATTAACTGATTTCACACTTGAATATTATGTACAAGAGGTATAAATAGACATAGATTATTTCATGCTGTTATAAACTGACAGCTGTACAATGAAAAAGAACACATACAATGAAAGAAACCTACAGCTGTACAAGTTTGACTATTTATACAAGTTGACTATAGTTGAATTCAATATATACACTAACAAGCTCTCTCCGCAGAATTATTAGTTTATTGCATTTTCATTAAAAGCCCAATGCCCATAGCAATAAACCTGAAACTGCTTTGAATATCTTTACTTTTATTTTCACCCCTACCCCATTGCAGTAAATAAAAATCATATAACCTCTGTTGTAACTCGATACATTCTAAGCATTATGAGGAAGATATGGTCTAGGGCTCTAGTAACTATTATAATTAGCAAGCACTTTACTTACAATAGCCGTGTTCCTTACCCTAGATTGTTGCTATTAGAATGTTATATTCTCTTCACATGTTGCTGCGTAATTGATAAATCAATCTTTCTTGGATGCTCTCACAAGAAAAAGGTTCACTGTTGGTTTACACCCATTAAGATACAATGCAACTTTTAACACAAAACCACCATTAATTTAGCATTGTCATCTATATCACCACCCATGTAATCGCATGGATCTAGGATTATCGAAACACAAGAATAATGTTTTGTAAACATCTTGTGGGTGTACATTATCTAACACCAAATATAAATGGAAAAATCAGAGTTTAAGTGTATAAAAATGATGGTGGGATTAGTTGGAATCAAATGGTGGAAAATTGTGATGCAAATGTCTCTTCTAAACATGACTACAGTTTTTGTTGCAATCAAGTTGGAAACTGGTTAAATTGACAATAGGTTTTGGATGAATTTGATTGTTCATTTTGGTTATTATTTAAAAAAAAATACTTTTTATATCAATAAATACCAATTGGATATCTAAATATATATAATAAAATAGTTTCTCCTTTGAACAATAATTTTTAGTGATAGTGTAGAAATGTTACGTTCTAATAAAACAAATTGAAATATGGAAAAGCTAAAGCTCTATAAGAGAAAACTTCATAATACAGACACTGGCTTCTCTATTCGTATTTTTTGTAAGTTGTGAATTATTTCCACAGCTCAAATTATTCACTTCATTTGTAGGGCAGAGGCATCATCGACTTGACTGAAACATTGGAAGAACTTTATTCATTGTTGCTTATTATTGGTCATGTAATTGCAGATGAAGGGGAGGGGGAACTACCATTGGTATGTGATTTGTATTTTGTGCGTGTTTGATTCACTTAGAACTGGTTGTTCGTGCTGCACATATTTTTGTTTTAATAAAGAGAAAATACTCTATTTGGAAAGATGGCTTAGGCAGGGGGTGGCTGGGGTGTGGACAACATTTATACCGTAAACAATTTGCAAGTTTGATACACAGAAAAACAATTTTGGGTATTTCTTTTATATTTCCATTTCGTGTGTATCAAATTGGCAAATATTGCAAATCTCGTGGGATAATATAGAAAAAAGTCTGTTAAGAAAAAAAGGGTTTTTTTTGGGAAAAGGGACAGGACTTACCATAAATAGTTGTCATTTTGATGCACTGAAAAAATAACTGTATTTCTTTAATATTTCCATCTTTAACTTTTATTTTTCATTCTGGCAATGTTGACTAGGGGTGTTCATTGGATCCGATTACCCAATGACACAACCCCCAATGACACAACCCGACTCAATGCAACCCAATTAAATTGGAATGGACTAAATTGGGTTGGGTTTCAATTATGATTGGGTCCAAGCCAAACTAACCCACTCTAATACAGTTTGGGTTATGGGTTTTGTATGGGCAATCCAAAACTCAACCCGATACTCACTCTTACTATTGTGGTATGAACAAATTATGTTATATTTCTTTTTTTCATGTTTTAAATTAGTTTGGACAAATTTGTTATGATTTGACTTATTGTCTTACTTGAAGTCTCAAATTAAATTTTGTAAAGATTGTATTATTTTTTTAATTAGGTTGATACTTGAAATTACAACTTTAAACAAAAAAGAAAGCTTTTCAAAATCTTGAACCAATTGACCCAGCCCAATCCAACAGGCTCAAGATTGAGTTTAACATAAAAAATGCATAAACCCAACCCAATCTGATACTATTTTGGTGGGTTGGGTAATGGTTTGGTCAAATCCTACCCAACCTGACCCGTTTAACATCCCTAATTGTTGACTGTAATGTGCAGTGTTGATTTAAGGTTATGTCATTTTGTGATATTTAGGTTCCTAATACGATACAAACCCAGTTTGTTGTTGATTTCGTTGAAGCAGATAGGCACCCTGTTATTTTACTTTCCAGGTATATTATTTCCTTCTGTTTTTCTGGCTTGGAAATTGATGTTTGAGTTATTTGAAAGGAATCTTAGCAAATTATGTTTAGTGAACTTCGTTCAGATATTGGAACTTGTTTTTTCCTTGGCTATGTTAAAATTCATGATTTTTTTTTAATAAATTGGTAGTGCTAATGCATTAGTTCTTTTTTATAAATTTATAGAAAATTCATAAAATTCACATGTTGAAGTATAATCATCTTGCTTCTTGAATACTGAATTTGAGGAAATTTGGGGTATGATAATGTGTAATTAAACAATTGGTATTTCATTTTTCTGTCATTGATTTTACTGTCAATGGTGTATAAGCAGTTTTTATTGACATTGATTTTACTGTCAATGGTGTACAAGCAGTTTTTTATTCATGCCTGTGTTTGCTGTTTGTCTGTGAGCACATAAATGACTGTTACTCTAGTAGCCTGATAACTTTGTCTTTGTTAAAGAGCTTTCTTTGGTATGGTTCTTCCTAGGATAGTAGTGAAGAGTTGATTCTTGAAATTTTGATGATACGGAGTTAACATTTGAATACAATACCTTATGTCGAAGTTTGCATTAGGCATAATGTCTGATCCAATTATGCATCCATAAGACCCTTTTCCTTATGCATGAATGCAGCTCAATCTTAAAATTTGCTGAGCAGTGCCTCAGTCCGGAAATGAGGGCATCAGTTTTTAGTCCGCGACTAATGGAGGTATGTCAATCCACCTTATATTGTGTCAATCTTTTTGTAATGTTAATTTGGCTCTTCTACCTCCTATATTCATAAGTTTCAGTTAGACATCCAATCTGAATACGTTGGTTTTGACGTTTTCTTGCTTTATTTCAGTGGTAGACCAAAATCTTATTCACGATTTGAATCTAACAATTCAAACCCAGAAATAATATGTTCTTTTGTTGCTTTTTCTTTGTTTTCATTCTTCTAAATATAATGATTTTGTTGTACAAGACTTTAGTGTAAGTTTTATTTTTTTCAGATTTAAATTTGTGGTACAGAACATAATATATGTTATATATGATATATTTGAAATAGTTTTTCCTTGTTTGTGAATCTTATCGTATGATACAAATAATGATTCATGATTCAAAAAGCTTTTGGATGTAGAGTTCATTAATATACTAATAATGAACTAGACTATTTTCAGAATTCTTAGTTTAGCAACTTCCAAGTCATTTAAAAAATTAATAAAGAATGACATTACCATTGATAACATTTGGCTGTGTACGCCAATAGAAGCCAATTTTGTTGGTTTTAAATTGTTGTCTTATTTGGAGATTAAGTATGTTGAATTCTATTTTCTGTGATTCTCTCTGGTGAGGTACTTATTATTTCCCAATCCCTTTTAAATTTATGCTCTATGCAGTCAATTATATGGTTCCTTGCAAGGTGGTCTCGTACATATTTGATGTCTTCTGATGGGATTGCGGAGAAAATATTAGATTCAGGTCATCATCACGAGCATAGTTCAAAAAAGACTTTGCTTTGCTTCTTTGGAGAACATAACCAAGGGAAACTTGTTCTTGATATTATTGTTCGTATAGCTTTCATCACACTTACATCTTATCAAGGAGAGAAGGATTTGCAGGTTTGAGTTTATCATTTTAACAATTTTGGACATTCTCTTTTGAACATGGTTGTTTGCCTAGTTTGAATTTCTGTAACTAATGTGATGTGTATATCAAAATTCAGAGTTCACAAACTACATCTTTACATGCATATTTATCATAATTGTCAAAATGCAGTATGTTTTATTGTATTATGTAAATGTATTATTGGGGGTGGATTTTATTTTTAATCAAAGAAAAGAATGTTATAGCATCACTATAGAATTTGCAAGCCTAATTAAGTTACTCTACAACTTGTATCAATCATATGCAGTATTCTTAAAAATATTATTTAAGAGCGGCAGACCACACATATTCCAAAGAAGTCAAACAATACAAGGAGGTACACTATCCATTGAAAAAACCGAAGTTGTCAAATCATAAATTGCTAAACCTTCAACTCCTGTTTCCCTCCCTTTAATATGAGAAAATTTGAAATTTGTGTTCTAATGGACTCTAAAACATTAAGCCATGGCTTGCTTAATTTTGAAGTTACCGAAGAGCTATCATAGAGGATTTCACAGTAAGGAAAAAATTGGTTTCAATCCAAAGAGCTCTTCGTCCTTTTTGAATAGTAATCTGAATATGTATAACTTCCATAAGCTCTACTTCAGAGGATTATTCATGTAGAGATTGTTAAACTCTAGGGAAGAGAGGAAAATTGAGTTGTAACTATGTTTTTGAGACAACCTGAGTACTTTATTTTAAGAAAAAAGGAATCAATATAATAAGGGAGACATCATATCCTCTAATAATAAAGATATAATAAGAGAATAAATTAAAACATTTCTAATAATACATATATAATCGAAATTTTCTTGATTATATAAGATCAATTCCTTATTTATATAATTGTAACACTCCCTTAAGTTGGAGCATATAAGTTGTATGAACCCATCAATCCTGTGACCACTTAGAGACTTGGTGCAAATATAAGTGTTTACTAGTGTTGACAAAACTAGTGATTTCTTTTTCTGTTTCTCTCATGAATGACAATGTATTAAGTTTATATTGTTTTGTGTGTGCACCCAACTTAAGAGGTGGGGTTGTATTCTGTCCACTATTGTATTATATATATATATATAGAATACCAAAACCTTGTAAGTGAGTTAATGAATGAATAAAATGTTTCAGTTAGTTCTCTAACATGGTATCAAAGCCAGGTTCAGTGTGACGCCACTGTCGCCGTCACTTTCCGCCGCCATCGCTGGTATCGCCGCTGCCGTCCGCTGTCGCCTTTTGACAGGCAAAGTTAAGGGTTAGGTTCGCCCTGAGAAGCACAACCCAACCTTGGTGGTCGCCTCCTAGAAACCTCTGCATGCTCCTCCACGCGCCACTTCTCTCTAGCAAGTCTCCGGTGTGTGTTCCTCACGCGCTGCCTTCTCGGTGTCAGATTGACACCGCACCACTGCAGATCGTTTGCCGGAGCTTCCTGAGCGTGTTTTGGCCCTTGCTTCGCTGTTTCGATGGCTGTAGTTTGTACCTAGGGTTTTCTCCCTCAAGCTGATTTTCTCCCTCAACGCTGTTACCCTTCATTATTTGTGGAACCAGATTCCATATTTCCATATTGAGCCTTCTTCATCATTAATACCAGATTTCACACTGTACTGCTGATGAACTTCATTTCTCTTAGTATGGTTGGACAGGGATTCTGATTTCCCATAGTCATAAGACTTTGTCTCTGTTTTGGAATCCTAAGTTCTGCTTCTTCTCTGAGATTTAGAATGGCATCCTTTACTGAAATTAATTTCTCCTTATCTGCCACTTCAAGGAGAGGAGCTAATCGAGGAGGCCATGGTAGTCGAAGTGGGTATGTGCAATGCTCATATTGTAAGAAAATTGGTCATACCCAGAAAAGATGTTATTCGTTACATGATTTTCCAGATAAAAATGTGCATCTGTACAAATTTGATAATTTGGAATCAAGAATTTTAAATGAAGAGTATCAAGAATTTTAAGATATAAGTTTGACAAATCCACTGGTCTTTGTCAGTTTCCTCCCGTGCCAAGTGTGTCAACTGCATGCATCTCTCAATCTGTGGAATGTCAAGGTTCATGGATTCTTGACTCAGGTGCCTCGAACCATTTGTCTCTGGTAACACTCATTTATTTTCCTTCATTACCCCTCAAAAGTTCCTCAATTGGTTACTGTTGCCAATGGATCCAAATTGACATCTCAAGGAATTGGCAAAGTGTCCTTATCTCCTTCATTAAACTTAAATTCCGTTTTGTATATTGCACATTGTCCTTATAATGTAATCTCTTTGAGTCAATTGACACGTTCATTAAATTGTTCTATAACCTTTACTGCTACTTCCTTTGTCTATAACTCTTTTGTTTCCTGCATTTCAACTTCATCTCCTAAAATTTTACATGATCGTTTGGGTCACCCAAGTTTGTCTAAGCTGAAGTTGATGGTTCCAAGTCTTAAACACATTCCTGCCTTAGATTGTGAGTCTTGTCAGTTAGGAAAACATGTTAGATCTTCTTATCCAAAGAAATCTGAGACACGATGAAAGTCTATTTTTTCTACCATTCACTCCGATATTTGGGGACCGAGTCGAGTTACTTCCTTTGGTTTTAACTATTTTGTAACCTTCATTGATGAATTTTCTTGTTGTACGTGGGTTTATCTTATGAAAGAGAGATATGAACTTTTAGTCATTTTTATGTCCTTTGTTAATGAAATTAAGAATCAATTTGGAAAGACAATTAAAATTCTCAGAAGTGATAATGCTAAGGAATATTTTTCTGCCGCATTTTCTTCATTTTTATTTTCCAAAGGAATTTTACATCAGTCAACATGTCCTCACACTCCACAACAAAATCGCATAGTTGAGAGAAAAAATAGACATCTCATTGAGACAACATGTTTCCTGATGTTAAATACTAATGTTCCTGTTCATTATTGGGGGATGCAATCCTCACTGCTTGTTTTTTGATCAATAGGATGCCTTCTTCATCTCTTGACAATAAAGTTCCTCACTGCATAATTTTTCCAAATGATCCTCTTTACCATGTTTCTCCACGTGTTTTTGGGAGCACTTGTTTTGTTCATAATGTCTCCCCAGGTCTTGATAAACTTTCTCCCAAGTCTATTAAATGTGTCTTTTTGGGATATTCTCGCATTCAAAAAGGATATAGATGTTATTCTCCATCCACGAGAAGGTATTATATGTCTTCTGATGTCACCTTTTTTGAGGATACACCTTTCTTGTCTTCCAAGGAGGATCGTTCATCTATTCAATAGATACTTCCTACACCATCATGTGATCCCTTGGTCATTCCCGCTTCTCCATCTTCAGCTCAAACTCAGAATGCACAAGATACTGTTCAACCACCTTCCTCCTTGCCTGAAGATCCTCGAGACTCAGCTCCTTCTCCATTAGTTTCCCAGACCATGGATCCTTCACCCTCCTCGTCCTCTCTTGACTCAATTAGTTCTCTAACAGAGGCAATGTATAATCCGGCTTGGTTGTTGCATGGTGCATTATGGAGCTTTCTTCAAATTTGAGTTCTTTGAGAAATTATTTTAGCCATATGAGCTCGCAGGTGACTAATGTCGCTGCCTATTCTACTTTTACGCTTGATTTTGGAACATTTTGTTTCTTACTTTTTCCATGCTTTTAAATTACCTCCAACAAGAACACAATACCTAGGTAGAGCATATGTCACTTGGTGACCTTGCTCAATCAGGATCAAAATACTCAACAATTTCATTATTTCCCTTGTCTTCATAAACAAGACCTTCTCAAGGAGCTTTGTTAATACACTTTAGAATTCTCACGACCGCATCTTATTACTTGTTGGAAATGTGATGTCAAGGGGCGTCTGATAGGATATAGGGTGATAGGATATAATGGGTTTAGGATAGAAGGAAGAGGAAATGAGAGGGCAGTTAAGAGGGAAGAGGAATTGAGTGGGCAGTTAGGAGGGAAGAGTTGTTTGACAGTTAGTTAGTTAGTGGGAAGGGGAAGAGAGACTTAATAAATAGGGTGTGTGTTCTGTATAGGGAGGATTATTCATTTTTGTATTCATTTGGTATAGACTGGAAATTTGTTCCAGTGAGAAATTTCAACCAATGGGGAGAAGAAAAGAGAAACGGATAACAGCGCAGAGGATGGGGTTGTCCAATACTGTGAGGGGGATGTTGTTACCATCACATCAAGGAGTAGAGGGTCAAAAAATGCTGTTTTTAGTGTTGATTGCTTTGCAAGAATTAGAGGGCAAGAGAGGAGAGAAGAAAATATATGTGAAGAAGGAGGCAATGACGAAAATGTGGAGACATTGGTGTGGCAGCAGCTGAGAAAGTTGCAGAAGTTACTGCTGTAAGGGTTGATAACATGACAAATGTTGGTAGGGAAAATACATCAGGTGAAGACCATGATGGGAAGGTTGTAACTCTTGCTTCTCTAAGTAAAGTTGCAAAAGTTGTTGTTTTTAGTGGAGATAGAGTGGTAGGTTGTGGTGTGAATGTCAAAACAATAATGAAAGGGGAAGAATTCTTGAGGCTTGGGGTTAAAACAATGGTGTCAGAGAGCAATCCAGTTGAGTCTGTTTACATAGCAAGAGAGGAACTTCTGCAAGACATCAAGAAAGGAATGAAACACTCAGGTGGAGGAGAAAATTCAAGCAATTGGGAGCAAAAAGGAGAAGAGGAAGCCATTGATAAAAATGGAGCTAGGAATGGTGAGGAAAAATCAGTTTTTTCATGGGTGAAAAGAGAAGAGTTGACCACTTATAAAGGGATTGACACCCAAGGTCAAACAACAGGGGCAGCAAATGCTTCTGAAGTTCAAAACACCAAAGGATCAACAAAAGCACAACCAAACAACAAAGAAAATGTAGTCCAGGGGTTCAAGACCTGGCATAAAAAATCCAAGAACCTTTCTTGGGAAAATCTGGCCACAGCTCTACTAAAGATAGCTGAAGGGAACAAGAGAAGCATTCTATGTGAGAGTTGGACAACAGTAACACGGATGGGGAGTGTGGAAATTTTACATGAGAGTTTGCAAGTAGATGAAGTAGGTGCCGAAAGTGTTGTTACTACAAGAGCGATGAAGTCAGAGATGAGATTTTAAGGATTTCACAAAATTGGGCTAAAAGAATTCAGGAAGAGTGGAAGTCATTGGAGGAGGATCAACATTCTGAAGTTCAAAACACCAAAGTTTCAACAAAAGCACAACCAAACAACAAAGAAAATGTAGTCCAGGGGTTCAAGACCTAGCATAAAAAATCCAAGAACCTTTCTTGGAAAAATCTGGCCACAGCTCTACTAAAGATAGTTGAAGGGAACAAGAGAAGCATTCTATGTGAGAGTTGGACAACAGTAACATGGATGGGGAGTGTGGAAATTTTACATGAGAGTTTGCAAGTAGATGAAGTAGGTGCCGAAAGTGTTGTTACTACAAGAGCGATGAAGTCAGAGATGAGATTTTAAGGATTTCACAAAATTAGGCTAAAAGAATTCAGGAAGAATGGAAGTCATTAGAGGAGGATTTGCCACCACCCAAGCCTCTAGACCTGAATTGGAGGGTAGTAGCCAGTGTGTTCCCTTCATATGATAACACGATGATGAAGAGAAGCCATGAGATCAAGCTTCCCGGTTCCAACCTTGGGGACAAGGTTGTTCTGCAGCGAGGTGTAATGATAGGATATAAAGTGATATGATATAATGGGTTTAGGATTGAAGGAAGAGGAAATGAGAGGACAGTTAGGAGGGAAGAGTTGTTTGACAGTTAGTTAGTTAGTGGGAAGGGGAAGAGAGACTTTATAAATAGGGTGTGTGTTCTGTACAGGAGGGATTATTCATTTTTGTATTCATTTGGGTATAGACTGGAAATTTGTTCCAGTGGAGGGAGAGAGGCTTCCTTGGTGTGATTCTTTGTACATTGTTTCATTCATACATCAATAAGATACACACTGTTTTGTGTCTTTTCGTGTGTGCTTGAGAGGAGGAGAGTGTTGATTGGCTTCTTGACTAAAGAAGCCTAACAGAGTCACAATGAGATAAATTAGTTTACTAACTGACCTTTTTTTATCTCCCAAGATCTATATTCCTCCTTTATCAGGTATAGGTTTGACACTAGGATCCACTGGCGTTAACAGGCTTAGCATTGAGCATCCTTGGATTGCGTCTCTTCTATACCAAGGAAATACCTATGATAATGTTTGAGGAAGATATTGTTTTAGTTGTAAAATGTCGTCTTTACCATTGCCTGTGATAATAATGTCACCCACATATGCAATGAGATAGATACATCATCTGGGAGAATGACGATAAGATAGAGAATAATAAGCATCACTTTGTATCATTCGAAACTGCTGGATGAAAATCCAAAAATGCCCAAATCGTGAACAAAGTGATTACTTGAGGCCATATAGGGACCCAGGTAAATGACATACCATATGTGACTGTTGAAATGTAATATGTTTTTAGATATAGGCTCTGTAGGAGCCTATTGTTTACTGTTTATTGTTGATTACTGTTTTTCATTATTGTATAAGTATGTGTTTAGTGTGAAGATAATAATATGAAAAAAAGAGAGTTTCTTTCTCTTAATTCTCCAAAATGGTATCAAGAGCCAAGCACCGGGGCTCTCTTCTGTAGACGCCATCAACCACCAGCCGCCGCCGTCGCCGCCGTTTTCGCCGTCGCCGTCGCCGCCGCCGCCGCCGCCGCCGGTACCCCATTTTCTCAGGAAAATTTAGGGGTTTTGTGCGCCTCCGTGAGCGCGACCCAACCCTGGTGGTCGCCGTCCCTGCAAAGCCCTCACGCGCTGCCACGCGCCGCCGCAGCCCGCCAGATCTCGCGCGCGTACTGTTCACGCGCCGCCCTACGCTGGTCGGAATTTCACCGCGCATCTAGGGTTCCGCTCGCCTCACTCTCCTGAGCCTATATCTGATCTTACTTCCCTGTTTCAGTGGGTGTAATTGATACCTAGGGTTTTCTCTCTCCCAATAGTTGAATATCTCTCCAAGTCTGGTTCTTTTTCCGATCTGTAATGGCATCTACTGCAATTAATTCCTCTCTATCTGCAACTCCTATCATTACATCTGCAAAACTCAACTGGAAAAATTATTTATCTTGGTCTTCTGCAGTGGAATTATGGTTTCTTGGTCAAGGACACCATGATCATCTAGAACAAGATATCTCTATGGTTCCAGATGAAGAAAAATCTCAATGGCAAAAATTGGATTTTCAGTTATGCGCAATTTTGTGGCAGTCAGTGGAGCAAGAGGTTTTAGATATCTTGAGACCCTATAAAACATGTTCATCATTCTGGAAGAGGGCAGAAGATATTTTTGCAAATGATGTACAACGTCTTTTTGATGCAACCCAAAGAGTAGCTTCTCTAAAACAAGTCAACCATGACATGGTTTCTCATATAGCAAAGGCTCGGGCTGCTGTAGAAGAATTAAAGAACTTCTTTGTAGCTGATTCATTAGAAGGGATCAATAAAAAGCTTGACAAGTTTTACATGGTCCTAATTCTGAGAAGCTTACACTCCGATTATGATCATGTACGTGATCAAGTTTTAGCTGGTGATCAAATCCCTTCAATGGATGGTTTGGTTACTCGACTTCTTCGAGTACCTCCATTGGTGAAAGATGAGAATTCAATCGATGTTATTGGAACATCAGCTATGATAATGCCACAAGGAAGAGGAGTGCCACAAGGAAGAGGAGGAGGCAGAAGCAACCGAGGACGTGGTGGTCGTAGCATACGTCCTCCTCCTCAATGCACATACTGTAAGAAACTAGGCCATACTCGAGACAAATGTTATGTTCTACATGGATATCCAGACAAAGTTGCTCATGTGTCTAAATCTGGTGATCTAGAATCCAGAATTTCAAATGAAGAATATGAAGAATTTTTACGTTACAAATCTGGAAAACCGTCTAATCCTGGCCAATCCTCTGTCATGACTAGTGTGCCTACAGCCAGCCTATCTCAATCTGTGGAAGGTCATAATCCATGGATTCTGGACTCAGGTGCCTCAGACCATATCTCTGGTAACATTCCTTCATTTTCTTCATTGTCTTCTCCAAGAATTCCTCATCTCATTACCGTTGCCAATGGATCAAAAGTGAAATCTCAGGGAATTGGAACAGTTTCCTTATCTCCTTCACTAAGTTTAAATTTTGTGTTATATGTTCCCAATTGTCCATACAATTTAATCTCTTTGAGTCAGTTGACTCGTACCTTAAATTGTTCCATAACCTTTACGGCCAATTCTTTTGTTATACAGGAACATGGGACAGGTCGTCTGATTGGAGAAGGACATGAGTCTCAAGGACTTTATTTCTTAAAACCTCATTCCTCAGTTTCCTGCTTTACCACTTCATCCCCCAAACTTCTGCATGATCGTCTAGGCCATCCAAGTTTGTTCAAGTTGAAGATGATGGTTCCAAGTCTCAAAAACATCCAAGTCTTAGATTGTGAATCTTGTCAATTAGGAAAACATGTTAGATCTTCCTATCCTAAAAGATCTGAGACACAGTGTGATTTTCCTTTCTCAATAATTCATTCAGATATTTGGGGACCAAGTCGTGTTACTTCATTTGGTTTTAATTATTTTGTAACCTTTATTGATGAATTCTCTCGATGTACTTGGGTTTATTTAATGAAAGAGAGATCTGAACTTTTGTCCATATTCAAGTCCTTTTTTATTGAAATTAAGAACCAATTTGGGAAGACAATTAAAATTCTTCGAAGTGATAATGCTAAGGAATACTTCTCTCTAGCATTTTCTTCATTCTTATCTTCCCAAGGAATTTTACACCAGTCAACCTGTCCTCACACTCCACAACAAAATGGCATTGCAGAAAGAAAGAATAGACATCTCATTGAAACTGCACGTTCCTTAATGTTGAATACTAATGTTCCTGTACATCATTGGGGCGATGCAGTCCTCACTGCCTGTTTTCTTATCAATAGGATGCCTTCTTCCTCTCTTAATAATAAAATTCCTCACTCTGTCATTTTTCCCAACGACACTTTATACCATGTTTCCCCACGTGTATTTGGGTGTATGTGTTTTGTTCATAATGTTTCTCCAGGTCTTGATAAGCTCTCAGCAAAAGCTATCAAGTGTGTTTTCTTAGGATACTCTCGTCTTCAGAAAGGGTATAGATGTTATTCTCCCTTCACAAAGAGATATTATATGTCAGCTGATGTCACATTCTTTGAGGATACACCTTTTTTTTCTTCCTCCATGGAGGATCGTTCCTCTGTTCAACAAATGTTTCCTTTACCAACATGTGATCCTCTAATTATTCCTGATTCAGTACCTCAAAATCAAAATCCAAATAACATTGTTCCTCCACCTCTTATCACATATCAACGTCGAACCCAATCTCGAACTCCTAACACTGACGATCCTCGAGACTCAGATCCTTTTGCATCAGATCCTCAGACCATGGATCCTTCATCATCTTCACCTTCTACTGATTCAGATGATAACTGGCCCATTGCCCTCCGTAAAGGTATTCGTTCTACTCGCAATCCATATCCTATTTATAATTTTGTGAGTTATCATAACTTGTCTCCTACATATTTCTCCTTTGTTTCCTCATTATCATCGACTAAGGTTCCTAATAATATTCATGAGGCACTTGTTCATTCTGGATGGCGACAAGCCATGGTTGATGAGATGAAGGCACTTGAACACAATGGCACTTGGGATCTTGTCCCTCTTCCTCCTGATAAGAAGCCTGTTGGTTGTAGATGGATTTATACTGTTAAAGTTGGTCCTACTGGTAAAATTGATCGCCTTAAAGCTCGACTGGTAGCTAAGGGCTATACTCAAGTTTATGGCCAAGACTATTGTGATACTTTTTCTCCTGTGGCTAAAACCAGTACCGTTCGTATTTTTCTTGCTATGGCTGCCATTCGTCATTGGCCTCTTTATCAGTTAGACATTAAAAGTGCCTTCCTTCATGGTGATCTGGAAGAGGAGATATACATGGAGCAACCTCCTGGATTTGTTGCTCAGGGGGAGTCTGGATTAGTTTGTAAGTTGCGTCGTTCCCTTTATGGCTTAAAGCAATCACCTCGAGCTTGGTTTGGTAAATTTAGTCAGGTGGTGCAAAAATTTGGACTGAAACGTTGTGAGGCGGATCATTCAGTGTTTTATGGTCACTATTCTCCTGACAAATGTGTTTATCTCATGGTGTATGTTGATGATATTGTTATTACAGGGAATGACATCACTAGAATTAATCAGTTAAAGAATCATCTGTTCAATCACTTTCAAACTAAAGATCTGGGTCGTCTAAAATATTTTCTTGGTATTGAAGTGGCACAGTCAAAAGAAGGTGTCATTATTTCACAAAGGAAATATGCTCTTGACATTTTAGAGGAAACAGGTCTGACAAATTGCAAGCCCATTGACAATCCCATGGACCCAAATCAAAAGTTAATGACAGATCAGGGTGAACCTTTCTCAGACCCAGAGAGATATAGAAGACTAGTTGGAAAACTCATTTATCTTACCATAACAAGACCTGATCTTTCTTATCCAGTTGGAGTTGTGAGTCAATTTATGCAAAATCCACATGTTGATCATTGGAATGCAGTACTTCGCATTCTCAGATACATAAAAGGAAGTCCAGGACAGGGACTATTGTATGAGAACAAGGGAAACACTCGGATCGAAGGATATTGTGATGCAGATTGGGCTGGTAGTCCAATTGATCGAAGATCTACTACAGGATATTGTGTTTTACTTGGTGGGAACCTTGTATCTTGGAAAAGTAAGAAACAAAACGTTGTTGCTCGATCTAGTGCTGAAGCTGAATACCGATCTATGGCTCTGACTACATGTGAACTTGTGTGGATTAAACAACTTCTTCAAGAATTGAAGTTTTGTAAAAATGAGCAAATGAAACTGTACTGTGACAATCAAGCAGCTCTACACATTTCCTCCAATCCTGTGTTTCATGAGAGGATGAAACACATAGAAATTGACTGTCATTTTATTAGAGAGAAGTTGTTGTCAAAGGAACTGGTTACTGAATTTGTCAATTCTAATGAACAACTCGGAGACATGTTGACCAAATCTCTAAGGGGGCCTAGAATTCAATTTATATGTTCCAAGCTTGGGGCATATGACTTATATGCTCCAGCTTGAGGGGGAGTGTTGAAATGTAATATGTTTTTAGATATAGGCTCTGTAGGAGCCTATTGTTTACTGTTTATTGTTGATTACTGTTTTTCATTATTGTATAAGTATGTGTTTAGTGTGAAGATAATAATATGAAAAAAAGAGAGTTTCTTTCTCTTAATTCTCCAAAAGTGACAACTAGAGTGTTGTTGTTATTGCCCATAACCCTTTTTTTAACTCCAAGACTGAGCATATGGAGATTAATGTCTTTTTTGTATGTGAGCAAGTGCCATCCCAGCAACTTGTGGTCTCTCACATTTCCAATACTAAACCAGTCTCTTCCGCTCATTTTCAGTTTCTCCATTCAAAACCCAATGTGATGGATTTCATTCATCCAAATCCCTCACCTGGAGTTTGAGGGAAGCTATTAATGTTATAGGTTTATTGTTTGTTTGTTGTTTGTTTCTTTATTGTTTTATAATACAGTTTTATCTCTTTTTCTATATTTTATTTCTCTTTATTTTGTAATTTTCGGACTTGTTTGTAACCACCCATAATTGCTCATAACTTCTCTCTTTCTCTCTTTAAGTTCTGCCTGGCAAAATTGATGTCAATTGCATAATTTTCAAAACTCTATTAAGCACTGTTTTTACACAGTCACACGACTGTTTCCTCTGTTTATTCAAACTTTATTACCTAACAAACAATAAATTTTGCTAAGTTGCTAAGATAGGCTCTAACCCATAAATATGATACCATGTTAAAAAACAAATTTTAAGCCTAATTCAATCTTATAAAACTGTCTTATAAGTGAGGTTTGAATTCACATATTGATAGGACTCCTAATAAGGATGGGCCTGTTAATCAACATGAAACAATTATAGAGGGAGCAAGGCCCAAAATATGGAATGTTTACGTGAGAAGAAAGAAAATGGGGTTAGGAAAAGAAAGGGAAGTTAGTTAGAGAGGGGAATGACGTGTCAGGAATCCAGGGGAGGGGAATTCTGTTATAGGAGAGAGAATAGAGTGTGAAGGGGGATACGGAGTAGGAGGTGGTGAGTTGGTTAGGAGGAGAGTCATCCTCTGGTTAGGAGTGAGAGCACTCTGGGTTTTACTGGTGATTGTAGAGCTTTTAGTCCATAACTTTTCTTCTGCATAATACTTGAATAATATACCTGTGATATTCAGTTTAATTGTTGGGTTTCTATCATTAGTCCGACCTGCCGGATCCCCGAGAAGAGCTAGCATTGTTGTCCATGCCACCCAAAATGTCTGACCGAGTCGACGCATTGGAGGAAAGATTGTTAGCGATGGAAGTGTCTGTACGTGAGACGTTGGGGGAATTTCGCCAACTAATGTTGGAAGAGCTGACTAAGCTGCGTAACGAGCAAGCGGGAGAGTGTCGAGAATCTCCGTTTTCAGATATGAATTCAGGGGCAGAATACAGGATGGCAACAAAGAAGGTGGAATTGCCATCATTTGATGGTACTGACCCTGTGGGATGGATTACCAGGGCAGAGACATATTTTGAAGTGCACGGCTCTACAGAAGAGGTGAAGGTCCGATTGGCAAAACTAAGCATGGAAGGGGCAACCATTCATTGGTTTAATCTTCTACAAGAAGCAGAAGTGGGGTTGTCGTGGACCAAGTTAAAAAGAGAGTTGATCGGTCGTTATGGTGGTCGTACTAGCAGTAATCCTTTCGAGGAGTTGAAAGATTTGTCGCAGACGGGCAGCGTAGATGAGTATCTAGCGGAGTTCGAATATATCTCCTCTCAAGTTTCTCGTTTACCAGAGGAGCAATATCTGGGTTACTTTATTGGAGGGTTGCGACCGGAGATTCGGCGGAGGGTTCGCACCTTCAACCCGATGAATCGTCTCCAAGCCATGCGCCTAGCTCGAGACGTGGAAGCAGAAGTGCAGGAGAGGGATTTCAGCGTGGAGGAGGATTACGAGGGTGGAAAAGCAATCGTGATTGGGGTACGGGTCAGGGAGAGAAGTCTGGATCCGGGTCGGGTCAAGGGCCACATTTAGGGAAATTAGGCGTTGGGTTAGGCCCAACCCAGAGCATATCAAATAAACCATTATCGGCAGCGGGCTCCAGCCTTCATGAGTCACGCTCGACGATGCAAGGCAGTAGCGTTTCAGGTGATCGTTTTCCGACCGCCAACCGAAATCGCGGACGAAACATTTGCCGTACTCTGAATTGATGAACAGGAAAGCTTAAGGGCTTTGTTTTCGATGCGGTGAAAAGTATCACCCCTTGCATCGATGCACAGAGCGGCAACTGCGAATGGTGGTATTAGCGGATGATGAAACAGTAAATGAAGCGGGGGAGGTGATCGCGAGTGAGACACAAGAAGAGGAAGATGACCATAACTTGGAGTGTGGGTCTATGGGGTTGTTCGCAGAAGTGGAAGTACCATGGGGTGGTCGGAATAACCCTACAACTTTGCGCATAGAGGGTCTTCTCAATGGAGTAACCCTGGGAGTGCTGATTGATAGTGGGGCAAGTCACAATTTCATTTCTCCCCTTGTAGTGGCTGCCCTGGAGTTGAAAGTGGACAAAAGAAAACAGATTGGTGTACGTTTGGGAGATGGACATAGGGTGTCTACGGCGGGGAAATGTGAGAAGTTGGACATCCAATTAGGAGAATTCTCTACTACGGTAGAGCCATATGTGTTGGAATTGGGGGACGTGGACATGATTTTGGGAGTTTCTTGGTTGCGAAGGTTTGGAAAGGTTACTTTTGAGTGGGAAGAGATGATGCTAAGTTTTTTTTGGCAGGACAAATATCTAGAGTTACAAGGTCAGAAACTGAGAAAACACGGACAACATATAGCGTTGATGACATCTTTCCAGAGTGTGGTGAAGGAGAATAGTTTGGGAGAAAAGTCCACTTCGAAGCAAAGCTTATCAAAGACACAAGTTGAAGATATTCAACAGATTTTAGTGGGTTATGCGACTGTATTCCAAGAGCCACAGGGGCTGCCACCTTATAGAAATGTGGTGCATGTTATTACATTGCAGCCAGAAGCAAAAGCCGTGAGTGTGCGACCATATCGGTATCCACATCACCATAAAGAGGAGATTGAAAAACAGATTGAAGAAATGTTGACTCAAGGAATTATCAGACCCAGTTCTTGCGCTTTTTCCAGCCCGGTAATTCTTGTTAAGAAGAAAGAAGGTTCATGGCGCATGTGCATGGATTATAGGGAGCTGAATAAAGTCACAATTCCCGACAAATACCCAATTCCAGTGGTAGAGGAGTTATTGGATGAGTTATATGGTGCTACTTATTTTTCTAAACTAGATTTGAAATCTGGGTATCATCAAATACGCATGGCGGAGGAAGATGTTCATAAAACAGCTTTCAGGACACATGAGGGTCACTATGAATTTTTAGTGATGCCCTTTGGTTTTACAAATGCCCCTGCGACTTTCCGTCTATGAATCAGATTTTTAAGCCCTATTTGAGGAAGTTTGTACTAGTATTCTTTGATGATATACTAGTTTACAATAAAGGATGGGATGAACATTTGAAGCACTTAATGAGAGTCTTTGAGCTGCTGTGTGAACAATCTTTCATTGTCAATAGAAAAAAGTGTGTTTTGGGGAGTCGGCAAGTAGAATACTTGGGTCATCTAATTTCTGAGCAAGGAGTTGCAGTAGACCCAGAAAAAATTAAAAGTGTGATAAATTGGCCCATACCTCATAATGTCAAAGGTGTGAGGGGTTTTTTGGGATTAACGGGGTATTATCGAAAATTTATTGCGGGTTATGGTAAGATTGCTCGGCCCCTTACTGAATTGACGAAGAAGGATGGTTTCCATTGGGGTCCAAATGCATTATTGGCCTTTGAGGAATTAAAAAAGGTGATGGCTCAAGCTCCCCTATTGGCTTTACCTAACTTTTCTAAATCGTTTGAAATTGAGTGTGACGCTTCAGGGGCAGGGATAGGAGCAGTATTGATGCAAGACCGACAACCGATAGCTTATTTTAGTAAAGCTTTGGCACCGACTAATGTTAACAAGTCAGCCTATGAGAAATAATTAATGGCATTAGTGTTGGCGGTCCAACATTGGAGACCATACTTGATTGGAAGGAGTTTTAAGGTGTACTCAGATCAGAAGAGTTTAAGACACCTCTTACATCAAAAAATCACCACCGAAGCTCAACAAAATTGGCTGGCAAAATTGTTAGGATATCAGTTTGAGGTGATTTACAAACCGGGCCCAGAGAATAAAGCTGCTGACTCACTATCAAGAATGTTCGAAGCGGGGGAATTGAGGGAGATTCAGTCTTTTCCATTATGGTTGCAGGAACAGCATATCCAAGAGGAAGTGGAAGTAGATCCTTTCTTACAGCAAGTGGTGCAGAAGTTACAACAGGAAGATGCATCTGTTGCAGATTTCAGTTTGCAAAGAGGAGTATTATTTTACAAAGGACGCTTGGTATTGTCAGCTAGTCAGATTTAATTCCTACTATCTTAAATGAGTTTCATTCTTCACCAGTAGGGGGTCACTCGGGTTTTTTAAGAACTTACAAATGTATCGCAGCAAATCTGTACTGGACGGGAATGAAGAAGATGATTCAAGAGTTTGTTAAAGCATGTGATGTGTGCCAACGACAGAAATATGAAGCAACGTCTCCAGCAGGATTACTACAGCCCCTGCCTATTCCAGATAGGATTTGGGAAGATATTTCCCTAGACTTCATTACGGGCTTACCAAAATCGAAGGGGTTTCAAGCTATATTTGTAGTGGTGGATCGATTGTCTAAATATGGCCACTTTATTTTATTGAAACATCCTTATACTGCCAGGAAGATTGCTGAATTATTTGCTAAGGAGATTGTACGACTTCACGGCCTTCCGCAATTGATTGTTAGTGATCGAGACCCTGTGTTCATGAGTCTTTTTTGGCAGGAATTATTTCGATTTCAGGGAACAACTTTAAAAATGAGTTCTTCTTATCATCCTGAGACCGATGGTCAAACGGAAGTGGTAAATCGATGTTTAGAAGCTTATTTACGATGTTTGTGTCGGAACAGCCCAAGAACTGGTCATATTGGGTACCTTGGGCAGAATTATTGTATAATACTACTTTTCATGGAGCAACAGGAAAAACCCCCCTTTTGAAATTGTGTATGGGAGAACACCACCTGCTTTAGTGCGTTTTACACAGGGCGAAACACGTGTGGAAGCTGTAGCCGCTGACTTGGTTGATAGAGATGAAGCTATTCGACAATTGAAATATCATCTGCTGCGAGCCCAGCAGTAAATGAAGAAATTTGCAGACAAAAAGCGGAGATTCATGCAGTTCGAGGTCGGAGAGTGGGTGTTTATTAAATTGCGTCCCCATAGACAAGTAACCATAGCTCGACGTATTAATCAGAAGCTGGCACCTCGGTATTATGGGCCTTTCTTAGTGGTGGAGAAGAAGGGAGAAGTGTCTTATAAGGTGCAGTTGCCGGAATCAGCAAAAGTACACCCGGTTTTTCATGTTTCTCAATTAAAAAAGGCTATTGGTAATCATGCGGTAGAACCCACTTTACCAACAGAGTTGAGTCTTGAGGAGGAAGATCAAGAAGAACCTGAGACAGTGTTAGCAACCAGGGAGATTCCTGAGGGTGCTACTATTACTAAACAATGGTTGGTTAAATGGAAGGGGAGAACAGAGGAGGAGGCAACTTGGGAAGATGAGGGACTATTGCGAAGTCAATTTCCTTATTTTAGCCTTGAGGACAAGGCTGTTGTTGCAGGAGGGAGTAATGATAGGACTCCTAATAAGGATGGGCCTGTTAATCAACATGAAACAATTATAGAGGGAGCAAGGCCCAAAATATGGAATGTTTACGTGAGAAGAAAGAAAATGGAGTTAGGAAAAGAAAGGGAAGTTAGTTAGAGAGGGGAATGACGTGTCAGGAATCCAGGGGAGGGGAATTCTGTTATAGGAGAGAGAATAGAGAATGTGAAGGGGGATACGGAGTAGGAGGTGGTGAGTTGGTTAGGAGGAGAGTCATCCTCTGGTTAGGAGTGAGAGCACTCTGGGTTTTACTAGTGATTGTAGAGCTTTCAGTCCATAACTTTTCTTCTGCATAATACTTGAATAATATACCTGTGATATTCAGTTTAATTGTTGGGTTTCTATCACATATATATTATAAATTTGCCTTATCTCTAGTCGATATAAGACTTTCAACGTGTTTTTAGTTTTCGGCCTAAGATTAAGATATTATTGGATATTTTTATGTATCCAAACCTTTTCTTTGAAAGTGCTAGGATTATGAATGAATTACATTTCTGATATTTCAAAGAAAAAATTAGATTTGAATATGTAATTGTATGTCAAAATTATTATCCAAAAAGAGCACAAATTGTAACATCTAATACTTGGGTAGGTGGATTCATCTTCTTAGATCTGTTAAGAGAATGTGTTGACTGGCACCCTAGACATTTATGTTTGATTTATTTGATATGCATATTTTCTTTACCATTTTTTCCTTCTAAAATTTAATATTCAATTTTTAATCCCAAAGTGCAATTTATCCGTAAAAGATGCTGGAATAAATGTCAAATGACCTTGTTTCGAATGCAATGTATTTTTCCCTAGGGACTCACTTGTTACCAGTTACTTCATTCTCTGGTTCAGCAAAAGCATATATGCATCCACCTTGTTACTCTGGTGAGTCAACACTTATTTATGTACCTTTAAATTGATAAAGCACATCAAGTGTTGTATTGATGCAAACTTAAGAGTATGCATATTTTAAAATGTATTTTTCATTAATGGGTGATTCAAGTTTGGTAAGTATTTGCTTTTGTAAGTTATAATAATAGAATGCTCGTAACAATATAATGATGACAAAATGATCAATCAAACTGTAAAACGCATCATATCATATCCATCCTTTCCTTTGTGTTTATATAGCATCTTCCATGCCAATTTTCTCATATTATCTTGGAATATTGGAGTGTATCTTAAATTTCTAGGAGATACAATTTAATTACTGAGGTAGCTCAAGTAGGTTGGTTCTCATGCTCCAAAGTTGACTAACACAACTAGCTTTATAATTGATTACTTTAGCTGCAAATCTGTCTCATTGGAGGGGTAGGGGGTTACAATGCCTCACAGAAAGGGTTCTTCCTTGGGTATAGACTTCCAAACAGAAGGTCCATGTCACCATGATGTGTATGTCAATGTCTTTGATAGTTGTAAGGTTTTTTAGCACATAGATCCGATAATGCATTACCATTTTGATATGATCTTCAGTAATCATGTCAACTTAATGGTCTATTCAGCACAGAAGTATTTCTCATTGTTTACTTGATTCTTATACTCCCATAAACTGGGAAGTATTCCGAAAGGATTTTTGGTGATGGTGTAATTCTCAAAAATAATGTGTTGTATTTTATGTGTTCGCCACTTTAGATGCTTTCTTAATGATACATTAATTGTTTTTTTAA
The DNA here is from genome assembly GCF_016808095.1 of Vigna angularis. NCBI lineage: Eukaryota > Viridiplantae > Streptophyta > Magnoliopsida > Fabales > Fabaceae > Vigna > Vigna angularis. The sequence goes on along the minus strand of NC_068975.1, from coordinate 27,143,256 downwards.
TTGGTTTTAAACAATATTAAAAGTGTTGTACATACTAGAAGAGATCAAATTCCCATTTATCATAAAAATGATGGTTATTTCTAATACACTTGAGACCCAAAAAGACCTTCATACAGCTCTCATCTGTTATTCTACTTCTTACCACCAGTGTTACTATCACAGTTTGATTCGCTTGTTCTTTTGATATTATGTGCAGAATTCATGGCATGAACTAGCAACCTCATTTTCCACTGAAAAGACTTTGATGTTGTTGGACACTGCTCATCAGGTAAGATCTTTATCACGCACTATCTACTATGTTGTTATGAGTTGTTTTCTAAGGCCATCAGTTTCTTGCTCCAGCGATCTCTTGCACAAACACTAGTTCGTTCAGCTTCAGGCATAAGAAATTCAGAGGCATCTAGTCAGTGAGTATTTACTTAAACTTTCTTTTGCTATATTTTCAAAATTTGATGCTGTAAACCTTTTGTTTATTTTTATTTATAGGTATGTAAGAAATCTCATGGGTCCTATTGCAACATACATAGTGGAGATATCTAGGAAGCATAATTTTAGAAGCATTGCCCAACAACCAGATATTCTCCTTTCGGTGAGGGCTTGAACAATTATGTCATTGCAATGTTTGTATGAAATTTTGTCCTCAATATCATCAACGTTCTGTAGGTCAGCTGCATGTTGGAACGGCTACGTGGAGCTGCAAGTGCGTCCGAACCTCGAACACAGAAGGCTATCTATGAACTGGGATTCTCTGTAATGAATCCCATTCTAATTCTTCTTGAAGTTTATAAACATGAGGTAGCAGTCCCATATATCAGTATCTTCAACTTATATAATCCTCATTGCTCTTGGCAAACTCAGAAGTGTTATTTATATGACTCTTATATTTTTTTTAACATCTTATAGTATCTAAATTATTCATTTTATCAAGTTAATTTTATTCCTTATAATGATTTCATTATATTGTTAACAAATGTGTGTAATTTCCAAGTTTCTGACATCTTGTTGCTCTGTACTTATATGTATTTATTGTTTAGTCTGCAGTTGTCTACCTGCTACTTAAATTTGTAGTTGACTGGGTTGATGGACAAATTACATACTTGGAGGCCCAAGAAACTGCTGCCGTCGTTGATTTCTGCATGCGTTTGCTTCAGCTGTATTCATCTCACAATATTGGCAAGGTAATTTTCTGTTATCACTTATATTTTTTTTTCGTATGGCAAATACTTTGGATCAGGAGGAACACCTTGGCTAGTTAAATGTAAGCGAAAGGGATGAAGAAAGAGAAAAAGTACTGTACCGTATTATGCTACTCATGTATGGGTATCTTACTAGAGGAAGAACTTAACAGTGAGACTGTGATAGGTGATACAATTATACAAAAGCTAAATGAAGATAAGGAAAACTAAGAGCAGAGAATTCCAGAGAGGGTCAAGGAAAGAAAGCCAAGTGACTGATCCAATTCCTCCCTCTTCTCTTCTATTGTCCCTTATTTTATTTCATTTCTCTACCCAAACGTAGTCCTTCACAACAGAGTTTGTTATGCGATTGTTCTCACCTTTTTGGATCACCTTGATTTCATCATACTTAGATACGTGTCCTAACTGTGTAACAAAATTCTCTTGCACCTTGCCAACGGCTGCCACCTCATTTGCTATTGATTGTTCCTCTATCATAATATTAAACTTTCCTTTTGGTACCTCAGATTGTTGGGGCTCCCGTTTGGCTTCCATTTTGTAATTTTTTTGGATGCATTCGGTTATGATAAAGTTGAATTTAAATAAAAATTACCTTATGAATAGGCTTTTTACATGTCTCTTTTATTTTTCCTAGGGATTTTCATCTCGGGTAAGTGAGCACTAGTTAGTTGTGCTCTCAGCCTCCCTCTTCTATATGAATTTTCTTTTTCTGAAAAAGATAAAGTATACTATTGAAGCTTTAATCTGGTTCAAGTTCAAACCACATACAAATGTCGAGGTCAGATAGTTGGAAAGGAAAATCTTTGGAGTCCTATACCTTCAGTGTTAAAAGTCAATGATTACACACCTTTATAAGTTTGTATGAAGCATAAAGATGCAAAGAACTTTTTTATTTAAATTTTTTTCCCTTTTAAACTGCCTTTCTCTTTCATCCCAATACCAAAAATAAGTGTTTCAATTATATTATGCGTTGTTTCGTTTGTGCTTATTTTTTTGATAAAGATGTTTTTTTTTACTAAAATAAACAGATTTTTGTTTTTGTTTTGTGTTTATTCCCATATACTTATTTATATTAGAAGTCCTACATTAACTAGAGATAAAGTAAATTTAGAATATATATATATATATATATATATATATATATATATATATATATATATATATATATATATATATATATATATATATATATAAAAGTGTGTGCAAACCTCATCTTACAAGTTGGTTTTGTGGAGTTAAAGTCCATCCTAGTAAGATTTTTATTTGTTGGACATATCATTTCACTCGTTATCGGGCCACTAACAAACCTTGGTGTAAGAGTAATATGTTGAAAGTCTCACATCAACTAGAGATAAAGTCAATTTAGAATATATAAGTATGTACAAACTTCACCTTACAAGCTTGTTTTGTGCGACTAAGTTAAGTTTAAAATTCACTTCTTACTATTTGAAAAATAAAATTTTATTCATCTTACTTTTATAAGAAAGTCTTGTCTGTTTTAAATATATGATTTCTTACAAATTATTTATTTCAAAAACACTTATTTTTAAGTTTAAACGAACTGGCCCGATATGAAGTTAATATATTGTTGCTGTCTGAACAAATCCTCATAATTGTTTCTGATTCAATTTTTCTTTTTTGTTATTTTAAAAATATTCTCTCTCAAGTTATTCGCTCCTTTTTCAGATATCACTAAGTCTGTCACTCAGCTTAATTAGTGAGTCTAAAACAGACAAGTATAGAGATTTGCGTGCACTTCTTCAACTTCTCTCAAGTCTTTGCTCTAAAGACATGGTAAATATTTTCTTTGCGTAATTTATTTGACTAGCAGTTGGAAAGAGATTACCTGCCTCCAATACTCATACTTAACTAAGGTGCAACTTAACTAAAAAATTCTTATTGTGGCAGATTGATTTCTCGTCAGATTCGATTGAGGCCCAAGGCACTAACATATCTCAGGTAATATCAAGATTACATTAATCAGTTTCATGTTAAGTTAGTAGTCAATTTCTAGTGCATGTGTCTTGCAGGTGGTTTACTATGGACTTCACATGGTCGCGCCATTGATTTCTATGGAACTCTTAAAATATCCCAAACTTTGTCATGATGTAAGATATTCATGTGCTCTGTGGAATAATACGGGATTGAGTGTTATCCAAAGCTGATACTTACTGTATAACTCATTTGCAGTATTTTTCTCTCCTTTCACATATGTTGGAGGTTTATCCAGAAACATTTGCGCTACTAAATAGTGAAGCCTTTGCTCATGTACTTGGAACCCTTGATTTTGGTCTTCACCATCAGGTAATATTTGTAATGCGCTTTTTCTTTAATAATCAATATTATAGAATGAAGCAGTTTGAAACTAAACTAATTAAGCTACAATAAGCTTAAGCAGTGTTTCAACAGTTTAGCATTCTTTTCCAGTGTCCTAAAGAAACTTTTTTGAAAAATGGATAAATTTCCCCACTGTTTATTACAGTTCAAGATGAATTTATTTTCTAATTGGTAACTTATATTGTGCTTAGAATTTGCGTCTAAGAACTATATGATTTGGGATTTTGAAGGACGCAGATGTGGTTAGTAAGAGTCTGAGAGCTCTGCAAGCTCTTGCTTCTTACCACTACAAAGAGACTGGTAATGGTAATATAGGCTTGGGTGCCCACACCACGGGTCTTAAGGATTCAAGTGGGAATGTTCAGGAAGGTCTTTTGAGCCGTTTTCTTCGTTCATTGCTGCAGCTTCTCCTTTTTGAGGATTATAGGTGAGAATGCACAGAAAATTCTTTTTTCCCCTTTTCTTTTGTTTTACCAAGACCGACTATGTTTTGGACCTTGAGAGTGGGACTGTTTATCTATTGTGGGGGTGTCAAATGAATGTGCAAGTCAAATAATGCCCCATCTTTTAGAGCACACCCACATACTTTATTTTCAAGTGTGGTATGTATTTAATAAAACTTGTCAATTGATTTAGTTTAAATTGGAAAACACATTTCCACACAAGTACATCTGTTTCCTAGTATAATGATACAAAACGGCCACTTCACATCTTTAGTCAATACTGTTGCAAAATCACATTGCAATTGGCTAACAGTATTACCATTGTTATTTCAGTTCGGATCTGATCAGTGTTGCAGCAGATGCTCTCCTTCCATTAATCCTGTGTGAGCAAGGCCTGTATCAGGTATGATCTCTAAATTGCATTTGGTAAAAAATATTCAATGCAAGTTCTAGGTTACAAACATTCTTTATTAAATTTTCATAGCTAACATGTTTGAACTAGTATTATAAAATTGATCTATAGATGAACATAGTGTTGCATATTCTCTTCAATAGTGAATATGCCAGCTACGTTACTTGTCATGTCGAGAATATGTTTTATATTTTTGTTCAGTGTCCATATAAATCCATTTCAAATCAGTGTCCATATATTTTTGTTCAGTGAAAAGCTTAGCTTGTCTGTTGCTAATGGCGACTTACATTCCAAAAAGAACTTCAATTGTGAACCAGCTTATATATTATTGTTTTTTGGGGGTAGGGTATTCAAACTTCAGTTTTTAAGAAAATTTTACATAATCAGTTACTATACAACATTCTTGCATCCCTATATGATTTCCCCCTTTTATTTTATGTATGGATCCTGAGAAGATTTTGGTAAATTTCCTTACAGAGATTGGGGAATGAATTGATAGAGAGACAACCAAATCCAACACTCAAAACTAGGCTGGCAAATGCATTTCACACACTAACAAGTGCAAATCAGCTTTCTTCCTCCCTGGATCGAATAAATTACCAGAGGTTTAGAAAAAATCTTACTAGTTTCCTAGTTGAAGTTCGTGGATTTCTAAGGACAATGTGATCAACTGTGTATGGCTTGTACTGTATAAAGCTTCCGAAGTGGAGTTGGGATCACTACTGATTAAGCCAGCAGCTGAAGATAAACGTAGAGAGCTAATCTCTTGGCATACAAATTATTTGGAGTTACTCCGTGTCCTATCTTCACTTGGCTTTCCTCAGTTATATCATATATCACTTGGGTTGTTTGAAAAAGTAAAAGCTTCTTTTTTGTTTGTCAGAGAGGCTATTACAAAAGTAGAAAAGCTGCCTGAAGAAGGTCTTAGTTGCAATTCAATGACAATAGTTGTCGAGGCACATTCTTTTGTGGAAAAATGCATCCTTGTGTAGATATACATTACTATCACTTAGTTTTGCAGGAGCCTCGCATTCTATGCAACTTTTCATGTTTGTGCTCTAACGTGCTCACAGTCCGTTCAGATCCGTTAGAGATACTAAGCCATTCATATGCTTGTGCAAACTTAAACTTTCACGGAAGATCATTCTTGAGAAGATCAAAATGCTAGAGTGATTTTGTTCACACAAGTTTTGCAATTATGTTTGTAGAAGTATACATATGGCTCCATCTGTTTTGGTGTGTCTGCATCTTATGTTAAGATCTTGCTCATCAATATGTACAGTTACGTATGACAGTAAATGCAATTGTCGAGTGACAATCATGAAAGCTCAATCTTCATTTAGCTCCATTTTTTTAGCAGTCCGGTGGAAGCCGCAATAGCAATGATGGGTGCCGCAATGATGAATGCTGTTTAAATACTTTCCTCCTAGGAGTGTATTTTTTCAGTAATGAATTTTTATATTAATCTTATAAGCTATATAAATAATCCATCTTACCATCTAAAATATTTAATTTTAAATCATTTACGTGTCCAATTAAACACAAATTAATGTAAGATCAAAATCATTTATGTGTCCAATTATACACATAACGTACATATTGATAAATTGAATATAGACATGAATATCTTCAATAATTTCAATTCATTTATCAAATCTTATATCTACAAATATCAATTTCATATTTGTAAACATTTTCAATTTTATATACAAATCATATATCTCATAATATTTTAAAATAAAGTAAGTCGATGAAATATAATTTGCATAACAAATTTAAATAATAAATGAGTTAATTGTTCTCGGTTTAAGATTAATTGAGAAAATTGTTGTCTATTGGACGAATTGTTCAGGACGAGAAAAAAATAACAAATTTCATATCAGATAGACAACCTAACAAATTTGAATTTAACATTTCTAAAATTTTCAATCAATCAAAATATTAAATAAAAAATACAAATAACATTATATTATTAATTTCAAATAATTTGTTGACTCTCGCCCTTGACCAAGCACACAATAATATACAAAAATAAATCACACATCACAATTAAGTTGTCGAATCTCATTTTTTTCTTAGCTATATTTATTTGTATTCTAATTTAATAATAGAAACAAAAGTAAGAAAACATAAAAATGTGTTTTTTTTAACAATATTTAATTTGATCACAAATAATCTAAATTCAAATAATTTACATAAACCATATCCATATTTGCAAACCTTATCCTACATGTATATATTTCAATTCATCTTTACAAAATTTGTACCAATAATATTTCCCATACTATTTTTCTTAATCAAAATCAATTAACATCACATCAGCTTATTGACAAGTATCTATCCTTAAAAGATTTCATTCTCTACCTATCCTTTTAACTCAGATCAATTTTAACTAATTAAATCTTAACTTGAAGTTTTTCATTTCTCAAACAAAAGAAAAAAGACTTGAAATTACCGTAAACTCCAATCAACATAACATAACACCACCAAATCAACCAAAACACTCTAAGAGAATGATCTAGTTGACAACAGATGAAACTCTAAGAAGGTGACGATTTCATAATAAAAAACATATATTCATAAAGATGATAAGAAATTACTTTCGACTTAAAACAATATATTTTTCTTTTTAAATAACAACTAATTTTAAAAAAAAATATTAATCAATATAATAACCAATTTAAATATTAATATCTAAAATTGTTTTTGTTATGAATAAAAATTATAATTGATTTGTAAATTTGTCATTCATCTTTACTTTAACGTTAGTTAGCAAAATTTTGACTATAAAAAAAATTAATATCTAAATTAATCTCTAATGTTAAGAATTTAAGTTTAAACATTTTTCAGAAAATCAATTTATAAAATGAATTATAATTTATTTTTACCTCACTTAATATATATATATATATATATATATATATATATATATATATATATATATATATATATATATATAATAGAACAATTTAAACTATGACATGGTAATTAATATTTGGTTTGAGTGTGTATTTTATTTGAAGATGTAAGTGGGCATGAGAAAGAAGAGAGAGTGGGGTAATAAATTAAAGATGGTAAGCAAAACAAGAAGGGAAAAGAAAAGAAGTGTGGGAAAGATATAAATTAATTATAAGTTGGAAAGCATTGACATCGATCTATTCAAAGTTTGGCTTCGTTTTGGTGAAAATGAGTACAAATTTTTTGCACCTTGGTTTCGTAACACAGTAACAATAAGAGGTTACGAGAAGATGGTACATTAATATAAAGTCTTCTGCTGCCAAAAACAACTTGTTTGAATTCTATGGACAGCATCTTCAGATAGAATATTGGAGAAAAGGTACAATCATACAACACCTTTACCTAAAGTTTGCACAATTTTCATGCACCATTCACACCACTACTCTTACATTATTCAACCATTTTTCGTACACTTTATTTAACTTCAACAAATGTAACTATTCAAATCCAAAACTTTTCAAATTTCATATTCTTTTCACTTAAATCTCACACTTCCATCTCAAATATATCTAGATAAGATGACAAACTCAATTATCAATCGTGTTATTTCTTACTATTTTTATTTTTCGAAAATCTCTTCCTTCCTTTTTTAAAGAAAATAAAATAAAAAATCACTTTAGGAATGGAATTTTGATTTGTTTTTCAACTTATTCCTTCCAAATTGTAGTTTTGATTCCTTTCAAATTGTAGTTTAGAGTTCGATAACCGAATTTTAATTTGATTTTCAACTAGTTTTGTTTTGGAAGTTCTTGATTGGACTTGTGATTACTCCTAGATCAGACAAATTGTATTGTAGATTGGATAGATTCTCGACGGTCAGTTACTTGATTTTTAGTGTCTTTTCAGTATCGTTTAAAGTTTGTTCGGATGGTATCTGCAGGAGGTATTACCATGCTAAAGTCAATAAATGATCGTTCGATTAATAATCAATGCATATTATGTGTATGTTATGTTAAAGTCATACCTAAGATCTTTATATATAGTAGTTGTGATGAGTTTTTACACTTTTGTCGGTCTAATCACAATCAAATTATATCTTAATCTGCATTAAGAGATTAATTAGTCACTATCATTGTTAATTTGAGCATGTTGTAATTGATCTACCATGCTCTTTGGTCAGGATAGTCCTCCATTCGTTGTTATCATTGTTAACAACCATTTTGTAATCAATTAATTTAGAGTGAATAGCTCAAACGAGTTAACTAAAGGAATTTTATTCGAGAGTGATCAATCTAGAAGTTTTGTCTAAAGAAATTCAGTCTGGAAAGTTCTACTTAAAAGAGTTTCAATATTGAAACTCAAATGGAGAAGCTCGACTTAAAGGAGACCGGAAGAAGAGTTTAGTACGATTGAAAGAGCTTATCATGAAGAACTTGATCTAGAGAAGGTGTTTTAGGTTTGAATAACTCGACCTAAAAATACTCAGCTAAACAGATACACGATACAAATTATACATTTGTTCTTTATTAAATTAAAAATACAATTCACTTTTTCATTGTTTGGTTGCTTCCATATCTTGATATTTTGATTAAAAAATTTGATAGATTGTAAGTCACTGCATCGATCTACACGTCAGAAAGTTTTAAGAATTTAAATAGAGTTTTACGAAAATGTGCAACAAGCATGATTTGTAGAGTGTCCATGGGGTTTCTGAAATCCTTCGTAGAGTACAAAATTTTGGGTACTCTACTTCCCACACATACATTTATGAATATCTTAATATTTTTACTTTTTTAAACCCCAAATTATCTTTCTTTTTTCTAGAAATATTAAACTTAAAAATATTACCATCGTAAATATCATGTTTGAGTTTTTTAATCAGGCATTAATACGAACTTTATATATAAAAAATAACTTTTATATATACGAGACCATCAGAAACTCTCTTTTAAGAACAAATATTGCTTTTTATAGCGTAAAATATAATTGAAAGATATATATATATATATATATATATATATATATATATAACATATCTTAATAATATATTTATATAAATACGAGAATATATATTGTGATCCCCGTATTTTCAAAAATAAAATCCTAACATCCACTTAGACTCAGTTTGAAAATCCATTTTATGAGTCTCAAAAAGGAAGTTTTACATTTTTCATTTTAAAAACATAAAACTGAAATTATTATTAGATTAACATTGCACCTAAATTGAGATACATAAATTAAAATTGACATTCAAACATTGCAGCAGCAGCATCACCTTTGCGTGGAATCGATTATTACTGTAAGATTAAAACTTGATTAGCTACTGAATTGAATTAGAGTTATTTAGTTTGATGGTTGCGGAAATAAAGGTGCATTTTACGAAAAGTTTAAAAAGTAAAATAAATAATATTGTATAAGGACTATATTTTTTTAGATTATTTTATTAAGAATTAAATATGACTTTAGATTGGATAAAAATGAGTGAGATAAGAATAACTCATAAATATATTATTTTAAAATGTTTAGTTGAAATTGATATTTTAATATTTTGTATGAATTTGTTCAGGGTTCATTTGTCAAATTTATCTGACTTTCTTCTTAATAAATAAAACAAATTGTAATACTTTTGACAATTATTGTCACAATTCGTGGGCAACTACTTTAAGGTATGATGGAACTAGAATCTTATAAAGTTAACTTAATTCAATTATCTCTAATAATTACAAAATACTATAAGATATTATTAGTACACCATATTTCAAAAGATACATGCATCTATACAACTTTTCTCATATGTCTCTAACAAAACAAGGAAAGTAGGATTAGATCAATTTTGCTTTATAAAGTATACCTTTTTTAGTATACTATATATAACTCACATTACTGATTTAAATAATTTTCCCCGTAGATTATGGTCATTGATTTTCTTTTTATTTGATGAAAAGATTATTTATGTTTTTTTTTTGTATCTACTATTCACTAGCATTCATTAAGTGATAATTTATACCTTAAGTGAGACATGGGAGGACCTAACTAGTGACACGTGTGTTGTTTTTTTAATTCTTCATTTTTTTCCAATAAAAAAGTCACTGGTTCAATGGATTTTTTTTATTTCTATTGTTTATTGACATTATTTTCATTAAGTAACCATGTCAATAAGGAAAAAAAGTTATGAAAACAGTTTTATTTATCTTTAATCAGGATTTATATCCTCTATTTCTTTAAGTTTATTTATTTATTTATTTTTATTTAAGGTTAAAGTTAACATAATAAAAACAGATACAGATCATTATTTAGATTCTCGATGACAAATAAAAAAAATTGAAGAAAAAGGGAAATGCTAACTTAGCAAAGAAAACAAAACAAGTTTATCACATGAATTATTCCTTAAAGTAGAATAATTTAAAAAAAAAAAATATGCAAGTCAATATACTTATTTATTGACGTAGTCATTTAACACACAATTCATAACTTAAAAAATATTAATAAATATAAGAAAATAAAAATAGAAATACATTTTAAAAGACTAAAAAAAAGAAACAAATTAAAATGTTAATCATATTTAACCACTCAAGTTAACTTAACGAATGAATTGTCACTTAAGGAAAATGTTAGTAGACGGAAAATGTTCGTAAATATAAACTAAAACGAAATTTAAAAAAAAAAAATTATCAATGATTCAAATGAGAATTTTATTTTATTGACTTTATGAAAAATTCTCAAATTTATGAAAATGTGAAAGTTATTAATGTTTTTGTCTGAAAAAATTATCTCATCAGTTATCTAGTAAAGTTGAATGTATGCCTCATATATAGACATGCATCCTGGGCTATATAAAATGTGGCATATATAATAATTTTACATGCCCTAAATTAGCCTCTATTAATGTAGTTTTCATCCTATAAAAAGCAATCTAACCATACAAACAATGTTTGAATTAATAAAATATTACTGAACAACATATATCAATTATACATTAAATATATATATATATATATATATATATATATATATATATATATATATATATATATATATATATATATATATATACTACAATGTAACATATCAGTGGTAAAAAATCATAACATTTGCGAATTATTAAATATTTTTAATCGTAACTATATTTTCTGTTGTGGTTTAACTTCCATATCCGTTGAATCATTGGAAATGACAGAAATAATCATTTGTGAAAGAATTCCCAATTATGTTAATTAATTAAAGCAACCGATTCAACCAAGGAACTTGCATTAATCGTATTGGGTTTAGACATTAGAATATGCATATACATGAATAAAAGGGCCTTTAACCCATACCATGTAGAACCACTTTTCATCAAATTTAAGGGCTCTTTGTCCTAGTTACAGGGGGTTAGGCAAATAACCTACCCTCATTCTCAATAATCCAAAAATTGTTGTTACAAATCTAGCTACTTTTCAATCTCCATCTTTAGCTGTCACCTATAACACTACACAGACAATCTAGGTTTTCCTCTAAACACAGATTTCTCAAACCTAACTCCATTTCACAACGCTGTCTTCTTCCACTTTCCAACCTAACTGTTACTTACACTGTTAGTTGTTTAACATAAATAATATTATATTACACCCAACTAACTATTCATAACACTTTTCTTAATCCATGCATGGATCACTGGGAAAAGAAACCAAACACAGAAAATGTGTTAATTAATTATTACAAGAAAAGAAAAACCTTCCTCAATGTAACTGCTGGCTAAGAAACACTGTTAAGAAAAAGAGAAATGTCGTCTGTGAGTAATTATTAGCAAAAAATACACAAAAAAACTACAAAAAGAAAGCACATTGGCAGCACCGGCAACTTCTGATCACTTTACAAGTACATGGGTAACTGCAGTTCAACCATCCATATAAATTTTCAGGTATATATAAAGTAAAACATTATTAATCTTGATTAAACTTCAATATTTCTCACTGGCACCGAACTTACAATGGGAAAAAGATCTTGATCTTAAATATACACTTCTTCTGCTCATCATTTTATAGATTCCAGTGAGTGTGTTACTGTAGAGAATCAGAAATCCCGAAAATGTCCATTAATTTGAGCACTAAAAATAGGCATAAACATGTATCCTAGTTTGGTATACATTCTATTTCCACGAACACAGGAAGCCAGACAACTGAGAAAAACATCTCACGAATTCAGAAGGCGGCGTGAACACCTTTGTAAGCAAAGGCGTATAAATAGAACCTTAAAGTTGCCAAAAATAAACACAAAACGAAATGGAGAAAAAGATATGCATGTGAGGGCATGGGATGATGGATGATATTGATTATATAATTGGTTTGAATGTGAAGAAACTAAGTAGCGGTGGCAGTTGCAGTGGCATTGGGGGAAGTGGTAACCGGAGTTGCATTAGAGATGTTGGAGGACTTTGGCCTTTTTCTCTTCTTCTCGTAGCTCACTCCTCTCGCCTTCGCCTGAAACTCACGAACATCATGCAAGTACAGCCTCACGGCGCGGGCGCCGAACGGGTTGCTTTCGGCTCTCCCGCCGTTCTCCTCGTAGGCGGCGCGGAGGCGCCCGATTAGGGCATCCAGGCTGCCCCAGGCCTGGCGGAGCGGGCAGGGGCACGGCGCCGGAGGGTTAGGCAGCCCGAAGAACGGGCACGTCGGATTGTGCACCTTCGTCTTCCCGAATTGGTCCAGGTAGTGCAGGAATTCCAGCACGTGCGCCCCACTGCACATGGCCACCGTCAGCGGCGGCCGGTGGTTCCGCAGATACTGGCTGAACGTGTTCCAGTCTCGCCGCTTCTGGTTCTCGTACCTACTCGGAGTAGTACTACCGCCGCCACCACCACCACTGTTGGTGGTGCTTGTTATTGGGGATGGCACGGTCTCCATTGCAAAGATCTGATGCTTGGTGATTTGGATTTGAGTCGGATCTTGTGGATAGTGAGGTTGACTTTGTGGTGGTAGGTTGAAGTAGAAGGATCCACCACGAACCCACCTGCTATATAAACATATATATATGTGTGTGTGTATCTAGAAATGAAGATGTTCTTAGGAAGAGTAGGTAGGGTTTTGTATTGTGTAGTAGAAAGAAGTGAAGAGGGTGTGTGTTGGTAGGAAGAAAGATTATCGGTATTGGTCAGAGAAGCTTGGTGAGATAGAAGCTAAAAGGGTGCATGTTTTTCACTGTGTTTATTAACTTGTTGTAGTGTGAAGTGGAAGATGAAGAGGGAAGAAGAAGAAGAAGAAGAAGAAATTGTACGGTGAAAGAGAAAGCGATGGAAATGGAAGAAAAACAAGAGATTTGTGTTTGCAGAAGGAGAAAGTGAGAGAGAAGAGAAGAGAAGAGAAGAAGAATTAAATGAAGAAGAGGGCACTGTGCCCCAAAACAGGACAAAGTTTGGCAGTGAGAGATAGTGATGATGCTGACCATAGCTCTATAGACACATCTTTGCATTCTTTTTTTCACGCTCTGCTTCTAAGCGCGTCGTTCCACTTCCCTTCACTTTGCATTTACTCTTTTTTTTTTTATCATTATATGAAATAATGTATCTATTGAAAAATAAAATATTCGAATTTCATAATATATGTTTATTATTATTCTTCTTAATTTGTGTAAAAATAAAAAACGGGTTTTGGAAATAAAGGAATGATAGTTACATAAGTATTACCATGGTTAAGTTAAATTATTTAATAAGATCTTCAATTATAAAAAAAAATATTAGCTATTTGAATTTGTATTTCTTTTTTAAAATGATTTCTTTATGTTTAACTTTCGTTATACAAGAAAATAAAGTTTAATTATAATTTTTTGTTTTTCCTATATTTTACAAAACCTATAACTTTGTTTTTTTTTTCCCACAATTCTAGTTCCTTAATGTTTGACTGTCCATAATTTTATTCTCTACATTTTTTATGCAGTTATGATCTCTTAGCTTTTAATAAATATATTTAACTTTGTTCAGTTTTCATTTTAAATAAGTCTCCCTCTTCAATTCTAGCTAACATTTTCGACCTCTTAAAAAAAAACAAGTATCAAAGTCATTTTGTTATGTTGCGTCCAAGGTAAAATAAAAAATATGAATAATTAAACGAATATTCATATAATTAAAAATTAAAAGTGTGTAAAGAGGAAATTCAAGAACCAAAATTACAGATAATTAAAAACTGAAGAACTAAAATTACAAGAAATGGTTTTTAAATTACATTTTGAAAATCCCAAACTTTAATGTCATAACTAAAAACTCTATTCACTCTTTACATATTAATAAACTCATTTTTTTTCTCTAATTTGTAGTTTTGTAACAAAAGAAGCTTTTATTTTAAGAATTCACAAATTGTTCTTACACAGTGACAAACTACAATTACAAATGTCATGTGAACAAGTTTAGTTTGTAAACTCTTTGCTAACTCAATTTCAAACATATTAAAAAAAATGCTATTTAGATTAACTTTTGCATCAATTTTTGTTTTAATTTAAAATTTTGTTTAATTTAATTAAAAATTTAATCGAAGTCCATGTTTGAAAGTTATATCAAAATACATTAATAAAGAAACATTGTATTAATTGTAAATTATGTTACAATTTTTATATGAATAAAAATTATTTCAATTAATTTTACAATTATTTATATATCAGAATTTATATAAATAAAAAATAATATTTTAAAATAATAATAATATATTAATTTCTATATTATTATTTCACTTTTCTAAAAAGAAAAATTAATTTAAATACGTGCTAAATATTTATTATTATCTAAAAAGAAATTATCACTAGATTCCATTTTTAACTAGTTAAACTTTTAAAAATATTCTTTTTCCAAATAAATAGGTTTTTGCATCATTTATTATTTAGTTGCTTTGGTTGGCGTTTTGTACCTTTGAACTTCAACTTTGAGGTTTATAAACAATACTACTTCTCTTTATGTCAACTAAATTATCTCATTTATAACAAATTATAAATGTTTTTAACTTTGTTGTTTATATATTTACATGTTATTTATTTATTTATTTATTATTATTATTATTAGTATTTACGTATATTAACTTAAAGCAAGCACAATGATATTCAAATTTTCAAGAAAGGTATATAAATAAGAATCGTTTAAAAATAAATAAATATAAAAAGTTTATGAACAAAATAAATAACTCCACATAGGGCTGCTCCTAGACATGAATATATATATATATATATATATATATATATATATATATATATATATATATATATATATATATATATATATATATATATATATATATATATTATTCTTTATTTTATTAAGAAAATTATTTGTCTATTTTTTCTAATTATAGTTTGAATACATTTATTTTATTAGAGTAAATATTCATTCTCATCGTTGATATAACTCGTTTTATTATGTTTATTCTAATCAAGGGTATGTGAGTTAAATTCTGAAAATTTCATTCGTATAATTAGATTTTTCGATATTTGTACACCAATAACTTCGTTAGGCTTTCATTTATTTAATTGAATGTTTTTTAATGTGTGAATTATATGAGTATTCAGATCATGAGAATGTTAAAATATTAATGCTGTGAAAACGAGTCATTTGGTTTAATCTAATCCAGCTCACGGATTATTCACTTATTGAGTTAATTTAATGGTTATTAATAAGTCAAAAAAATTCAAACTTGATCGAGTTTATCATGATGAGTTAAACATATTGACTCACTAGTTTAATTAGTGACAATTTCTTTTTTCAATTTCAAGAAAAATAACAATTTTTTTCTAATTCAAATCTAAATAAATTTCAATAAAATGATGTTAAATTCCAAAGATAATTCAAAATAAAAAGATATAATACAATCCAAAATTATTTTAAACTCTAAATATAATTTAAAAAACAAACACAAAAAATAAAATTAGATAGATATGCTAGTCAATGTGGTGGAATTCAACTTGGATTAGTCGAGTTCTTAATGAGTAAGACTCAAAAAAAAAAATTTCAACTCAACCCAATCCAAATTTGTGATAGACCAAATTGACTCTCGAGTTCTAATCTATTTTGACAATTCTATAAAATAAATCATACATGTATGAAAAGTGTTTGAAAATTAGAGGTATAATTATAAAATTTAAGTGCACGATACAACAAATATTTTATATTTAACTGGTGTTTCAAAGTGTTAACCATAATATATGTCTTATATTTGATTTTTTATATATTTATAAAATTGTATTATCGCCGGTGAATTATTAAGACGAAAACCTTATAAAAAGGAGAAAAGGGGAGAATTTGGGTGGAAAAATAGGGAAGAAAGTTGACAGCTTTAGTGACTATCGGGAGAATAGAAGAGATTCCGAATGCAGTCAATCCATGAAACGGAATTTTCCAAGCATTTCAAAAACTCCAAATGAGAATATTTAAAAATACATTAATTTTAATATATTTTAAAACATCAAAACTGAAATATCAATATATTAAAAAAAATTAAAATCCAAATGAAAATCTAGATTGATTTTGTGAAACTGTAATCCATAAATGTTGTCCTAATAGCATGAAATGCTTTCTTTTCTAAATATATTCTTTTGAAATAGCTTCATTATAGATGTCAAATGTTTTCTTTTCAATATATTTAATTTTTTGTTTTCTTTTTAAAATAACTATTTTATTTTTCGCATCTCTATTTTACATTCGTAGTTAAAATGTGTTACTATCTGTAGAAAAAAAATATTACATTGTCTTAGGTAATATTTAAGTCCTAATGTTATATTATAATTCGTAATGAAATTAATTTTAAAATAATGAAAAACTGTCTTATTTATTTTTAAAAATAAAAGGGAAAACGTTTTTTATGAAGATAAAAAAAGTAAACTGAATTTAAAGTAAAAATAAAATATTAAATTGATAATTTAACATTTTTTAATCCATGTTGGGAAATTATAGAAATAATTGTATTTTTTTTATAAGTGAGAATAAGAGGTGGAACTTACCTAAACTTGACTGACACAAAATAAAGAAAGTGATAGAAATTAAATGTGGAAATTATGGTGATAGAAATCTTAGTAAAGAATCTAGCATGAGGGCCCATTCATACACACGAAAGTCATGAAAACGACTCTTGTGAAAGTGAAGATCAAACTCAAACCATAAATTATCAAAATATACATATATAAGAATTTTTGACAATTTTTTTCTTAAAATTTTGTAGGAGGAAAAAACTTAAAATAAACACACATCTTAAAACTAGCTATAATAAAAAAATATTTATATTTTTTTAATTTTCAAATAAAATAATCTTTCACATCACCGTAAACTTTAACTTAAACTTTAAAATCTTTTAATATCATCACATAAAACTTTATCAAAAATAAAAACACAAATTATGAAATCGACATCAAACTTATATTAAAAATTATATTTTTAAAACATAGACCAATTATATTACAAAAAATATAAAGAAAACATTAAATCATTAAAAAATAGTTTATGAATTTTTAAATTTATGTGTAAGTTAGTTTTAATAAAAAAGAATTATTTGTATAAGATTTTATGAATTTTTGTAAGTGGGTGAGTAGGTTTAGGGATGTACTGGCAGAAGGTAGCTGAGTGAGATACGATGTAAAGACAAAAAATCTTAGAGGACCCCGAACGACCCAAAGGTTATGGCATGCCACGCACTCACGATGGGACATTACATCATCTCTTTTTTTAATTCAACAATTTTTCTCTTTTTATTTCAGAATTTAATTCACTTTTTAGATTCTGCTTTTTTAAATTCATTTTTTCATCTAATTAACTACATACAAAATTAAACATTGACCAAATTAACTTGTTTAGAACTTCAATTCATTTAGACGAATAAAATTTAATTATTGTGTTAATTGTGTTAAAAAAATGTATAAATAAAAAAGTTCAATTAATCAAATTTTATTTTACAAAATTTCAAATTTCTCAAACAAAAAATCTTTACTTTTCATTTAGATTTGTAATCAATTCATCTTATTAAGATTAGCTTATAACAATAAAGCTAATGAACAAATGAAAATTTATTTGTTTGAAGAAGTTTGTATTATATATGGTGGAGTATTTCTTTGTTTTCGGTATTAGTTTGGTTTTTGGATAATGTTGAATAGATTATAACCTAATACATATGTATCTAAACATATTTAATGTATATGGTATGTAACTATTGGACGGTCTAGTCAATTATATGTCGACGTATAATAATTAATGACGTATCGTCTACTTTATAACTTTATAAAAATATGAACAAACATTTTTGTTTTAATAAGATAAATGAGTCATTTAATCTAAATTTAAATCTATCCAGGTAAAGACTGACAAACACGATAAATGATATTATAAATAACACAATCATTTAGGTATTTTATTTATGTTTTCATTAATTATGAATTTATTATTGTATTAACTTCAAATACTAAAGTGAAAGACTAACTTGAATGTCAGAATGTCTTTTGTAAACATAACATACATTTACATTAAGAAACACATGTTAAAGAGAAAAACAAATATTGCAAATTTAGATACGTTTGTGAAGCTGACCAAGTATTTACAGGATACATTGGTTCTGTAAAACTATATTTTTTATTTAGTTTTTTCGTATGTATTGTGATTTTTTAGTTTAATTATATGTAGGGTGATTTTATGTTTCAGATTTGACACATAGTTTGATAAATAAAGATAAATATATGTTAGTATAATTGGTAATATAATGTCTTTGGTTCGTAGACAAAGATTTATTAAGTTTTGGCTGCAATAATTATAGTTTTGATGTAAGGAAAGTTGGTTATAATTTGATAATTGTTTGTATAGAAGATTTTAATAGGGTAAATATGATTTGGTCTCAATGATATATTATACCGAATAATAACTAATAGACATTATTGCTTGTTGTATTTTTTAAATTTAGAAATATATGACAGAGTTGTAAAAATTTTAATTGTGATCTGGTACGATGAAAGTTGTTTGGAGATGTGAAATATATGTAATCATAATTGATTTTCGAAGTCCAACGAACTCTTAATCAGCTTTTAAAAACAGGTTAAGAGTCCTTAATTTTTCTAAAGATTTTCATTTACCTCCAATAACAACTTCAGTAAAGTGAATTATTAAAGTAAAGTGTGCCACTCACATCACTTTCTTTTATAAAAATTTATAAAATGCTAATATTGACTGAAAGTTGCAATTTTCTAAATTTATGATTTTCTAGAATAACTTGCAAAAAAATAACTATAAATTATAATTTCGGGAATTAAAAGATTAAGTATGAAGAATTTTACTTTAGCCCGCTACTCTTACATGTATGTTATTTTTAAAATAACTAAATAAGGATTTTATATTCTTTTGTCCTGTTTTGTTCTCCAAGATATACTAACTGGACGATTAGATTATAAAAATGTTCATTCATATCTATAACTTTTAGTGCGTGTACCACATACTTTGTCTCTCTGTTATAATATATTTAGAAACGATTTTTGAAAAAGTAAAAAAAAAAATGATAAAGTAAAATGAAAAGATAAAAGAGAAATTTAGTTGTTGTTTTATGAAAAGCAGACACCTGGGCTGGCCCATTAATAAAGAAGAAGTCAAGAAGCACGTTGACATGTTGTTTGGCACATCTATCTAATTTAATAGCTTCTGCGTTACTATTTTCTGGCCACCTTGGTTTTCTTGTCTTTAAATATCATTAAAATCACTTTTGAAAATCTCACCATTAACATCCAAATTCCAAACTGTCTTTCCAATCAGTACAGGTGTGTTTTTTTTCCTCCAAACCATTCAATTCAACCTTTTCTTCTAACCAAACTTTGAAACTTTTCTACCAACGTGCTTCCACAATGCACTATGTCTATCTTCACTGTTAAAACAGACAAAATTAACTTTCCACGTGTTAAGGAAAATACCACACGACATTTTATTTTATTACGAATTAAAATTTATATCATTACAAAATAAAGTAACAGTAATTTAAATTTATTTATATTTAAAAGTATAATTGTATATGCATATTTAATAAATCGTTACGGGAATAGTATTTATTTAAATTAAATTTGCCTCCTTCGTAGCGTACGAAGATTACCTAGGGTAAAGGCAATTCCTGTTAGTTGATTATGACTATTTTGGATAAAAGTTGAAAATGTAATTTGGAAAATTTTAATATATATTTACAAGATTTAAGATGCAAAATGGGGAAAGAAAAAAAATCCTGGAAATGCTTTTAAAATGATGCACTAAATGCGATTAATCAACTACCTTTATTTTGAGGCAAATTGAAATGGGGAAAAATAGAATCAAAATTAAATGAAGGGGGAAAAAACAAAATGTTGTTTGAGAAGTTAACATTTTTTAAACAAAAGATGAGCTTAGCCTTCGTATAGAATAATACATACATTAAATGACAATATTTAATTAATTAATTAATGTGCCTTGCAGTTTTCACATATATCAAAATTTAATTTATTTTATATTAACATTCATACCATTAATTCAACGTCCCAATGTTTATAGTAATTAATTATTATAATTACATCACACTTTTAATAATACAAAATAATTAATTAAAACAAAACACATAAGATATTATTACAATTATCAAGATATAACATATAATAACAAAATATATACATAGTCTTATTTTATAAGGAGATAATACTACACTAAACAGAAAGTATAATATAGTATACAAAAAAACAAATAGAAATAATTAGATGTATGTTATACCATAAACCAACAACTTCATTTTTGTGAATTGGAGAACCAAGAAATTGTTTAAATGACTAAATTGGTATTACTAACTCAATGAAGAGTTCTAAAATAGGTGTTGATGTCATATTGAACACCAATTCGCTCAATTGATTCAAAATCCCCTATTCTCTAATTCAAAACCAAACCAATAGCTCATATATAAAATTTCACATATTTCATATTAGATTTTAATGAACTAAATGACTAACCAAGTTCTAATTGACACAAAAACAAACTCCAAACATTAGATTCCCTTTTAAATAAACTCTTTTAGAATTTAACCTGTTAAAACCCAAAATTTTAGACAAAAAACCAATCATTCCAATAAATTATTGTCAAACTAAAATTCAACAGCTAATCCATCAACCAAACCAACAACCTATCATCGACAAATAATTAAGAATTAAACACAATTCAGTAAGCAATCATATCAAATCTCTTCCAATATCAGACAACACACATTTAGACCAAGTCCAAGTAAGTATACCACAACATAATAGAATTTCAAACCTGCTTAATCTCTAAATAAAACTCAAGCATACCAACTTAGATTATCAAAACACTAAAATAATAGAAAAGAGATATTTAGTTTCACTTACCTAACGGAAGACCAAACTGTTTTAGGAAGCCTAAAACAGTTCCAAACACACAAGAAGCCTTATATATTCTTATGAATCACAAAAACACGACCAGGTGCACCATTATGATCACTTATCAACATAAAATTTATAAAAGACTCAAATGTCACATGCAAAACAAAGAGAGTTAGAATACAAAGAAAACGAAACTGACCAAAGAAATGAACATAAAATCGACTTACTCTATATGAGAAACTGAATATTAGAAGATTTCGCTGCGACGATCACTCAAAGAGTTTTCGATTCTCAAAAAGATGAACAGTGAGCAAGAACTCTTATAGAGAAGTCAGAAAACTCTAAAAAATAGTTTCTAGAAAGATTATGTGTTTTAAAATTATGAAACTCATTTATAATAAAATTATTTATATTAAAACTCTTTAATATTAAAATAATCAAATCTCATTATTTTAAACCATTATCATTTTGAAACTGTCATTTTCTAAATTTTTACACTAATGGTTGGATATGAATTTACTATAAAAAAATTATAACAAAAAAAAATGATCGTTAAACTGTTAGTAAACGATAATATTGTTTTAGTTGGAATAATATTTGTAGTTATGAAATATAGAAGAATTAATGGTGGTTGAAAAACCCAGCAATAGCAATGACCAAACCCTCACTGATAGAGTTGCCAGCGGGGCTTTGTTTTTGGTTTGGCTTTCCTTAGACATAGTTGCTAATACGAAACTTAATTACGAAATGACACCATTGTTGCCAATATTAACACTCTCTTTCATTCCTTAAGCACCAATTAATTTCATTCCGTCCAATGACCTACTCATGACTATAATTTATAGGGCGACAAAAATTAATTACTTCACTCAACTTCATACAAGTAATATCCTTAGTATTGTTTGGGTAATTTATTTTTAGTAATTAATTATTTCCAAATTAAAATGTACTTATTAACTAAAAATAGACTTTTAGAAGCTACTTTTAAAAAAAAATCTATGTATAAACTAATTTTATTTATGTGCTTACATTCTTTTATGATAAAAAGATGAGGAAGTATTTTTCAAATAAAATCTTTAAATTAAATTAAGATTGTATTATCCTTTTATTAAGTTTTAAAATTTAAAATAAAACTTAGGTTAATTTAGGTTGAGATAATATAAGTTTATGCAAAAGATTTGATCAAGTTTAAGTTAAATTAAAGTTATTTCAAATAATTCAGTATAAGATTTAGTTAAGTTGATTTGGAATAAAGTTTAGTCAAATTAATTTAAACTTAAATTAAACTAAGTCTTGTTAGATTTAAATTAGGTTAATTCAGGGTATAGTCAAATTGACTCCAAATCATATATCAAAAGTATAAATGAATTAAGTGAAAGTCAAATAAACCATAAACAAAATGAGTTGAACCCCAACCTCACAACTAAGTTGTGAATAATAAAAAAATATGTAAAGATCCATTTGTAATTAATGCATGAATCAATTTACAATTTATAATATTTTAAAAACTTATATAATTATAAAAAATATTTAAGAATTAATCGAAGTTTTATTTTAATTAAAGTATCTTCACCCTAATCCCAACTTATTCATCTTCAACTTATTTATTTAATAAATAAAACAAACAAATTTTTTATAAGTAAATTAGGTTGATCTGTAAGTCATGAATCAAATTAACATTTCCAATAAATATATATAATCCTAAAAATAATGTTATTACATTCCAAAATTCAACTACGAAGAAGAAAAAAAATGTGACTCTCAATTATGTTGTATAAAATTCCTGTACACCAAAATCTTTATATTTACCCAAAACATATCTATTTACTAAACAATGTTTTTCAATAATTGGGAAATTTTCTGCATTTTTGATGTATCTGAATTATCTGAATATAGACAAAAGAAAAAAAAAAGTTGTATACATTGTATGTGGAGGTTAAGGAAGAAATATTGTACAGAGTTGAAACTACCAACTGACCAGAACAGACACTGCATCTGCATTTGAAAAGGAAATGCACTCACATTTCTTTCATTTAATCAAATCAATGTAAGATAACGATACTCTGAAAATATTTTAGCTATCGTTACGTGATTAGTTCATATTAATATTTATAATTATTATTATTAATTATAAATTAATTTTAAATCAATTATTGATATGTAGATGATATTAAAATATTGTCAAAAAATATTTTTAAAATATTAATATCCAGGATTTTCAAAGTTCAAAGATCATCGGTCCCAATCCATTAGCAACAGCTGCAGCCACTCAACAAGATAAATACTCAAAGTGCCTAAACATGGAATAACTAAAATTACTTAAAAATAGGTTCAGTTAATTTCTATACGCTCAACCATTTCATAATTTCCACATCTTTCAAATTGTTTACTTTGTTATTAAAATTATTTTTCTCAATTCACCGTCAAACTTGTCTTCTTTTTGTAATTAATATTGTATCAATGACTTTTTTTTAAAGAAATAATAATAATAATAATAATAGTAAATATTTAATAATTTTAAATTATAATCTAGATGAATATTAATATTATCTTTAATTTGTAATTAAGATATTTGATCAAATATATCATATATAGAAAATTGTATCAGTCTTTTGATATACACATCTCATTATTGATTGTGCTTTTATTAGCATAAATTATTTTAGTTATACTATCTTTTAAATCTGTATCTATTTTTTATAAATTTTTTATAAAATATCCTATTATATTTTATTTTAATAATAATTAATTTTTTATTTTATTTTATAATCATAAAATAAAAGTGGATATATACTAGTAGTATAGTTAAAGTGGATCAGTCATTAACTACTAGACAATATAAATATATTTTTTTAAAATAAATAACTGAAATTTGATGAATATTCAGTACTTTTATTTTAAAATTGAAGATAAGGAACTAATTTTTTTTTTTATTTCAAAATTCTTATGTTAGTTTACTAAGACTTTTTTTAAATCTTTTTTAATGTTATTGACATAAGTATATAATTACTTTTTTTTTCTAAATTATACCTTTTAATGTTTAAATACATTTTTTTTTTACGAAAACGAAATTCTAATCATGTTTTCGTTAATTTTGCAGGTTGTCTCTGGTTGATATTTTTTTTAAAGAACGAATTCTTAATAACATTTTTTTCTAGTTTTCTAAATTTGCATGGTTACATTAAATTTCTTTTCAAATACTCTTACCTACAATCACGTTATTATTTTATTTTATTTTTCTAGCTTATTACATACAAAAATTTATTACAAATTATTTTAACCAAATAAATATATATAATTATCAAAATTAATTTTATAAAAAAAACAATCATAATTACAATATTTTATATTGTATTAGGATAATTTTTCTATTACCATGATTACCATTTATTTAAATTATCTTATTTATCATTATCTTCAACTTTTTTATTCTCAATTAATTTATAAATATTAAAATGAATATATGTTTAAATTTATATTTACATGAATTTACAAAAAAATATAATTTTTTTATAAACCAATTTTTTATAAATAAACATACAAATCTATAAAACTAAAAAATGTTACTAATAAGCCGTTCCTAAAAAATATAATTTTAGTATCAAAGAACCTAAATTATTAAAAAAAATGATGAAATTAGTCTTTCCAAAGAAAATTATCCATCTAGTTTACATAAAAATTTCCTAATAGTCTGTTTACGTTAACAAAATTAAAAATATCTATAAGAAAGAAAAAACTGGTTTAGTAATACTTAGACCTTTGTTTTGAACAACTTAAAAAAAATCTTATAAATAAACATCTTAACACAATAAAACTAACATTCAAATATTTTAGGTAAGAAACTAAAAAATAAAATATTAGAATTAATAGGTATTTTAAAATAATGAGATCGATTATTAGAAATATAAAATAATTCGGTAATATAAGTAGAATTTTATAAATACATCTCATCATTTAAAATATTCACAATCTCTTCAAAACTCATTTTCTGAGTTCTATCTCTTTTTTCTCTAAGATTTCTAATCTTGAGTTATCTCTTTGATAATCAAGGTACCTAGACCCTCACTCTAATAAATTCTTCCCCTTCATCTTATTAGTTTTTTTGTATAGAGTAAGTCAATTTTAACTTTTTTTTTTCTCTTTTGATTTTCAGTTTAAGACACATGCAAATAGACTGAACGCATGTGTCACCCAATCTATTTTCCTAGTTCTTTATTGATCAATGATTTTAAGGACACATACCTTGATCATAATTCTATGATCTGTAGATACAAATATATAGAGTGGTATGAGCTGAGGTAGAGATAATTGCTTTTAGATGTGTATAGGCTTTCTTAGAAGGTAAGGAAAGCTAATTGTTATATTTTATTTTTTATCTAGAGATTTTGAGTTCGTATTTATGGTTGAAATGTAATGAATTTGATGTTTAATTTGTTGATAACATGTATTGGTTTTGGTCAATGAAAGAATTATATATGGGAATTTGGTAATTATATGATGATATGCTTGTTGATTGATGCTTGTCCTTGAGGAATGTTGGTAATCAATGATTGTGTTTTGTTTATACTTGTTTGGGTTACTTGAGGTTGTTGTTTTGTGGTATAATTTAGTGGAAAGATGATGTTGTTTTGAGATTAGTGAATAGGTAGGGCTTGGGGTTGGTTTTGGATAAAAAACGGATTGTGATAAGAGAAATTTTGAAATAATGGTTGAATGGGAAAAATTGAGGCCTAAGGTCTGTTTTTAGGTGACTTAAGATTTGTGTAGTCTTTTAGTTAAAAAAAATCTCATGTGAAATATATAGAATCTAGTATATGAGTTTTTATAGTTTTGATTTGTCAATAGAACAATGTATGGATCAGTTTTGGCTAAGAAAATGGGGAGTTTTGACAAGTGAAATATTGGAGGAAGGGTATTATAAGCACAACTATTGTTTGGTGTTTATTTGGAGGCCGTCTAGGACTTAGTTAACTACTTAAAGCATTAGAGTTCTGGTTTAAAACATGAGAAATGAAATACATGAGTTTAGAGTTGTAGCTTTATTGGTTGAACTTTGATTACTAACTAAATCAAAAAGTTAGCATTTAATAAAGTTATAAACTTATTTTTGAATCATTCACGATGTCTAGGTGTTGGGAATCTAAGTGTGATTCAAAGTCTCACATTGGATAAAAATGAGAAAATAGAACACTATATAAAGATGAAAGACTCATTAACCCACTGTCTTAAGGTTTTGGATAGAAAGTGGTGTCAATCTCTTATATGGTTAAACTCATATCTCATTGGTACTGTATCTCCCCGATGAATCCCTCCTTATTAGAGCCAACAATGCA
This sequence comes from Vigna angularis, assembly GCF_016808095.1. NCBI lineage: Eukaryota > Viridiplantae > Streptophyta > Magnoliopsida > Fabales > Fabaceae > Vigna > Vigna angularis. The sequence goes on along the minus strand of NC_068975.1, from coordinate 27,116,258 downwards.
TAATCTCTTTTCAACATAATCAATTTTGTTGGATTTTGCAACATCTTTTAATTATAAAAGAAATTCATAATAAAGGAATTCTATGAGACATATTTTTCTTGGACGTTAACCTTTTTAAAAAGAAAACAAATAATGTTAATAAAAGATTTTAAATATTGTAAATTTATATTTTATTTAATTAAATAAATTTCATTTTTTATTTTATTGTTATAATATATATAAATAAATAAACAGAAGCATAGAGCCCACAAGTCTTGTGAGATGTAACATCAATGCTTTTTTTGAGTTTTTCTTTCTTTTTTTTTTCTTTGTTTAAATATGAAAAGGACACAAGAGTTTGGAGTTGAAAGCATTGTATCTTTTAAGAATGATGATACCATGTTATCTTTTGAAGAATGATTGATATACTTTTTTATACACCTATTATCAGACACAAAGAGAAAAAAATCTGATGTGACTATAAAAAGTAAAGATAAAAATAAGGTTTTAATGAAATAGAATAAAAAAATATTAAAGAGGTAGAAATGTTAATTATCAAACTCTTTAAAGTTGGTTATAATACAAACAAGAAATTCAAAAACTTAAGGTGAGTACCTATAGATATAAATGTATAACATAGGAACTTGTATATAATATTAGAGGTGTTTATTAGGATCGATCATGTAATAAAATTTGATTTAATCCAATTTAATTAAATTGATTTGAACTTGGGATAAAATGTGAGTTAATTTCAATTAATTCATTCTTTTATGAATTGGGTCTTAACTTAACACTAAAAAAAATTATTTAATAACAATCAATTTTAAAGATTAAAATAATTAGTTACTCTATTAATTAAATTATATGTCATGTTTATAAACTAAAAATTATTAATACTAAAATAATTTCTATTATAAATACAAAATTATAACTAATATATGAATTAGAGTGTAAATTGATTTTTAACATTAACTACTAAAATTTCAATTACTTACTAATATTGATTCTAAATCATAAATTAATTATAATTTTTTATTCATAATATAGATTATTTTAAATATTAATACTTTTATTAATTTATAAAATAATATAATAATTTATTATTTTTTGCTTAATGATTTTTTTATAATAATTTACTCACAATTAAAATACAATTAAATTACACTTATTTTAAAAATAAAATCCAATATAGACAAATAAGTCACTCATATTAATTCTTAATTCCAATAATTAATGTCAAGTAATCCATCTATCAAATGCTTGAATATAAATTTTAAAATATTAAATTTGATTAAGCTAGATCCAACTAGGAATAGAACAACCAAGCAACTACTTTTTGCTAGTATTTCTTACTAATTAAAATGCAGGAAAGGAAGAACCTCATTTTGTGGAAGAAGATACTGAAAATTTTAAGAGTTCAAAAGACTCCATAAAGCCTTCACTATACATTGTTTCCCAATGCAGCTTCATATTCAGGCAACTTTGGATCATTCTAAAACCTTTTCACAAAGCTTCATGCTTATTATTCTCATCATGGAATGGAATTTGGTGTTAGTTTTTCATGTGCCACCAAGTTGCAAACTTCAGTTGCCATTTTCATTTCGTACACCATTCACAGCTTGCTACAGTTTTCAACAAAAGAGTCTTTCAATTTCATCTTCCAATGTAAAAATGCATGCTGATGAAATGAGCAAGTGAAACACAATTTGTAGGCCAAATAAGGCCAAAATTCAATGCCCTTTTTGAAACTTCAAAACATAAAATAAAAAAGAAGAAAATTTTCATTTTGAGTAACAGTATCAGATATTTTTGAAGTTTCTCAAGTAATAATGGATTCCTAGTCATCACCTGAAAGCATGATAAGGTGTACTGCACGTCACTTGCAGATATTTGGTGGTGGAACACAATTCTCAATCTGCAAAAAGTAGGTACTGCCCATAATTACCATAAAGTGCAATTCCTATTTATATTAATTACTAAACTAATCATTTACAAAACATAACTTTTTCTCCACCAAAATAGTTACAAAAAGTTTTACAGAAAATTGTCTATCAGTTCACCATAACTGCATAAAATTTCCTTAGCTATTTCATAATATTAAAATACAAAAGGACTCCACATCATGGACTGGTTTCTAGTTTAGGTGAGTATATAAGAATGGGCTAAAATAATGAAAAGTTTAGTTGATTAATTAATTGCAGATTAAGAAAACAGTAACTGCAAATAACACCTTGATGAGCCAACTGTCATGAGAAGAATACCATAGTCTTCCAAGTCCTTGCACAGCTTGGATGCTGTAGTTCCTAATCTCTCTTCAATTTCAACATATATCTGCACCATGGTATCAATCAAACATTAATTCTAATCACATCACAGATTATCAAATTTGTTTGAGAAACAACAATGCAATTGTACTGTTATCAGTGGTCTCAACTGAATACTCACCATATTGGTTTCCACAGAAGAGGTTTTCACTCTCAGTCCTTTAATTTCATTCAATCCATCTAAGACAAAAGGAAATCTTTTTGAGAAAACTAAGAAGTGCATTTTAAAGGGTGTGTTTAAAAAGATCAGGACAGTTAAAAGTTGAATTGCATTTACCAGCCAAAAGTTTAGCTTTCTTGTGATCACTTTCTAGCTTTTCAACATTTTCCTGTAAAGCAACTAGTGCAGCTGCACAAAGGATGCCAACTTGCCTCATTCCACCACCTAAGGTTTTTCTGAGCCTTCTAGCCTAAAATTGTATATATGTTCTGCTGGTATCAGCTTCTTTCAGAAAGGAGATATAATAATAGATACTGTTATATTCTCCCAGAATTTATATTACCTTGCTGATAAAGCTATTGGAACCAACAATAACAGATCCAACTGGAGCACCCAGGCCTTTTGACAGACATACCTAAAATTCATGTATTCAAAGATATGATTCACAACAAAGTTTGATTAGGGTTTAAAATCTGTTAAAATCAAGAGATTTCACTTATTTTTAAAGAGGGATAACCACAGTTATAAAACATATTCAAAAGCTGAGTAACTTTTCAATAAAGAAAAACAACATTTGCATAAATAACCTTCACAAGAGTTTTTCCTTCTCTTTTTTATTTGAAATTTCAAAATTTAGTAACACATTATTCAACTCTTGAGAAGAAAAAAAGAACTTCCTATATCTTGAAGAATGTTCTTCTGATATGAATTGTTTCTGAAGTGAGAAACAGATTAAGATGTATATGTCCTTAATTATAATATATACCTATGAATACAATCTTATTTACTCCCTTTAAAAATAGAGTAGTCACTTCTGAATATCCTTTCCATGAATATTGTGCAAAAGAAGAAAAATGAGAAAAGAAAAACACACCGAAACTGAATCAGCTGCTTGAACAAGCCTACCCACAGGGACACCTAGTGCCTGAAAGTGCATGATAACACAAAAGGGTAAACAAAAAGGCATATGATGAGGCGCAAAAGAACTGAAAGCAAGATTTTCAATAAAGTTACAGCAATAAGAAAATACAATTGACAATATCAAAGCACTCACTGGAAAAAGCAAGAACTCAGATTCATTTCTATCTGGAAATGCCAATGCCACATTTATGTAGTTATTTCTAGAGTTAATTTGAACCATGGTATAAAAGTAATCAATTTTTTGATGGAGAACTTTTTTGCTGACACATGTTGTTTACACAAACAGATGTATTCATAAAGCATATAGTAAAATCAAAATTTATCTTACTTTACCTTATTGGAGATCTAAGGCTGACAGATATTATTTACACATTTTTTAAGTATTCATCTAGCTAGGTGCATTTCAGGCACAAGTTTATCCTTGCAGTGATTTTACTCAGTTTTTGAACAAAATAAAAATCAATACTAAGCAGAAAATTTACTTACAACTGATGCATTAAATATTCGGGCTCCATCAATGTGAAGCTTCAATCCATGCTTTTTAGCAACCTCTCCTACTCTGTCTGTATATTCAACTGAAAGACATCTACCTCCACAGCTGCATTCAAGAAAACATACCAACCACTGATACTGCTTATGTCCTTAAGAGAAATCTAATAATGTGATCTTAATGTTTGTGTATGTAGCTGATTTCACAAGGGACTTTGTTATTATTGTTGTAATATTGTACTATCTAGAAAAATTTGGACAGAATAATTGCTTACTTTCCATGAGTATTTTCCAAGCAAATAAGCCTTGTGGTTGGATATACTAACTCTCCCTTAGGATCTCTGATTGCAGCCTCGATTAAATCAATGTCCATTGTTCCATCTTCATTGTTTTTAACTGTTCTTGGATGCACCCCTCCAAGGGTTGCAATGCCTCCATTCTCATAAATGTGTATGTGTGAATCATCTCCAAGAATAACTTCACTTCCTCTAATGTTACAATGCACAAGCACAGATATAAGGTTGGCCATGGTGCCTGATGGAACAAAAAGTGCAGCTTCCTTTCCCAATAACTTTGCCATCTCTGTCTCCAAGCGAAAACAGGAGGGGTCACGTCCAAGAACATCATCATCAACCTCAGCACTTGCCATAGCACCTCGCATTGCTTCAGTTGGTTTTGTCACTGTATCTGACCGAAGATCAACTATCTTAGCTACCATTTTCTCTGCCACCAAAACAAGCCACAAGGTACATGTTTTGAGCCATTGTTGCTTTCGTTACAAAAACAAAAACACAATCATACAGTGACCTTTTTTTGCAACCATTCTTGGATTAAAATTCCATAATTACTAGACATTTATGTTCCCTGTGGTGCACTATATATCATCTTGAAATGGTCTATATGATTTTTATGCTGTATGTAACAAAAGGAGCATACCGATCAAAATACCATGACCGATAGTCTAAATATGAAGATCGATCAGTCACGGTTAAAATCAACTCATTATCTAATTAATCTAAACATATGAGTAATTAGTTTTAAACAGAAATGAACGTGATTAGACCAACTCTAATTAAAAATTCATAGAGAAAATTATAAATATAGTTTGGCTGTTGAAATTTTTACTAAATGTTTATTACAGCATTGATGCTTAACCGTCAATTAAGTTCGAATTGACTTTAATATTGAAATACCTTTAGCAGACACTTTCGAATTGGTTGGAGAACAGCTTAACCGAAGAGAAAATAACATTAGAACATGTGATTAGGAAATTATTTTAAGTGAATTTTCGACTATACACATTGAATAAAGGGGCAAATATAGAGAATTTACATGCTCGAGCTCTTCACTGAATTTAAGTTAAACAAGAATTTCATAAAAAAAAATCTTTTTCTCAACCAGGTTTCGTGCACAGATACGTTCAACAAGGTATCTGAATCAGAACTATCACCTGTAATAGGTCAGCTAATTACTCTCAATTTAGTTCAGATGAAAAAATATGAGGACAGAAATAAATATACATATATATAGCTGCAAAGAACATGGGAGAAACAAGGAAAGTGGAACAGATTAAAGTGACAGAAATTTTGAAGGAAATTAATTACCTAGATTAGGTACTCCAACAAGATTGCAAGCAAACCAATTTAAGTGTGATCAAGGTAACTGCATCTATAGTACACACTTATTTCAAGAACTTTGTGTTGAAGTGCATGCGATGCTTCAAGATTTGAGGAGGGTGAAGAACAAATGAGTTTAATTATTACTAAGATATTACGAGGAAGGAAAAAGGAATCATACTGTCATTTTGCATATGCATAATCAAGTGTTTTTGTTTTTACTTGCTCTGAAAGTCTTTAAACATAATTTAAAATTGACTACTCTAATAAATTTTAATAAACTATTAACATTTGTATTTATTTTCTTAATAAAGTACATCATTATAATTTATAAAAGGGTATTGAATTGTCAATTCATATTATGAGCAGAGTGCAGTTTCAATGGATTCCTCCACCAATTATTGATTTGTTTTTATGCACTGTGTCGTCTATTCTGTCCCATTACAGCCACTAATAAAATTTGAAACGGTACACACAAATAATTTAGTTTTGTCTCTCTCCATCATATTGTGTATGACATTTCTTATAAAACTAATATCCTATTTGTTCAGTCTTATTGTATATTAGATAATTCAGTTTTGCAGTGTCAATAAAAGCTCCACTTGACATTAAATTTTATACGACAACATTAATATTTGAGACAAATACTTCTTTATAAAATTGAATGATAGATAATAATGATAATAATAATAATACAATCAGTCTTTCACACAGTCAGTCTTATATTTGTATTTATCATACAAATGAATAGAACACAGTCATGTTCCTGATGGGACAACCGAATGTGTTTGCTCCTAAAGCACCAAAAAGAGGACCTAACCTCTCTACAAACCTACCACACATTTTCTTTCTCTCATCACAATATGGTGTCTGTTTTTCAGTCTTCTTCAATGGCAAAATACCAAACGGAACATTACAAAACAAAAATACATTCTACTTATGGTCTCCTTCGGGTAACTTTTTGATGGGTGAGACAGAAATTTGATAAGGTGTAGAAAGCAATACCCATATCTCACCATCTCATTCTACTTATGGACTCCTTCTTTGCTATCTTGGCATCCTAACAAGATTGCACCACCAAAAGCCTAAAAAGGAATCATGTATGATTCCTTATTCTTATTTTGGTTTTGCAAATTAGTGCTATTTAATTTAGTATATTGTTAATCTAACTAATTATGTGACATTCATGCATTCAATCCATTCTAAAAGGTAACATAACATATTTAACAAACTTATCTAAATTGAATATTTTCTAAATCACTTATTTAGAAGGAAATATAATTATTTATTGAAATAATTCGAAATCTGTCTATTTTAAAATAAATAGATTAGACAAAAAAAATCTATTCATTTTATTAAAAAATAATTCCAGAAAAGTATAAACAAACGAATTCAAACTGTTTATTAAAAAGCAAAATAAAAAACTTATCTATAAAATAAACAGATTGAACATACGTAAAAAAAAAAAATGCTTATTTCATTTAAAAAAATACTTTTGGAAAAAACAAAAACCAAACTGACCCATTATACTAATTTTCCATTATAAAAATAAGTTGATGTTCAATTCAAATTAACCTATATCGTTTTTCCCGTTTTGCGTTTCAGACCCACGTGAAATCGAGAAAACCATTGACACAACAAGCGACTTAATCCTAATCCTTCATCGTATGGAACTAAACGAAATAGTACATTTTCCCAACATCATTACATTTTTGTCGTGTGAAAGTGTGTAACTATCTCATTCATGGACACGGTCAAATAAGGCATCTTGCATTGCATGAATGACCATTTTATTTACTTGGCAATAAAATGGAATAAATAAACGAGAAAAACAAGCGAGAGTGCGTGACTATATGTACCACTATGATATGTGAATAGTCAAAATTAATATAAAGACACCCCAAAGAAAAAAGTAAAAAGTAGCATAAGAAAGTTAACACAATTCCTGCTATATATTAAAACAAGGAAAAAGTACATCTCTTTTGACAAAATTTGAGCTAACACTAGTGAGGAACAAAAGCAAGAAATGAGCGAAAAAAGATAAAAATGGATGATGACGATGCGTGTTTTCTTCGTCTTCTTCGTCTTCAAGACAAGCTCCACTATCTATAATAAGATGCCATGATATAAAGCATCACTGCCGATGAAGTGGTGATTACCAATTCCTGCAGATACCATAACGGCTATCAACTTAGCAGAAACACACACTGAACAATAGGATATATACTAACTAGGATTAGCATTCAGCAATAAAAAAAATGACAAATAGAACTAGTGACAAGAGAGGTGTGTATCTTATTTCCAGAGTAAATAAAAAACCAATGCATGCCATAAAATGTGTCATTCAAGAAACAGCTTCTTTGCTATGGCAGACAAGAAACCAGACTAGTCCCACCATCACCCGTAGACTAAGTTGCATGCTACGCGTAAATTTAGTTTAAATGACATTATTGGCCTTTCAAAGATGATAGCAACACAACCCTGGTCCTCCATTTATAAATACATCAAATCAATAACATGATGAAATTGGTTTTCAAATTTCACATTTTACCATTAAATTGGTTTTTGAAGGAAAACCAATGTCACTAATTATCATCAAAGAAACAATCTTTGGGGAACCAATCTAATCTCACATACATCTTTAGAGGCCCAAAATGGATGTTAATAATATCGCTAATGAAAAATATAACATCATGGAGATTTTATATTGTAGAGGATAAACTGGCAGTTGAATTACAATCGACCACAATGAATTCATGAAATATTAGCTGATACCTTCAACTGTTCAAGGGAAAAAGTCCCTGACATTGCACCTGTGCTTCGTAAAATTTATTTTATTACACAATCTAAATTCATCTGCTATTTAAGAAACATGGCCACTAAACTAGCTATCATTATCCTAGTTCACAACAATTTGATACTTCAATCGCAACCCATCCCCTCACATCACATGTATTAAAAGACCATGGGATCATTTTTCTCTTATCTGCATTAGGCAAACAGGGAATAAAATGTATTTGGCAAGAAAATTCACATAAAGAATGTCCCAACGTTTTAAAGGCAAAAAACCTGCTCGGCACACATCATATTATTCATAAGGATAGAGGACAGTTTTATCTTAATATATTTCAAGCCATGAGGGGCCGTTCTCATTGATTTATAGTATACCTGATTGTTGTACAAAAGAGCAGGAATAAAACCACCTGCAAACTCAATTATGTTCAAAATAAAAGTATATGCCTGCATGAGAAGAACAAGAAAGTATTAATTTTCATTTGGAAAATTAAATAATTATGAGACATGCCCATGCCAATGTGTAAAGATGATAAGAAAAAAGAGAACTTGAGCCACATTCAACTAGGATAAATATTGAGTGACAAATAAATAGAATATCCCACTTCCATAAAAAAAACTACAATTACGTGGTAAAAACTAGTTAGGGCATCATTTGCCTGGTTCCGTACCAGTGGAAGTCAAACAGGGTACAAAATATAAATTCCGTAGTTTGGCTACCATGGTTTTCTTAATTCAAAAAAGAGATTCAATACAGATAAAAAAAGAACATAATTGATGCATCATACCATAATGAACAATTTAGTATCACATAAAGTAAAATAGAAAAAGAGGGAAAAAAGATGAATTGATCCCTCTCTCCCTTCTTTTCTTTTTCTTGTTACAGGAAAAAAAAACCTATATGTACATCAATTGAAAGGAAAGCCAAAAATTTGGGATATCAAAGTACTGATCCATGAGTCACACCAAAAGATCTAAGGAATCATCATACCAAAGATGAAATTGCTACACATCCAAAAACCAAAGCCAGTGCTCGGAGCAGTCTTTTCCCCATGCGCAATCCTTCTCCGGTGTCTTCACCCTCTTCCTGTAGCCAACAATAACATGAACTATACAATTCTACTAGTAATTCAATGCAGTGAAAAAACAGAAAATTTATATATTCCACAAATGTCCTGACATAAAAGAAGAGACTCACATTATATATGCGGGTTACAGGAGATTCAAAGGCTTTTAACTTCTCAAAAAGCCTATAAACAAAGGCAAAGGCTAAAAACTGCAAAGGTTTATATTCAGCACTGCGCTTGACAAGGATCCATGCTGTCTGCAGAAAGATGATAAATAACTCTGCTTAAATACTACATTTTAAGACATAAGTCACAAGATTGATATGGCTTAGTATTGATATTTTCCCAAAAAAATAAATAAATAACTATCTTTATCCAACTCACAAAAACAGCTGATATTGCCAAGTTTATGCGTGTGTCATTTTGACTTGATTTAGTAAACCTGAAATTACATACAAAATAACATCAAAAGTTACAAAGTAACTATCAATAGAGTGATAGTGATAAGGGGGGAAACAATGATTTGAATAAAAAGTAAACCATGAGAAATAAATGTAATCCATCTATGCAAGCAAGAAAAATGAGATTTTCCATCCAAACTGTTATTTATAAAACATCTAAAAAAAACTAATCCAAATAGAGATGATTCCAATCCAAGCATCACTTTCTCATAATATAAGAGTATACGGATATCCTAATTAATACATTTATTTGATGGTTTGATTGAGTGATTGCTTGATTCAGCTTAATTTAGAGAGAAATATCACTTGTTTTTGTCTTGTTTCTAAAAGAGCTATTGAAATAGATTACATTTACACAATTTGGCAAAACCTTATTTTTTTCTGGGAGGTGGGGAGAAGGTGGTAATTCATAATGGGGAGATGACTGTCATGCGGTAAAGCAATCTATAGAGATCCTGGCTGTGATTACTAGAAAGGAAACATGTCAACCTAGAGAAGTTAAATATTAAATCATCCATTAAAGTAAGAATTACCAGATATTTTAGTAAACTCATGGTAGCAACAACAATGTACAGCAAAAAAACTACATTGTTACTAATCATAAGCAGAAACACCAAACCTTGGCCCCCACGGTAGAATTGGCTGCTTGTCAGCATACTTAATCTCCTTTGAAACCTGCATTTAGTTTAATACACAATTAAGATTTGGAGATGCAAACAAAAACAACAAATTTGAATCTAGGGCAGTGCTAGCATTACACTCTCTTACGCATCATTCCTCACACTTTATACTATTGGTTAAAATTTATTGGCGACTACAAAATTACACGTGAAGATAATTAAATATGGAGTGGAACCCATAAAATCGTTTGATTTCTAATCAATTTCAGCTAATAGTAAAGAATGTTTTCAAATGAGTGTATTGCTAGCATTTATCTTGGGTCAGATGCTTGGGAAAAACTAGGAAGAAGGCACAAAACATACTTAAATGAACATCTTTTTTTCATAAAAAGTATCTCCTAGGGAAATATTTGTGTTCTTCGGTATCTACTAACAAACCATTGTAAATAGACACAGAAGCATTAATAGCTGAAGAAAAAATCATGACTGCCGTATACTCTCTCAATATCCACTACCCACGCTAAGCATAAAAGATTTGCATGGCTGGAGCAAAACTCATTTTTGTGGTACACTATGAATAGAATTATCTAACTTCACCCTCCACAGCACAAAGAAAATAGTGAACAATATCGAGTTCAAGATAATATGGTATCATTTCCTCCAAATTCTACATGACCATAATTTATAGGCACTCTGGGTTCATTTAGAGAAGAGAAAAACAGTAAAAAGAGATGTTCTACAAAATTATGGCTACTTCGTCAAAGGAAGTCCAGTGAATATTGAAAGCATCAAACACATCCAAAACTAAATTAACAAAAGTAGCTTGCACCTCAAACGGAATTTAAACAATAAGCACTTCCCTGTTATTATGCCTTCAAGTTATATGTGCGATTTTACAGTCCACAGAAAGAAAGATTCCCCTACATTTACCTTAAATGATCCAAAAGTTACACCTTTTTTCCGATTAGTCAACTGAGCCATCATGAGTTTGTCATATGCCTTTTCCAGCTGAATTATACATTCACAGCGCACAACATCCCACACATTAGTGCATTAAACTTTGAGAAAAAAAAAATCAAATATCAATAAACATCACTAAGAACCTCAAAATAAAGGAATGATAGGCTCTTGTATCCAATAAGTGAGCTCTACTTTGGATGACAAGCAAGCATTATAAGTAAACTCAACACTATTATACATAATGCACAGCTCATACATCTTGTTAACTTCCGAATACGGATGCAGCAAATCAACTTCGACCATTTCAAACTTGGGAAACTAGTTGCCATATCAGTAATGACAATGCAGACTGTTCCGTAATATTATATGGTTGGAATGCCATAGTTATGAAAACCATTTCACACACAAAAAAAAAGGAAAAAATAAAAAAAAGTCGACCTACTCTGGAAGCAGTTGCTTCATCGCCCTTCATCTCAGCTTCCTTCTTTCTTTTTGCATATGCTGCCTTGACCATGTCAAATTTCTCAAGAGGGCTTACACCTAGCACCTACATGACATGACATGACAGAAACTAAGATACAATTCGAACAACTTCAAATTTCAAAGAGTAGATTTTACTCTTTACCTCATAAGGATTAAAGTCACCATCGGAATTAGAGCTCCCTGCCGCAGATGCAGCAGCACAGACAATCTTTCTATCACTCCATGTTGCTGTCTGGGGAAACCTGAAAATCGAAACCGAACTGCATTCTATTAACCCTAGAAATGATGTCGACGAAACTCGTCGTAAGCGAAAAACAAACAAATTCGAAGGAAAACTAAATTCGTTCTTTGATTCTTACAAATGGAAAGGAAAAGAGGGAGAAATGGATGACCTGAGAGAGGTTGAAACTTTGGGACGGAGATTGCTGTGGGAGAAACTCAATTTGGGGCAGTGCAGAATGTTTGAGATTCCTAGAGCCATTGATGCACTGTTATCTCTCTCACTTTATGTCTGAAATTTTAGTTTCATAGGGTTTTGCTTTATCTTTCACGCTTTCTTCTTTCAAAGTTTTCTTGTTGCATGCTACTTCTAAATTGTTTTATTTTTTATGATAATTAAAGTTAGTAAAGCAGTTATTTTTTTTATGAAATTATTAAAGTTAGAAATTTGATTCTAACACACCAAAAAAAAATAAGAAAACTTGTAACATGAGACATTTGATTTTTTTTAGAATATTTATATGTTTGAATTGATAAATATCATCACTACTAATTGAGATGTTTATAACATAACAAAACATTTTATATGAAACTTTCAAATATAAGCAAATTATAAAACAACAACCAAATTGTATAAGAAAGAAGGCACTGATTAAATAAAGTAAAGGGCAATACAAGTAAACAAATATTTAGATATAAGGAAAAAAATTAATAAACAAATTAAGAAGAAGAAAAACCTAATACAGAATATAATGAAAATTTGTCTGTTATATAAAGAAAAAACCAATTGATTTTATTTAAAAAAATATGATTAATAAAAATCATAAACGGAAAACATTACGAAGAAGTCCGGCAGTTCGCGTGGCATCATGGATATTAAACTATTAATTGTATAAATGTTATATTCTGAATTTATTGTTTTAACAAAAACATAGAGGGGTTTGTGTCATACCATTAACACTATTAGTATTTTTTTTAATTGATAAAGTTTTTCAAAAGTTAAAATGTTATTAAAACTTTTTCAAAAGTGAAGACTGACTTAAAACTTTTTTCATTAAAGGAGAAACCAAACAAATAATTAAATCTTATTAAGAATCAGTAGCTAAACGTTTAAGATCTGGTGGTACTTATCATATCCAAAATTTGTCCAGATTTATTACTCAAAGAAGGTGATGTTTTCGTAAGAACTTTTTATTGTAATTCAATTGAAATATGTAAAAATTGTTAGAAGTTTGTCTTAGAAGTCCCACATCTAAAGTGGGCAAAGACTTCCCTCCCTCATTTGCATATAAATAGAGGTGTAAGGGAAGGTGTAAGATGCACCAAAATTACTTGTATCCTCCTTGCTCTAAAGAGAGTGTGTTGTAATTTCTTCTATCTAGTAAATATTTTTCTTGACCTTGCCCTTGGTCTTGTGTTAGTTATAAATTTTCTCATCTTTAATTTTAGTTGTGTGTGCTTGTGTTGTATGACTGATACCCAACAGTGGTATCAGAGCTTTCGGTTTGTATTCCGCTGCTATTGTCATTAGAATAGTATTGGTAAAATTCTGAGTATGCTCTGTGGTTGCGGTTTAATCCGATCTTCCGCATCAGAAAAGAGTTATTACTGGAAACGTTTGGTAGTGTGAAAGTGCGGTCTGAGAAAGTTCTGGCTAGGAAAGACTTGGTACTTAAGAGTGTCCATTTGTGACCCACCTCTCTTTCCTGGGAACTTCTTGGTGCTTTACTTCACAGTCTACCTGTACTGTACCAGTAGACAATACTATTCATAGTGAGAAGTGCATAAGCCGGTTCAAGAGTGAAACCATGACAGCAAAATTTGAGATAGAAAAGTTCAACGGAAATAATTTTTCCTTGTGGAAACTGAAGATAAGGGCAATTTTGAGAAAAGACAACTGTCTGGATGCAATTGAAGACAGACGTGCAGAAATTTCTGATGAAAAATGGAAAGAGATGGATGACAACGCGGTTGCCAATTTGCACCTAGCAATGGCAGATTCAGTTCTGTCTAGTATAGCAGAGAAGAAGACTGCAAAGGAGATTTGGGATACTCTCATTAAACTGTACGAGGTCAAGTCACTTCACACTAGAATTTTCTTAAAAAGAAAACTCTATACTCTTCGAATGAGTGAGTTCACGCCAGTGACGGAACACATCAACAATCTGAATACATTATTTGCTCAGCTCACCGCGTCAGATTTCAACATAGTAGAAAATGAACGTGCAGAGCTACTACTTCAGAGTTTACCAGATTCATATGATCAACTCATCATCAACATTACAAATAACAACATTGTTGGTCGTTTATCCTTTGAAGATGTTGCTGGAGCTATTCTTGAAGAAGAATCCAGGCGAAAGAATAAGGAAGACAGGACAGAAAGTTCGAAGCAAGTAGAAGCTTTAACGATGATGAGAGGAAGATCAACGGAACGTGGCTCCAGTGGGAGTCAAAATCATGGTAGATCAAAGTCTCGAGGAAGAAAGAATTTTAAATGCTACAATTGTGGCATGAGGGGGCATCTGAAAAAAGATTGTTGGCACAAGAAGAGTGGAGGAAAGAACTTCGAAGCATCAAGCTCTCAAGGCTGTGTTGCAAAAACTTCTGAAGATGGAGAAATCCTGTATAGTGAAGCAGAAGGTAGTTCTAAAGGCAGAAGACAACTTTCTGATGCCTGGATAGTAGACTCAGGCGCGACATGGCATATGACTTCACACCGAGATTGGTTTCACACTTATGAACCTGTCTCAGGAGGATCTGTGTTCATGGGGAATGATCATGCCTTAGAAATTGGAGGGATTGGTACCGTCAAAATCAAAATGTATGATGGTACAATACGCACTCTTCAAGGAGTTCGACATGTGAAGGGATTGAAGAAGAACCTCTTGTCTGTTGGACAATTGGATGACCTTGGGTGCAAAATTCACATTGAAGGCGGAATCCTAAAAATGGTGAAAGGTAACCTCATTGTGATGAAAGCAGAGAAGATCGCAGTAAATCTATACATGTTGTTGGGAGATACGTTGCAAGAAGCAGATGCATCAGTTGCAACAACAAAAGAAGAAGAAGCAACGATGATGTGGCATTACAGACTTGGTCACATGTCAGAACGAGGCTTGAAAATTCTTGCTGATCATAATCTCCTGCCGGGGCTCAAAACAGTTAACTTACCGTTTTGTGAGCACTGTGTGACTAGTAAGCAACATAGATTGAAGTTTGCTAAAATGACTGCTAGAAGCAAGCACATACTTGACTTAATCCATTCTGATGTCTGGGAATCACCAGAAATATCCATGGGAGGAGCAAAGTATTTTGTATCATTCATTGATGATTATTCCCGAAGATTATGGGTGTACCCAATCAAGAAGAAGTCAGATGTGTTTCCAGTATTCAAGGAATTCAAAGCACAGGTAGAACTTGAAACTGGAAAAATGATCAAATGCTTGAGGACAGATAATGGAGGAGAATATACTGATGGTGATTTTCTGGCATTCTGCAAGCAAGAAGGTATTAAGAGGCAATTTACAGTTGCTCATACACCTCAACAGAATGGTGTAGCAGAGCGGATGAATAGAACTCTTCTAGAAAGGACAAGGGCCATGTTGAAAACTGCAGGATTAGCCAAGTCCTTCTGGGCAGAAGCAGTCAAAACTGCTTGCTATTTGATAAATCGCTCGCCATCAACAGCAATTGGTGTAAAGACACCAATAGAAATGTGGAAAGGAAAACCAGCTGATTACTCTTCTCTGCATGTATTTGGTTGTCCTGTGTACGTGATGTACAACTCCCAAGAAAGAACAAAGTTGGACCCAAAATCCAGGAAATGTATATTCTTGGGTTATGCTGACAATGTTAAGGGGTATCGCTTGTGGGATCCCACTGCCCACAAGATTATTGTTAGCAGGGATGTAGTTTTTGCAGAAAAATTGCAAAGTGAGCAGAAAAATGTCAGCACACCAATAGACATTACTTCAATACAGATAGAGGAAAAGTCAAAAGATAATGATTCCTCTGAAACAGAACCAGAGCACGATGAACAAGAACCAAATGAGGTCAATGATGAAGATGCTCGACGAACAACACGTTTGATGAAGAAACCATCTTGGCACTCAGACTATGTTATGGCAAACCATGATGCGTACTGTCTCTTAACTGAAGAAGGAGAACCTTCAACCTTTCAAGAAGCGTTGAGGAGTTCAGATGTTTCTCAATGGATGACAGCAATGCATGAAGAAATAGAAGCCTTACATAGGAACGAGACATGGGAACTTGTTGAACTTCCAAAAGGTCGAAAAGCAATTGGAAACAAATGGGTATACAAAATCAAACGAGATGGCAATGAACAAGTGGAGCGATATCGTGCAAGACTGGTGGTCAAAGGATATGCTCAGAAAGAAGGTCTTGATTTTAACGAGATATTCTCACCAGTTGTTAGACTTACCACTATCAGAATAGTGCTGGCAATGTGTGCTGTAGATGATTTACATCTGGAACAGTTAGATGTAAAGACTGCTTTTCTTCATGGAGAACTTGAAGAAGAAATATATATGCTCCAACCAGAAGGTTTTGAAGAACAAGGCAAAGAAAACTTGGTTTGTAGGTTGACCAAATCTCTGTACGATTTAAAGCAGGCGCCAAGGTGTTGGTATAAGAGATTTGATTCTTTCATTATTAGCCTCAGATACAACAGATTAAGTTCAGACCATTGTACGTACTACAAGAGGTTTGAGGATAATGATTTCATCATTTTGCTGTTGTACGTGGATGATATGTTGGTGGTAGGCTCCAACAAAGTTCGAGTCCAAGAATTGAAGGCACAATTGGCTAGGGAATTTGATATGAAGGACTTGGGACCTGCAAACAAGATTTTAGGGATGCAAATTCACCGAGACAGAAAAAACAGGAAGATTTGGCTTTCACAAAAGAATTATTTTCGAAAGGTCTTGCGGCGCTTCAACATGCAAGATTGCAAGCCAACTTCTACCCCACTTCCTGTTAATTATAAATTATCCTCAAGTATGTGTCCTAGCAATGAAGCAGAGAGGATGGAAATGTCTCGAGTTCCGTATGCATCAGCAGTGGGAAGCCTAATGTATGCCATGATTTGTACAAGACCAGACATTGCACATGCAGTGGGAGCAGTTAGTAGATTTATGGCAAATCCTGGTGAAGAGCATTGGAATGCTGTTAAGAGGGTCCTTAGATACATCAAAGGAACCTCAGATGTTGCGTTATGTTTTGGAGGATCAAAATTTATTGTCAGAGGTTATGTCGACTCAGATTATGCAGGTGATCTTGATAAAAGAAAATCTACTACAGGCTATGTGTTTAAACTTGCAGGAGGGGTGGTAAGCTGGTTATCTAAACTACAAACTGTTGTAGCTCTATCCACCACAGAAGCTGAATACATGGCAGCTACTCAAGCATGCAAAGAAGCAATCTGGATTCAAAGGTTATTGGAAGAACTCGGGCACAAGCAAAACAAAATTACTGTATATTGTGACAGTCAGAGTGCTTTGCACATTGCAAGAAATCCAGCCTTTCATTCCAGGACAAAGCATATAGGGGTTCAATATCATTTTGTCCGAGAAGTAGTAGAGAAAGGAGATGTAGATTTGGAAAAGATCTGTACCAAAGATAACCTAGCAGATGTTATGACAAAGCCGGTCAATACTGACAAGTTTGTATGGAGTAGATCCTCTTATGGTCTATCAGCAACGTAGCATGAAACTGACAAGGAAGACAAAGTATTGTGAAGACATGATTGATTCAATCAAATCTTCAAGTGGGAGAATTGTTAGAAGTTTGTCTTAGAAGTCCCACATCTAAAGTGGGCAAAGACTTCCCTCCCTCATTTGCATATAAATAGAGGTGTAAGGGAAGGTGTAAGATGCACCAAAATTACTTGTATCCTCCTTGCTCTAAAGAGAGGGTGTTGTAATCTCTTCTATCTAGTAAATATTTTTCTTGACCTTGCCCTTGGTCTTGTGTTAGTTATAAATTTTCTCATCTTTAATTTTAGTTGTGTGTGCTTGTGTTGTATGACTGATACCCAACAAAAATAAGTTTATTTTTATTGATAAAAGTTAATTAATAAGTAAATTTTATCAATTGTGAACTTTGAAACAAATATTACAGTTACTATTTTAATGTAGTAGCATTATGAGGAAAAGATGAAAGATTTCATTTGAATGCTCACCCTTTTTCAATCTATTTGAAAGATCATGATTCACATGTGTCTCTTTAAATGTAGAAATTCTATTGTTCTCTTCTTTTTTTTCCCCAAACAAATTTGGAGTTAACTTGTAGAGAGAATAAGGTAACTCATTTATCTTGTATATCAGCTTAATCTCTCAGCTTTTTCGTTTTGGTGTTGAGTTTATTTTCAGTTTATTTTTTATTTTTTTGTTTCACACCTATCCTATCGTAACAAAATAATGGTGCGGCAAACCTTGGCCAAAATAATTAATAAAAGAAAGAGCAAACTTGAAGGAGGAAATTTTCCCTGGGCTTCAAATAACAGTAAAAATTTCACAACGAAAAATGACAAACGTAAAATGTTCCAATTTGTATTATAACTGCCCAACTCTTATCCAGATTTTATTAACAAAATTATTCATTCATCTTTAGTTTTCCGATTTGAAACTCCAAAAAGGATTTTAAGTTTTTTTACACAAACACCAATTAAGCTGAAACCAAAGGTTGACTTGACATCTGTAAGCTGATAGACAAACTATATATCATGCATCCTAATAATGTCCTAGATTTTCATTGTCTCGTGATGTTTGCCCTGATTTGATGAATATATTGTACCAAAACTCCATTTCTTCACTTAGCTGACAAGAATCATGATTGTCCTCAGTTTCTCCAAAAGTATCTGAGGAGACTGCACCATAAAATCCAGTACCTACAGTAGGTGGATTGATTGGATTCTTCCTTGAGGGTAAACCGTAATTGTCAAGCATTACATTTCCATAGGCACTAGAAACTGCACCTGAACTTGATGAACTATTTGCTTGTGCCTCTTGCAGGATATGCGATGAAGCATTGCCATTTATATGCACTCCACTTTTTTGGATCCTCTTCTTCAAATGGGTATGCCAAAAATTCTTTATTTCGTTGTCTGTTCTTCCGGGTAAGCTTGTCGCTATAGCAGACCACCTAAGCATCAAGGGTGATCACCATCAAATTTTCACATTTTCTTAACCAAATTCAGCCTATACGTGTTAATTACATCTCTTACATTAAATCATAATAATACTAGGAAATCATATTCATGGTGTTTCATGCACGTAGGGAAGACAATAGAAAGAACCAGCAGAAGACATTAGAATGAATACATGTTATTAGATGCCCACCTATTTCCAAGAATTTCATGCAGCTTTAGGATGGTATCTTCTTCTTCCTTGCTGAATTTCCCTCGTTTAATATCTGGCCTTAGGTAATTAATCCAACGAAGCCTGCAACTCTTGCCACACCTTAACAATCCTGATTAAACAACCATATCATATAATCATACATATGTTTGTTTAACCTTTACCGGTTTACAGAGAAAATGTTGCTAACTAGAAGAAGAACTTACCAGCTTGTTTAGGAAGGGCACGCCAGTTACCATGGCCATATCGTTGAATATGAGAAACCAATATATGATCTTCCTCTGCAGTCCAAGGTCCCTTCTTCATTCCCATTCTCTCACAGCAAGGAGTCTTCATAGTAACCGCTTGCTTCACAGCACAACACAATAATGTGTGTCCTTTTCCTCTGTACTATGGAGTAGTAATAACTTTGGTGGCCGCTTAAGCTCTTTCAAGGTAGCTTCGGTTCCTTTATGATTACTATACCAGAGAAAATGAACATGTGGTCCAAATAAACAGCATGGCTTTCAAAACAAAAGTGCATGATAGTGATCACATGATCGATGACATCCCCTTTTGTGTGATAAAATTCCAAACTAAAGCACGCACGCACACAGAAACTGTTGAAATGAAATTAAAAAAATACACATAATCAGATTTGTAATGATGTTTAGAGAGATGTAGCACTAGAGAAACTGCTCCCATAATTTTATATGCATTGTGTGAGAAAGTAGCATTGGTTTGTAGAATCCAACTCCAAAGGAGTTTCCAGGTTGCTTCTCTTGTAAACTTAGGGCATCTGGTAAAGGCTAAAAGTAATGATTGTTTTGGGCAGATAGGTCAAAAGTAGTATGCGCGCGGCAGGAACATTATGCACTTCTTGATCATGTTTTCTTACTGTTTCTGCCGCCTCTTTCCATTGTCCCCGTGAAGTGCTAGTTACTATCTTCAATCTAATGCTTTTCTTTTTCCCCAATTTTCGATTCTCCCAGTCACGTATAACAACAAACATGTTAGCTACAGAATATATACATGAAAAAACAGTGCTCAAAATTTATCAAATTATTCAAATCTTCCTAATATTCTTAATTATTACACACATAAAACGTTGAACTCACTGTTCTGCGCACTACCATTGATGATCAAGAAGAAGATTACGGGCTTTGAATCCATGCAAATGCTCTTTCCCCTCTTCTTCGCGAGGAAAAAAAATAACGATTTCTTGAAAATTATTAAAAATTATAATATTTTAAATATCGTTCTTATTTCTCAATAAAAAAATATATCTATATACTACTTATTTTTAATATTTCAATAATAAAATTGTCTTTGTGATGATATCTTTAGATTAATTAAATTAAAAAAAAATATCCATAAACGAAAATGTTTCGGTCACCTTTAAGAAGTGTGTGTCGGCATGCCATCTCAAAGTAATTAAATGAAAGTGAAAAAAAAAATTATATTAATAATAATTATCATTATTATTGTCATAAGATATATAATAATATTAGTAATGCAAGATTTGCCAAAATAATCTATCTCCGTATCTCTTTGGGCTAATTAGCTTTAGCGTAGCTCAAATCATGATGATAAAGGTTGACTTTGTGTTAGGAAAAAGAAGCTCTTCTTTTCTTATATTATTAATTAATGTACTAAAACATTTATGCATATCTCAATTTCCAAAACATTGAACTTGGGCCATTATCGCAAAACTCAAACAATCACATCACATGTTGTCTCTTTGTTTTATATTTAATTTGAAATATTTTTAATACAGTGAAATTTGATTTATTGATAATGTTTGACAAAATATTTTACATTTAAATATGTAATCGAGAAAAATAATTTAAAAATAAAGCCAACAAACTCAAAGAAAGAGTTTGCATCTCAGTTAAATATAAGTATTACTTGATTCCTCATAATGTAAGAAATTAGTTAATTATTTATTTTCGCTTAATGCAATCCATTAATACTAGTTACAAGTATTTGGTATAATAACTTGTTGGCTATTAGAAAAAATATATATATTAAAAATTACATGAAATGTGTAAATGATTTATGTAATTTTTCTATTTCTATTCTTAACGGATATTTAAAGAATGTGCTTAGCTTTTTCTCGCTGCATTCTATTAAATATTGGTTAAAATATAAAGTTAAAACATGTTTATTTAATTTATAAATCAAGTATATATAAGAAAGTTACTAACACTCGATAAATTCAAATAGTTTTAACTTCAATTACTTTTAACATAGAAGGGCAAAATTGGGCTATTATTATGTTTTCATCATTTTTAAAAATTGAAAATTAGTCAATGTTCCTTTTCTCCAAACATATAATGTTTCTATGTGACTTTTCTTTTTTCTTTATCTCTTACATTTTGTTCACTTAAATTGATTTGAAAAAGAATAATTAAATAAATTTGAAAGGATTTAAAGATAATTTTTTTTGTTTATTGGAGTGGATTTTGAAGATAAGTAATTTGGAAGTAAATCTTTTTAATCTGTCACATGAATCAAATCCTATTCTAATTCTCACACACTTTTTTTCTAAATCCACTCTTACTTACTTTTAAAATCCACTCAAATAAACAACAAAAAATTTACCTTCAAATCATCTCAAATTTATTTAATCACTCTCTCCAAATTTATTCAAGTAAACAATGCCTTAAAGTGGTTTTCTTTTTTATATTGAGAAATTATTTTTTATTATACACTAGTAAAGATTGGAAGAAATCATTTAAAAAATGAAAAAAAATATACTTGAGAAAAATATTATTTTCTCAGTTTTTTTTTCAAAAGCATGCAACATTTCTCCTTTTTTACTTTATCTTCAGCTTAGTAAAAAAAGTGTATCATTAAAGATACTTTTTTCTTCTTGTCCAATGTATAATTAATCTATCAATAAAAGCGATGAATGAGAAAGATTTCAAGAGACTCTAGAATTGGATAAAAATAATCTCTTGAACAATATAGATGCTATGAAATGTTTTGTTAACTCAACACCCATATTAGAATAAGAAATCATTGTTATTAATAGGATAAAATAAGAGATTACATTAATTAATTACATCCTATTAGCATATAACTACATATAATAGGATAAAATTACTATTATTTCACCAAATAAGTGCTTAGACTCTTCAAGGTGTGCAAATTGGATAAACAATGTGCCTTATAGCTTTATAACATATGCCAAAAGTGGTTGACTTTCTACTTAAGATAAAGATATATAACAGTTGAGTTGACACTCAGTGTAGTTGCAAATCACTTTTTCTTAATTATTGCCACTAAATCTCATGCTCAAAACCGCAACCATATCTTATTTCATCATCTTGGTCAACTTTTTATATTAGTGTTGGTAAACTTTAGCATCACATTTACTTGTGGAAGATTATCTATATTTTTCCAAAAAGAAACCATATTAATCATATTAAACCATTTAATATGGTAACGGATTAAATATTTTAGTAAGAACAAATTCTTCTGTTTTTTTTAATATATATATTCAGAAAGAAAATTTTAAAATGCAGAGACTGGAATTCTTATATAAGATTAGAGATATAAAATATGTTCCTTTGTCAGTTTAGACACTTAATAATTGTAAAAGGCAAAGTCTGAAACTGAGTCCTTATCTCAAAAACTTACAATAAGAGTGAGGAATCAGTTTGTATTTGTATCTTGTTCATCTTCGGAATCACCACATTTTGCCTCAACAAGCTCTGCACGAACTGATGGCACGCTCTTCAACGGTTGTTCTTGTTTCCATGATTTTTCAAGTCGTTCCCTTTCCTCAAGTAATGCAATTTTTGTATGGCAAAAGCAGTTAAGGAGATACAAACTATCATTCTTGTAAATCTTTTGTATTTTGAATGGTTTTGATGACACATTTTAGGAGACACAAACATGAATCAAATGTCAAACCAAACAACACTAATTATAGCTTCTTAGGAGCATACATCATAATGCATTATGTATCAATCACTTTTAGTTAGTATCTGTAAGCATGTAGGAATGTGATGCTAGAATGAATTCACATGTTCATTAACTTCCATGTAAAATATAAAAGGATATTCTCTATTTCGTCCTCTGAGATTTGCACGGTCAATTTGATTTTGCAAATGGACTAGGCGAGTCGTGAAGCTCTACCAAGAACATAATCATGGAGTGAGGATTGTCAGAAAAACAATATTATGTGGTATATTTGCAAACAGTTAATTCAACAAATACTAAACCATGTTACATATAAGTAGAAGAAAGTGAACCACACAAGTAAAAGTTTGGCTGCATAGATAGTTACACATCTTAACATGATATTAGTAAAATAGAGTTAGATGAGTAGAAGATGAAACCATAAGGTTGACTACTGCATTTTATGTAATGATATTCGATTGACAGAATACAGAAAATGCATCTAAATTAGTTATTGATCAGATATGTTGAAATCAGAAGAGCAACAAAGAAAATGTTGACATGGCAGAGTCAGGAAAGCATACATGTTTTGTTATATCCTCATGAAGACTTTCAGCCTTTTCTTGAACCTCAGCCTGCCAAACGCCAGTGAGGTAAAGAGAAAGTAGTTATAATTGTGGTTTGCAATATATTCAATGGAAAGAAACTATCATTTTCTAAGTTATGAAAAGATACATTAAACTGCACATACCAAAACTGATACAAGAATATGTAGTACAAATATGGCTCCAATTTTAAACTATTTTTCAGATAGTCATCCTTCGAAAGATAAAACATTTTCTCTTTATGTATCAAATAACTTACCACAGTTAACTTTGGGAGCAAGCTGGTTTTCACTTTTTGCTGCAAATCCTCACATTCTTGCTGTAAGAAAAATAACACAGTTGGTATCTAATGTAGGAGATGAGAGGAATGTCAAAATTACATAATTTCCAATGCAACTATGCATTGGAAACATTTGGAAAGATGGCTTTCCTATTACATGTTTATAGTTGATTACATGAAAATAATAACAGGCTCAGTGCAAGTCCTTTACCTCTGTGAAATCTTCATCAGAGAGCTCTGAAATGGCAATGGCCTTAGGCATTAAGGAAACTTGCAAGAGAGTTCTATTAGAGATTTCATCAAATTCAACACCTACAAGTTAAACAAGAGAAACTGTCAATCATGCGATAATTAAGACATAAGAGACTAAAGCTTCATGAACAAATATAAAGTAACATACAAAAAAGAAAGAATGGAAGTGGTGAACAAAAAGTATCAGATCTGTATGAAATTTGTTACCTAAAACTCTCACGAGATGGTAAGACTTTCTTTGCCTAGAATCATTGGAATCCATTCTAGCTCGGACGAAAGTTCCAACGATCTTTCCCAGAAAACTTTCAGGCTGTTTTGATAACTCCAGCAGCAAACTTCGTTTTAGATAAATGAGCTTTATATTATGGGCATTAATGGATGCAAAGTGGCTATGCTTGATAAAAAAGTCTCCCTTTTTCAATGGAGGTTTTCCAATTAAGGTTGACAAGTTGCTTCGAGTGCATGAATTCTTAGCAATGAGATGCTCGTCTAGTGAACTGTTACTGATTTGAACATTGTTTTCATCCTCAAATGAATCTTCCATTTTCTTGGCAATGTGAAACTCAAGCAGATAATATATATCCCTTTTTGAGACAACTTTCTTTCTAAATATAGGAAACAACCTTTCATCAGGGAGGAACTTCCCCTTGTATCTAGGGTGGTCAAGACTTTTCTCTTTGATGTATTCATGTATGAGAGAATTCACATTCCATTTGGTTAATGGTTCAGTTTCATGTTTCCCAATGGATGCAAGGAAGCTAATCAGAGGTTTTGATCTCCATCCCACAAACTCCTCTGAATTGCTCCTTTTCCGTTTGGCTGGCTTACTATCTTCATCACTACTCAATGACATCAAACCATTTCCTTCTTCACTTTCTTCTTCTTCTTCTCCTTCCTCACTTTCTTCTTCTTCATCTTCTTCTTCTCCTTCCTCACTTTCTTCTTCATCTTCACTTTCTTCTTCTTCTTCTTCTTCTACTTTACTAATTTTTTTATGATGCTTAAAACTTTTGAACTTTTTGTACTCAGCCCGTGCAGCAAAAGTAACATCAGCAGTAAATCCTTCTTTTACCTCATTTTGATCTTCTTCAACATTACTAACTTTTTTATGATGTAGCAAACTATCAAACTTTTTGTAGTCCGGGCTTGCAGCAAAAACAGCATCACTTCTCCACCCTTCTTTTAACCCATTTTGCACTTCTTTCTCTTCACCTTTACTATTTTTTTTGTGATGTTGAAAATGTTTACACGTTCTGAAATCTGGCTGTGCAGCAAAAACGTCCGCACTAGTCAATCTTTCTTCTACCTTAATAATTTCCCAATATTCCTTGAATAGGCATTCGTATGTTTCCCTGTCATTCAAGGCTATTTTGTTCTGCAATGAGCAAAAAAAAAAATCATTGTCAATAAGAACATAAATAGACAAGGGATAACCACTATGTGTATAATGACCCCAACTAGTACTACTAATTTCATTAAACAAGTATTACTGTTCTGACAAAAAGAAAACCAAATTTAGTTATAATAAGAGCAGCAAGAGTAACATGGAAACCAAATTTGCAAGATACTTTATAATCCACAGAACATTCGACTGTCAAACTAACTAGTTTCATGAATATGCTAGCTTTTTAACAGTAAGGTCATATGTCAAGCAAGTAAAATTATTAAGAACTATTCAAAATTTCATTATCACAGCTTACCCCATTTGAGTCATGGTCTAAATTTTGTTCTACAATCTCCATTAGCTTCCAACAATCTATGCATAAGCCTTTTACCCCTCTAACAACAGTAAATTCTTCTGAAGCAGCAAAGCATTTTCTGCACACACCAATTGGACAGCCAAGACAATAAAACCTTGAAGGTTCATTGCATTGGAAGCAGACATGTCTACCTGAAAATATGAAGAAAAAACAAATCAATATATTTTTCAACTTTCACTTCCTAAAAGAGCATACCCACTAAAAATTTTCAAAATATCCAGTGAAAAGGAGAGAATATCCCCTCCTTGTATAATAGATAAAAAATACAGATTCCAATACATGCAAACCATATTACTATTGTATTTTTTATCACTATCTTGATCTTTGTTACAGAAGAACAATGCATCTGTTGCATGCAGAAGACAGCTAATACATTAACAATAAATCAAACAAACTTACCACAAAACCAAGATTTTACATTGTCAAAAAAAGCAGCATCCTTCCCAACACAAATAGGGTGATAAACTTTCCAACAATTCCTACAAAAACAATAAATAAACATGGTCGGTCTTTAACATCCATTGATTAACTAACACTAAACTAAGGAAACTTCCTGGGTAAAAAGAAACTAAAAATGAAAAGACTCACGGATGATCACAGATGATCATTTGCCCACCATCCTTGCATCCAAAACACCACTCTTCGGAGGGTTTTTCTTCTTTTTCTAAAAAAACTACTGTAGTTTCTTCCATGTCCTCAAGCATTTTGATTGTGGGTGCAGAGAATCTCAAAAAATAAGTTACAGTGACTAATGATGGTTATAGTTGATTGGGCTATTTATTTCTGGCGTGATCTTGAAAGAAGATATCTTTATGGTAAAAGAAAATAGTTAATTATTACATGCGCAAGATATTAGGTTCAATAAGAGACCAATGCATGTCTTCGATTCCATTTGTACGAATTAATAGATAAAAATCTCTTATTGGTTTCTATTGCGGCGACAAAGATTTAAAAAAAATCTAATATTTTTTTTTGTTTTCATATTAATTTTATTTCTTTAATTTTAAATTTCCTATTTCATGTGGAACTTTATGTAAGTTATTTTTTAAAATTACAATAAATAATTCATGTTATAATATAAGATTACTTTTAACTATTAAAAAAATATTAATAAAATTTGATTTATAAATATCGATAAAACAAAACAAACTAAACATACGAAAAAGAAATCACAATAATGAAAATTTAAAACAAGATTATTGAAAAAAAAAATCATGAGATGTGAGATTAGTGCGTGAAATAGAAATCTTATAATATTTAATTAAGAGAGTGAAAAAATAAAAAATATTGCTTTTTTAAAATATATATTCTAATTAATGATATATATATATATATATATATATATATATATATATATATATATATATATATATATATATATATGTATGTATGTATGCGTGTGTATTAGGTCATTATATATATCTATATAAAGTATACCCTAAATCTAAATATTTTTATTTTTAATTTATAAAGATACAATTATTGTTGATAAAGTAGTTATAAGGATTTTCATTTGAGCATAAGATTTATGGCCAAGAATGTATTTTTAACAGACATTATGACATGAGTATATTATGTATAAAATAAAATATTTTCTCCCTAAATATAAATATTTATATTTATAAATTTATTATTTTATTTATTAAAGTCATTGTAATAAATATCTTTTTTTATATCATTTAAAATATACAAATATATATTCTGTTTCAATTTTACCGGAATTTCAAATTAAAAAATATTGCATTATTTAAGATTCATGAAAGAAGATTATAATATAAAAACTTATAAACAACTTAACACATTTCCATTATTAATATTTCTTACAGCAATTGTGTATATATTTGAGTTATTTGCATGTACATATATATTAAAATATAAGTTTGGTAATATATATTTAAAAAATTAATATAATAAATAAATATATTTAAAATTATAATAGTATAAATAGTAAGTTATAACATCAATATTCATACAAATTAAAAATATTTACTTATTTATAATGAATACTTAAATACAAAAGGATGAGTGCTGGAAAAATATTTGAGATTGTAAAATTGTGAAGTTATAAGTAATTAGTTGTCTATTTGGATTAATGTATTTCTGTGTACTGTGTTTAGATAAGACATATAACATTATATTATAAAAAGAGTTTGCACAACTGGAAAAAAAAAATATTTGGTATTCTTGTGGAAATTGATAAGCAATAAATAAAATACAATTTAAGATTTTTTTAACTATAACCAAAATGTGTTAAAAAATTAGTCAAATTTAATTTAGATATACTAATCAATTAAATACAGTTCTTTTTTAAGTGGCTCTAATATCAATTATTATTGATTAAACAATGTGTTTAATTCTAAGACACCAAAACTCTCTGTTTATTATTCACTATAAAAAATAATTATAGTATTTTCTAAGAAATGGAATAAGTTATAAAAGTAAGTTATCTACAAAAAAACAAGTAAATTATAAATTTAAATGAAAAAAAATCAAATTGGGTAACAACACGGTATAAAAAATAATGAATTCTCTTATATTAAAATGTTACATATAATCGATTAAATGAAAATATTTTATTCATCTTTATATATTTAAAAATTTTTATAAAAAAATAATTTTTATAATTTAAAAAAAAAATTATATAAAACATCCACCTATTATAAGTGAAGATCTACTGTTGAAATAGTAAGTACATGTGTGTCCAAAACTGGACAAAATGACAATTTTTTTTGTAAAAGTATGGTTGGTTGTTTCTTTATAACAGTTGAGAAAGTCTGAATTATCAATTTTTTTTCCAAAACACATTGTAAAATAACAAAGAATGTTATAATTTTAATCTGAATTATTGTTATTTTTTCACAAATATTTGAAACACATAATAAAGTAACAAATAATGTCACAATTTTTATAGACATTAGTATAATTAAAAAAGTTTAGAAACTAATTAAACTGCTTCATTAGTCTTGTTTATTTTGTCTTTTAATTTAATTTGTACCTGGAGAATAGTGTAAGTTGCAAAGCAAGAAAGATAATGGAGAAGAAAAGATGTTATTGAAGGAAAGTAAAATCCCATAGAGATATGGACAAAGGGGACCAAAACACAGTTTAAGAAACCATGTCTGCTACAAACCAAAACTTGGGCACCCAAAGTTGTCGGATGGTAGGTGTAACAAAAAACACAACATATTGTAAAATTATTCATTTTCTGACTCATACTCACAATAAGGACCACTCCAATATTCTAACAATATTTGTACAAACTAGTTTTGAATTAGTTATGGTTAACAGTAAAATATATGACATTTAAAGATGGTAAATTTTTCATGTTACAACGTGGTTGCTGTTCATATGGTCTATAAGTTCTATTAATTTAAGATAATGATATTTTGATAATATTATTTTGACAACATTTTAATATTATATATTTACGTATTATTATGTGATTGGCCCATATTGGTGTTTATGATAATTATTATTGATTGTGGAGTAATTTTGGACCAATCACATAATAACACCTAGATGATGTTAAAATGTTTTTAAAAAAAATGTTGTCAAAGTATCATTATCCATTAATTTAGGAGTTTATACTCTGTCTTTATTTTTGTTTTGACACTCCTTAATAGAAGACTGTGTTATCAACATCTTCCATTTTTTTTTTCTTTTTTGCTATACTTATATTTCATAAGATAAAAATTGACTTTTTAAGGTATGTAGCATATCATCTATTGATGATGATCATTTGTGTATTTGTATATATTAATGAAAGTTTATTGGATTTTCTTATATTATTTATACCATCTATCTCAAATTTGTTGAAGACTTATATAAACTTTTAGAAATCACTTGTTCATTTGTAATAAATGTTTGTTATGAACTCACACTTATATATTACTTCAATAGTGATTGATATGCACTAAAATAATTAGTTTTATGTCATTTATTTAGATTAAACTTTAATCGTGGTGGATATGCACTGGTGTAAAATAGTAAAATAGTTAGCTTTATGTCAATTATTTAAATTCAAGACTCGACGTAGAAGTAAGTGACATAAAAAAGAACATATCTTTTGACATTGTGACATAAAATAACTTTACATTAATCCATATTATATAGTAAAAATGAATGAAAAAAAATTATTTGGATGAATAAGATATTGTTTAAAGATGGAAATCTTTCTTACATTAAAATAGTGCGAAATGACAACTCAATGTAGGAAATAATAACCATTGTAAAGTATAATAAACACAACGACTTTCGTAATTAAATAGAACTAGACTCCATGTATTGTTGTTCAATTTTCCATAAATATAATTGAAAATATTTTTAATAATTATATATGAAAAACATACTAAATTATAATATAATACATAGGTAATTATGTTTTAATATTATTTTTAAGATGATAAATAAAAATACAAATAATTTGTTACCGCGGTTATTTTTCACTATACGTCACGGTTTACGAACCGCGGCATATTCAGCCGCGATAGTAAGTCAGAGACTTTAGGTCGCGGTATATAGGTTGCGGAATATGTCGCGGTTGTCCAAGGAACCGCTGCCTAAATCCTTTTTAAAAAAAAAAAAAATTGTCCACTATATGCCGCGGTTGTGGTTACAACCGCGGCATATTCCCCTGCAGTTTTTTAAAATTGCAGGTCTGTTTTTGTGATATCCACTACCACAAAAACAGACCTGCATATAAAAACATGTACACAAATTCAATTTGAACATAACAAACACATGTTCAAATGTATTTCAACATCAAATAAAGTACAAAGTCTAAGAAAATTCAATCTAATCAAATGCAATGTTTAAATCTAAGAGTTATTGTATAATCTAATTATATACTTCGCAGCAGCGTTCCTAATGAATAATAGTGACTTCTCAGGAACTGGTGTAGTAGTCTTGAATCTCTGCAAAAGACAATTCATATTAATTAGTGTATATGAATTCAACATTTGGGAAAAAATCAAAATTTGTTAAAGTTACCAAAACTATAGTAATTTCATACATTACCAAAACTATAGCAATTGTTATTATGCAAAAACTAATGAAGAAATCATGTTAAGAATGCAAAAGGGCATAAATACCTGGAACAGGGGCGGCGAAAAAGCTTGGTGCAACAAAAGGGAATGGCAGCGGAGAGGAATGACAGGCGTTTCAAACGATTTTGATCGGCTAAAACTGTTTCTTATCGTCAAAAATGGGAAATGACCGAACAATTTTGAGTTTAAACGGTGAAGAAACGAGGGAACTGAGATGGGTGGTCGGCGGGAGAAGAAAACTCGAAGTCCAGCGAGCGTCTGCGCGAACAAGACAATACTGTTCCAAAGTTTTATTTTTTAACTCTGACTGGGGAATCTACCGCGGTTCACTACTTAACCGCGGTATAAGATGGCATTTTTTAAATTATTTTTAAACTATATGCCGCGGTTCGGCGGGCAACCGCGGTATATTCCTCTAAATATTTTAAATTCATTTTAAATTTATTTCAGGTAGGAGAATAGGTTGCGGTTACTCTGAGAACCGCGACATATACCCCTGTAACTTCTGAAATTCTCTGACTCAGTCAGCCCCTGCAATAAATTGGCAGGGATATATGCCGCAGTTTTCCAGAGAACCGCGACATATACGCTGTTATTTAATTTTTTTTTCAGACGTGGCGTCAAAGGGGATGGTTGACTGACGTATATGCCGCGGTTCCCCTCTGAACCGCGGCATATTCCTTCGATTTATTTACAAAACTGCCACCGCGCACCATTATGTTGCGGTTTCTAGTGAACCGTGGCATAATGTGCGTTGTAAAAACCCAATTTTTTACTAGTGATAAACACAACGACTTTCGTCATTAAATAGAACTAGACTCCATGTATTGTTGTTCAATTTTCCATAAATATAATTGAAAATATTCTTAATAATTATATATGAAAAGCATACTAAATTATAATATAATACATAGGTAATTATGTTTTAATATTATTTTTAAGGTGATAAATAAAAATACAAATAATTTGTTTTTTTATCTTATTTCATTGTATCTATATAACTTTCTTCTTTGATTTCCCTATGTAAGTTTAAAGAGTTTTTCTTCCTCTCCCTCCTTTCATGTTTTAGTCAAGAGCAAACTTAGGTCACACAATGAAAACTTTGTTTAGGGTAAAAATGTTTTTTTTCTCAAATTTTAAGTCCTCTTTTTTACTTGCATGTTAGGCTATTTAAGTCAAGGATTATATTATTTTTGTTTTAAAACACATAACCGAGTTTTGAATAAGTCTATTTGAATTAACATCTAATTAATAATCAAAATCAAATTCTCAACAACTTAATGTAATGCACAATAAATTCGTCAACTTTTATGATATTTTCCATACTTAATACTTAATTTTGGACCAATCAGAAAATAATACGTAAATGATGTTAAAATGTTGTCAAAGTATCATTATTCATATTGAAATTATATGAGTTTACTATCTAAATATTTATTATTCACATAATCCATATCTCATTGTCAAAACTCAGATTAAGTAAATAATCCTCACTTTTAATATAATTTTCTCCTAATATCATTTTTTTATCTTTCAATTATTTTCTGTAATTCAAAATGTTATTTATATTGGGTCATCACATAACAATTGTTTATTTCTCATGTATATGTTCAATAAAGTCATACTAAAAGTAGAATGGGACAAAATAATACTAATATGGTTCAAAATAATAAATATACTTAAAATGTATAAAATTATTGTTATTAATTAAAATTAAAGCTTAAATTAATGATTTCATTTATGGTCTCAAATATATCTATATATATATATATTTATGTATATATAGTTCATGACTAAACTATTTTTTTATTTTAATCTCAAGTAATATTAACCATGTCAGTGGTTCAATAGAATTAATATATGTATTTTTAAGAAATTATTTTATTTAAAGTTGTACTATGTAGTGAGTCACAATTTTAAGACAAATATAAGAAATCCAGTAAAATTTGAGTTCAAAATTAGGTTTGAGATCCACTTAGAAGAAAAAACCCTAATCATCTTATTTCACAAGATGTTCCGCTATCCCTAAACGAGGAGGCATTGTTTTTAAGTTTGTAAATGCATTTATACACCATCATTGTTATAATAGAATATATACATAACATGTTTCAACATAAGGTTCTATTGATGTTTTGCATGACCAAAAGAAAAAAAATTAATTAATATAAGACTCAAATACTAATTTTTTCTTTATTGAGTTTATTTAATTTAACTTTAATATATATATTTTATTTTATTTTAACATTATTTTTTTTTAATTTTATTCAATTCAATTTAATTTTTTTTACTAATATCGTTTAAACAATTAACATATATATGTTCTGAATTAATTCGTATTTTTTTTAATTTAAAATTTTCATTTTTATTAAATATATTTGTTTAAAGTTACCGTTGATTTAAAATTATAATAAAAAATTTCAGTAGTGAAAATTAACACCATTAGTTTAAAAATTTTAAAAACTAAAAATCATATAAAATATTAAATAAAAGTTAACACAATTTACAATATTAAAAAAAATCATAGTATTACTGTGATAAAAAAAATAAAAAGAAAAAAGCTAAAAATAATTATTTATACAATATATATATATATATATATATATATTTATTTTTTTAAAAAAAATTTGACAATTTTAATTTATAATAGATTAATATATAATGTTCTATTGTATTTTATTTAATAGTTGATGTGATTTTTAATATTTTATGTGATTTGTAACTTCTGAAATTTTTAAATGAATGGTGTTAGTCTCATTTTTTTAATTTTAATTCTAATTTTAAATTAACTTTAATCCTAAATTATAAATACTTAAACATATAAATTTTAATAAAAATATAAGTATAATATTTAATATAATATTTATATATAAATTTCTTTTTAACTTCTAATAAAAATGTTTATCTTTTAATTTTATAATATTTTATTTTTTAAGTTTTTCGAGATAAGCATGACATTGATGATATTAGTTTACCTAATATTTATTGAATGGATTCAATTTAATGACATGACTATTTTTATTACCCTTTCTTTCATTTCAAAATGAAAATTTAGGAATTTTTATTCTAGAAAAAAAAACTAACAATTAGTATTTACTATACATATATATTAATAAACTTTGAATATTGATTTTTCACATAGAAACTGTTCCTTTATTTTACAATATACCCACAAGATAATTCTTATATATACAAAAGAAAACAATGATAATAATAATAATAATATAACTGTTAACAGTTAAAAAGAATGGTGTTAATGTAGAAAAATTAAAAATTAAGTTATCTCAAAATTCTATCATTGAAATAGTAGTAACTCTCAAGTATGGAATTCTTTGAAACAAGCATTTGAAGGTACGCATACATTATGTTTGATGATGTACTTTGTGATGATGTTGTCTTCAACTAAACTATTATTTTTATTTTTATTTTAAGTTGAAAGCAATAATTAAATCTAAAAACTGCTAATAATTTGCTATATAATAAACTTTAAACAATTCATAACATTTGTATCATAACAAAATTAGTTTTAGTAATTCATGGCTCGTCTCATAGATGATAAATTTGTCATTGCTCAAATAATAGAATAATAACGTTTCTTAAGAAATATGTATTTTTATTAAATTTATAATACAAATTTTAATTTAACTTATGCATATTGAGTTATAATTAGAGACACGAATAAACTTAGCTAAAGAAAAGAAAAAAAAATATTATATTTCCACTACGTTAAATTCATTAGACATATTAAATACATAGAAGATGTGAGGAAATTAAATATTTACTATTTTCATTCATCACCCATTTACTGTCATGTCAATTAAAAGTACTTAGGGAATGTAACATCACACGTGAGCTGGTCGTTAGCCCCATTTACTAAAAGTTAACACCGTCCAATTTTAAGGACTAATAATAAGAGTTTCAAAACTATGAGGACTAAAAACCATCAAAGTTTCGAGTAGAGACTAAAATCAAAATCGTGTAATACTTAAGGGACGAAAAATATATTTAACCCTTATTTTTTTCTCTTCTTATAATAATTTTTATAATTATATATAATATTAACAATTACAATTTTATATTACTTTTACTACTAAGGGTATTTTAGTAATTTTCAATTTCTACCAATTAAACAATTTTTTTATCTTTCACATCGGTCAAATCTTATACTAATTTTCACAAACTTTACTTTCAAATCTACTTTACTCACCTTCAAATCCACTAAAAAATCATTTTTTCATCTGTTTCAATTGGGTCATATTTTTTTGTAAAAATGAACACATTTTACCCTAACCGTTAATTGGTCTCAGACGACGTTAAATTAAGGCCACGTGGTGTAGAGAGCATGTGCTGATATGTAATATGACATTATTTACTAGAGTGTTTTGATTAAATAAATAGTGGTGATGTGACATTATTTACTTATTTTTATTTAATATTTTTAAAATCAAGTTTTATTTATTTTTTATTTACTTTATAGAAGACTTTTTTTTTTTAAGTTTCACCACCTATAGTGGGTTAGAACACAGTTATTCTTCAGAATTAAATTATTTTATTTTTAATTAATTTTTATTTAATATTTTAATTTTCAAGTTTTACATAATATTTTAATATTATCTTTTTTCTTTAAATATAAATACATAAATATTAATTTTTATAAAAAACTAATTAAAATAATTTTTTATTTTAATCATTAGATATATAATTTTATTACTTTGAAAAGTTAAAAATATAATATATATGTTGAATTTATTTAAATTTAAAAATAAAATCATTTTAAAAAAAATATAATAAACATATCTTAGTTTAAAAAGAAATGTTTTCTCTCAAATAGTCATCTAAAAATATTAAATAAGTTATTATTTTTATATAATAATGATATAATATAAACAATTTTGTATATTAATATTTAATTAAAACGCACATAATTTTATAAAAAATTTAAAATTAAAAAACTAAATTTATAATAATTTAGTTCAAAATAATGACTAGTGAATATGATTAAATTGGATTATTAATTAAATTAATATATTTTTTAATATATTATTAATTAAATTGGATTATTAATATATTATTAATTAAATTAATATATTATCTTAATATAAAAAATTGAACAGAAAATATGGTAATGTGACTTTAAGGATATTCATTCTAGGGATTTCAACATATTCTCTCTCCACGTAAATGAGGAACACACATCAACACATTCTCTCTGGTTTTAATTTAACGTCGTTTGAGATCAGTTAACGGTTAGAGTAAAATGTGTTCATTTTTATAAAAAATATGACCCAATTGAGACAGATGAAAAAATGAGGTGAGGATTGAACTGAGATTTTCATACAAAAATGAGGACCAAAGAAGGGTTTAAACCAAAAATTAACAATCAATTCACCCTCAAATCCACTGCTCACTCTCTCCTAAATCAATTTTCTAAAGTGAACACAACCTTAAAGACAAGTTATAAATCCTTATGTGAAAATATTAATCCCTTAGATATTCAAACGCAATATTTGCATTAAGAAATTATGCGTAAAACGACCAAAAGTTTTGGTTTATGACTAAAATCAAACTTCTTAGTTGTTTTATCCATGTTTAAGTCCCAATTTTTCAATGGTTATCACCACCCATAGACATTTCATCATGCACGTGAATAAGGATATAACGCAAGAATAATGAAAGATATTTTATTGCATAAAAAGAACTGCAAAAAGTTTAGGTACATTACATCCAGCCCCAATAAAATGGAGTTTAACTATACTCCTATATATTTAGAACATAAAAAGGGGTTGGAATGATGAAAATGATGGAGGAAGATGAAATCCTTAAGTCTTATAATTGCCTCAAACCGTGTTTTGAGCTTTTAGTTTGTTTGTACGTTCAAAACTACTTTTTTCTCCAACTCTTGGACACTTTAAACTTCACTAAAATATGTTTTCTCGTTGGGCCAAAATATCCTCTTGTTGAACCAGAGATAGTTTTTCTGACATGTTGGCTTATTATACTCGCTAGGCTTCTTGACTAGGCTAGTGCTGCTAAAGTTTTGTTGGGCAAGTGTTGATGTCTCGATAGACGAGTGGTTTATGACAACATATCTTTAATCTTCTTCAATCTTTGATTTTTCTACAAAATAAAGCAAAAACATAAAATTATATCTATCTATAAAACCTATATACAAGTCTTACATCTTTTCATGAAATTCAACACAAAATATATTATATAAAGATAAAATAAAAGGTTATAATAAGTGTGAATAATAGGTAATCGTCGTACTTAACACTTGTATGTAAAAGAAATAAAGCATAAAAGATTGTTGTTGTCTTTGTACAAATTATATATTGGTACAACAGATATAACAAATTGAGAAGTTCAAATCATAAATGAAAGCAACATTTGAAATGACATTATTTTTTTGGCCTTGAGTTTATTCATACTTCACATGAAATCTTGAGACACAAAAATAAGTATGCAAACAAAATCTTAAAGAAATTTTGCATGTTAAAATGCAACTCAACACTATATCAGTCCTGGTGAACTTGAATTTGATTGAAAAAATTGAAGAAGAAAATGTGTATGTAGTGTTGTATAAACAAATCACTATACCTCTTGAGTATTTGTGTAATAACAGGCCATACAATTTATGTATTTAAGTCTTAATATTTTCAAGTATATATATAATGAAGATATTTTAAATATATTAAATAATGATATACAACTCAAAAATTAGTTTTAGACATAAATTAGGTACACGTTAATTTAAGTTTTGATACACAAGTTATCTTGAAATAAGTGATTTTGGTTATGAAATTTTAATGTTTATATTGTAAACTTTAGTTTACATATAAAAGTTTTACATAAAGAACAAAATTGTAAATTTAGTAGACTTTATCAATACATTTGAAGGTGATATAATTGTTTGGCTTGTGAGACAAATTATATTTAAAATAAGGTATGAGAATTATGCATTGAAACAAAATTTAACGTTTTATAAAATTAACTTTCAATCACTCAATGTTGTTGACTAATTGTAACAGGTTTAGTTTCACCTTATATTTCAATCCTTGTACATAATATACTTTTTTCGTAATTGAAATCATTTTATAAGTTTTGATGGTACGTTCTCATTTAAAAGAACTGTATATATTTTTACATATTCTTAACAAATGAGTTATTAGCTAATGTATATACATAATCCTAATTAATTAACACTTTATTTGATAAAACCAACTTCGAATATTTACAATCCTTTGACGAGTCTTCAAATAACGGAATATAATCCTTTGACTTAACACGTAGAATAAGTCATATTAGATTACTGAAACATATTTTACGTGTTAATAATCTCTATTTTATAAGTCATTTTACAATTCTATTATTATCATCCGAACATGATTAAATATCAACTTAAAAAAATAATGTTTGAACTTCTCCTTAAGTTTTCTTATGTCAAAATAATATTCATAAAATATTTACGACGATGCAATAGAAATAAATGGAATTCTCGTAAACAATCAAAATAATAAAAAAAATATAAGAATAAATTTTAGTCAAGTTTTATTGTAAGAAATATACCTAATTAATTATATAAATGCTCTTCACATTTGAAATTACTTACTTGAAATGTACTTTTAACAATATAGTTATATTTCATGGACGTAAACCATTAACTTTCTTTAATGATAGATAATAAAAGAGTACAAATTAGAAAAAATCTAAGTTTCTTTAAGAAAAATTATCCTGAATTTAATTTATTTTCTTATTATTTATATGTATATTTAGATTGGTGGCAAGTGTATTAAATGGGAGAAAAAAAAGAAAAAAAAATGAAGGGGTAAAGAGAGACGGACAGAGAACAGTAGAGCGCGGGATGTTGGGGAGGGACCTCCGAGTCAGAGCGGAGGACCGAGTCGTGACCGATTCCGTCCTCTATCCTTTTGAGTCGTCTCGTGTTGTCATTTGTCAGCATTAATGGTCCCTCCCTTGCCAATCCATCCTCACCCTTCGATCTCATCTCTCCAATTTCATTCCCACCGTCCGATCTTCCCCTTTCTCTTTCTCTCTCTATTGCTCCCAATTTCAATTTCAGTTCGGAGAATTTGAACCTCTCTGAAGAACCCTAACCATCACACCCTGCTCCTGCAACCATCGCACACATCCTCTCTAAACTCATTGGATCGCATCCGCAACTCAATTTCGCCTCGCCTTCTCGCCCTCCCCAGGTCTTGGATTCTTCTTTCCTCTCTTTCTTAATTCTTTCCAACACGCTAATCTTATACCCTTCTTTTCCTTCCTAGCTCTTTTTTTTTTCTTCGCTGTGTTCTGCTTCTGATTTCAATTTACGTTTTACAACACTTATTTTTCTGGGAGCGGTTACAATTCGAGACGTTTTGTTTAATGGACAAACGCTAAATGGGTTTAATTGTAAGTCTTGGCACTCCGTGCTTGTATCTTTGTTCGGTGGTTTAGGCTCAGACTCGTTTTGTTTGCAGATTTGATTGGATCGGCTCACTGCATACTTGTGCTCGGGACCAAAATCGGGGTTTGGAGCAAAAACAGTCCGTGATATCTTGCTTTTTGTCGTTATTGCTTCTAAATCGTTAATGCAAGTGAAGTAATATCTTGTAATTTGATAGTGGAGGTTGGTTCGTTGTGGCAGGGGAAAAGAGGGTTAGAATTGGGCAGGAAATAAACTCGGATTACCCATTTCTTTGGTTTTCCCTTGTCATTGAACCGCGTCAATTGTTGATTTGAGTTTGTAAGGCAAGGTCAAGGTATGTGTGAAGTGTATGCTGTTTCTGCTTCGTAACTCAAGGTGTACGGATAATGGAAGGCAATGGAATCATTCATGATAGTAACCTAGGAGCGGGGAGAAGGGACAAGAGAGAGGTGGGAGAGAAATCGATGGAAGATTTAAGTAGATATGCACATAGTCCTGCTCACTTGGCTGTTGCCAGGCGCGACCATGCTGCCCTGAGGCGCATTGTTTCCTCCCTTCCCAGGCTGGCTAAGGCTGGAGAGGTCAACACAGAAGCTGAATCTCTTGCAGCTGAACTTCATTCGGATGAGGTTTCTTCTATTATTGATCGCCGTGATGTTCCTGGTAGGGAGACCCCTCTTCACCTTGCAGTGCGACTTCGGGATCCAGTGTCTGCTGAGATTCTGATGGCTGCTGGTGCGGATTGGAGTCTACAGAATGAGCATGGTTGGAGTGCTCTGCAAGAAGCAGTGTGCACTAGAGAGGAAGCTATTGCCATGATTATTGCACGGCATTATCAACCTTTGGCGTGGGCTAAATGGTGTCGTAGGCTTCCCCGCATTGTTGCTTCAGCATCCCGAATTCGTGATTTTTATATGGAGATAAGTTTTCATTTTGAGAGCTCTGTCATTCCTTTTATTGGGCGAATAGCTCCTTCTGACACTTATCGGATTTGGAAGCGTGGGTCTAATCTCCGTGCTGATATGACCCTTGCTGGTTTTGATGGCTTGCGAATCCAACGATCGGACCAGACATTTTTGTTCCTTGGAGAGGGCTATGTTGCAGAGGAGGGCAACTTAACTCTGCCACCTGGTTCTTTGATTGCTCTTTCTCATAAGGAGAAGGAAATCACAAATGCTTTGGAAGGGGCCGGTACGCAGCCAACAGAGTCTGAAGTTGCTCACGAAGTTTCCTTGATGTCTCAGACAAATATGTATAGACCAGGTATTGACGTTACTCAGGCTGAGCTTGTTCCCCATTTAAATTGGAGGCGGCAGGAGAAGACTGAGATGGTTGGGAGTTGGAAGGCAAAAGTTTATGACATGCTTCATGTGATGGTTAGTGTGAAGTCAAGGAGGGTTCCTGGTGCTATGACCGATGAAGAGCTTTTTGCTGTGGAGGATGGAGAAAGCATGATAAATGGGGAAAACAATGACGAATATGATGATGTACTGACTGCTGAGGAAAGAATGCAATTAGATTCTGCACTACATATGGGAAACTCTGATGGTACATACGAGGATGAGGAAAATGGAGCCTTTGATGGTCAAGAAAATGGTTCTGCAGCTTCCTTTGAGAATTCTGAAGCCAATGGCACAGTTAAAGAAAAGAAGAGCTGGTTTGGTTGGAACAAGAAAAGTTTGAAGAACAGCACTGATGACCCTGAGGATTCCAAAAGTGTGAAGAAAAACTCCAAGTTTGGCTCAGAAGGGAGCAATCAAAGATCTGTTGATCAGCAAAAGTTAGCATCTGACTCTCTGAAGGAGGATAGTGGAGACCTTAAGAAGGGAAAAGATAAAATCAATAAAAAGAAGAAGAAGAAAGGAACAAACACTGAGTCAAAGAATGAGAGTGAGTATAAAAAGGGTTTAAGGCCTGTGTTGTGGTTGACGCCAGATTTTCCTCTGAAAACTGATGAGCTTCTGCCTCTACTTGACAT
This sequence comes from Vigna angularis, assembly GCF_016808095.1. Classification (NCBI taxonomy): domain Eukaryota; kingdom Viridiplantae; phylum Streptophyta; class Magnoliopsida; order Fabales; family Fabaceae; genus Vigna; species Vigna angularis. The sequence continues at coordinate 27,074,554 of NC_068975.1, read as the reverse complement.
CTTAGCAAATAAGGTTAAGGCTATCAGAAGACTCAGAGAACTTTTGACAACTAAGCTTCCTCAGGGAACTTTTCCTGTCAAGGTAATCTAAATACCATAACCACTAGTTCTTTATATGTTATGCACGGTTGCTCTGCACTCTTGCAGGACAGCATGTTCATATCTCCTGTAGCTGGTTTTTGTTGGCATTGAGTCAGCTAAAATTGCATATCATGATGAAAATGCAAAATTATACTCAAGTACGTATTTATGCATCACGAATATCATATAAAATGGATAGTTACTAAACTCGAAAACTTAAATTGAAAGTTCATTATTCATATCCATTAGTTCACCTGCAAGTCGTAAAAAGCACTGGAAGAACCAAAACAGAGAGAGGCCAGATAATCAGTTGACAAAATCAGAACTTTTGAAAGCAGAACCCAAGGCATGGACACAGAATGCCAAAGTCATATGTTTTTTTTTTGTTTTGCAAACTGGGTTGCGAAACTCAACCCACTAAACCTGACGCATTAGCAAAAATTGGCTAAAAATTTATGATCTCACAATCTTACGACCAAGATAAGTGATTTCGCAATGATCAAAGCCGCAGCCTCCAAAACGTGCCAGATTGTCCTACAATCTCATGATTTTCCCTTCATTGGCCTATATACACACATACGTACCTAAAGAACATTTGAAGTTTAACAACTTTGATGACATTATGACTGACATGGGTTTATCTTTTCTCCTGTTTCTTGTACTGGTATTTGCGCATGAGTAGATTTTAGGTGTCTTTTTGAGTGAATATCATCTGCACGGTACACCTGTACTGTAATTGTTATTTTAAACTATGCCAGCCTATTCTAAAATGATTCAAGGCAAAGCCGAGATTTGCTGCTATTGTCTGGACAAGGGAACGAGCAGGAGGGTTTTTTCGAGATTTATTGTTACTCCTATCACACTTAGACTTTTCTCATGGTTGAATAGTTATATTTTAGTTGACTGTGAGTTAGATGATCGGCCATTTAGCCGATCTACTTCAAAGAAATCAATCTTTGTTTGAGTGTTGGTGCAATTCATGCCTTGTTTCTACCAATCTGTTACTATCTGTCATTACAGTTTTCAGCATCCATACTTGTTCTTTATAAAAGCATCTGGTTTAATGATAATAACCTCTGGGACTCAGGTTGCTATTCCGATAGTTCCTACCATCCGGGTCCTTGTCACTTTTACGAAATTTGAGGAGCTTCAGCCTGTGGAGGAGTTTTCAACGCCACTATCAAGCCCAGCACATTTTCATGATGCCAAATCCAAGGAATCAGAGGGCTCTAGTTCGTGGATTTCATGGATGAAAGGAAGTCGTGGGGGGCAGTCGAGTGACTCTGATAGTCACAGATATAAAGATGAAGTTGATCCTTTCAACATACCAGCGGACTACAAATGGGTAGATGCGAATGAGAAGAAACGCAGAATGAAGGCAAAGAAAGCGAAAAGTAAGAAACATAAGAAGTTGCAGACAGCGGGAAAAGGTGGAGATGGAGTGCATCAGAGGACGGAGGACGTAGAAGAAGAGTAGTAAGTAGTATCGTGGTATGGTATCTCTGGGTTTAATTGCTTGAGGCTTTGATAATTGTTGCCAGAGAAAAGTGATCTTTCTTTTGTGCACACAGCCACAGCTGACATTATAGTTCTATGTTGGAGGGTTTCTCCAAGAATTTACTAGAAATTTCTTGGCCAACCAATTGTTATTAGTTAAGAAAAAGGTGCCTTTATTTTTTTTTTCTCCCTCGTTTTGCAAAGCAAGCTTTATCTTCTATAAATTGTTGTATTGCCATTGAAGAGCAAGGGTGCTTGGCTTCATTCTAGTTGTCCTTAGATACTACTACCTACTATTTGTATCTACTCCTATCTCCATCATTATCCATTTTTCATTTTCCTGAGTGCTAATCTCTATTTCTATCTACTTTAATATCATTACCTTTTCCTTGTATCTATCATTCCATCTCATAAAACACTGAGAAAATTTATCATTAAGTGTAATTTCTCCACAAAATTAATAGAATAAATAAATTTAAAAAATATTACAATGATAAGTAAGTCATGCTAAGCACAACTTTAAATTAAAAAAGTGTACTTATAAAACACTTTGAAATCCTAAGTTGTACCTATAAATCACCAAGTTCTTTTATTTTTAATTGTAGTATTGAAATCCTATATGAGATACACGACTTTGGTACGATTTTTTTTATTTATTAAGTGTAAATGAAAGTCGTGAAACAACTTATATTTTTTTTACGTGGTTTATGTTAGAAAAATAAGAAAATAAAAGAACTGGATGAGAAATTAAATTAAGCATTTTAAGATAAGAAAATTAAAAAAATAGAAATAAATAATTTTTTTATAAAGTAAGACAAATTCAATAAAATGAGGAAACAATTATTTCAAAATATGATTTTTTTATTATTTGTATAGACAATTTTCCTATTATTATTTTCACTTTGACAATAATTCTTTTAACCCATTTTAAATTAATTCATCCATTTCGTTGTAAATACTAACAGTAGTTGGTATTATGATAATGAAATTCTGTATTCAAATATCTCATAAGTTAAGCTATAAACTGTATTCAAATATATTGGATTCTTCTCTAGAGAGAAACAAATCTTATATTTCAATTTGTACCCTTTCTTTCTCCTAATCTTGCAATTATTAAATACTAGAAAAAAAAAGTTTAGGTCGAATTCCTCTCATAATTATCCAATTCTTTATATTTTTAAATAATTAGAATTAGGATACTTTTTTAGTGTTAATATACGAATATCAAATATAGATTTTATAGAATTAAGTTCTTCAAAATTGAAGAATCTTTCAATTCAAGATCATAAAAAGTAAATTAAATATGTACCTAACTTTATCCTATAGATCAAACAGAAACTTATCCTTACACAGCCTTTGATGGAAAAAACTTAAATTAGTCTTCGTGCATAATTTCTTTCACCTCTTATTTTTCATAAATTAAAGTAAATAAAAAGATTTTGAGAGTTGCCCGTTTAGTTTTTGGACACAAAATTGGCAAGTTAAATATTCATTTCTATCTCTTACATCTATCAAATTATTCCATTAATTTATACAAAATTATCATTTTGCCTCTAAATTTACATAACTATTATTTTTTTCTTTCTTAACAAATAAGGTAATATTCATTTAACAGATAAAAGTATTATCGTCTCATTTTTTTTCTTCTTCTAATGATCACAAACTTGAAATATAAAGTTGGAATTTCAACGAAAGAATTCAATTAATTTACTACATTAAAATAAAACGCTCCTTTTAAATAGTGTGTAGTATTAAATTACCCTTATAATTTATTTACTGTGATCCCTAATTTTTCTTCAAATGATAAAAAACTGAAATTTAAGTTTCAATTTCAACAACATTTCAGTTAATTTACAAGGTACACTGTGTTAATAAGACGCTCCTTTTAAAATTAAAAGATTAAACCCACTTTTTCTTTTATAATTATGTCCCTGTCAATGTCAGTTTTTATAAAATTTTATTTATCAATTTAGTCATTCAGCTTTACAAAACTAAACAATTTTGATTCATTTTAATATCTCATCTAATTGCAAGTAATAATAATAATAGTGACAATCATTCATTTATGTAAAATATTAATAATTTTGCGAATTAACTTTAATACATGTATATTAACATTACTTTTATCACTACGCACATGTTTGAAAGAAAAAAAAACAAGAAAATACGGTGTTAAGTTTAAGTGACTCCATTGTTAATTCCAGAAAAAATATATTATTGTTTAATTTAAGAACTTTCTTTCTTTAGATAGAAACATTTAGCATATGAAACATATTATTCAAATAATCAATGTTAAAAAAAAACTCCCTATGATCCTTAGTATAAGTCCCTTTTAACATAATCAATACAAGTAATTAATTTGGTTGAATTTTTAAAATAATATACTAAATTTACTCTTAATATTAATGACTTTTAATTTATTTTCATTATTTATCAATAAAAACACACATTTATAATATTTAATAAAAAGAAATTTAATGCTTATAAGTCAAATTTTTTTAAGAATGTGTTTTATGCTAAGAATTAGAGGGACACACATATATATATATATATATGTATATATATATATATATATGTATATATATATGTATACATATATATATATGTATATATGTATACATATATATATATGCACGTTTTGTTGTATTTGAACAGGGTGTTAAAGGATATTGAATTCCATTTATTGAGTAGTTTTAATTGTTTTGAGTGATTCATTTATTGAAGAAATAGTCAACTAGTAGAGTGGAATTAGGAGCGAAAACTGATGTGGGAATGAATCTTAACGGTCAAATTTGAAAAAGTTGCGCTCCGAGATTCTGAAACCTTTTTCATGACCGTTTGTTTCTCTGTTTCTAAAAATCCCTTTTTTCAAAATCTCTTCTCAGTAGTTACTTCTCTCATCATAGCATGGCTTCCTAAGCAATCTCACTCTTCTTTAGCACCAAAGTCACTTTACGCAACACAGTTCATTAATCAATCATGAGGTGCTTTCTACCATGTTTTCGCACTTCTAAACGTCGTAACCAATTGCGTTCTAAGGATGCAACTCTCACACAAGTAAGCTCACTTTGCTCTTTCTCTCTCTCTGTCTCTTTTATCTTAATCTAAGTTTCTCAAAAGTTGTCACAGACCCATGTGGGGGAAGGAGCTGTTGAACCTCTTGCACGGCAGAAGACTGCTGTTGAAGAACTCATTGATTGCATAGCAGAATCAAAGTAAGCTATCCATTTTCTTATGATTTTTTTTTTATCTAATTTGATTTGATTACATATGTAGCTATCTTTACGCTTTCAGAATAAGAAATGAAGAGCAATCAAATAATAACAGTGTTGAAACCAAGGAAGCACCTCAGATAGATGAGAAAAGGAATGACCGTGAAAGAGATGATGAGATCAGTGAAAGATTGCATCAGGAAGAGTCTTCGGAGTCACTGTTCTCTCTGTCTGTTTGTTCAAGAAAAAAAGTTTCAGATGCCGAAACAGTCGAGCCTGAAGTTAATAGTCCGATGCAATTATGCACAAGAGAGGTACCTGAAGCATTTGGGTCATCCCCAAATGCGCCACTTCAAAATATTTCGTCCGTTCTGAGTCCAGTTGAAGAATTTACCCATGAAAATCCATCCAAGGAGAAGGACGATAAGGAAGGAGAAAAAGGGAAAGTGACTCACCCTGTTCTACAGTATAGGTATAGAGATTGCCCAGATGACGAATACGACGACGTTAATTTAGATACAAGTGAATTTGATTCTACGCTAGAAAATGACGATCCTCAGAGTGAGAAGAGAAAAAGGGGGAAAGAAGGCGCTGTTGTTAAACGAACATGGGTTCAAGAAGAGTCTTCGGAATCTCTGTTTTCTCTGTCTGCTGATTCTAGAATACGAATTTCATCAGCAGAAGCAGAGAATGAAGTGGACAGTCTAGTGTCAGCGAACATCACACAAAAAGAAGCACAAGGGAGGATTCCAGATGTTTGCTCATTGCTGAATCCAATCGAGAGGGTAGTGAAAGCAAGAGAGGTGCATCCACTGAAGATCGATAAAGAAAACATAAACTTGGTAGTGCAAGATGGTAACATACCCGTTAGTTCAGAGCCTGCTTTGAAGCTGTCAAACTGCAAGGGTAGGCAATTCAGTGACAGCAAAAGAAGGGAAGAAATTGGGGTAGAGACCAGCCTCTCTAGCTGGTTGGTTGAATCGGAAAGCACGCCTATTTCCATTAATAGTAACAGTTGTGTGGGAGAACATACACCAAAAGGAAGAAGAGGTTCACCGTGGAGTCACGAGGATAGGCCAATTTTGGGAGCCTTAACAGTTGAAGAGATCAAGATGTATTCTTTATCTGCATCTTCAAGAAGGTCTAGAAGCCGGAGTCCCGACGACACACCCATCATAGGTACTGTTGGAAGCTACTGGACTCACACAGAACAGAGCATGGATTTGCAGTTCAACAAAAAAGGAAAGGTAATATGAAGTATGGATATATAATTCAAAACTGCTGTTATTCTAGCAATTTTGTTTTGTAGTAAAATTATAGTTATTTTACAATTTAAGATAACTTAAAATGTTTCTTCTGCTATACCCTTGTTTATATATATATATATATTAAAGCGTCAAATTTTAAAACTACTACATTAAAATAGAAGTACTTTTTTAGTCTCTACAAATATAATAGTTAATGTTTTTTCAATTAGTTCAAAGAAAATACTAATTAGTTAGTGGACGTACAAGGCTGAGTAGATCTTAACTGCTTTTGTTGCAGGATGTAACACCAAAGAGGAGTACAACGGCATTACAAACAAGACTAGAAGGTGCATTTGATGCTAGTGTATCAATGGGTTCAACGGCGTGATTTTTGTTTTAGCCCTGGAAGAATATTAATGAGAAAAGCGTAGACCATTTTTTTTTCTTAAGTAGAAGCTTGTTTTGAGATCTTTGATCATTTGATGCCCAGATTTTTATATTGAAATTCTTACTTTCGCAGTTGCTGCTGTACGCAGATATTGTCTCAATTCTTACTTTCGCTATTCGGTATAAAATCACGGTCTAGAAAGATAAAAAACATTGTCTCAATTTCCATTTTTTTGTATTGGCTACAATTCATAGGCAACAGCTACTTAGAGATGACGATGTATATATACAAACTTAGTACATAGAGAAAGATGAAGAAAACGATGCCAAAAAATTATTGGGATATATATACATACATTAGTACATGAATAGTTGCCCCATGTATTCAACAAAAGAAAAGATTCACAAAAAAAGATAACTAAGAACCCAGCTCAACTGAGACCTAGACATCATGAAAGAGTCTCCTAATCTGGTCAACTGTTGCAGGCATTAAAGTAATTGGGCAGCGCTTATACTGTAATGTGGAAAACCAAAATCTAGCATTAGATAAAAAGTATGTGCGGCCGGTTAGTTAACATTGTTTACATAGGAAAAGACCGATAGTTTAAATTTAGCCATGAAATCAGATAGAACAGTCACCTGAGTAATATACTTAAATATGCAAGCATAGCAGAAGGCAAACCCAGAAACTGTAACTACAGATGGATTTACACGCTTCTGTGAGCACAAGGGACAAATTGTCCTGTCTGGTGGTAGTGGTATCCCATCTTTCTGTACCTGTTTTTATTATAAATATATTAGACTCAGTTCATAGTAGGCAACGAACCAGCACATTTTTTTTTTTTACTTTTAAATTCTACTTACTGACAGTGTGACAGTACATCATAGAGGATGCAAGTCTAACTAGTGAAAAATAAACCTTTACAATGAAAGTTGAAAAGAGTTATAATCTGTTTGTCTAGAATAATTTATATCTTCACCTTTGGTGGAGGAGGAGGAGGGGGAGGAGGATATACTGTTGGAGCTGACATTCTCTCCTCAGCAGATTGGTACCACCATTCCATCATCTACATAAATTCACATAGGTGATGTATTAATAATTACACATACAAAGCTAAACCTATTTAAACTGAACCCAGCCAGCAATGGAACAAGAGGCTTGAGCCAATAGTGATCATCCTCGTTTGTAGCAATATTTAATTATACCAAACCGGCGGACACAGATCAAATCTAGAATTGGAAACTAGGTCAATAAAATCTACCAAGCTATGATATTTTTTATACGTATTTCACCATATTGTTAGTACTCAATGAAAAAAGAAATATATACATGCATAAATATATGCATACACATATATACATAACTACATGTATATACATATAGACAGACACGCATACATATGTGGATAGCCATCTCACCTTAAAGAAAAACACTGCTGCAATCAAACCGGTTTGTGCATAATCAAGAACAGTGTACGTACAGCTGAGCAATGCTCCTTGCAATGTCTGATATACGAATACATCATGTGATTAAAATGGAGCATAGACAGAACATTTATTCATAGTCAGCATTGTAATGCGTTACATACATAAAGAGCGTTTAGTCACTTTATCCTGCACAACCTAACATAAAAGGTTTCAGCACACAGCAAGTTTCTCACAATGCAGGCCCAATACTTGAAAGGTACAGGTACAACGCACCAGTTATACAAGTTCTACTTCTCAATTCGTTGAACACAATGACTTTGTGGACAACATTATACAGATTTTATTTTGTACGAACATCATTCATATTATGTATTTAATAATGTCAAACAAAATATAAGCAAAAGTAACACCGTATTATTATAATCCATGCTTCTTATTGTTGAGCTTAAAAATAGAACTGACTTAAAATTAGTCATTGTAAAATAATTTTACACCTTTAAATGTAACCAATAAATGGTAAGCAAAAGTTCCTTTTGGTGTAAGAGGAACTTGCTGTAATTGTTAGATGCTATCTCAGAAAAATTTGATTTTCACAACCAGACAGAGTTAAATTTATAAATCAATGTATAAGGTTTTATGAGTATATTTCTGGAAAATAAATGGTTTTCATGGGCTTGTGTAAACAACAATAAGTATTGTATAACCATTTAAGATAAATTGTCTCTGTATTTTTCTTTCTACAATTATTTTGCCATCATTCAACTCATGGGTTCTTTGCACTTGTTTCTTTGGTGATATATTTTTTAAATTCTAATTCTGGCCGAGTATATGCTACTATCGCCACTTTTTTAGCTACATTTTCTTTTGCTTCCTGTCTGATTTTTGTTTGACAAAATATCCTTTCCTTTCCCATTACTCTCATTGAAGTTGGATTGCTTACTTCAATTAGCCCAAAACAAAGAGAGAAAAAATTGAAAATATTATATGTCAGTCTAATATGGAAAGAGAGAAAGCCATGGACAACGTCAATAAAGTAAAAGAGTATAACTAGCTTCTTGAGTTTCTTCTTAATTCATGAAAACATAAGGTTATCATACAGATAATAAAATCATATACCTTCAACCATTCGGGGCCACGAAGTCTCTCACGTTCACGGTTACGCATCTTTGAAATTCTAGAAGACATATCCATCTATCTTGACACGAGAGAGAATAAAAAAATCAATCATATAAACATAAATGACAAATTTATTTTCTGGTGTTAACCAAGCAATTAGAGGATTCTTAAGCTGCTAAGCAACTCACAAATTCTTACATTGAATAATTTATTTGAGTTCCATATACTGAAGAATGCAAATAAAAGAATAGTATGTGTTTCGAGCACAATTACCATACAGTAGAATCATAGGTACATGATAGATTGATGGTGCAGAAACTCATCACATTTGAAAAAAGATTTGATATTCTGGGAAGGATCATGCACTAACCAATTTATACCAATAAATTTTTTTCTTCCATAATTGTACTCATAGCCACTTTAACATGCACCCACAAACAAACAAACAAACACAAAACCTATAACACAACAACACTTAACAAACACCATAAGATTAAAAATAATTTTATTTGTTGACATCTCCGGAATGCTGGAAAAGTTATTATTTGATTCAATTACATTTTGGGAACAAGGAGGCTGCTAATATATGCAACCTTGGGAATTTTGATAGTATCCCCGTGCAAAAGAAAAAACAACCGAAAAAAAAATTGAGTAAATAGTCAAATGATCAAATCAGTCTTCTCATTTCGGTTCTTCATATTAACTTAGTTTCTAGTATCCCTGAAACTGTAATTTTTCATTCCTTTTAGTCCCTTTGTGAAATGAGCTATAGTTCCACTACGGACTAAAATGGTATTACAAAGCTATAGAACTTAAGGATAATCATGATATTAAGTTGTACATGTGAGGGACTAAAGTGACAGTATTTTCAATTTCAAGGATTTATTTTGCATTTCCCAGTTTCAGGAATTATTATGACCTCTCTTCACAATTTTCAGGGACTACAATTGTAGTTCACTAGAAAACAGTCAGTTATAAAATACTAAATATTTGCACCGATGAAAAATGCATGGCTGATCATATTTTCTTTTTCAAATAACACGATAATTTGTCTAAATGTAATGATATCCTAATTCATAACTGTCTACCATCTCTTGCCCAGTAGCTCGACAGACATGAATCCCAAGTGCGTGCAGTGCTAGCGAGTAGTATCCAGTAGCATCCAACAAGTACAACATCTGGTAAGCAAATTGCAAACCTGCATAGCAAATATCCTACATTAGACATTGAAAAATATTCAAATTCCAGAGAATACTTTGTCGTTACAGATAGAACGAATGCATATCCTTGAATAAAAAATTTAACCGAGTTCTTAAAATCAAGTCGATTTGGGTTTATCCGTTGGAAAAAAAAATCAGGATACAAATGCTTAACTCTCAACATCTTGCATTTAACATACCCTCAGTACTAGCGTGCAACCACGGGTAGCAAAACCCTACAATTTTCTGAACTCTCTTAGTGATACGCATTGTAACGGAGGCACCGGTGTCAGAGGTTGGCATTGACACCGGAGAATAATCTCCTCGGGCATCATCATATCCCCCATTTTCATCTCCCCATAGAGTGGCCTGAAGCCTCGCTTCCCTCTCTCTGTTGTAGATTGAATGCAACTTAGATTTCATATACGGCAACACAACCTGTTTAATCAATGATAATGGAGGAAATTAAGAAGCAACAATTAGGGTTACACGACAAAAGAAAACAAAGAAGCAGAACAACTACAGTACCAAAAAAACAACTGAAAGAATTTTCTGGCGTCTCCGCAAGCTGCCTCCACCGGCGGTGGCAGCAGCAGTATCGTCAATTTTGGCGGTGATATTGGCCGGTCTTCTTCGAAGACCGTACAGAGATTCCGAAAAAGAAGCATCTAGAATGAGGAAATAAGAGGAATGAGCAGAAATAATTGGTGTTATGTGTGATGGAGAGTGTGGTTTTGGGTGTACCTGTGGTTCGTAAGGTGTGAGATTCGAGTACGAGCATGAGTAAGGCGAAGGATTCGTCTTCGAAGTCCAGGAGCTTGTGAAGGAAAGGTCTGCGTAAGGCCAAGACGCCGATGGAGTAAGTGAGAGCGGCGCGGAGACTCGCCGGAAGCTGCTGAGCCGCCGCCATCTCGAAGAAGGTAGGGCGGCTGCCTTGCCCACCCACCTGGAACAACATTTCTCTCTTTCAATCCCGCCACACCAACCACCGCCATGCTCACCTCGTTTCCATTTATCTCTTCTACCACCTGCTCTGTTTTTTTTTTGTTTACTCTTTGTTAATTGTAAAAATATAATTATAATTATTTTTTATTATAAAAAAATTGGAAATATAATTAATAATTTTTTATTTATTGATGGTAATAATAATAAGGTTAAATATACTTTTAGTTATACACTTTAATATAAAATTAAAATTTTGATACAATTTGATATTAAAATTAAAAATTGAATAAATTAAACTTTTTTAATTTAATTGTGTTAGATTTTTTCTTTTTATTAATAAAATTTTAATTTGACTATAATAGTTTATCTTATTTTAACTCAAATATCATAATGGAACGTGCAGTTTAAATATAAGCATAATATAAAAAATAAAAAAAAATAGAATTAGGTTAAAAAAATTATATAAATTTATTTTTAAATTTTAAAGATCAAAATAGACAAATTTTAATTTTTTGAGTTTAAAATCTAAAAATATATTTAATTCATACTATATTAAAACTAAAATTTTCCCCATTTACCAAAAAGAAACTCCAATAATATAGGAAAGTAAAAATAAACCTCTCTTTGATTACTTGATAAACAATTGAGTTACATGATATTGAATAAAATAAATTGGATTAATAATTTGAAATCAATACATGTTCGATCAGTTAAATATGTTTTTGTTTATTTTGTAAATTAAATTAATAAAAAAAATTGACTTAAATATCATTTTAATTCTACTGTTTATTTATTTTATTCAATTCGATCCTATTATTAATAAAAAAAATCAATCAATTTTACCAATTTTAGAAAAGACAACAATGAGAACACTTCAATTCTAATCAGTACTATTCATGGCATATTTTAGAGGAAAAAGAAGACGAAAAGCACGTTGAAACTTCCAATAATATTTCTACAATTTCCATGGATTCCAAACAAGTCCAAGAATATTTAACGATTCTAGGCAATGAATTACATCCCAATTATCATCCTACAACCATCAAACAATCCAACGGTTATGAACTTTTCACCCGTTTTGTAGCTGGTGCAATTTCATCTTCATCTTCATTCATCACTTCTTCACCTTCACTTGTTTTTTGCTTTGTGCTTCCATTCTTCTCTTCATGCATCATTTTCTCATGTCCTTCATTTGAGGTTTCTACTGGAGGAGAAGAAGGATGCACATTGTCTGATGGGGTGGCGGTGGTGGCGGTGGTGGCGGTGGCAGCAGCTGCCTCTCCGGAGGAGCCATTAACCTTCTTGCCACCCATCTCTCTTTGTTTCTCAAACATCATCTGAAGACGTTTCCCTTGGTCTTCGATTTGAATTTGCAACTTTCTTTGTATCTGCATAACACAACACAACAGTTACAGACTCAGAAAGAAAGAGCAACCAAACACAACTCATAAGTTAACAACCTCAAGTTGCTCGTGAAGTCGCTTCTGGAGATCCATCTGCAATCGTAATGCTTCAGTGATCCCTTTACTCCTGCAAAAGAATTACCAAAGTATGTTTCTGAGCATTGCTATGTTCACTCTGTGAAAGGAATCTCAAGGAGCAACTGTTCATATATGACATCAGAATGGTATCATAGCAAGAGTGAATTACTTAGTACTAATCTTAAATTATATCTCAAATTATAATATTAGAGAAGAGTTAAACTGAGAAAACGTTACATTCTCTAATAACTAGCATGCATGAGCCTGCACAGAGAGGGAGAGAGAGAACTCACGTTTTTAAGTCTAGAGAATTCATTTCTTCTATTGGTGTCGTCTTTTTCTCTGATGTTCCTGCATGCATAGAAAAACAGCTCATTCACAGCCAAACAAGAAAAAGGAATTTATGCTTGTAATGCAATGTGACCTAAAGACTTAACTTTCTCTTTGTTGGGATGAGAGAAAAGGAGAAAATAATTTGAACTTTAAAATGAAGAGAAAAAATTGAATTTTTATCCTCCTTCAACAATCAAGAGAAATTCCCAATTTTTAAAACGTTTTTTCCTTCCTATTCTGTCTCTCTGAAAGCAAACAGGTTAAGGAAGTATGAAGAAGAGGCACAATACGATTCCTAATCACACTTTAGCATACCTTCTGATGGCTCTGGTTTGTATCTGGCAGTTCTATATTTCTGAAATTAAAAGCATTTGGAAAACATGAGATTAAATAAATTGACACACCTAAAAGCTTTTTAAGAGGATGATAAACCAAAGATGTACCTGCAAGTGGCTTTTTACATGATAGATGGTAAGGCCATCAACTTTCATCAGATTCAACACACCCTTTGGAGTAGCCTCTGCGTGTTAAGTAGTTTACATCATGAGACAACAATAAACATTCCAGAGAGAAGGTTAGAAAGAATGAGATCACGGACATGAACATACTCTCACTACCACCAAGCTGATTGACTGCTTCCACAAAGGCCTCGTGAAGTTCTGGAGTCCAACGCATTCTAGTCTTAGTCTGTGGTGTGGTTGCTGCTGAATTGCCATTAACTTCTCCAGATGGTATATCCAGCAACTGAGGAACCTGAAATGAACGCATTAATGGAGTAGGATATTTTTCAGCAACTTTTACAAAAATAAATACACAAATAGAGCAAAGAGGTTAAGGTGCATGATGAAAATAGTGTTCAAACTGTTAAGAATCCCATATACATCATACAACAGAAGAAGGAAAGAACTGTATACACAAATTCAAATGTACAAGGTGATGGAATAAGGAAGTTTATGGAGATCATTTAGTCACTAGTAATAACAAGATAAAAAGATCAAGATTGACTTAATTTTCATATGCATCGGTGACTAGTTCATTCATGTACAAAAATCATCCTCATAGACTATAGAGGCAACCAAAAATGAGATGCCACCTACTCCTTCTAGTAACTTCACAGATGTGACAAGTATTTGCAAAAATCAGCTTGAGAAACATACCTTTGGTTTTGGTTCTGCTGCATTGTCATCACCAAGAAGCTGACTCCAGTTTGGGTGAAGAGAATCATCAATTGACATTAACTGATCAACCCACTCCCCAAAATCGGTTCTTTTGACATTCTCATCGTTTATGTAACAGGCATTGTCTACCACCTGATCATGCTGGGCAGAAATATTTTCGGGAAAGCCAAGAATATCCTGAAAGGGATCTGGTCCCCAGGTAATATCTGTGCTTTCATGAGGGTGAGAAATGAATGTTGTTGAGTGTATTTCGGAAGACACATTGTCACCCAATGTCTGAGAAACAAAGGGGAGATCTTCATTTTGCCTATCATGCTGTGAAGCATAGGGAAAAGGGGTGCCATCAGGATATTCAGAGGGTGATGAGATGATCTTCCCAGCACTTGTGATTAAATTTGATGAGACAGAATTTGCAGCCAGATCACTGGCAGGTGAAAGATGACAAGAATCTGGGGGTTTCATATACTTGTTTTCTAGGGGAGTGGGAAGAACACGAGAAGATGAAGACATAGCTCTGGAGTCCCAAGTGAATCTGCAGCAATTTAACACAGTATGTACATTGGTTTAGCCTTGAAGCTGATGAAATTTAACACTAAGCCATTAGAAAACAAGTTCAGTTTTAAGCATCAGCTTTGGCAGAAGAAGGGAGGTTTGAAGAAAAAGAGTTGTTAAGGGGGTCATCAAATTGAAATTCGCAGTCAGTTAAAAGCATTGACAAGTGTCGTAGTCCGTGAACAGAACCACCAGAGCTGCCACACAACCCTCTCTGCAGCCACAAATTGAAGAAAACGAACCCACCACGCAAGATGCCTCTTTTGCAGGCCATAACCATTCATTGAGACCACACAATTCAGCCAATAACAGATCAAATCACACCCCCAGATTCACAGAACTTCATTAAAAAAACTCAAATTACAAAAATTTAACAAGGCACATAGAATTTCAAGAGATAAGGAAAATCGGTTGTGAAAAACATGACCAAGCCATGGAGTGGTTAAAGGGTGAAGAACTGAAAGTGCGCATATGGAATAAAAAACGCAGCAGTAGAAAATCTTACCTATAAAGGGATGACGATGATGAGTCTTTGGAATTGGGAAAAACCTGAAACGGAATCTAAAAAGCCGAGGAATCCAACTAAAAAACGGAGGGTAAGAGAGAGAGAGAGAGAGAGGGAGATAGATAAGAAGAGGAGGAGGAAGAGGGAAGAAATGTAATGCACACGTATATGAATTTGTCGTGTTTAACTCAAACAAACAATCTTAGAATCCAAACTCTGTCCGTCCAAGGCTCTTGCTTCTGATTCTACTTCTCATGATTATGGCAAGAACAGGTGAACCCAAAAAAAAACATCCTGCGGCTCGCACGTGTGGGGACAGGGTGGTTCTGGGCCGTCAGATTTCAGTCCATTTATGGGGTGATTGGGTTTGTTTTGTCCTGAGTTGCCATTTGCAAGTTGTTGACTTTGATAAGCCAAGAAAATAATGAGATGGAAAATGGAAAATATTAAAAAAAGGGTAAAGTAAAGTGCTTGGTAGTGTTGGTGTTGGCTGCTGATGAATACGAAAGGCTGCTGATGTATTGGGTGTGAAGTGAGAGTGTCCAAAATGGTCAATCCATCATGATGTCACTTTCTACTTCCTTTTGGCAACTCATGGTGCCACTTTCTTCCTCCAACAACTTTCTCTGCTCTATTAATTTTCTGAAAATTCAATGGTAGAGATGCTGTAATCACTGTGCAGCTAATACTAACAAATAGTCTCAAGCTTCAAACTTTGACAGGAAAGAAAATAAACAAGCATTGGTGCCATCAAAGGGTGATTGTTTTTCCAAACATTGGATGCAATTTTCTTTATTCTCGGCAGTCCAAGTGCAGTGAATGTGTACTGTTAGTTGACACAGAGAGAGAAAGGGAAAGAATGGAAAAGGAATATAAATATCGTATGATAAGGTGTCTAAATTATGGAGCTGTCCATCTATGTAAATAAAAAAGTTATTACAAATTACAAAAATTATATTTCATTAAATGGAATATGCATTTTTTAAATAATTCATCAAATACAATATATATATATATATATACACATTTAAGAAATATTATTTTAATGCATTTTTTTATTATGAACGAAAATTTAAAGAATGTGTTATTGACCACTGGTCTATATACTTATTAAATTTATTGAATGCGATGAATAATAATCAAAAGAAAGCGTTACCTTTTACATAATAAAACAAACTTAAAAAAAAATAATATAAAGAATTAAACTTGTTTATATTTCTTAGACTTGAAAATAAAATCTGAATACATTTATATTCCAAATTTTAATATATTTTGATCTTAAATTTTAAAAAATATTTGATATAATTTTTTTAATTTAATGATATTAAATTTTTTTTAAATATTATAAATACTTAATTTACTCTTTTAAAATCAATTGAAATCATATGAAAAATTATTAGAATAAAAAATTAGTTTATGAAAAAATGGTTAACAATTTTAATTTTATCTTTTATTTCATTAGATCTCATGTATTTGTATCATGTTCTTGAAATTAGAAAGACTAGAGGGATTGCATGAATAAGACAAGGACAAAGTGTTCATGGTGTAAGGCAAAACATAGTCACCGGAACCAATCTCGTATTATTTAAAAGAGAATGGCTTGATATAAAAACACTGTAACCAGAAGAGAATAAATAGTCACCGGAAGACATAATGGCCTAAACAGAAATAGAAGGTTCTTTGAGGTAAAACAACAAATACATGAGAAGCGCTTAACGAAAGGTGAAAAGTTGAGTGATGTGCACCAAGAAAAGTGATGTGGAATAGAGAATGGTCATATAATCAGTAATTTGTCACGCACCTTCAAGCTGGGAGTAGATGTTTCTCATGCCCAACTTGATGTAATGCTGTTGAAAGAGCTGAGAAGGTAGGGGTTTTGTGAAGAGGTCAGTGGCTTGAAGAGAAGACACGATAGGCAGGAGCTTGATCAAACCACGATTGATTTTTTCACGTATAATGTGGCAGTCGATCTCTATATGTTTTGTTCATTCGTGGTAGACCTAGTTTGAAGCAATTTGTACGGCAGACCTGTTGTCGCAATAAAGGGTTGCAAGTGAAAGTGGAGGGATTTGTAAGTCTTTGAGAATTACAAGAGTGCGATATTCAGCTTCGGTGGAGCTACAAGAGTCAGTATGTTGTTTTTTAGATTTCCATTAAACGAGGAGTTGCCAAGATATATGGAAAAGCCAGTGATGGATTTCCGTGTTTTTGGACAAGTGACTATAACCTTGTAATTGGAGGGTGGTCTTGCTGTGGAAAAAGATATCATTGCCAGGAGCCTTTTTGAGATATCGAAGAACACGATAAGCTGCTTGCTGATGTCGGGTCGAGTATTTGTGAGATAAATTAGACATCAAATAAGCATGCGATAGGAGGAGCATCGTCATCGTTTAAAGGTTGTATAGTCGTATGAAGTTAGGAAGAATGAGCCATAGGATTCTGAGCATTCCACTATGATTTTGAGCCACTTCGAATCTGAGGAAGTAAGTGAGATTACCACGGTTTTTTATTAGAAAGTTGGAATGAAGAAGAGCAGTGATGGTCGTGATTTCCTCGACATGGTTGTCCGTGATGACGATGTCATCCACATACACAAGAATAGCAGTGGTGTAGTTATTATTATGTTTAAAAAATGAGTGATCAACTGAGGAACAAGTATAGAGATTGGAAATTAGAAATTGAGAAATTTTATAGTACCATTGGTGACCAACTTGTTTCAAGCTATACAAAGAATGTTGGAGTTTGCAGACTTCGTTGGATTTTTGAGCAGGGTAGCCTAGAGGGAGTTTCATGTAGATTTCTTCGTGAAGATCCCCATGAAGAAAAACGATGTTTACATCTAACTGTTTGATAACCCAATTCTTGGAGGTGGTGATGGCAAGAAGAAGTCTCAGGGTAGTTAGTTTAGCAACTGGTGCAAAAGTGTCTAAACAAGCAAGACCCTCAATGGACATCAGAGTTGTATTCGATTTTATAGACCCAGCAATATCCAATGGCAGTTTTTCAGGAGGTAAATCAATGGTGATCCAGGTATTGTTGTCTTGCAGAACTTTTAGTTCATCATTCATAGCTTGGACCCATTGAGGATCTTTGGAAGCTTGAGCATAGTTTTGTGGCTCAGTAGCAGCGGTGATGCACATGATGGTGTGTTTAAAAGAATCAGAGAGATTAGTATATTAGAGATAATTATCAATAGGATATCTGACAATAATGTTGGTGTGAAAATCATGAAGATAGGTGGTTACCTTTTTGGTTCTGAGAGATCGCCTTGATTGTGTAGGAGGGATCTTCTAAGTAAGAGCAGTATCAGTGTTGTCGGTGTGAGGAATATCGGCATCATTATCACTGGTAGCGATGTCAGTGTTGGTTGTATCATTAGCGGTGGAAGTGGTGGTATCAGGAAAGGGAAAAGAGGATTCAAGGTTGCCATAATCATTGTTGTAGTTTGCAGGTATAGGTAAAGATAAAGAATTGTTGTCATGAGAAGTACTACTTTGAACGTGGTAAGGAAAATGAGTTTCATAGAAAACAATATTGCGAGAAACTTCAATTTTTTGGTTGTTTAAATTGAGATATAAGTAACCTTTAGTATTGGGTCTGAAACCCAAAAAAGTACCAGATATGGCTCTGCGATCAAACTTTTTTCGGTGAAGATTGAGATTATTGACATAGCAAAGACAAGCAAAAGTATGTAAAGATGAAAGATCACAAAGACAACCATATAAACGTTCATGGGGAGAATCATTGTTGAGCAGGGGAGTTGGCATGCAATTGATAAGAAAAACAGCATGTTGAGTAGCAAAACAGCAGAAAATGTTAGGAACATGGGAATGAAAAAGAAGAGAACGAGTCACCTTGAAGATATGTTGATACTTATATTTTACAATACCGTTTTGCGCAGGGGGTGTAAACACATGAGAAACTGAGGGCCATTATCAGTTCCTATTGTTTCAATGACAACATTAAATTGAGTTTCAACTTTAGCAATAAAAGTAGTAATATGTTTTCTGATAGCAGATTTTTCATTCATGGGAATAATCCAAGTGAAATGGGAACAATGATCAACTATGGTTAGAAAATATCGAAAACCATTGATGGAAATATTACAAGGCCCCAAATGTCCATATGAATGAGATCAAAGTTATGTGAAGCATAGGAAAGATTGGTTGGGAAGTGGAGTTTTCTTTGTTTTGCCTTATGGCAAGCATCACAGAGACAATTTTAATCAGAAGCAATGTAGTTGTATTTTTCATGAAGAATACTCAATCTTTCATTAGATGGATGACCTAAACGAGAGTGTCAAATATTTATGATTTTAGATATACACACAGAATGTTTAGTATTGTCAAGAAAATCACTGGAATTAAACATGTACAAGCCAGCTTGCATCCTAACTAAACCAATCTTCTCGTTGGTTCTCATGTCCTGTATAACACTGCCAGAAGAAGAGAAAATAAGATCACAGTAAAGAGAAGCACCAATTTTAGAAACAAAAACAAGATTAAAAGAAAACTATGGTACATATAAAACATTGTCTAGTTTGAATTTGTTGTTAAAGACTACAGTTCCAATATAATGAGCCCAGACAACATTTCCATTAGGAAGGTTAATTTGAATGGGTTTTATCTTTTTATAAGAGGAGAAATCGCATTTGGAGACACAAATATGATCAGTGGCCTTGGAATCGACGATTCAAACATGATTGGAATTATTAGAGTGGAAAATGGAGTGAATGTTACCAGTTATGGAATTGTTGGAAGAGGAAGAACCAATTTGGTTGATTTGGACAGTTGAATTAGAAGTATAATTCTTGAAAAGCTAAGCAAGAATTTGATATTGTTGCGGAGTCAGGCAATGCTGTCGTTTTCATGCAGATCTTTGGTAGAAGAATGATCATCTTGTGCATAAACATTATGAACACGAGGCTTCTTGGTTCGATGAAGAGGATGGTCTGGACCCATGTTTTTTATAGCAGATATCAACAATGTGTCATGTTCTATTACAGTCGGTTCATATCTTTTTACTATTTGAATTCTTGTAGGATCTACTTTCTTGCTGCCATGGTAGCAAAGAAAACAAAAAGAAGGAAAAAGAAAGAACAACAAGAAAGAGAAAAAGAATAACAAGAAAGAAAAAGAAAGAACCTCATGTACGTGCATCATGTTCTTGAAATTAGAAAGACAAGAGGGGTTGCACAGTGTGTTCATGGTTTAAGGCAAAACAGAGCAGAGAAAACGAAAATGAATTGATACAAAAACACTTTAATCATAAGAAAATAAATAGTCACTAGAACGTATTATCAAGGTAGACTAGGTATTGATGCAAAAATCCTGTTAATTAATTTTAACTAAATATTGCCTCGTTATTAACCAAATATTGTCGTTTTCAGTTGTTATATTATTTTATTCTTTATTGATTGATGGATTAATTAATTTTTAAACCTTTACAATAAGCTAATAAAGTAGATAATTAAAAGTATGATTTCTTAATAACCATAGGGAGTGCTGCATCTAGCAACCTACGTTTATTATTATTTTTACAAGTATGATTTCTTTTATCTCATCCATGACGATAGAATAATTAGTTTATAGGAAAAACCATAACTAAAGTATCTAACCGATAAAGTAAATATTAAATCATTTCTTTTTATAACATGTACTTAAAACTAATACATATACACGTAGAATACATTATTTAAAACTAACATATATATATATATATATATATATATATATATATATATATATATATATATATATATATATATATATATATATATATATATATATATATATATATATATATATATATATATATATATATATATATATATATATATATATATATATATATATATATATATATATATATGTTAGTTTTTATTTAAGTTTTGGAAAAAAATTTAACAGAGATTTTGAAATCGTCTTTTAACGGATTTTAAAGGATCTTTTTTAATAAATTTTGAAATTCATTGAACACATTTGGAATGGTGATGATCCAGGAATTGTTGTCTTGCATAGCGTTTAGTTCATCATGCTTGCACCCATTGAGTATCTTTGGAAGCTTAAGCATAGTTTTGTGGCTCAGTAGCAGCGGTGATGGACATTATGGTGTGTTTAAAAGAATAAGAGAGATTAGTATATTGGAGATAATTATCAATAGGATATCTGACAATAATGTTGGTGTAAAAATCATGAAGATATGTGGGTACCTTTTTGGTTCTGAGAGACCGCCTTGGTTGTGTAGCATAGATCTCCTCAGTAAGGGCAGTATCAATGTTGTTGGTGTGAGGAATATTGACATCATTATCACTGGTAGCGGTGGAATGGGTGTAAACACATGAGAAACTCAGGGCCATTATCAGTTCCTATTGTTTTAATGACAACATTAAATTGAATTTCAACTTTAGCAATAAAAGTAGTAATATGTTTTCTGACAATAGATTTTTCATGCATGGGAATAATCCAAGTAAAATGGGAACAATTATAGATTATGGTTAGAAAATATCGAAAACAATTGATGGAAATATTACAAGGCCCCAAATGTCCATATGAATGAGATCAAAGTTATGTGAAGCATAGGAAAGACTGGTTGGGAAGTGGAGTTTTCTTTGTTTTTCCTTAAGGCAAGTATCACAGAGATGACTTTTATCAGAAACAATGTAGTTCTATTTGCCATGAAGAATACTCGATCTTTCGTTAGATGAATGACCTAAACGAGAGTGCCAAATATTTATACTTCTAGAGATACACACAAAATGTTCAATATTGTCAAGAAAATAATTGTAATTAAACATGTACAAGCCAACTTGCATCCTAACTAAACCAATCTTCTCGTTGGTTCTCATGTGTATAACGTAAGAACATGAAAAATATAAGGCCATTGGGCCTTATGTGAGGTAGTCAGGCCCATCAGACTAAGGCCAACTTAACCTTAGGAAGGGTTTCTCAGATTTCTTATTCATTTCTTGAGCCCTTTCTCTCTCTCTAAAACTCTTTGTCCTAAAATCTTCTCTACTTTCTCTTTAGATTTCCAGTTCATTGAACCGTTCAATCTTGGGTTTGAAGGTGCTCATGCGTTCACCACACCGAAGGCTTCCTTTTGAACCGATCGTATTTTCGTTTGGACCGGTAAGTCGTTTTTTCCTTTCTCCTTCACTGTCTTTGAACCTAGGGCATGCAGCATTACTGGTTGCATGTTACTAGTGGGGTTTCGTTTTCATACTTTCTGCCAAGTCAAGCTCTAAGAGCTGTTATTGTCACCACTTTGGTGGTTTGTAGGGTTTGGTTGAGTTCTCGCTGTGTGAGATACTGTAAAGGAACGTTCTTGTGAGCTTGGTAGTTCAACTCTGAGGTAAGGGGAGCTAGTGATATTTTGTTTGAACTATATGATGTGCATGTTTGATCAGTTGTGATTTATCTTACTGTTATGTGATATTTTTGGTGGTGAGCATGTTGAGCTGCATTTGTTGAATATGTGAAAGTTGTGTAACCATGGTATACTGAGTATTCTCTGACTTGGATGAGCTTGTTGGATGTACTGGATTACTGGTTTGGAGTAAGAATGTTGTAAAATAGTTAATATGGATGGTGAGTGGGTGTACATATACTGTTTTCGGTTACTAAGAAGGGAAGTGAAGTATTGTAATTGGGCAATCGGAGTCTAGAACACCATAGGACAGTTTGGATGACTTAGATAAATAAATTGTGACTTATTGAGAGTACTGTGTTGGTAGGATAGAAGAATCTTAAAAACCTGAGTTGGCACATCCCTGATCATAGAGCAACCCTGGTCTGATCCAGTCAGTTGTAACTAGTCATATGTGCTAGCGCCGAAGGTGAGACTGATGCGTTCAGACATTTGATTCTTCTCCGATGACCAATTGGGTTAGTAAGGAGTGATTGAGGTGGAAATCATGTGTTAGTCGCGTTAGAAGGGTAAATAGTTAAGGGAGTACTGTTTTGGGTCTTAGTTTGGCTAGCTTGGATGAGGCAATTAGAACAGGTTAGGGTCATAAAACTGAGTAAAGTCAGGTTCAAAATGGTAGAATCGAAATTGGGTCCTTAGGTTAGTGAAAATTGAAAGTTTAAGTTAAAATTTGGTAGTGATCACTTTAGAATCATGCTAAGAACGTTTATAATCATTTAGACAAGTTTAATTAGGTGTGGAACAAGAATTAGGAGGGTTGGCAGTTGGGGAAAATAACTAAAAACGGTAAAGGGAGTGTGAGTTGCATATTATGCAGAATTTGCGTCATGCAGATTATGCAGACTGGCTATGCGAGCTGTCTCGCATAGCGAGACCCTGCAGAGAGTGTTCACTGTTTGAGTCACTCGCTGTGCGAGTTGGTGCGCTGTGCGAGTGACCAGATGGGGTTGCTCTCTGTTTGTGAAATTCGCGTAGCGAATCCTGTCGCTATGCGACTGGTGGTGGTCTGGAATCACTGCCCATTTAATTCGAAGAGCGAGTTGGGCGCATAGCGAGAAGGTTTGGGGGTGTGCTCTCTGTTTGAGCTCTCGCATAGCGACTTGGGTGCGCTATGCGAGAAGACCTGAGGCCTGTGGCCTCAGCGAGTTAATTCGCATAGCGAATTAAGGGGTGCGCTGTGCGAATACTTCGGGTCCTGTCTCTTCCTTGTCTCTCTTTTGATTGAATCAAGTATGTGGAATGTTTGGAATGCATAGTATGATGTGATTTATGTGGGAAGTATGTGAATGTATGAGATATGTTGGATTCACTGTGATAATATGATGGTATCTGGTTATTCATGTCTTGGGTTAAGTTTCAAAGTGACAGGATGGTTCATGAACGTAATTCCATGATCCTCAAGGAGAGGATACATGGTGGTGCCCTGGTGGTGTGTAGAATGATAGCATGGTAGCTCAGTTTTGGGGGTTTTCCTGAAACTACAATGATCAATCATTCTCAAGTAGAGAGGATTGAATCATGTGGTGAGTAGTAGCAGGAGGTCCTAGTCTTGGAGGCTTCCAGTATGCTCCAGGGCGCGGAATGGACTAACCTCGTGAGTGTGGTAGGGTGAAACCCATTGGCAACGGCTTTGCAAAGCAGTAGAGGCCGCCACGAGTGCATAACCCGTCATAGCTCGGTAATCATTCTAGTTCGGACGAGTCGAGTTATAAAGCAACAAGTTCTGTGATGTCTTTTACCATGTTTGAGTGAATTTTGCATGCCGTGTGTGATTGAATAACATGTTTTTTTATATCTAGCTCACTCTTGCTTGTTTGTGCATGTTGTATGTGTTTCCTTTTGCGATGATCATCCATTTTGGAAGTTGAGGACAATGCTGCTGCCTAGTCTCCTTAGGGTGTTATGAGTTACTTCGTGTATTTTGAGATACTTTTCCCTTTAAGTTTTCGGATTTAGACTCTACTTTGTTTAAACTTAAATTCTGAAGTTATTTTGAAAATGACTGTAATCCTAATTATATTATGCATGATGACGTCTTTATTATATATGTTTTTCTACATAATTGGGATGTCACATATAATACATCCAAAACAAGAGAAAATAAGATCATAGTGAAGAGAAGCAACAATTTTAGAAATAGACACAAGATTAAAAGAAAATTGTGGTACATATTAAACATTATAAAACATTGTCTAGTCTGATTTTGTAGTTAAAGACTACAGTTCCAGTATAATGAGTTGAGAGAACATTTCCATTAGGAAGGCTGATTTGAATGAGTTTTATCTTTTTAATGATCAGTGGTCCCAGAATCATGATTCAAACATGATTGGAATTATTATAGTGGAAAATGGAGTGAATGTTACCAGTTATGGAATTGTTGGAAGAGGCATAACCAATTTGGTTGATTTGGACAGTTGAACTAGAAGTAGAATTCTTGAAAAGCTCAACAAGAATTTGATATTGTTGTGGAGTCAGGCGAATGTTGTCATTGTCATGCAGATTTTTGGTAGAAGAATAATCATATTGTGCAGGAACATTATGAACATGAAGCTGCTTGGTTCGATGAAGAGGATGTCCCGGTGGATACCCATGCTTTTTGTAGCAAATATCAACAATGTGTCATGTTCTATTGCAGTAAGTGCAGATCTTTTTACTGGTCCTCAATTTTTTCTTTTTTGAGTCAGTACAGAGGAGATGTTGTAAGAACACTTACCTTTGCAGGTGCAAACTGGTTCAGGCCTAAAATTATCAAGCTCGTTCTATATCAACCATACTATTGCATCTGGACCAAGAAGCAAAATTGGGATCAGTTGTGGACTGTTGAAGAATAGTACCAAGAAAAAATTCCACCTTGTTCTTAGCGATTAAGGTGTAACCATTGAACGACTCATGAATGATAGTTAATAGTATCCAAGACTGGTGAAACCAGAGCAATGGCTGGATTCTCATTTGGATGGTGGTAGAGAAAACTCTGAACAGATTGTTGGTCCTGTATTCCTGCCATGGTAGCAAAGAAAACACACAGAAGGAAAAAGAAAGAACAACAAGAAAGGGAAAAAGAATAACAAGAAAGAAAAAGAAAAAGCAAGAGATTAGAGTTGACACAACAGAGCCTTCAATAGAAGAACTCTGATACCATATCATACCTCATCTACGTGCATCATGTTCTTGAGATTAGAAAGACGAGAGAGACTGCACAAAGTGCTCATGGTGTAAAGCAAAACAGAGAGGAGAAAAGGAACTGATCTCATATTCTTGAAAAGAGAATGAATTAATACAAAAACACTTTAACCAGAATAGATTAAATAGTCATTGGAAAACATAAGGGCTTAAACAAAAAAAAGGAAGATTCTCTTAGGCAAAACAACAAACACATGAGAAGCGCTTAACAAAAGATAAAAAATTGAGCAGTGCGCATCAAAGAGAAATGACGTGGAACATATGGATGCGAAAATCTTGTTAATGGATTTTAATTAAATATGTTATTAACCAAATATTGTCGTTTTCCGTTGTTATATTATTTTATTGTTTATTGATTAATTAATAATTTTTAAACCTTCACAGTAAGCTAATAAAGTAGATAATTAAAAACAGGATTTCTTAATAACCATAGAAAGTGAATTCAATAGCTACATCTAGCAACCTACACTTATTATTATTTTTACGAGTATGATTCTTTCTATCTCATGAATTAGTTTATAGGGAAAAACCATAACTAAAATATCTAACCCACAAAGTAAATATTAAATCATTTCTTTTTATAACATATACTTAAAACTAATACGTATTCACGTAGAATAAATAAATATATATATATATATATATATATATATATATATATATATATATATATATATATATATATATATATATATATATATATATATATGTGTGTGTATGTATATATGATGTTTGTTTGAATAAGTTTTTTCAGAAATTTTTGAGAGAAATAAAATCAAAGGAGCAATAAAATTTACTTCTCCATAAACCAAAAGTAGTATATATAAACTTTTTCATGTAGTTTTTAAAATTTTAATTCTAATTTCTATAAAATAAGTTTGATTTGCAAAAACTCTATTTAATTTTTCTATTATGCTTTTCCAACAGGTTTAAAAAACAGTTTTCACTAATTCAAAACAAACGGATTAAATGGTAGACCAAGATGGGTTCAACGTATATATAATACGTGAAAAAAACGAAAAACTATAAAAGACTTGTATTTACACCCACATATTTGTTTTCTCTAACTAAAGTATTCTAAATTGCAAAATCCAATTTGAATTCTGTAGTTTAAAATTCAAAAATATATTTGAGATCATACAATCTAAAAAATTATAAATCTAAGATCTAAAAATATATTTTAATTACACAATAAAAAAATATTCTAAGTTATACAGTCCGGAACATGTTAATGTATTGCTTGAGATTGAAAACATATTCCAGACTACACATAATAAATAAATGCACTATAAGTTTTATATTGTGATATTTTATATTTTATATTTTATATTTTACTTTCAGATGAAAAATGTATTGTAAGTTTTCAAGTTTTTTCACAATCCAAAAGTCTAAAAAAGAGGTCTTTTAAACTTGTTGAACTTTCTCTTAAAGAAATGTTTCTTCCTACACTTCTACACATTTTGTGGTGTACCTTCACAATTTTTTTTAATTTTAAAATTAATTTTTGTAATTTAAAAAATTCTACATTTCATTTTTTGTGTTTTAATGAATTTTGAAATTTATTAAAAATTTTAAAATTGGTTAAAAAAAATCTTTCAAAAAATCTAGAAAAATATAATCCTAAAAATATGTTTGGAATGTAAAGGTGTAGAAAAAAAATATGTAAACATGAATAAATCACTGGTTGCTAGAAGAGCCAAATAGACCCAAATTTGGTCCTTTGTTGCTTATAAAATAGAAAAAACAAATTAGTTGGACAGTGAAAAAACTCTTTTTTAAGTATTAAATTTAATTACATATTTTGAACATGAAATCGAAGGCTTTGACTAAATTAAGTTGAAATAATACTGTATTATTTAAATAGGTGACGAAATCATATCAATCTAAATAGTAAGAAAGAAGATATAATAAAAAGGTAGGATTTTGAAGGTTTTGTGTTTAACAGTGACAATGACGTGATTCGAAAACACGCTTCTAGTTAGCATTACCACGTCAAGTTTCCTTTTTTGTTGCGTAAGAAATCATATGATTGAAACTGAAGAGCTACAAAAAAAGTAACAACATAAGATGTCGAAAAGAACATGCCACGTGTCCAATAATCGCGAGTCACGAGGAAGAATCTGTCACTGTTAGCGTTCAGTGTCCCTTCTTCTCCTCGCTTCGCAACACTTCTTTCATCTTCCCTATTATTCTGCAACCACCACTTCCAACACTAACAAAACTCACTCACATCGCAACCAATACCAAAGTGAAAAACAAAGGCATTTCCCAAACATGTCAACGGTGGAAGCAGCCAACGAATCCATGGCAACTGTGGCAGACAAGGCTCCGGTAACTTCTCAGAGAAAGGTCCCGGAGGACTTGGACACCAAGCTTCCCAAACCATGTGATCCGCTCTCTTCTTATTTTGCTTTCTTGTTTGAATTAATGATATTAATCGTTTATGGGCTTTCTGGTTTTATCATGTAATCCAATTAAGGGTTCTAAAAGAGGAAGCTTTAATGGGGTTTGATCAAATTTGACCTTTTTGCAAGTGCGGAATTTGAGTTTGTTTTTCTAAAATTCAGATTTGCCAAGAGCTTTGATTGCCCCTGACACAGAGAATGTGGATGGAACGTGGGGCTACAAACACAACGACATGTCAGTACTTCAGCAGCATGTGTCCTTCTTCGACCTTAACAACGATGGTGTGGTTTACCCATGGGAGACGTACAAGGGTAATGTTTTTTTTTTTCTTTTTGTATATGTTTTTTTTATATGATTTTGGTTCAATTAGCTGCAACTAAGCATGTAATTCCAAAATTGTTCAACCTCTGATGACTCAAAGTTCACATCTTTGATTGTTGTTTTTGTGATTTTGTAGGGTTCCGTTCACTGGGTTTCAACGTAATTCTTTCGTTCATATTCTCGATTGTTATTCATGTAGCTCTCAGTTATCCTACTCTTCCGGTGAGACACTCTTCCTGTATGATTTATCTTACCATTGTTATTACTTCCACTTGTAACATGTTCTGGTTTTTTCACAGACATGGCTACCTTCACCTTTTTTCCCAATTCACATAAAAAACATACATAAGGCCAAGCATGGAAGTGACAGTGGTAGTTATGACACAGAGGGAAGGTAAGTCAAGAAAATGATTCGTTGAATGTTATATAGCACTGTGCTGTGGCTAAAACAACATTGCAGGTTCATGCCAGCAAATCTGGAATTCATGTTCAGTAAATATGCTCGAGAAGTGCCTGATAAATTGTCACTGAGGGAACTGTGGCACATGACTGAAGCAAACAGAGTTGCATTTGACTTCTTTGGATGGTCCTCTTTATTCCTCTTTATTAAACCTTTTTGCATGCACAACAAATGTTGAGAATCCTGGACTGAAAATGGGTGAATCTCTTGAAACCATTGCAGGGTTGCCAGCAAATTTGAGTGGGGAGTGTTGTATGTCCTTGCAAAAGATGAACAAGGGTATCTGACAAAAGAAGCTGTGAGGCGTTGCTTTGATGGGAGCTTGTTTGAGTATTGTGCTAAACATCGCAAAGGTGCTACTGGAAAGATGGCTTAACAGCTTCTTCAGATTTTCACTGTTAGTATAACATTTTGGATAACCTTTGTGCAACCAAAATTTTGGTTTGTTTAGTACCAAATCGTTTACCAGTTATGTGTGTTCTTTTATAGAATGGTAATGGCTGTTTCTGATTTTGATCTTCTTCTCTCTTTCTCTGATCTCTCTCTATCTTTCACATACTTAAAATCAGAATTGAAAGAAACCATGCGATGAAACTTTTAAATATAATTAACAAATCCGCAAAACTTGATTAAATAAAATTAACATTCAATGAGGTTGCAATTTAAATAATCTAGTAATATTACTTCATTTCACACCCACCAAAGTTGACATAGAATTAAATTTTATTCCAGCCTATATATTTACAATAAGGTTATATTTTTACCATACTCAAAACAATCTAATAAGCTAAGCATCGATAACATTTATGATCACATTTACAACACTATTATCAGTGCCAGTATATTTACTAACTCTAGACCTTCTTTATTGTTTACTTCTTCGTTCTTTTTTGTTGCGTTCTTGTTATTGCTGTTTCTTAGTCCCCTATGTCATGGTTTCCTACTTCCTGGTGGTTTATAATTTTAATCCCTTTTTTACTGTAGTTGTCCTGCTGGTCGAGTTTTATTGCCAGTCCTTAGTGGAACTGTGTTCATCTTTCCATTTCAAGTTAAAAATACCAAATTTCCAAAAATAACTGCATTTCAAAATTTGTTAAACCTTTAATTACTTAAGAACTTGTCGATTTTTAAAAGTCCGTTAAAACTTATATGATTTTTTAAAATTTGACAAGATTTTAATTACTTTTCAAAATCCAACGAAATTCAACGAATTTGACTAATATTTTAACGAATTTGAAAATCTGTTTCACCTTAACCAACTTTCAAAATTTAATTAAGAAATTTCCGGATTTTGGAACCGGGTAGTTTCTTTATATATTTTTTTTACTTAAGTTGTGTTTGTAATTTTATTTTTTATGTTAGAATTGTTTTTGGTATTATTATTAATATTAATATGGATGATTATCTATTTGGTTTAATAGATTTATAAATAAATTTAAAATTCGTGTCATATTTCGAAGAAGATTACACAAATAATTTTAGAACTGATCAAATATTTTTCTCACGTCATGACTTAATTGGTGAATTTGGAATAAAGACATTTATCTTGTTAGGATGTGAAAGGAGTGAAAAATACAAGAAATATAAACCTGATGTTTAGCCAGGTATATACGACACAAGTATATACGAAGACCGAACGACTACAATCAGATAAAGGCCGAATATTGTTTATGGTCGGACAGTGTTCATGGTCAAACAGTTTAAGACCGAACGGTAGAAGGCATAACCAAGATCAAGTGGGGCATGAACGAGACTGAGCGGGTGGACGCTGAAGTTGAGAGCAAAGGCATAACTGAGACCGAATGTTCGTAATAACCGAAGGCCAAACGAAGTGTAACAATTGAAGGTCGAACGGTGTTGAACACAGTTGAAGGCTGAACACTAATAAAAGGCTTAATGGAGCATATCAGTAAAAGACCGAACGGTTTGTAACACTTCAAGGCATATGATCAAACGGTTTAAGACTTGAGTGAGACCAAGTAGTTCGGACGGAATGCCTGAGACCGAGCAGCTAGCACCGAACGTTGAAAAGATATAAGTAACCAAGTCGAACGACAAAAGGTGATAAGGGCTCTGGCCAAACATAGTTGAAGACCGAACGACAAGAGGCTGTGACAAATCAAACCGAGCGACAGAAGATGAAGAACTCGAGCCGATCGGTTGAAGAGTTAAAAATCCAAACTATTCCAAATCTCACATATAATCGATTATCACTAGCAGTTGTAATGCGTCTTTTCAGTTTCGGACCAGTAGGCTTTAAATACCTTTGCCAAACACTTTAGAAAATAACTCTGAGCTTTTTAAGAATATAGTGTAACTGAGAAAGTTCTAAAAAGCTGGTTCATTGCATTGTCTGGTCTCGTGAATAGGAGAAGCTTGCGCTTTGTGTGTCAAAGGTCGGAGCAGTTCTCTTCGAATTAGTAACGCTGCTATCTTCCGATTCGTTGGTCGAAGGAAGATTATGACTGCACTGTTCCGGTTCCTTGGTCGAAGGAAAACAAACCAAATCATACAAAATTAATATATATATTTTGGTTGTAAAAAAAGTATTCATTTATCATTATAAAATATTTTAAAAAATTATTTTCCTTATTTGTAGAGCTATCAAAATGGGCTATCCGACCTAACTCGACTCGACCCATCATAGATTGGTGGGTTAAATGAATTGACTCACTTAATTATAATTTTTTTTATGAAAAAAATAACCAAAATTTTCTAATTCAAATTTAAATAAAGGTTAAGGGTCTTAAATTAGATTTATGATCAATCAAACATAAGATTTCATTCACACATTCTCATTCTCATGTGTCAAAGTAGGTACTTTTCATCAATCATAGATATATCAAAATATTTTTAAGACACATGCTTTATCATTGATAATTTTTTTAATATTTTATTTGTCATTTATTTTTATCATACAAAATTAATATATATTTTGGTTGTAAAAAAATTATTCATATATCATTAAAAAATTATTTTTCCTATTTGTAGAGCTATCAAAATGGGCTATCCGACCTAACTCGACTCGACCCACCATGGATTGGTGGATTAAATAAATTAGCTCACTTAATTATAATTTTTTTTATGAAAAAAATAACAAATTTTCTAATTCAAATCTAAATAAAGGTTAAAGGTCTTAAATTAGATTTATGATGAATCAAACATAAGATTTCATTCACACAAAGATATCACAACCTCCTCAACAAAATTTTTATTAACTTGCAATTCAAATTTGTTTCTAATAAAAATTGAGTTACTAAGTATAGATTTGTAGATTTTTCATGTTGTATAATTATTCTATACAAAAATAATATCACTCGAGTCTCCATTTTAATATATTATAAAATTACTAACCTAACAAAAAGTACTTATTAAAAAAATTAGGTAGATTAGTGAATTAACCCAACTCACCACGAGTTCATCCAGGTTCTTAGTCAGAGCCTAGTTCAAAATTAGTCCATATCGAAATTTCAAAATTTTTTTCAGTCCAACTCAACACAAACCCGTGGTAGACAAGATTGACTCACGAGTTCAAACTCATTTTGACAACACTATTTTTTTGTTATTCTAATTTGGAATTTATACAATTAAAATTTTATGTTAAATATTTGACATTAGAAGAATAAAAATGTCATATTATTAATATTAAATATTTAATAATATGATCAATTATGTTTTTAGTCCTAAAGTATAGCACTATTTAGATTTAGTCTTTTTAATCAAATTTTGTGAAATTTATATGATGCTTCAAACATATTTTTCAATAAACATTAAAGCAAATTAAATGTTATCATGAAGTCAAATAAACCTAACAAAATTTAGCTAAAAGAAATAAATTCACACATTTTTAAAATTAAAAAACTAAATTAGGTCAATTTTAAAAATTAACTATTTTTAATTGAAGTTGAGAAATAAAAACATATTTAACCATTGATAATGTTATGTTTTCTTTAGCAGACAGAGATAACATACAGATAGAGATAACATGTAGAGATGGAGATAAGATAAAAAAATTTATATCCTTAATTGAACCTTCCAGCAGTTATAAAAATATTGGTTGGAGGTCAAGAGATTCATATATAACAAAATATTAGGGCACAAATAACTAATACAAGAGAACATTCAATTAGAAATAATTAACTACTAAAAAGTTTAAAACAATAGTATCGTTTCTACTTTTCCTTTAAAAACTTAGACTACTTTCTATCTACTAAATTTATAATTTTTTAAATATTTTAAATTTGTACTAAATGAATTTATTATATTTCAAACTACAAATCTTAAAACTAAAAACAGTGCATGACATTTTCGAAAAGTCTTTTAAACTATCAATCTAATTCTTAAAAAAATTCATATCCAACTTCTTAGATTTCCCTACGAGGGCGAGCTGTTACAAAACAATTAACAACAGAATTCAAAATCAGATTTGCATACAAAACGAACAAATAAAAGTGAAAACTATTCTCATTTGTGCATCTAGCCACCTCACACATGTTGATCCACGGCACCAAGTTCATCATGGATTGCTTCGCAGAAGGAGTCAATGAAGAGAATATGTCAAGAACCTGATTTTTTTTTTTTTCCTTTCCCTAATAAAAGTTGATCAATACAAAGATTATTTATAAGAACATAATCCTTCAAATACTCTTTTTAGTTGTAACTATATGTACACACCTAAAGTCTTAAAAGTGTTAAGTTCCACATTAAGTACAAATAAAAATGAGAAAATTGAATATCATATAAAGAAGAAATAAAGTAGGATGTGTGGAATAAAGATGACATCCTACTATATGCATTGGTTCACGGTGTTGAATAACCCCGACGTCTCTTTCAAAAAATCCATCATGAAAAGGTTAAATATCATCATGAAAAAGTTTTGCGTTAAAAGAGATGTTTTGGGTTAGTTCACATTGATGAATATCCCCATTGTATCTT
Organism: Vigna angularis; assembly: GCF_016808095.1. Lineage (NCBI taxonomy): Eukaryota > Viridiplantae > Streptophyta > Magnoliopsida > Fabales > Fabaceae > Vigna > Vigna angularis. The sequence goes on along the minus strand of NC_068975.1, from coordinate 27,040,663 downwards.
TTCGAAAAATCTATTAATGGTTTGCTTTGATGATAGGCTAAAAAAAGTATAGTACATCCATAAAAAATCTTTTTGGCAAAAGATTCAAGCAAGCATGTCCCATTAAAGAGTACATGTGGTTTGAAATGTTTCCATTCTAGTGGATCTAGCAATATGAAAGGAATCACTATTGAGAAAGAGATTATTAAGAATTTAAGTGAGTTTAGATCTCACATTAAGTAACATTAATTAGAGATGAAAAAGTTAGACACCATATAAAAAAGGACCTACAAATTCATTGTCCTTTATATGAATTTGACTCAAGTCTCGTTGTTGTTGAATATACATGGTTAAATCCCCCTCATAAGACTCATCACTTTCTAAATTGTTTTTCTCTCCTATTATTCTTATGTTGATATGTGTTGCCCACACACTCTTCCCGGGTATGGTTTCGTAGACCTTACTTGTCCTTTCCTTGCGGTCAATTGTTTGACTACCATCTACTCTTTGTAAAGTTATTGTTTTACTCCTCTTTTCAGGTACCAAACGACTTTTGGATCAACACACTATTTTTTAGGTTATCCAATCATAACGTCATATAGAAAGAGTTGAACTTTGGATTCTGACCAAGACTTTCATGTTCACTTGGGAAGAGATGTTAGAGAGATATCACTAGAAGATACTACCCAAAGACAAAAGATGAACTTTCAATATTTATTATATTGCAATTAATATGTGAAATACAGCCCAATACGATTGATCCTTTAAACTCACAAAACATGTACAATCTTTTAGAAAGAAGTCTGGTAGTAATTTTGCAAATGACATTCTCTTAAACAAATTGATCGTGATATAATATCTTTTATGCTAAGAAGATACCCTACGATCATGTTTCTTCGTGCAATTAATCCAAATTTTGATCACACTAGCAATCATAGCTTAAAAAGTCAAAATGTTCTTACCATAAAATGTTTTAAAACAAGTGAAAGAAGACATAGTAGTAAAAACCGTCCTCAATGTACATAAATATTACATTACTCTTTCTAATAAAGAATATTGGAAGATGAACTCCAACTCCCTAGCACAATCATATGCAAATTCCCTTTTGTCAACAATTTGCATGTAACAATATGTTGAAAGTCAAGGTTCTCATATAATTGATTCAGGTGTTGTGCTACTGATCACATTTATAGTCATTCGTCTTATTTCTCTTACCATTATTTTCCTAAAATTTCGTATTTAAGGTTGTTTCTCAAGGAATTGGTCAAGCTTTTACCATTGTCCTAGATATCCAAGAGAAAATTATCTATAACATACGTTATATGGATACTTTCTCTGTAGTAACCATCATGATGATTGTTTGCCTTTTATTTCCCGTGATAACTAGTCATCATTGGTCCTTTACGATTGGATATTAAAAGTACTCTTTGGACACAATAAAGCAGATCATTAGGTTCTTATGGTGGTAGAATTGTGTTGCTAGAATCTCTTAGCTTAAGGCACTTGTGCAATCATTTTCAAGGATCTTGGATTCCTCATTTTTTTAGCATTAGAGTATCCCAATCAAATGAAGTTATTGCAATTTCTTAAATGAAATATGTTATAGATATACTAAAGAGACATGTGTAATTCGTTATAAACTGTTACATAATTGAATGAACCCAATCAAAAACTTATGACAAAACAAGGTGCGCCTTTCTTTGGCCCTAAAAGATATAGAAGACTTGTTAAAAAAACATTTTTATCTTATCATTGCTAGACTTGACTTTATATTCCTTATAATATGAATATAAAGGGAATATCCAAATATCTAGGTATTGTGATAGTGATTGGTTTGGATCTCCTAAGAGGAGATACTCTACTACGTGATATTGTGTGTTCCTTGGAAGAAATATTTCCAAGAAAAATAAGAATCAAAATGTAGTTGTACGATCAACTGTTGAAGTTAAATATAGGAAAATAAATTCGCACTTGTGAACTTGTGCATAAAAAAATTCCACCAATAACTAAAATTGTGAGATTAATCAACGAAGAAGTATTCGTGATGATCAACCAACATTTCATATTGCTACCAATCTTATATTCTATGACGGAACCAATTACATAAAAATCGATTGACATTTTATTTGAGAAAAGTTGTTCCAAAAAAATTTGTACTTTGGTGGATGCAATGATCAACTTATAGATGTAATAAAAGACTCATAATAATAGACTTTGTACTGTCATTAATCTAGTGTTTCAATATAAATCCCATAACTTAAGAGATACTTGTGAAAGCTATCTAAAATATATTTTCTCTTTGATTTTGTTCAAGTGTAATAAACAATGTACAGAGATTTTACTACAAATAATATACACAGCCATTTATAAATACAGAAATTAACACTTGCATCTAGGGGTGAGGAATTCCGCAACTAAGGAAAACAGTTGATTAATGGAACTAACCTTTTTGTTTCTTATCATGGCAGAAGGCGCTTCCACAAGAACACCGAAATGCTTTAATAGGATGATCTTTATCATCAAAATCAATACCATAATCCTGCATATAATATTAATTACGAATGAGGATTGATTGTGACAGTAGCGTCTATGCCTTCCCACCGCTAACTAAAAACACAACATAACAATCATTGTTTAATTTGTATATCAAAGCATAAGGATATTATCAAATGAAAGATAGGAAAGAATGTTTACAAATCAATTTAGATTAGATTTTAGATACGGCAAAATATATTTTGAAAGTATTTAATTACATTTTTTTAATTAATTTCAATCTCTTCTAATCCTTTATATATAGATAAAATATTTTTATTACATTTTTTTAACTTTCATATTGTGAATTTACAAAAAAAGAAAAAAAACTGCACGAATAAAAATGCACGTTTATAATCGGTCCAACCAACTTACCCAAGTCAATTCCTCATACGCACTCACATTTCTATTGGTAAAGAAGGCAAGCTGCACAGAAAGAAAAAAAATAGAAACTTTATTGTGTTACTCAAAATTAAGAAAATGTAAAAGAGAACTATGTGAATATAAACTTAACCAATCATTACATGATAATAATGGTGATCTGGACTCTCTATTTCAACGGGAATGTCTATGAGATTTGCATCATAGCATCTGCGATTACACAAACATTAGTAATGGTTCTGACGTCTAGTTTCATCAGTAACCTAAATGAAAAGAAAAGAAAAAATCGGAAACAGAGGAGAATAAAACACTTTAAATGATCAGTAACTCATTTGTATGGATGGTATGAGATTCAATTTTCAATAAAAAGAAACTTTTTTGTTAAAGATAGTAATTCAAAATTTTCAACCAAAGAACAGTCAAACTAATAACATCATTAAATAAACATTTTAGACGAAAGCAAGAAGTGGGCAAAAGAAGTTGGTACCAAAATCAACAAAATCACCGTATATATAACTATTGGTGTTTGAATATCACTTACCAGGATAAAAAAAAAGAGCATTATAACGAAATTATAGTATTTAATGGAAAATGTTGAATTTCAGAAAGGTTTCATTCTACATGGTTACCTATGATTGATGAACCTTCCTACGTTTCCATTATATGTTGCATCTAAACATAGTGCCTCCTCATCCTTTAACCCCTTTTCTGAGCCCCAGTCCGCATCAAGAGTTACTGGATATGTATGTCTGTCATTCCCACTCTCGTGCATTATCCTATCGTATAACTCCATATTGGTTAATATCTCTCCAATATATTCACATACAAAAGTTCCTTTTGGCAAATCTTCTAACGTTCTAAGGCCCCATCCTTTACCTTCTCGAGTTAAGAACACCTGAAGAAGAAAAGCTGAGAATATATTCAACAAAATCAAATACAACGATTGTAGCACTGCTAATGATGCAATGAGCCAATTGCAAAGAACAAGTGTCACTTTAGAGGCTTTTCTCATGATTTTTATCAATTGGTATAAGTTATTGTATGAGTATTTATAGAATTTCATACCTGCAATTTGCATGCAATACCTCGTTGCACTATCCGATTCATACAAAGCATGTCACATCCGCATTTCCTCCAACATTCCTTTATAAATTTCCTTACCATATGTCCCTTGCATCGTTCAGGCATGTACTCATTCTTTGACTTCTCCAAAGGGCACTCTTGACAGTACACAAAATGATGATCTTTAGGATCAGTCTTCATAGTCGCGCAAGCAGTTAGAAATTCTTCTTTCAACAAACCTTGAGGAGTGTAAGCAAACTCTCCACCAGTTTCCCGAGCACACGCACATGGTAATGATGAAGAAAGACAGTCCCCTGAACAATCAGAACAGCAACCCTCATCCGAAATCCGGGCCAAAGAAATAGTTACAGTAGCATTTTGATATATTATATTGCATGGTATGTAATTAAATTTTGGCAAGACTTCACCGCCAAATTCATCTATTAACGATATTTTCACCTTTTCTGAACCTTTTGTCATGTCACTGATAAAATTGAAGGGTTTCCTTTCTTCTAGACTAGCGTATTGTGTATCTGAATTGGCTAGGTTGGAATTTGATCCCTTTCGAAGCCCCAGCTTAAGAAAAATGCTACAAAGATCATCCAATAACTTTGCCGTAGAAAATTGAGGGTCAGCAGTTTTGCTTGAGCTAAGGTACTTCCTGTCCATGAACTTCATTACAATAGCCAAATCAGGAATACGGAAGTTTAGTCCTGCCAAGGCTGACTCACAATTCAAAGATAATTTAACTTCTTCAAGATGTGAAGAACTAGCGATTGTAATATTTCCATTATAAGCACGGGTATTATTGATGCAGTCTGGCACAGGATTTTTACTTTGCACATCCTGATCCTGATTTGACGGAGGTTTAACACAAAGATCTCCTGCAGAAGAAAATCAATAAAAAATTAACTACACATCAATATTTTATCACAAAAAACATAAAGTGAAAACAAAAACATTATAAAGTGAAAACAACAAATAAAAACTCACATATAAGAGTTTATTAGCATCTATCTTAACAAGGTTTCTTTGAGTCTATCATATCACTCATTTTCAGACACAACTCTATTCTCTCACATGATGTTTTGATCATGAGAGTGGTACATTAGAGATTTAGCATCGACTAAAATAGAGAAAAATTATAACAATAGGCAAGCGTTAAGTTCATCTTATAAGATTGGATTTGGATAAATTAAATTGAAAGGCCGAAATTTGTAATATTGAAATAACACGATGTTTGTTCCTATCTTCAATTTTGGTACCGTTGGAGCCATTGCAGATGAGATAATGTCTATTGTCTATTTAGGTGTTAGTGACCTTTGAGCTGATTTTGTATTAAGAGACACTTCATTAAGTTATCTCAACTTTTAAACGATGTAGACTTCTGAATTTGAACATATTGGAACAAACTTTGAACAGACATTTACAAGCTATAAACAAAATCCTTCAATATTTGAAGACAAGTCCAAGGAGATTATTGTTCAAGAGAAATGAAAAATTAAAAATAGAAGTGTATACTTATGCAAATTATGCAAGTTCTATCATAGATAACAAATCCACCTAAGGATATTGCATGTTCTTGGATGGAAATTTGGTGACTTGGAGAAGTAAGAAACAAAATGTTATTGCAAGGTCTAGTGCAAAGGATGAATTCCAAGTTATATCACAAGGGATGTGTGAATTGTTATGGCTAAGAATTATTCTAAAAGATCTTAATGCGGCCTGTGAAGAACTTATGATACTTTATTGTGATAATAAGTCAACTATTAACATTGTTCACAATCCAATTCAGCATGATAGGACCAAAGCCACAAAGATAGATTGACCCTTTATTAAAGAGAAACTAGATAGTGACCTTATCACTATTTCTTACAACCCATATGGGCCTCAGTTAGCATATCTGTTTACAAAATGTTCTTCTCACTAAACGATTTCATGATCTCATATGCAAGTTGAGAATGATAGATGTTGTAATTAGAGAAAATATGTATTGAATCTTCTTAATTAGAGAAAATATCTATAGAATCTTCCTAATTAGAGAAAATATTTGTAGGATTTCCAGATTATTTTTCAGTACATTGACTATGAAAATATATATTCATGCTAACTATGTAGGTTCCATTACTAAAAGAAAATCTACTTCTCAGTATTGTGTGTTTGTTGGAGATAGTCGGATAACGTGGAGGAGCAAAAAGCAAGATAGAGTATCTTGTTCTAGTGAAGAAGCTGAACTTCGAGCTCTTGCTCAAGGAATGTGTGAAGGACTCCGGATGAAAATCATTTTGGATGACCTTAAAGTTAAGGTGGACAACCTTGTGCAACTACACTATGAGAATAAGTCTGCCATGAGAATTGCCCATAATTCATTACAACATGACAGGATGAAACACATTGAGATTGACAGACATTTCATCAAAGATAATCTACAAAAAGGCCTTGTGATTACAACTCATGTTGCTACAAAACTTTAGATAGCATATATTTTTACAGAAGGGCTCCCTCCTGGTAACTTTCAAGATCTTGTAGGCAAGTTGAGAATGAGTGATATTCATTTACCAACTTAAGGGGGAGTGATGTAACTAGAGAAAATATTTATAGAATCTTCTTAATTAGAAAAAATATCTATAGAGTCTTCCTAATTAGAAAAAATATTTGTAGGATCTTCTAGATTATTTTTCAATATTGTTTCCTTATTTCCCTTTTCTTAGAAGATTAAATTGCTACAAATAGAGATAAGGAGAATGTAATTGATATGAAAGAAAATAATAAATTCATTCTCTTTTTCAATAGATATCCAATCTGTTAGGGATTCTGAAAGAAATTCCTAACCAGCTCTATCTCTACTCAAACGCCACAGTCAAGAATTGGAAAAGAAAGAAGAGTATGATTGGTATTCACAACAAAGAATCAAGATTACATTGTATCTTAGGAGCTTAACCTCCTTCACCTAGTGCCAAGACCGGTCTACACATACAAACGACTAAGGGTCCTAATATATAGTCCCTTTTCCCGCCCCCTCACTTAACTGGCTAGCAGTTAAGTAGTTAGATGTTCTTAACTAATTAGCAGTTAAGTAGTTAAGTGTTTAAGTATTCTGCTTCCCCTTCCTCCTCTCATAGACTCTCCACATCCTAACACAATCACTAGCTTAAGGGGAATTGTTATTAGTAGTGTTGGAAGTCTGACATCGACTAGAGATAAGGTCAATTTAGAGTATACAAGTAGATGCAAACCTCACCTTACAAGCTGGTTTTGTAGGGTTTAATTAGGCTTAACGTCCATTTTCTCAAATGGTACGAGGATCAACAACCTTTTAGTTCTAATGCCTCTGTAGCTTGCACAAGTAAATCTTTTGTGGTCTGACTCAATATTCTTCTCTTGGTCCTTGGGTTCTGGACTTAGGAGCCACATATCACATTTTGGTAACATATCTTTTTTTTTTTCTCTTTATCCACTTTGGATAATTTACCTTCTCTTACAATGGTTATGGATCTAGGGTTTTAGCTTGTGTATTGGGAATGTTAAAAAAATTTCCTATTTTATCTATTTGATAATGTTCTTTTTGACCCTGGATCTCCTTTTAACTTATTATCCATTAGTCGTCTAACTCATACTCTTGATTGTGTTATTTCTTTTACCAAAAACTCTGTTTGTTTACAAGATCAGAGTTTCAAAAAGGTGATTAGCACCGAATGTGAGTCTCTAACCTTTATCATCTTCATCATTTTCATGCTCAGTTAGGTCATTCCAATCTTACTAAATTGCAACATATTGTTCCTAACTTAACTAAGTTATCCAACTTGGAGTGTGAGTCATGTTAATTAGGCAAGTATAGTTGTAATTCCTTTCCACATAGTGTCCCACAATATGTTTCATCCTCATTTGTCTTAGTTCACTCTGTCATATTGGGACCTAGTCGTGTTAAGTCTAATTTAGGTTTTCAATATTTTGTTACTTTTATTGATGATTATTCCAGGTGTACTTGGTTGTTTTTAATGAAAAATCACTATGAATTATTTTATATATTTCAATCTTTTTTTAATGAAATTAAAACCCAATTTGGTGTTTCTATTCGAACTTTGTAATGGTCGTGAATATCATTTCCATTCTTTTAAACAATTTATAGTTTCTTATGGTATTCTCCATCAAACATCTTGTACTTATACACCTCAACAGAATGGAGTGGTGGGGTGCAAAAATAACATCCTATTGAAACAACTTATACCCTTTTAACATGGCAAGGTTCCTTAATAGTTTTGGAGTAATGTTACTCTTACTGTAAGTTATCTCATCAATCACATGCCCTCCTCGATTATAGATAATAAAATACCTCATTCTATTTTAGGTTCTCATGATCCTCTTCATCTCTTACTTCTAAAAGGTTTTGTGGTGTTGAGTTAGGCTTAAAGTCCACCTTTTAACATGATATCAAAATGATGATTAAGAGCTTATCCTAACGAGATATATTATCTGTTGGGCATATTGTTCCAGCTGCTATTGCACCGCTATTAGACCACCCATTAATATTTAGTCTCATACTTGAGATGTATATACCTCGACGTGAAGGGGTGTGTTGGAAGTCTTACATCAAATAGAGATAAGGTCAGTGTAGAAAATATAAGTGGATACAACCCTCACCTTACAAACCAATTTTATGAGATTGAGTTAAAGCTTAATATCTACTTCTTAACGAGTAGAATAATAAATGCATTACAAGAATTTGTTAGAAGATTCTAGAAGTCTCTTTTGTATTTATTAATTTAGGGTTAGAGTTTTCTATATATTGAGGTTGATGTACAATTTCAAATTAAACAATTGAAAAAGAATTTTCTATCTTTCATATTAATCATTTCAAGTATAGGAAAGGTATAATCATAATGATGATGATAATAAAAATAATAATAATCACCAAAAATAGTAATGCCAATGATAAAAGTAGTGTCAAATGTTTTGGCATCAACAATAAAAAACAAGCATGGAATGTAATGGCAGAAACAATAGTTGTTATGGTATAACAACTATTACAATTTTGTTATGGTATAGTGGTAGTTGCTACAATGATAATGAAGGTGACTACAACCGTAACCCTAATGGTTGTCAACAAAAGGATAATAATAAGGATGGTAACAAATGATAATGATTATAATGAAAATGTAATATTGTAAATGCAAAATGAAGATACACTATCGTATCATATTGCCTCCTAACTCAACTCTTCCCTCAGAGAAAGAAATACACTAAAACTGGGACAACAAAAAGATATATGATTACCCAATTGATTGCAATTTTTATCTAACTCGACACGCACATGTTGACTCATTATGGGTAAAGCAAGAAAAGAGTCAATTTAACCCAGCTAACTTTTTTTAGTGAGCCAAATATTTGACTCACCACAAGTTGGTGGAACTAACTTAAGAAAATTTTGCTTTACCAATTTATTTTATATATGTACTACAACACAATCAAAGTGATTGACTCCACTCATCTATTTATAAATGTACAATCAAAGAGGTCACTTATTTTACCAAATATTAGTATAAATATAGTAGTAAAAAAATGTAGATATTGTAGGATAAACAAATAAATTAAGCATCCAATTATTCAAACATTGGTAAACAATAATGTATTTAAAAATATCAAATTCTTCACCTCAATAATTAGAAACAATTAATTATAAAATATTGATAAAAAATGATTAAAAAGTAAATAACTGATGTTGATAAGTTTCGTGTCAAACTCCCTCGTATTTATTTGTTATCAAGTGAGTCTGGTTAAATTTAACCAATATTTGAAAAAATTAATTTTTTTCTATCCCAACCGATTAGTGATCCGAGTTAACATACACTTTGAACCCATTTTCACACTTCTGTATAATTGAATATATTGACCATCACACTAACTCGTAAAGTCCTTGTATCCAAATTCTCCAAAAACAAAAACACCTAAGTTAATTTTAAGTTAAAGAAAAAATTCTATTATCTTAAATTAACAAAAATTCACATCAGAAAATTGATTCCAATAAATCATGAATATTGTGAACTATAATCTTACAAATGACTAAAACTGTATTGTTAGAGAAAATATTAGTAATATATATATATATATATATATATATATATATATATATATATATATATATATAAATATATAAAACAACGGAGTCAATCAAATTCTTAAAAAGAAACTTTTAAAAAAATAAATCGACTACAAGAAACATTCATTTCCAATTTCAAATTCCATTTTTCACAAAAAAGATAAGAACAAATTCATTTGTAAAAGTATTCTTTTATTATTTTTAATTTTTAGTTAATTTATTTATAAACTAAGCTTCTCGTATAAAACAGATAATACTTTTCATATTTTTTTCTGATAAACCCATCCAAACATCAACCATGGGTACCCACACTTCGCTAAGCTGTAAAATCTATAGAAAAAACCTACATGTAATCCCAAAAATAAATCGATGCTAGTATATTATAATCTAAAAAGAAGAAATTATTGCAAGATAAAGTAGGCAGGATTACCATTATGATTCGTCGAAGTAAGTAATTTGGGTTTTTTAGCCCTTGTCTTCACAGGGTTCATCTCGATCTGGCCACGGTGCCGTGCAGATGATGCTTTCTCAGGTCTGTCCTTAGCTGATCCACGAGGTAAATTAGAGATCTTTTTGGCCTCACTCATGGTTGAATGTAATGCTTGTGAACTGGTTTGGGGCCTATCGTCTTCCGTGAATGTTCGAGATGGCTTAACGTTTTTCTGTTCAAAGATCTTTGATAAAGCACGGTCATCACCATCTACCAAGAACGGTTTCCCTGTTGATTTTTGGCCATGACCACTGGCATTAGGTTTTCTCTCACCTTCAACAACCTTTTCGAAGAAGACGACAAAGGCATTAACTTTTAAATTATACAAGAAAAAAAAAAGCAATGCCTGTATTTTTTGAATTTTGTTATTTTAGGCTCTTAAGTGGATTTTCAGTAAGATATTTAACAACGAAATATCTTACTTTCCTATTGATTGATGATATAATAATTCACATATTTCAAATCTACTTTTTGTAATCGCCAAAAGTAAAGTTACAGTTAAATCACACCAATGTACGTGTTAGATAACAACTAATATTACGCTGACATAAATATTCAATACTAATGCTTAACATAAATTTCCACAATTAAAAAAAAACTAAAATGTGTATTTAAAATGAAAAAAAGAAATGAAGTTAGAGGAAACCTTCTCTTTCTCAAAATCAAAGTACGCATCTACAAGTGTCCGATAATTGTCATCTTCAATTAGTTCCCAATTTCCTTCATAAACTCTTAACAGCTTTATCAACACTGGCTTCACCTCCTCCTTAGAAATTCCCAAGGCCATCATAAAGCTAAAGGCCCTCTCAGCTCCTGCATTAGGAGCCATAAGGCTCCAACAAATAAGCCACCCGAATCAAAACACTACCGAAGCTACCTATCAACTTGAATTTTATATGACCAAATATTAATCTTCTTCCTGTACAGGTTCAGAGAATAAAAAACAATGTCAGAGGTCAATTATATTGCAATAGATCTCTACAGTAAACAACGAAAAGATTTCTGGAGAAAACTATCTCCAACCTTATATGTAAATCTAACCATTTTTCGCTGTCAAGTTTAGTTTCTTAAGTAGAAAAATGGGAATTGATACAAATTTTTCACGCCAAATGTAAACGTAGATACAAATTTTTCACGTTTATTACAGAATAAAGACAAACAGAAATCGAACAAGTTTGCTTCAGTGTTAAATTATATTTGTATTCATCTAAATAATACGAGTTAAATATGTTTTTAAATTCTTAAATTTTAAATTAAATATGATTTTATTTCTTAAATTTTAATATAAAATTAAAATTTATTTATTTTTTAAAATTTGATATAATTTGCTTTTTAAATTTCAAAAATAAATAATTCTATCATACTAATATTTAAATTATTTATAAAACTTTTTAAATTAAATTAATGAAAAAGAAATAATATATAAAATATAAACATAACTAAGTTTTTAAAATATATATATATATATATATATATTATATATCTAGTATAAAATTATTAAAATAATTGTTACAAATATGATAACTCAAGAAAAACTAGAGATTTCTAAAATTAAAAATTTAGAACTTAGAAAATTAAAATCTAAAACAAACATAGAAAAATGAAAAAGAAAAGGATAAGCTAATATAAAATAAATTAACATAACATTCACAAAATAACATTATATTTTCGGCTTAAACTAAACAAAACACTTAAACAAGTAAGACATCTAGACTCAAAATCCAGATACATGTGTTATTGTCAAGCTATGACAGGTTGTACACTTGTAGTGATGACACAATTGTTTCACCCTCCAACCTATAATACAAGTTTAGTTCGTTAAAACGCTCTTTGTTAATGGTATCGATCCCAAACTAGAACCTCCTATTATTCTCACCACATGACACCCGTATCCACTTGAGAATAAATGATCATTAGAGTATTAAGATAATTCCAAGACTGAGCTCCTACAATAACACATAGACTATATGTCACCAACATGGAATCTCTCCACGAGAGTTATGAAACCATACATATTAATATTCAATATTTCATTTCATGAAGCATCATGCATACCATCATATTCATCCACCATAAATCATAAATATTCATTTTTTTATGAGATAATCGATTAATTCCAAGAGTTTTAAGTAAAAACAACAATACCTACTAAAATAATTGATTATCAAGTTTGATAATCAATTATCTCATAATACCTACTATAATAATCTATTATTAGATCTAATAATAGATTATTTCATAGAGTTGTTCATCAAAGAAGCAAATATGACTAAAATAATTGATTATTCATGTTAGTTTTTTTTTACAGCAACATGATTTTTCTATCTTGGTTACCCCCAATACTCATCCAAATGATCAAAATGGGATCCTAGACACTAGAATTGATCCAAAAACAAATCTAAAATCTAAAATAAATACCAATTTGGTGATTTGGTCAAGAATTAAGGTTCAACCAATCAACATACAACTCAGAACTCATATATCAGAGTTCAAATGCTTTAAACCAAAATTTTAAAATATTAAATGGCTTCAAGGAAAACACCAAACATCACTTTTACTCTTATTTCACTACTTTCAATTCTAAAATAGATTTGTACCTCTTAGGACTCCAAAACCTCAACATTTAAAATTCAAGCAAATACCAATTCATAATCATTCAAAACAACATTCATCAATAATCCAATTTCATTCATCAAACACATTTTTTACTAAATAATTATCTAAAATGATAACATATTCAACCAAACATCATTTCATACTTCTTGACACAAATTAAAACAAATATTAGCTTTCCTTACCTGTTTGAAGACTAAGGATTCTATAAAACTCTCATTCAGCTACCACATATCAAATCATACTAATAGCACCTACAAACAACAAAAACATGATCAAGATACACCATTAAAATCTTTCCAATTTGATACGTTGTAGTTGAATTTGGGGTTAAAGTAACCCTGAGTCATTTCCCAACGAATACGAGATTGCTTTTCAATATTTGATTCTTATGAAGACTCTGAAAGGTTAGTAAATACTATGCAATGCTTAAAAATAAGAATGAATATCTATCTTAATGAATTTAATGTTGAAGAATGTTGTGAGTTTAATTGAAGAACAAATGAGAAACTTAGAAACAATAATAATAAAATAGGCTAATAACATTATTTTTTCAAGATAGATCCATCATCGGTTATCCACATATTATTGTTCAATTGATTATTGTTCAGGTCTCAAATTAATTAAAGTACATTTCTAATTAACTTGAGGACGATCTTAGAATTAATTAAAGTAAATTCTCAATCAAAAGCAATACCTTTCTAGATTATCTACAATATATTCAACCAAAGTACATTCTCAATCGAATCTTATTATGTTTAATCATGTTTGTTCTTAAATCTCCTAAACCAAATTAAAAGTTAATTAATCAAAGTAAACTTTCAATCAATTATAGTTGAAATTCTTACCACCAATCAAAGCACATTCTTAATTAGTAGCAAAACTCTATTTAATCATGTGAAAGTTCCTAAATTCAATCAAAATACATTCTCAATCAAACCTAGAAACATGTCAAAATCATTACTTTTAACGTGATTGAAAGATGAAACACAGAAAAATGATAACTCAAATTAATAATCAAAAGAAACAAATCCATTAATTCAACTTAAACTTAGACTCCTCCACTAGAAAGTAATCATCACGATCAGCAGAGTGTCGTATAAAAGACTCAAACACGTGAAAAAGCACTAAGGATCAAGTGCAAAAGAAACAAGACCGACCAAAGAAAAAGAGTAAAAACTAAATTACTTTTTTAGAAAAGATATCCGTTAGACTTGAAGATATAGTCGCTCTGATTCCACAAACAGTCTTTAATCTTAAATAAATAAAGAAGAGATGAAAACTCACAGGAAAAAGTAAGAGAACTCTAGAAAGTAATTTTAGAGAGGTTATGTATTTTAAAATAATAAAACTCATTCTTAACAAAATTATTTAAACTAAAACATTTTAATATTAAACTAACCGAGTCTAGTTATTTTTAAACCACTATCATTTTCTAAGACATTATATATTAATTTACTTTTTAAAATTTAAAATCAAAATATAATAAAATTTAAAAAAATAATAATTTCACATTCATATTTAAAAATCACATACATATTTAATCTAATATTAAAATTTTATTTAAAATGTAAAATAAATCACACAAAAGGACAAAGTTGTCCTTTAAGGTAAAAATTGAATTTGGGAGATCACTTCCATTTCATAGCCGGACGGAGAAGAACTTAGAACACCTCTTTCATTTTTAAATAGTTTCATTATAACTTTCGTGAATTAGTTACTAACAAAGATAGTTTAAAAAAAATTATATTGAAAGGGAGACATTAATGAAAATATTTCAGATATTGCCATGAAAGGTTAAGTTTATAGGACATTATAATATCCAAAATTGAAATAAGTATCTTAACTAAACCATATATTAGGGATGACTGTGAAAAAACAAAATAAAATCTAATGTTTTATATTCCGAAACATTTATTCTCGTCTATTGTCTTTTATTATTATTTCTTATGTTAACTTAGTGTTAATTTTAATAACAACAATAATAATATTAATACTTCAAATATATTAATTAATTTTTCATTATAATTGAAAACATAGTTTATAATATATTAACGTCGATGGAAGAAAATTATTATATTAATCCATTTCAAATATATAGAAGCCTAACGAGATAAAAATTTGAAATAGAAGTATAGTTAACACATATCAGTTTAAATAAAAATTTAGGAAAAATAATATTAGATTCCACCTTTTCTTTTTTTCTCTCCATCTAAACCTATAAATAAACATGATTTGTGTATACTCTACAGAACAAGGTTAATGCAAAGATATTACAGAGTATATGTTGTCTAAATACATGGTTGATGTAGAATGGATTCTTAATCTAAAAACAAGGATTTTAATGAAACAAGGCCAACTATGTAGATGATAGTAGTTAATGAAAAAATTGGTTGAAAAGTTTAATAAAAAATATAATGAAAAATAAAGAAATGAATATAAATAGGTGAGAAATAATAATGTTAAATTTAGTATTTATTTTTCCTTATTTACTTTCTTGCAAACAAAACAATTATATTTTCTTGATTACAACCTGATCCATTTATTAATTATTATTATTATTATTAATTATTGTATAATGGTAGCTAATAAAAGGAAAATATGCTCCATTGTTAAAGTTTATGCTGCATATAAAATTTTAGGTTGTGGTTGATTTAGAAAAAATAATTAGGAGGGTGGAAATTAAAAAAAAAAGTTGATTAAAGATAAACGAATGAAGAATAAAATTAAATGTAAGACTTTTTTATAAAAAAAATTCAAAATCACATTATTCATTATTTTTTAATATGAAATTATGCATGTAGGTATGTGTTTATTATTTTTTATCATAATAAAAACATGATAAAATTATTATTAAAAAAAATTATAATAATAATGTTTAAGGTAGTTATAAATAATTTTTATAATTTTATTGTTGACAAATTCTAAATATTTATTTGTTTTAAAAACTAGTGAATATATATACTACATGTATATTTATCATTATAAGAAAATAAATTATAAACATAAATATTAATATAAATAATTTTAATAATTTTATTATGAATAATTTTTATTACTTGGCAGACAACTTTTTATTATAGATATTAATTTTACTTTAAAAAAACTAAAACTAGTGAAAATACAAATACTAGCATGTGTGTTCATCTAAAAATAATAATAAAACTATAATGAGAAAAATAAACAAAAATACTTTTTATAAATTTTGTTATAAATTATTTTTATTTATTTTATAAATAATTTTTAGATTAAATATGTTTTTATCTCTTAACTTTAATATTGAAATTAATATATATTCAAAATTTTGGACTAATTTATTCCTTATTACATTAATTTAATTTTTTAACTACATTATGCTAAATTTATTTGAAGTTTTAAATGTGTTTCTAAACTAACATAGAAGAAAAGATGGGTTAAACTATACAAACAACTCAAATTTTGTCATGAACTACTTTTAAACGTCAAATAAACTTAACAAAAATTAAAAAGACTAAATTGATCTAAAGTTTTAGAAAATAACTAATTTCAATCTTCATTAAAAGTTAAGGGTCAAAACATATATTTAATTAATAATCTTCAAAACTTTAAACTAATTTAGTCTTTTATTGGTTTTAAATGTGTCTCTCAATTAACATTGAAGAAAAAATAAGTTAATTTGTGTAAACAATTCACATGTTTTCATGAAATGTTTTCACAAAATGCTTTTGAAATGTTAATTAAACTTAACAAAATTTAATTAAAAAAACTAAATTCACACATTTCTAAAATTGAAGGACTTAAGTTGGTTTAAAATTTTGAAAAATAACTAATTCCAATCTTCATCAAAAGTTAAGGGCTCAAAACATATATTTAACCCATAATCTTCAAAACTTAGGACTAATTTAGTCCCTCATCTTTATAACTGCATTAATTTAACATTTTTAACCAAATTTTGTTAGTTTATTTGAGATTTTAAAGATTTTTCTCAATTAATATTAAAGGAAAAATGTGTTGAACCTGTAACAACTTAAAAATTTTCGTGAAATGTTATTGAAACATCAAATAGATTTAACAAAATTTAATTAAAAAGACTAAATACAGATATTTTTAAAATTAAATAACTAAATTGGTTTATTAAAAAAAACTAATTATAAACTTCATTAAAAGTTAAAGTATCAAAACATATATTTAATCCATAAAAAATTATTTTAGTTTAAAATAAATTAAAAGTAATCAAATAGGGAAAAAAACATATTTAAAAAAGATTACATAAAGAGTAAAATTGATAAAAATACTTATTTTAGTTTTAAAAAAATGTAGATACAAATAAAAGTCTATTATTAGTTTTGTCCTTTTCTGTATGAATTAGTTTCCTTTTTCAATACCCTTCTTTCCCTTTCCTCCTTTTATTCTTTTAATAAATAATAGAAAATATAATATTAAACAATATGTCAACATGAAGACATGATATTTAAAAAAAATCATTTAAAAGTAAAATTAATAAAATATTTATAATTTAAGAAAATAGTTACTTATTAAAGGATAAAATTTGAAAAGAAATGTAATCGCCGATAAAAATTAACTATTTTCTTGTCCTTTTTTACAGAGGTATAAATTCTTTTATCTAGACTCTTCTTTCACCTCCCCCATTTTTACAAATAAAAGGAACATAGAATATTAAGCAATACATGTTAACTCGAAGACCTGATATTTTAAAAAAATTAGGATAAAATTGATAAAATACCTATTTAGTATAAGAAAATGGTTACTTATTAAGGGATAAAATTAAAAAACAAATATAAATACACCTGAAAACCAACCATTTTCTGTTTTCCTTTATACAAATATATTTTCTATACATTTTTCTCCTCCCTCCTTTTTACAAAGGAATTAAACGTATATGTAATATTAAACAATATATATTTCTATGGAGATATGATTTTTCTATAATTGATTCTTTCTTGAAAAATATTATGAGTTGAACTAAGTGAATTATGTTTATGTGGCAATTAAAATTATAACCAAAAGATTTTCTTAAGACTAATAAAGTTTTCAAATAAAACTCAAATAAGAAAAGGATCTCAATGCGATTCTTTTGCAATAAAGAAAGAATGTGAATAAAATGTTTTCACAATCCAAGAATGGTTCAAAATCTGATCAGCAATATAATAAATTATACCAGTAACACAGTAAAACTAAACTCAACATATAGAATCAATAATAGCTGTTTATTTTTACCATTTCTACCGATAATCTAAGTATCTTGAAATTGAAACCTAATTATATAATAAAAAGAGAAACAATAACGATGGCATACTAAAAAGATGATTGATCAAGAATGCAATTTCTTTCCGTTACAGTTTTAAGCTCTTTCTCCTTTCAAACCATAACACCACCACACATGAAAATAAAGGCAAATACATTACTCTGAAAACAAAGAATGGTTTAAGCAGTGACTTACCTGATAAACGAGCATTGAAGAGAATAAGAACCTGAGAATTAGTCTTTCAGAAACGACTGTGACAGTGCCGTTGCGATGGTACAATGCTGCGATATGGAAATGAAAATGAAAGGGCATGAAGCCGATACAAAGAGAGAGGCAAAGGATGGTGAAGGGTCTATTTGGACGGATTGTTTATTTGCGAAACTTTTTCCATTTCAGAGTATAAATAGGGATTGTAACGGTTCCGTGTCCCCATCAAAATATTTACATTTATGTTAAACTAGGTTTACGAATTTATTTTTAATTTTTTAAATTTAAATACAGCGATAAAATAGTTATATTCAAGATTTCAAATTGAAACAATCGGTTAAATTTAAAAAATAAAAATATTACTTAAAAAGAGTAGAATTGAAAAATAATATGAACACGAAAAAAGAGATCTCTACATGTGTATTATTTTTTATAATAACAAAAAAATAAAATTATAACATTAAATATAAATAATTAGCTTATATATTATTTTGTAGATGATTTCTATTTATTTAATTTAGAAAAAGTGGTTAAATTTTAAAAATGGTTAAAATTAAAAAGAATATCACTTAAAAAGATAAAATCGAAAAAAATAATGTGGCCACAATCTCTTTTTGTATGATCGTATAGATAATAAATAAAAATAATAATATGACAATAAAGTATATATATATATATATATATATATATATATATATATTAAATATATGATTTTAATTTCTTAAACATTATATTTCAAAGGCTAAAGAAACATTGGAAAAATTATTTCTAGTTCTCTAACGTTTAGAACTAAAATAAAAATAATATATGTCGCAACAGGATCACGGGGAGTGAATTGAAAAAAAAGTTTGAAAAATAAGGTTTGGAGAGTTGTCCTCACAATTTATTTTAAAAAAATTATGGAAAAGTATATGCGTACAGAGTACTTCAATCAATTGTATAAAGTTGATGTAATTTTCCAAAATATTTAATCTTTTTCAAAAATAATATTTTAAAGAAACAAAAAAATATTTTTTTGTTTTATGGATTTGCTTATATGTATTCTCATTCAGAATCAGGGTTACATAATTGTGTAAAAAAAAAGTTTGTTTGATATATTTTGATTTTGAAGATTTTGAATTTCTTTTTGGTATTTTAGGAATGGAAAAAAGGAAAGCAACAAGTACTTCGTGGACGCCGATAGTCACAATACTTATACTTTTGAAACAATATTTAATTATTTAGAAAAGAAAAGTAATTAAGCATTAAAATGATGAAAACGATCACATGAGTCCTTATATCTTGAAAGTTATATTAAATTATTTTTAAAAAAAAACATTTAGCACTAAGACAATGCGAATGATCAAACGAGTGTTCATATCTTTATAATTGTGAAAGCATATTTGTCTTTTATTTTATGATTTATTATTTTTTTAGATAAGAAAAAAATCATTTTAGATTTTTTTAAATGAAATTTAAAAATAGATATCACGTGATGCGAGGATCTAACCAATATCAAAAGAAACTAGAAAAACCTCTTTTTTATTATTTAAAACGAGTTATTTGTGAGTAGTAAAATAATGTCTATAGAAGAAAATGTCAAAGTTAAATATACAAGAAAAACGCATACAGTATAATATAATACCCAAATCAAAAGAAAAAAAAAGTGGAAGTGACATACATTACTTGATGAACGTTTGACAAGTGTACCCATCATTATTGTATTAACAAAATATCGTCCTTTGGGATTGAATGAATTGAGTACTAGATTGCTAATTGACATAATTTTGAGCAACAAAAATATCAAGTGAAATGATGAACATAAAGAAGTGATAGGAATTCAAATAATATAAACAAAGTTAGAGAATTGATTTCATACGTTTTCATACAATTTTTGCCCTTTTCCAATTGATGTTTGAATTGTAATTATTCACTTGAGTTTATTAATAGCTTGTTTCCCCCTAATTCCTTAAATAAACAAACTTATATATTGAATTCTAACTCCCAAACTCTTAGGTCAATTACAAAATTCAATAAAATCACGAAGAACAATTGTTATCTCAATTGTAAACTAAGTAGCTATGCTCAATTTCCCAATTGTAACATCTAATTTGTTCGCAAACAATCCCCAAATTACCAATTGTGAAATCGCTCATAGAATAAACATCAGAACATAAACAGAACACTGAGATAATTTAAATTAATAAAGCATTAATTAAAAAGGTTCATAAATTATAATCCAAAAGTATTACATCAATCCTCTAATAAAAAGAAAAATTAGTTCTGCATAACATAAAACTCTCAAGAAAAACTAAAGGAAGAAGAAGAAGAAGTGTACCTCCTTTCTTGATGTGCCGTTTCTCCACAAAAATCACATCCAAAATCTTCATCCACTTTTCCACTAATTTCTTGTTTTTAGGAGAGTGGTTACTCCCTCTAACTAACTTGTCTTTATTTCTCTATTTTGTAATCTCTTTAAATCCACGTAATATGAGAGGTTAATAACTACTTTGAAAATTTTTACTACTCATGAAAAAATCCACAATCTGCTTGTGTTCTTCTCTAGTTTCAATTTCATTCTCCTAAATCAAATCCGCAGGTTGTGGAAAAAGCCACAACTCAATTGTGAAACTCTTTGGTTTGCTATATGTTTCTCTCGAGACAAATCCACAAGTTGAGTTGTGAAACTATATGATTTCGACTCTGTATTTTGGAGACAATTCCACATGTTGTGGAAACGTTCACAGCTAAGTTGTGAAACTCTCTGGTTTCAACTTTGCATCTTGGACATCAATTCTTCTAAAGTTGTAATTTTAACACTTAAAAACACTTACCTACAAGAAAAACACTAAATCCAAATGTACGATTCGAAACAAAGACAATGCATGATGAAATCACTCAGTTAATGCAACTATGTATGCAAATGGCCTAAATTAAAATATAAATGCAATTACATTTTATTCACACATTAGTACTTTAATGATTTCTTCCTTAATAATTGTTGTTGGTAAAGGTCCCTTTATGTGAGAACTTATTCATCTATATAATATCAAGTGTCAAAATGGGTCACCGGTTCGACCCACCACGGGTTGGTCATTTAGTGAGTCAACCCAACCTGACTCATTTATTAGCGAGCCGAAAAAATTTGAGCCCAACCCAACCCACAATGGGTCAGTGGGTTAAACGGGTTGGCCCACTAGCTCAATGAATCATAAGTTTTTTTTTTTAAATTTAAAACATACATTGTTTTTTGTAATTCAAATTTAAATAATTTCACTCTAAAATGATGTTAAACTCTAAAGAGAAATCAAAATAAAAAAATTAACATACAACTCAAATGTAATCTAAAAGCAAACAAAAAAAACGTAATATTGATAATTTTTTTATGACTTGTCCATTTATAACATTAGAGTCTTCAATGGATAAATTTATAATATTTTGCTTTATTGAAACATTTTTTTTCTTTATTCTCATCTACAATACAATCAAAAAATGTTAACTAATAATATTAAAAAAATAATAATTAAATTAAATTAAGTGGGTTAGTGAGTCGGGTTAAAAGTTGGCTCATATAAAAAAAATTCATTTTTTCAAACCAACTCGAACCGAACCCGTGATGGGTCAGGTTGGCTCACGGGTTTTAA
Source organism: Vigna angularis (assembly GCF_016808095.1). Taxonomy (NCBI): domain Eukaryota; kingdom Viridiplantae; phylum Streptophyta; class Magnoliopsida; order Fabales; family Fabaceae; genus Vigna; species Vigna angularis. The sequence continues at coordinate 27,018,434 of NC_068975.1, read as the reverse complement.
CCATTCTGACAATACTAACCAAGATATTATTTCTAACTATCATCAGGAATATTACTTATAATTATTAGTATAATATTGATTCAAATTATTATCGTATTAAAAACATATTTTTATCTAAAAAGTCACATTTCAAAAATATTTTCTAGTGACTTGTTATGTGAGGGGTATGAAAAGCAACGAGAATATGAAGATATGCATAAAATTCTTAGATTGTTTAGCTAAATTAAAATTTGAAAATTATATATTCTTTTTAAAGAAATTAAAGTTTTAAAATTAAATTGTATATTCTTTTAAAGAAATTTATTTTATTTAAATTTTTTCTTTTTTTTCCCCACCATTAATCATTATTGTTTTAACTTTTTATAACTTTTTATTTTATTTTATTTTTTCATTATTGGGTGTTGACAATATAAAAAACCAAAAATAATTATTTTAAAGTTTATGTGATAAATCTATACTGTATTTTTTTTATTACAAATAAAATTAAAATACTAGAGATTTATTTTATAAAAAATAAATGCAATTAAAATTATCAATAAACTGCAATTATAATAAATTATTAAGTAGTAATTTTTTCTATTTTTTAATTCATAAAATAATTATTACATTAATTATAATTGGTGTGATTTTAATTACTTGAATATTCAGCATAGTAATATAAATATAAATAATATATATATATATATATATATATATATATATATATATATATATATGTATATACATATTCAAAATGTATGTGTGAAAGAAAAAGAGTTTAATTAAAAAGTAGGTAAATCAAGAAATGAAATTATAGGGGTGAATGAATTGAGCAGTGGATGCAGAAAAAGCTAAAATAATTAGTAAAAGGGGTGCAATGAGCAAAAGCTAAAATAATAAATAAAAGTTATACTTTTTTATATTGATGCTTGAGATATAGTTTAGAGTTGCATTAGATCTTTTGATTGAATTAGTTTAGGTTATGATAATTGATTTTACTTTGATTGTAATTTGTACAGATTAGTTTTTAGTTTTATTGGTTTATAGTGTGTTAGTTTTGTTTAGTTAGTTTCTAATAGTTCCTATTGATCTAATTGAGAGTAGTCATATAATATTTTCATTCCATGAGCAATGTGTAAAAGTTAGATGATTGTTATACTCCTTTTTTATTCAGTTTTTGAGATTTGTACCAATATCACTGTAGATTTTATTATAATCTTTAACTATTTGATTAATCTGATTAACACTTGTGTTTTTAGAGTGTATCATACATGTTTAGTGTCTCTATACATCATTATATCATACTAACTAGAATACCAGATTTAGTTTTTGTTTTAGGTATTTTAGATTTTTCTTTTCTTTTATTTTATTTCACTTTATATGTCTTTCTTCTTTTAAAGAGATTTTAGAATTTTTTTTCTTTTAAAATTTCATTTCTTTTGATTAAATGTCCCCACCTTATTTAATAATAAATAGTAAATAATAAAAGAATTTTTCTTAACTTCTTAAACTTGATTTTATCGTAATCCTGGGATTGATACTTTATTTAGCACTATGCTACATTATGGGAACCAAGTTTTTTTGAATTTTTTGCAATAAAAAAGCTTTTTAGCACTAATACATGTATTTTTACTACTTGTCTCTTTTGATTCATACACTTATTTTTATTTTACTTTTTAAATAACTACTTTTTTAAACTCAAAATAATTATTTCATGAATTTTACCTTTTAAATTAACGTCTTTTTAAATTTAATATTTTTTATTATTTATTTATAGTAAAATGTTATCTACAAATAAATAAAAACAATTTATATATAAAATATACAAATTATTTATATTTTTTTTTATAATTATAATGATAATAATAACTTTTTTATTTTTTATTATTATACTAAAGTCCAGTAATTACAAGGATTAGTTTTCGCAAACATTAACATATATATGTAATCACAAATAAAAAAACCTTTACAGCCAATCAGTGCTGTTCAGGAGACTTTGTACGAAAACCTATATTGGAACACGAACTTTTGAAACAATAATTGGAAATGAAATAGCAAATAGTTGAATATTTTCTTAAATAAAAATAATTAAAACTAGCTAAATTTTGATTACAAAATAATTTAATAAGAGAAGCTTTGGCTAAAAATTGTAAAAATGATGCATTTTGAAGAAGCTTCCAAGGCAACCTAATCTTAAAATTAATGATTATTAAAATTTTGTTTTTTCGGTTTTCTCTTCCCAGCGCATGAAAGAAGACACACCTGTATTGTGATATGATCCAGTAAGTCTGACAAACAAAAGTAACCTTCGCATGTGTCTGGAATGGCAGCCACGCGCTCACGAGGCAAAACTATATAAGAACAAGCGATGAGAGAGAGTTTTGCATCGACGCAAAGAGTGACTGAGTGGTAGTGTGATCACCGTAGCAGCACCATCTTCTCCGTCCCGTTCCGTCGAAGCTTCCAAAAATCATGGCCCAGATTGGACCATACCAGCTCATAGAAATCAATGTGATTTCGGCCCAAGATCTACCCCAGGTCTCCAAACCCGTTCGGGCTTACGCTGTGGGCTGGGTCCACCCAGACCGCAGACTTACCACCCAAGTTGACCATGAGGGTAACACCAACCCCACGTGGGACGAGAAGTTCGTGTTCCGCGTTGATGACCACCTCCTCAATTCCGACAACGCAGTCATCATGATGGAAATCTACGCTCAGACATGGCTAAGCCCCGTCCTCATCGGCACCGTCGCCGTTCACGTCTCCAACCTCCTCCCCAAAAGCCGGAAACCAAAGCCCCGCTTTGTCGCGCTCCAGATTCTCCGCCCCTCCGGTCGCCCCCGGGGAAATCTCAACATCGGTATCACCCTCCTCGACAACACCATGCGGAACATGCCACTCTATTCCGAACTCAGCTCCTCCGGAGACGATGAACTAATGGAAACTAGGAAAAACAAAAAAGTAATTACCGAGGAGGACCGTGAAAAGCACTCGCCTTTGGAAACTGCTAGTGTTTTGACGCTGCAACGTTGTCAGAACGAGAAAAACGATTCCACCATCAATGACTACACCTACCGCGGGACTGCGAAACGTTACGGCTACGATGAGCAGGATTCGGAAATGGGTGTGCGGAAAGGCGGCGTCTCCAACGAAGACTCGCTCATTTCGGACGTGGGGCCCTCGACATCGGTGGTAGCTGCGGCGATCGCGAAGGGGTGGTACCCCATGCCGCCGCCGCGTACGGCCGAAAGTTCTATGGTTGACGGGTGGTCGGTGAATAGCGGGAATGAGGCTGTGGTGAAGAAGATGGAGAAGTGGAGGGCGGAGCTTTCTCCGGCATTTGAGGATTACGGTGAGGAGCGGATGAAGCTTCGGCAGACGCCGCAGCGCGAGGGGAGGACGCCGAAACGCGAGGGGAGGACGCCGCAACGCGTGGGGAAGACTCCGCTGCGCGTGGGGAAGACGCCGCATCACGTGAGAAAGACGCCTCAGCGCGTGGTACAGACGCCTAGGCGTGGGGTGAGGCGCCGCGAGCCGTTCTCGTGCTTTGGAACGGTGTTTGGGTGTGAGATAACGATTACTTGCGCGAAGGGGAACCGGCAGAGGAATAACGGAGATGAAAAGAGTCGTCTGACTGCGGAGTCGTCTGAACTGACCTACGATGAATCGTTTATTTGAGGAATTGAGGAAAGCAGCTCCACTTTATGCATGCCATAGAACACTCAGACACAACCTCTTCTATGCAACCACCCAAAACCAAAACCCTTTTGTTTTCCTACATTAATGTATTTTCTTAATTCTTTATCATCATCTTTAATTATTTATCTAAATCTTCTTATTTTTTTCATTATTAGTAATCAATGTTATATTTTTCATAAGAATAAAATATAATAAAAATAAGAGAATATGTACATCATAGAATAAAATATAATCAAATTAAACACTTCATTCCAAAATTATACGGTATGATATAAATTATGTTTAAAAGTTTATTTTTTCAAATTACATACAATTTTTTAAAAGCTAAATTTCAACTTATATTTTTTTTAGAATAAAAATATTTAATTATCTTTTAATTTTATTATGTTAATTTTTTTTATTAGTGTTTGAGTTGTTTATTGAGCTCAAAATTTTATCTAAAATATTATTTAATAATGAATAAAATGATTATATACTCATTTTTTAAATTTATATATCAACTTGTATAACAGAAAATACTCTTAGGTTCATGACTAAAAATAAGATAAGGATCATAATGGGTGAGTTATCTGTAGTAAAAGAATCAAACGTTTAGTCTTGAGTTTAATTACATTTTGAACAAAGGATAGGATAATTGAAATAAGGTAATAGTCTTTTCTTATCCTAAAACACTTATTTTAAAATAGATTAAGTTCCTTTAAATTTCCAATTTTGTGAAACTATAATTTTGGATTTTTAATATTTTTTATATTGTTATAGTTAGGGGAATTTACAATATACTTTTGTAGGTTTAGTGTGTATTTTAAACTACAAAATATTATAATTAATTCACGATTGACTTTTATTATAAAAGATGCAACTGTCAGTTTCATGCGCATTCCACTTTTGAGAATTTTTGTAATTCCGCTGTAACAACAAATCTTGTGTAACAACAAATCTTGTGTTAACTTCGTTGTACCAATTATAAATATATACCCTCTATTTGTGCTTGATTTATGTTTTCATGTTTTATTTTATATATATATATATATATATATATATATATATATATATTTTTTTTTTTTTTCTGTGAATGATAGATAAATTTAAAATGAAAGGTAATATATGTTTGATTATATGGATAAGGACAGTGTAAATATTTTTAAGAAGAAAATGCTATATTGATTTTGAGTTAGGGTATATTTAATGTTGATTTTATAAAGAAATTATTTTAATTCTTCTAGAATCCTACTCATAGATAAAAATGTCTAGTTGTGAAAATAGAAGGAGATTCATATTTAGAGTTTTGGTGAGTGACCAAACTTGAAAATATAAAATTCACCTTATCACGTAAGGTAGAAGATAGGTTGTTCGACCATAATATATAGTCATAACTCATATGAAATATATGCACAATCTTTGAGTTTACTTAATTTACGTATCTTTTAGAAATTACGTATCTTTTAGAAATAAAGACAAATGTCAGTTTGTTGTGAGTTATAATGAGTATACTTTGTAGACATTTGGTGATGTATGATAATGGGTGATTGTAACAAAGGAAACAAATTTTATTACTTTTACGATAGTTTTTTTATTAAAAAGAATTGTTATAATTACACTACCTTATCCTATTTTATTTTTATTTACGATTTATTCTTCTGCTAAGATTTTATAATATAGGTGAATAATGTTGTATGAAAAATTAATGAGAAGTAGCGAATGTGCTAGTAGAAAATGAAAATTTACTGTTAAATATATAGATACATGTTTTTAAGATCTTTGTTTTCTTTAAATGTCTTATTTTGAAGAATACTAGTAAAAATCTGGAATTACTGGAAGACTTTAAAAATAATGTATGTAAATATTTTGATTGTGTTTAATATATTAAATTATGATGCTTATTTTAATACTTTGGTATATTAATATAGAGTGGTACTAAGATAAAAGAAATATAAACTAAAAGATTGAAAGGAATTAAGATTCATAAAAAAATAATAGAAATTGAAGGAAGAACATTAATAATTATTGAACTGAAAACATAATTAATAGTAAAAGGCTAAAAAATAGAATTTAACCAGGACATACATTCTCACGAAATAAACAATTTTTCTTTAAAAAAAATCAGCATATTATGAAAATAATGAAATTAGATGGCACAAACTTCTCAATGGGTATCAAATTTTACCTACTTTATATTGAAAACTCCAGCTGGATATAAAATATAATTATAACAATATTTGTATTTCTTATAAATTATATTGGATCAATCCATCACAGATAATAGAAAAACAAAAAATAGAAAATAAACTCAAATTTGCCAAAAATATTTATACACATTTTTATTACTAATATTTTTATTTAATCATACAAAATTAATAATCACAAATGATATCATAAAGTAAATAGTTACTATTATAAAAATACGCACTCTAATATAATAATACTCATACAATAAGCATACTTAATTATGGCATTTTCTTTAAACTTAATTAAATGTCCTATTCGACTGGTATACAAGATCAAATGAGCTCCTTCATGTTAGTTGAATAAGACAATAACCTTAACTTTTGTGCTAAGGATGCTTATTTCATTACTCTTCCTTCCTTTCAAAGATGGTCCGTTGAAATTGCAGGCAATAGAACATAACTTTGATCAAAGTAATTGAAATACATTAATGGTGAAAAGCAACGTGTCGTTTACGATTATATGCTTTTTATGAGGCGCAACGATGGGACAGGGACACGTATCCAAATTGACGCTGACATCCTCAATCACTTCACAACTGTAACCCACAAATCGCATTTTTCTGTTTGTTGTTTTGTTTTTCCTTCATCCACTTCATTTCCCTTTTTCTTGTCGCGTCCATTATTATCCACTTCGTTCTGGTCCAAGGTCATAGGAATTTTTCACTACACGTAAATAACTGGATTAAGAAAAAAAGTTAGTAAATATGTACTCTAATTCCTAAATTTAATATTCTTTCTTTTTTTATAAAACTGTGCCCAATTGAGAGAAGAATATTTTGAGAAGTGAAATGCAACAAAGTTGATTTTTTTTTATATGGGTGGGTGGAGAGTTTATGTTAAGCAAGATATATATATATATATATATATATATATATATATATATATATATATATATATATATATATATATATATATATGAAGATGATGAATCAGCAAGAATGCGTAGAAAGGTTATGCGAAGACAGAAGAGTGAAAGAAAATTAAACGGCATGTTTTTCCTCTTTTGTTGTCACTGGTCAACGAAGATACAAAGGAGGGCAGAATAGTTCAATCATTTTCTTGTTTTCCATCAACAACAAATTAAAAATCATTCTCCTCTCTCTTCCAGCTTTTGGTTGTGGAGAGAGGACTCTAAAGAATAAACCATCTCTGTCACTTTCTTTGCTGGTGATGGTGTCAGAGATGTTTAGCTGTGACTGTTTTTGGTGGAACAGTGTTCCTGAATCCTACCCTTCTGAGCCAGAGCCCTTCTCTCTGCCAGCACCTCTTCCACAGTGGCCACAAGGTGTGTGTTTTTTGTGTATCTTTAATGGCTGTTCTTGCTTTTTCTCAGAATCGGTCTATATCCAATAAATGCTATCTGTTGGATTATAACAGCTGCGTTTCTTTTGGCATATACAATATTGAAGCTGAAGCTTGGATATTTACATTTTCAAACCTTAAATCAATCACACAATTAATTTACTTTTTTAGGATGGTGATATATGCTACACGAGGAACTAGACCATGTTTTTTTCTCCTTTAATCTTTCATCTATTCTTGTGTTGTTCCAAATTGATAGTCATGAATAATCCTTCTTGGTGTAGTAATTGTCTGGATGTTTTCATGAGCTAGAGCTCCTGATGTTGCAATATTAACAGCTTTTTAGCTTAGACTAAGGAAGAGATTCGAAACTATTTATGTGTCACTCTATTTTGTCAAAGGTTTTTAAGAGACAACATATCTTTGATGATGAAATAATAAATAACTGTACCAAACTTCCTAACTCTGGGGTTAAACATGATTAGTTGCCTTATCATTAATTATTGCCTTAACACTAAAGGGAGTGTGGACAGAGTGTTTTTAATGTGATACTGACTAATGAAACTAAGGGCGATACACCGATACTGATTTGATCGGACTAGTCGCCCAGATGATGACAATCGATGATTTGGTTTGTTGTTTTAAGGGTATATAATGATTTCAATAAATTTTATCTTATGATAATGAATTATTGAAATAATTTAATTTTCAGTAGTTGTTGGAAACACACTCTTATTTTCTATTTTTCTGCAGATGTTTGTTTGTCTTTTATGTGTGCTAGAGATCTTGAAAAAAAGTTGAATTCTTGACATCAATAATTCTTAAATTATGTTGGCTCCTACTTGATTTTCTATTGTTGTGTCATCAAATGTTTGTGAATGCTATGGTATCAGGTGCTGGTTTTGCTGGAGGAAGGATAAGCCTTGGAAGCCTAGAAGTTTTGAAAATAAGGAAGTTTGAGAGGGTTTGGAGCAGCAAAAGCTCACATGGCAAATCTCAGGGTTTTGTATTTTACAAACCTTTGGAGATTCCAGATGATTTTTTCTGCCTTGGTCACTATTGCCAGTCCAATGATCAGCCATTGAGAGGACATGTTCTTGTGGCTCGTGAAACATCTTCTGAACCCGAAGCAGAATCTCCAGCTCTAAAAAAACCAATCAACTACTCTTTGATATGGAGTGCTGATTCACCACATGATGGAAGTGGTTATTTTTGGTTGCCAAATCCTCCATTGGGATACAAAGCAATGGGCATAATGGTTACTAACAAACCAGATGAACCTGAAGTTGAAAAAGTTAGATGCGTGCGAGCCGATCTGACAGAAACTTGTGAGACCTGTGATCTATTACTATCCATGAACTCAAAGTTTTCGAAAATTTCATTCAAGGTTTGGAACACAAGGCCATGTGAAAGAGGGATGTGGAGTAGAGGTGTATCAGTAGGGACATTCTTCTGCAGCACGTATTCTGACAATAAACAAGTGAAAGATATTGCTTGCTTGAAGAATCTTGACTCCACTTTACATGCCATGCCAAACATAGACCAAGTTCATGCACTCATTAACCACTACGGCCCCACTGTGTACTTCCACCCTGATGAGATATACCTGCCATCTCAGTGCAATGGTTTTTCAAAAACGGAGCACTTGTGTATTCAAGAGGCAGTGAGAAGGGTAAAGCAATAGATAAGGAGGGATTAAACTTACCAAGTGGGGGAACAAATGATGGTGCTTTTTGGATAGATTTGCCTAGTGAGAGTGATGCTAGAAATAATGTAAAGAAGGGAGATATAGAGAGTGCAGAACTTTATGTTCATTTAAAACCAGCTTTGGGAGGAACATTTACTGATATTGCTATGTGGGTATTTTGCCCCTTCAACGGACCTGGAATACTTCAAGTGGGGTTGGTGAACATTGAGATGAACAAGATTGGTGAACACGTTGGTGACTGGGAGCATTTCACCCTTCGTGTGAGCAACTTCACAGGAGAACTATGGTGTGTATTTTTTTCACAGCACAGTGGTGGAGAATGGGTGGATGCATTCAACTTGGAGTTTATTGAAGGAAATAAAGCAGTTGTTTATTCATCAAGGCATGGGCATGCAAGTTTTCCTCATCCAGGGAGCTACCTTCAGGGAGCATCCAAACTTGGAATAGGAGCAAGGAATGAAGCAGGTAGAAGTAAACTTACATTGGATTCCAGCAGCAGATACAAGGTTGTTGCTGCTGAGTATCTTGGTGAGGGAGCTATTGCAGAACCAAGTTGGTTGCAGTATATGAGAGAATGGGGTCCTGCTATTGTGTATGAATCACGTTCTGAAATAGACAAGTTGATAGATCTGCTTCCTGTGTATGTTAGATTATCTGTGGTGAATTTGTTTAAATTGTTTCCTACTGAGCTTTATGGTGAAGAGGGGCCAATTGGTCCAAAGGGGAAGGCTAACTGGGAAGGAGATGAAAAGTGCTACTAGTTCACTCTCTTCTTCTTCATCAGTTTTTCTCTTTTCTCATTCTCTGCTGTATCATATATTCTACCACCCTTGCCTTTTTCTTTTAATCATATGCTTTAATTTTGTTTTTACTCCTTCAACCATACCAGTGATTTTTTTGGTGTAAAAGGGGGTTGGAATCTAAATAAATACATAAATGTTCATTTGATTTTAGTAAAAGAAAAGGTGAAAAATAATAGGTTAAAAAATAGAGAGGAGAGAAATATATGAAAACACATGAAAACAACATTAACACTCCATGATCAATTATATAGCTCGGTGATGAAATACAATCTTAATGTTTAGGGTAAAGGATTGAAGTTTCTTACTTAAAGTACTCCATCCAAGTTGTTTTGATGATCAAACGGTGGTCGTCCATCGTCCAACTTTGTTCGCTCTCTTATGGTGATCCTAAAGTATACATGAGACTTTTATTTATTATAGTTGTGATGAACATTTATCCTTAATTGGTCTAATAACGATCTAGTCACATCTTAATATGTATTAACAGTTTAATGAATCATTATTACTTTACACAACCTACGTGGATGACTATGAGAAAACGATCTAAGAAAACGAAGAATAACCTGAAAAGTTGATCTAGGAAGAAGGCGATGAAAGAACGGCCTGAAAGGATGTCCATGGGAAAACGGTCATGCGAAAACGGTCATGGGAGAATGGGAAGAATGAACATGTGGGAGCACAGTACGGTACACTGGGTAATTTCTACACGAAGTAAAATGAATTTGTGAATTATACACAAGTTACTTGTTAAGAAACCTTTTCACCAGCATTTATACATAGTTTTAAAACTTATATGAAAATATTTATACAAGTTAAATTATAAGTTAAGTTTTAACTTTTCTGAAAAAAAAAAAAATTATTTTGTGCCTTTCTATGCATACATTTATCCATATGTATACTGAATGTTAACATGTCTACTGATAACAAATTAAACTTTAGGATTCAATAATTAAAAAAAACTACAGGAAGTAAAATTTTATTATCAATAAAATTTAATTATTAAAAATGTACTCTAGAGTCTTAGTTTTTTCTAGTGGCACTAAATAAAATGAATGAAATTATGTGTTTTAAATAAGGGAAAGAACATTTTAACTTTCATATATCTTCTAAAGATAATGATATTTTAACAACATTTTTTTGACAATATTTTAACATCATTTACGTGTCATTCTGTGATTGATTCATATTAGTGTGTTTATGATTATTATTATTGATTGTGAAGTAATTTTAGACTAATTACATAATCACACGTATAATGTTAAAATGTTGTCAAAAAAATGTTGTTAAAATATCATTATCCATCTTTTAAATATCTGTTAAGAAGATATTCACACAAGAAAAAAAAATGTTCCAGCAAACATATTTTTTTTTAATAGCCTACTAGGTGTATTTTGTGCAATTAAATAGAGAAGGTGAAAATATATTTACTGTTATTGATCTGTGTGAATGTAAAATGAATATTTATATTAATTTTAATTAATCTATGTTTAACAACTTTTTATTGATTTGTTTAATAAAGAAAAACAAATAAATAAAATGAAAAAAAAAATAGAAACCAAGATAACCAGTTAAAAAGTTAAACTAAAAAAATAATCAAATTAATTAAAAAAATAAAAATAAAACTTAAATAAAAATGTACAAGTTTACTTAAAACTTAATTAAATCTTTTCCAAAACAACAGTTTTAATAATTTTTTTCATTTTTTTAATAAAATAATAGGAAAATTTACAATAGTGATTGTAACCTAACATATAACTACTATTTATTGAACAAGGCAGAATCCAAGACTCAGTCTTTCTCTCTGTTTCTACTTCCTTCATCCATTCTTCTATCTAGGTTTTCATTCAATGTCTATTCTACTATTTCTGACTAATTATCCTGTTTTGTTCGAGTTAAACTGCAAAGAAAGTTAGTGTAATCTAATTCCTGAATTGTTTGTTTACCTTTTTCACTTTCTTTATCAGATGCGACTCAATGGATTGGGCGTTCGTGCATAAAACATGGGATAAGTGGGCTTCTACCAACGTTGGGTATTCTGGTTAGCTAGATTTTGCTTTCAAGCCACATTCATATGCACATATGTATTCTTTTGTTACATCACCCTTTGGAAAATTAATTTTGTAAATACTGTAATTTGGTGATATTTATCTCGTGTTCTAAACATCCTACTACTTCTAGGTCATCCGTTAAAAGCTGCTTTGCTAATCAACCATGACCCCACTGGACCATCTCGATTGTTATCTACCATGTAAGAAGGATTGTGTTTGATTCTTGTTATGTTTTTTTTTTTTTATATCTGGTGTGATTTTTCTTTATGATGGAAAAGCACATGGAATGAATAAGCAATGCAAATCGGTTGCCTACAGTCTATGGTATAAATAATTGAAGCTCTTATCTTGCAGTTTATATGAGTTTTTATTCATATTGAACTTGTACGAGTTATGAATCAACCATCTTACCCTGGAATTCCACGATAATACCATTTTATGTTGATCATAAAAATTTTCATTGGTACCAGTGTTTATTTAGCTATTTTGGATGAAAAACTGTATATTCTGGTTGTGCTCTGATAAGGGTTAACCTTGCGAGTAAGATTTTGCCATTGTTATTGCTCCAAGAACCTGAACTACTTCGAACAATAAAACAAGGGCCACTGTTGTTGCTTGAAACGTACTTGAATGAATGCTTCATCAAGTACCCCAAATTAGCCTCATGAAGCACGGATACTCCTTGTACTTAAGGTGTCAAGAGTATCAAACACGTTTTCAAAATCGACTCCTCCTTTACACCTGTATGACGATGTATCGGACATTAAGCACTAGTTCTATTTTTTTTTTTTGTTGGCTCAGACACTTGAGCTGATATCTCCATATGACTATTCTCGTCAAAGAGATCAACATTGTAAAAGTAATCAATTTTTAAACATTTAAAAAGCTCTCTCAGAATATAATATAAATTAAAATGATTGCCCTTTTCATTGTTCTCAGCACGACTCATTATCATAAGGAAAGTGTAAAACTTAGAAAGTTATTTTTTTTGAGAAGGTAATATACATTTGCTGATAGATAATTAATTTTCTCGTTTTTGGGATTATTCATTGAGAGCAAAGTGCTTCATTTTAAATCTTGATTAGCAATTACATCTTTTTTCATGTTTGTATTTAGTTTCATTTGATTATATTTATATATGGATGTCCTAGTGTCAAATATTTTAAACATAAGCCATGTTGTAATGAATCAGTGCTTTGTAAGCCGTGCAGATTCTTCTTGTTGCTCCTTCTTCTTCAGTAGTTTATAGCAGGTTCATTCCTTAGGATCAAATGCAATGTCCTGCCCGGTTAATATCACTGTATCGATTCAGCAAAGCTGCTACTGTTACATTATATTTTTTAATCCAAAAGCAAAAGTAGTTGTGACATTGTAAGTTGTTTTGTGTTTTTGTTTGAAAATCTCTTTTTAATTTTTAATACTGTATGTGGTTGAGGAGATTTAAGTATTTGTTTCTGAAAAATTTGTGCACATTGCCTCCTAAACTTCATGCTTGCTTTGTGTGGCACTTCTTTAGCTGGAATTTTCTTTTTTATTTCTAAAAATATTGAATTTCTCAATTGAGCTATTTGGTGCTGGCAGTGCTGCACAAGAAGGAATAAAAGCTAATCCCATTGAATTGAGTAACTTTATGGACTTCATCAAACAAAATAAGCTCCATACAGAGCTCTTCGTTATTGGATCCAATCAGTGTAAGCTCAAACTCAGCTGTATTTAGTTTGCCTATATAATTAGTTGCGGCTTTCTGTTTTTCAACTTCTTTTATGCCCTCTACCGTAAGGACATATGAAATTTCTGAAACTGAAGACTACAACATATCTAAGTAATATGAGTTTAAGACTCTTAGAGATTTGGGCTATGGTACAATTCTTGGAGCATGATGGTCTTGATACTTGTTTTAGACTGTTTACTGTTGAGAGATAATAAACTGTGTTCTACTCGTACATGTATAGTTATGAACTGTGTAACTTTATCTGCTACAGTGGTGCATTTTAGTTTATCTTCTGATATTTACGGAAATTTGAATGACAGACTTGGTCACAACAATTCATGAGAACTGGTTTAGTGCAAGGTGTATAAACACGTCAAAGCCCGCTGGTGAAGGTGTTATTGTTATACAAACAGCAGCATACATCTTGGTTGCTCTGTAAGCATATAATTCAAATTCAGTATGTTTATCATCGACCATCAATGCACTATTCTGTCTGCGTATTCTCATCATTCAGTTTCACAGGTATGAAGGTTCCATCGGTCCAGCATCTCGTGCTATGGCAGCTGCTGATCAGTTAACTTGGCAATTAGGACGAAAAAATCTTTAAACTGGTCCTGCAGATCTGTAGCATCCACTAACCACAAGGCTAATCTTTTCTGTTTTCACTCCAATTTTTTCTCAGATGATTGCACCCATGTATCTTGGTGATGAAGCCATTGCCATTACACAACCACATAGATGACAGTGTACGAGAGAGGTCTTAACCCTTGTTGTGTATTATTGGTTCATCTCAACCATTAATATTAAATTAAGAACAACGAATATTCATGTTTTATATAGGCTTGAACAAAATTATTTTAAATATCAAATGATTGCTACAGTTGATTTCATGCTGGTTTTTCAATGATTGCTATAGTTGATCTCAAAAATGATTGCGTAAAAAATAATTTTGTTCACATGTCAAACGAATCAAAATTAAATACCAGAAAACCATTTTTCACATACTGTATTCAAATAGAATTCTTATTTTTATAATTAATTCTGACAATAATGATTTGTAAATATAAATAATTATTTTTGAGATCTGTCTAAATACACATTTAAGCTTACCCATAATATTCCATTGCTTATTTAAATAAGTTACAAACTAAATAATTTTTTTATACAGTCATTTAGTCAGAGACTATTATGATAGGTTAATGGATTGGCCCAATTGCTAAAATCAAATTAGTAAGCTCACACACATTGAAAATAAACAAATCATTTCTAATTGATAATTAAGAAACTTCTAACTGAAAAAAAAAACCTCATTGGATAAGCAAATTACTTAATCACAACTCAAAAAGGCACTAGAAGTAGCAATTGTACTGTTATTTATCCAGAGATATTTCACTATTGGAATCAAGCTTTCGAAAACTTATGAAGGTTTTGCTGCATATTCCACTCTGGAAGACTAGAGCTGGAAATTTCTTGTCTGTAAAGTGAATTTTTACTACTATTTTTCACAGGTAGGAATCAAACGTAGGTTAGAGAATTTATAAGAGTTGACACTGCTTAACTGAAATAGACTTCTAAAAAAATGTAAATGAATAAATACATATAATAATCTATTTCCTTTTATAGTTTTTTTGGCTATATTTTCTTTTAGTTCTAAAGAAAATAAAAGGAATTAATTTTGAAAAACAAACATTTTAAATCTTTTTATTTTCTCTTTAGTTTAGTTTCCAATTTTTTTTCTCGTGCCTCATATATATTAGAACAAAGGAAGGCTTAAAGAATAAAAAAAAAGGCTTTTGAGAATTATTGCGATTTATTCTTGGTTTCCTCGAAAATGTTAGACTGGGAGGCAGCGTTATGCCGTGGAACTCACAGCAGCAGATTAGAAGTCGCTAGCACGCAGCCAGAGAAGACAGCCAGAGTTCTGGTCAGAGACGACGGAGAAAAGCAAAGCTGGAAAATTCAATTCAACTTTCAAATATTGTGTAACCCGCGACGATAAATTCAAGTCAGAGCCCCTCAGAAAAAAAAAGAGAGAGAAGGTGTTGGCGAATCGGATTCGAGTTATAATGAAACCAAACACTGTTACATGGTGGTTATGTTCGATCATTTGCATACTTTTATTTTGTGTTCAATTTCAAGGGTGTGTGGGATCCAAGACCAAGAGAACGGATGAAGCTTACGTCACTCTTTTGTACGGAGACGAATTCTTGTTGGGTGTTCGAGTTCTGGGAAAATCAATACGTAACACTGGATCCAGCAAGGATATGGTCGTGTTGGTCTCCGATGGTGTCTCTGATTATGCCAAAAGCCTTCTCCGGGTAATCATCAGCATCATCTTCTTAATGGGTCTTCCACAAGATTTGAAATTTCAACTTTATCTTTCTGCTGACACCTTACTTTTGTGATTTTAACTGTTGATTTGGTGGATTTGTGTTTGAATTTCTTGAAGGCTGACGGGTGGATAGTGGAGTTGATTAGTTTACTGGCGAATCCTAATCGAGTGCGTCCGAAGAGATTTTGGGGTGTCTATACAAAGCTAAAAATATTTAACATGACTGACTACAAGAAAGGTAACATTTTTCTTTGGGCCTTTTATGCGTGTATATCATCTTAGTGTAAAAATAAGGAGGACTTATAGTTATCATATATGTTGCGAGTTTAATTTTCATGCACTCCCTGAATATAGACTTCACACTATCAATCAATGAAGTATGATTTTTAAAGTTGCTGTTCTAATTAAATTCTTGCTTTTGAAATGAGAGCATATGATATGCTCTTGCACTTAGTTAAAGGCTTCTTTTATTTTCAGTTGGTTGCTAGTTGCTTTTGAATCAATTGAAACTTAAAGAGACAGGGTTTTGGTTTTAAGCTCTCTCTCTCTCTCTCTCTCTCTCTCTCATAAGGGGTACAATGTGTTGGTTATTGGTGTTTATATGCTGAATGTTCTGAATGTTAATGTGCAGTTGTTTACCTTGACGCGGACACTATTGTGGTTAAAAATATTGACGATCTTTTCAAGTGTGTGAAATTCTGTGCAAATTTAAAGCATTCTGAGAGGTTGAACTCGGGAGTCATGGTGGTGGAGCCATCTCAAACTGTTTTTAATGACATGATAAGCAAAATAAAAACTACTGCATCTTACACTGGAGGTAAAATCAATTTCTGGGAGGTTTTATATTCAATTACTTTGTTCTTTTGAAGTTTTCCTTTTCGTTTTAATTGCTATATTGCTACATATAATTTAAACTGGGTAGTTTTTTAACAATGGTTTTCAACTGTTTTTTCTCCTTTTGATAGGCGATCAGGGTTTTCTCAATTCATATTTCTCTGGATTTCCCAATGCACATGTTTTTGAGCCGAATTTGAGTCCTGAGGTGTTGAATACCAGACCAGTTCCTGAAATGGAGCGACTATCCACGCTGTACAATGCTGATGTCGGTCTTTACATGCTTGCTAATAAGGTACTAGAATATAGTTAGAAAGGGGTAATGAGTAATTAGAGCCAGTGAGGCATGAGAGATATATTCCCCATTTTAACTTAATTATGCCGGATCTGCTCATTTGAGTTCAATTGAAATGGAAGATATACTAGGTTTGGTTGCACAAATCAATGATTATCCTGTCTGATAGAGTACTACACTTTCATGCCTGTCCAGATGTGATTTGTTTCATGTGTGCTGTCTTTTCAGCCGATAGTTTTTGTGATCATTGGAATAAATTATAGCATTCAAGTGACCTCTATTAATGTTGACCAAGGATTTATTTAGTGCTTCTAAAGAATAAAAAATTCACTGTTGTCTATGTAGCAGTTTTACAGTATTTTGGTTTTCCACTAGCACAAATTCTCATGCAAGCAATCAATGAAGTAATAACTAGTTGCTTGTAGGCAAACATACGTTGGGCTCTTTCCCAATGGAAAACCAATGTAACAATCAGCATATGTTAATCTGAGCTTATTAATGGATCGAGGACTCTATGTGTTGATTGGTTTGTCATCATAGCATTTTCTTATTGTCTAGTGTTTGAAGCTTGCTTGTTAGGCATGTGTGGTCTGTAGAAACTTTTGCTTGCAATCAATTCTGAAATGTTCTTCTCACTTATTTTTAAAACTAGTGATAGGCGTGTGAAAATGATTTCATTTAGAAATCAGTAGTTTCTTGTTAAGATTTTTGCTTCATTAAGTCCTATTTTAGGAGTATGTTCAATGACCCTGCCCCATAGCTTCGTCTAGTGAAGAGCTTTTCATCTTTCAATCCTATTACCTAACATTCCAACTTTCATGCTGATCAATCCAGTGGATGGTAGACGAAAATGAACTCCGTGTGATTCACTATACACTGGGCCCCCTTAAGCCTTGGGACTGGTGGACATCTTGGCTTTTGAAACCTGTTGATGTGTGGCAGGTAATTTTGCAAGTCAATTATCATTTTTCGTTCTGATGTGTTATAAAAGATTTTCTCATTGTCATATTTATAAAGACCACATTTGTTATATGAAAATTACTGACTTGTTTGTTCTAATCTTGGTGGTATGGTTTAGGATGTAAGAGAACAGCTTGAGGAATCACTTCCTGGAACTGGAGGGGGGCAAAATCCTAAAGACAGATTTCTTGTGAAATTTCTCTTTTTGCTACCTCTATGTGCCTTACTTTTCTTATGCTATCGTTCATTTATGAAGGTAGGCTACAATGGATTGATATTCTTGTCCAATCTCTTAGCATTAAACACTCTCAGCTTTATGTAAGTCTCATAAAATTGTATTTTCTGTAGAATCCCGGGCACTTCAGTTCATTTTTTAGAAGCTCAGTATGTGATCAAGTTAGACACCTTTATTATAAGATTAGATCAAACGGGCCACTTGCTTATACTAGTATTTCGACATCAGCGACTAATTCAATCCATCAGGTTGGTTTTCTCTTCTGTCTTCTGGGTGGGGATTTGCATCTTGCCATTCAAGGACCCCACATGATGAAATCATTTGATGAATGACAAAGACTATGCCCTTCCTGTGGGGCTTCCTCCCAAATCCTTGGTACCAACTCCAACATTCTTTCCTGCACAGGAAACTATGTCTATGTAACTGACTATCCATATCATCAAATGACCTGATCATGTTATGGCTTTGAATGAGAGGATGCGTATCCTCTAAGTTGAACTTAATGCTTAGATTTATATATGTTTTGAACATACTAAGATTTGTTTCTATGGTGTCTTGCAGCTCTTGAATGGCGCTCAGAACAAGGTTCCTGCTTATTTGGGTGGTGTTTCTGTCTGTGTTTGTTTTATGGTTGCAGTGGTGTCTCTGGGATTATCCCTCTTGATTGTTCCTCGGCAAGTGATGCCATGGACTGGATTGCTTTTGATGTATGAGTGGACGTACACAATTTTCTTTATACTATTTGGAGGTTATCTCCGTTTGATTTATCAGTGGGGAAAAATGGTGGGATCACGAGTAGCATCCTCCTTGTCAGATCATGATTCTGAAAAGCGTATGTTCAAGAGTGAAGCATCTTTTGTGGTTCTGTTTCTCATTTAATTCTGATACTGAGATACTTTTTTCTGCTATAATATTTTTATGAACATATATGCTCTCTTTATTACAGGTCATCAGCGACAGGTGTCATCTTGTGACGTTGCTACATGGTACTATGGTTTAGGGATGGCTTTGTTGGCCATTGCAGCTCCATCATTGCCTTGTCTTTTTGGAATAACTGCCTTGTTTGCAAGGTAACTTCTTTTCCAAAACACTTCTAAAACGTTTTTCTTTTTCCTAAAACTCAGCTGTCCCAGTGGCATGTCTTTGTTATCATTGACTCTAGTCCATTTTGAACTGAAGAGAAAATGAGAAAATTTTGAATTTTTTGTTTCAAAAAGTAAACTTTTCTCTTCAACCAGGCAAAAGGGAAACACCTTGTTATCTTATTTTATATGTTCTCTCTTCATTTTTCTTTCATCCCTGAGACCATAAAATAACTCCCAATTTGCTGTGTCTGCTTCTTCTTTCTCCCTGTCATTCTCTAATTCTTGTTAGAATCTTGTTTTGATCTTTTTCTTTGCATCATCACACATTACATTGGTAGCACCATCGTGGAAAATCAACGAAACACTCTAAAGTGTCTTCTCTAATTTTGAAGTGGATGTAGAAGTAGTTTTGGAATTAAAAGATCTGAGTTATTATGAAATATTTTCTTGAATTTACGTTTACATATTTATTTTCAACAGGTTAGGATTGATGGTTGTTGGTGGCATAATCTTGGCTTCTTTCATGACATATGCTTCTGAACATCTTGCTATCCAATCATTTCTTAAAGGCTTTGATGAACGTGACATTACTCGAAACAGCAACTCGTGTTTCCCATGTTGACTGTGACAGTAGGAAGTGGTGACTGATGTAAACTATGGTCGATAATCTATTCCCTTTTTCAGATTACATATGTAACCTTGTTTTTGTGAAAAATGTATGTAGGGAATTTTTGTCTATCTTCTAGCATTGTAGTTGTATTTTTTCGAGGTTTTGTTGTAATATTATTGTTATTTTTGAGATGATGACCTTGTTCTGTTGAAATCACACGTAATAGAATCTCAGCACACTTTTACGTGGTTAAATTCCATTTACTGAAACTTATTCATTGAGTTAACGTGGGTGTAATCTCTAACCAATAATTATATACTAATATATTTGTAAGGTACAATGTGCCTGTTAAACAAGGTTTTACCAGTGACTTTTGTCTCATAAAATGTGCATGTTTTCCCTATTATTAAGAGGTTAATAGATGTGTATCAAAACAGTTATTTAATTAAAATTTATCTCTACTTTAAAGTTATTTTCACTCAATAGATATATGAAACTGATTTTTTTTTTGTTAACAACCTATATAGTAATTAAAACTATGTGGACACGTAATTAACACCAAATAACCATGCTCTCTCACCCACAAGTCTATATCATGAATTAAACATAGTTTGGCTTTAGTAGTGTCTACAGAGGAGATGTTCTTTGGAGAGAGATACAAATGAAACTTAAGTCCAATCATATAAGTATTGATACTATTCTCAATTCAAACAAAATTTTTAATACAATGGGTTTGTTTTCATCCTTATATAATGTTTCACCTTCTTATTAATGAAACTTAGATTTACACTTAAATACTTAATAAGAAACAATGCAGAAGTTAACTTTGGTGGTTTTATTTCAGATCAAATAAGAGAAAAAAAGATATTGAACACAAGAACTTCGTACAAGTTAAAATAGATGTAACAGGAAGAAAAGAAAACATTCTAGCACATGTATATGAATACTTATACATGTTAAATCATGGTGGAATCGAAAGATATAATAAAAGAAAACGTTCATCGATCCTTACTTTACAACATATATGAAAAGCCAAGCATCAGACTTGCCTAAGTGCACATGGACATTAATCTACTCAGGTTGATTTGCTACCTTCGTTGATCTTGTGGTGCTATATTTGGCCATGGCTCCCATAACAACGTAGTTCCCAGAAGCAGATTCTTCATCTTGCGCCACAGTGATGTTTTCAACCATACGAGCCTCACGATGTTATACTTCAGCACTCTGAAGAAGAAGAAGAAGGATGAGAAGAAAGAAAAGTAAAAAGGATTATATTTATTACAAATCTGTGATTAAATGTAGTTTTTTTTTTTATAGAAGCTGACAATTTAATAATGAATTGTTTTGATTCCAATGACTTTGTGTTTCAAACATATTTTACAGATGTTTCTGGTTGGAAGATAGATAAGGAAAGGAATATACTATTACCCAATTGGGTAAGGGTTCTGTTAAATTATAACGGGAAAACGAGTGAATCAAGAAAAATGTTTCATAGACACTTTCAATTTTTTAAGTGCAGTGAGTAATCATAGATGTGCAGGAAGCAAAAGCCTTTAATATCGAGAATTGGGTCCATTCTATTGTGTTATTTAATCCAACCCATTAAGAGTGAAAGCCCAACCAATACAAGCGTTTCTTGTGTGAAAAATTGTTCTTCGTTTGTTTTAGCTTCATCGATCAGACCAATCGACAAGGGCAAGCATGCACCGCAATCACTCTGCTCTGAAACCCCAATTTTCATGAGTGAGTGAATCCATTTCCGTTTCTTGTAAATTTCGGACAATCTTTTCATGCAATTATCCTGCGCTATTCAGTTTCCGTTTTAGATTTTATTTATTCACAGAAGGAATAATTTTGTTCAAATTTTTTGACCAAATGCATGTGGGATTCATTAGTTCTTGTTGATTAGGAAATGGCCTCCTGCAAGTCGTGTTTGTAACTTCTTATCATCCTCAGAAAAGTAGAAGAACGAGTTGAATATCATAAATATGTTTCACTTTTAACTGAGAAAACCACATTCAGGAAACAAAAAACGATGTCAATTCATTTAAAAATCGTGTATAAACTTGACCTCAGGTTTTTCGTCTGATTTCTTGAGCACTGAATGAAATGGGTTTAAATTTGACATCTGTTGCAAAATCTAGACCACTGGTGAACATGGTGTTATTTTATTTGATTTGTTTATCATTATATTATCAATGGATGAACTAATGTATCCCATTATCAGTAAGTATTACTCTTTGGCTCTTCTGAAAATGCTGTTAGTTTGTGCTTAGCAGGATATAGGTTGTTTGAGAAGAATGGAGAGGATAAAAAGAATTAACGTCAATGGCTCTGCACTTAACTGTGATGACATACTGCATGAGATCCTACTTCGAATACCGCCATCAACAATCTCCAAATTAATTGTTGTATCAAAAATATGGCTGCGAGTAATATGCAGTTCTTCTTTTCGTCAAGGGTACACAAGACGATGGGGGCAAAGTTTCAGACTTGTGGGGTTTTTTGTATGCAACTTTTTATATCTTGGAAGACCTCGGGATGGGTACCGTCGCCCTCGTTGGGAGCCTGCCCTTCCGTTCTTGTCCACTTGTAGAGAGGGTGATGATCTGAAACATTCTGGAATCCTCAAAAGTCGTGGGTATTTCATTGATAGTTCAAAAGGCATTATTCTTTCTGGTTTCCATCCAAAGACATATTTTGTGTACAACGCAGTCTCCAAGCAAAAGTATCAACTCCCAGAACCTCAGCAGTTCTATAAAGTTCTGTGCATGGCATTGATTGTGGAGGAATGCCTTGATGGTGACACATGCTACAAGGTGATCCGAGCAAGATGTGAGTGCAAGCTTAAGGAACGCAACACTGTCTCAATTGAGACTTACTCATCAAACACTGGAAAATGGAAGCAATCCACTCTGATGTGCTCAACATCTTTTGCATTGCGCCCGAGAACAGCAGCTATGGTGGTTGGAGGGGTTGTACACTGGTTTGCAATATGGGGAAAACTTGCCATTTATGATCCTCGTCTTGGAGACAGGTATATAGCATTGATTAGACTACCAACAGGTGTGTTAACACGTGAGCATGAGGAATCTGTTCTTGGGGAGTCATCGGATGGGGTTTTGCTGTATGGTCAGAGCAATAACATTGGTGTGGAGATATGGATGCTTGTGAAGGAACCAGAAGATAACAACTCATCCATTTACTGCAACTGTACTAGGGTGAAGTACAAGTGGGTCCTGAGGTGGAGATTAAGTTTTAAGGTATTATGGAAGCAGATGCCATCTTTAAGCACACATTCTAAAGAAACCCAGCTACTGTCATTCCTTCCACATAATTCTACTTCTGTCTTCATAAGATCAGGATGGAACATTTTGCTATGTGATTTACAGACTAAAACGGTGGAAGTTGTTAATTATCAGGGTCGAGGAGGTTCCATTTCTTGGGAATCTAGCAAAATAGTTCCTTACTTTCTACCATCTTGGCCACACGCACCTTGTGCCTCGTGACGACATCAAACAAGGGAACTTTAGGGGCTTATTTACTTCTATTATCATTTTTATGTTCTTACTTTGAGTTTACAAAACTGTCTATAATTTCAATTTGTTTCCTGTTATGAAAGCTTTCTACAGAAAACTGTGAAAACGACGACAGTTTTGTAAATTAAACATGGAACAGAGAATGAAAACAGAAGTAAAGGGGTCTTAAGCTTTTAACACCTTTGATCGTTTTGAAGTGTAGCCGTAGTAGGACCTTAACTTCTCTTATATAGATTCGGTGGTGTACATGCCGGTAGGTTGGTGTTTTGTCAAACAATGAAAAATATTACCTTTTAGATCATGTTTTCTAGTCTTTTCCCTGGAAGAAATGAATATAAATTTGTAGGAATGCTGCTGGTGCATATTCGGGATCTTCTGGAACTTCTACTATGAATACAAATAAAAGCCCTAATCCTTTTTGGGGTCCTCGGAGCTAAGTATGAAAGCAAGTTGTTTTGGATTTTTTTTAATTAATTTTAGTTTTTAAAACTTTTTTATAAAACAAAATTTAGACTGAGTATCTTAAGGTAATACTTTGTTTAAGACGAAATTAGAGAAGTAATGTATAAGATATAAATGATAGTAGACAAATGAAGTAAAATAGAAAGCTTGTTTGGATGGACAAAAATGCAAGAGTAAATAATAAGTAATTTTATCTTTAGTTGGAACAGTGAAAAGAATAGAAAAAAAGAAGATAAAATTACATAAATGATATTTGAGACATACAAAATTTTACATGTCTTTTATTTTTTATATTTTTTAAAAACATACAAAAACTTAAATTATTATTATTATTTTATATTTATAATATATATTAAATTAATGTAAATATGTTATTTTACCATTATTTAAAATTACAAGATATAAAAGTTTTTGTTATAAATAATAATATGGTGACATATGATATTTATTTAATACACATTGTAAGGAAAAAATAGTTATAAAAAAATAATTGTAACTGGAAAAGAATCATAAGAAAATGAATTTTTGTAAATATAAAATAAAAAAAAAGAAAGAAAAATAATGAAAGATAATATTAAATTAATATAAAAGATTTATATTATTTTTTTATCATTTTAAGAAAGAATATGATTGAGCAGTAAAAAGTCTAGATGGGGAGATATATAAGGTTTTTAAACGCTGTTTTTATGTATTTTTTTAAATTGCATTTGTCGTTAAAGATAACGGGATTCCTCAAATGTGTCGGAATATTACTAGTACTCGAACTGAATAGCAGTACGTATTATAATACCATGTTCTCCCGTTTGTTTTCAATTTATCTATTTTTTATACAAACATCCTTTATGATAGTTTCAATTTTATTTTTTGATCATGTCCTCATCTATGCTTATTTTAAAACTTAACAATTTTATCATATAGGAGAAACAAAGGTTAATGTCCATCATATTAGAAAGTTCAAACATTAATTACATTTCTTAATTCATGCTTATTTTTTTCAAAGTAACAAGTGAAAAAATATAAAGGGACTAAAATGGAAGAGGCCTAATTGCTTATAAGAATAACAAGATATTGTTAGTTGTGATAGATAGATAAATAGAGTTACCTCTTCAGATTATTACAAAATTGCAAATATTAATCGATTACTCATTGTTTTTTAACTGTTAATTTTCAGTTTGGCAAACTCGTTTTTTGTATCATAAAAAGCATAGTTAATAAATTTTCAAAATCTAAGCGAACATTAAAAAAATTATATGAAACAAAATTATAGATATATGTAATGTCATCATGAAGTAATCTGGGCCCTTTCTTGTCTTATTATTAAAAGAATGACTAGTACTTCCTACACCCCACCAGATTTCTTCCATCTCCTCATCACTTCCGAAAACTATTATCCGGAACACAATAAATAATTCCGGAAAGCAATCTTCCTTTTCTATGACGGAAAATTTTTCCGGAAAGCTTCTTGATGGGATGGGTGAAAATTTTGATTGGGTGTAGAACCTAAAAGAATATATATCAAAATTCATTTTGTTTGACAGTAACAGGCTAAAATAGAACTCGAAAGTAATAAAATAAAACGAAAACTTAAGTAAAGCCATAAAGTCCATAAACAATGTCTTTTGTTAAGAGAAGTATTGGTGAAATTCCTATCTTTCTACGTACAAAATCTTATCATCCTACGAAAAAGAAGGTACCAATGAGTGACAAATGCGGATAAAAAGGACGGGGAAGTTTTTAGGGAAAGGACTTGTATGCTTTTGACTCCCACCCAAAAGATAGGTCTACTATGTCATCCCCTTTTCAAAGAAAGAGATAAATTTCTAATGAATACAATATTCTTTGTGGAAGTCAAAGCAGAAAAAAAAAATCAGTTTCCCCGTAATAAAATCTAACTAAAAATGGTTTCATGTCTGGACAATGGTGAGTGGCATTCGGTGAATTCTGCTACGAAATCTGTCCGTCTGGGCGTGGCAACAGAAAACTAAAGCCAGTGTTTTCACGTAATAGTTGTGGGGGCTCTAAATCAGACATCTCGATCAGTTCCTTCGACTTCGCCAAATCATCAACAGAAAACGGAATGCTGCAAAGCATATGCTTACACACGGTAAATGTCAATGTCAAATTTTTAATATAATAACTAGAAGCCTTTAATATAGATAGAGTTTTGGTCTTATTCTACTATATTCACTAAAATCAATATTTTATTCAGTAAAAATTAAATACACCCGTGGTTCCTCTCCAGTCAATGTGCAGGCATAAAAATAAGTTGGTAGTTAAATGCAGGAGCATGGTAATTGTAGTTTAGTCTCTACGGGTGAGTTTTATATTCTTGAGAAAGGGACGAGATATAAAACTCAACTCGCCCCACCTGTATGTAACGGTAACCCGAACTTTTTGTACAGGGTTTAATTCATTAGTTTCGAATATCATAACTAAAAACAGCCTAGCAATTGATATCTGAGTTGAATTGAAGGGAGCACACTGCAATACTCTTGCCAAGCTAAGCCCTTGGAGGCGCCACAAGATCACATTAGTTGTCTTATTTTTTTTGCACTTAGTCATAGCTTTAGTTTAAACTAATTATGAGAATTATTGGTCATTCATGGAACATTAAATGTGAGCCAAATAAAACATTAGTAAGAGTTTAAAAAACAAGATGAAAATCTGAACAGCTTTTATTTCATGGTTGAACAATGCCCTGCTTACCTTGAATCATCATCCAACAGGAAAGAATTACTGACTGCGTTATTAGAATCTTCAGTCATCAACTCTCTCATATTGGATATAACCTAGAAGAAAACAAAGATACACAAAGCTCATCATAGTTTTTATGTACGTCTTCGATATGAAGTTATCATGGCTTTCTGGCATAGACGATTTTAAATCTAGTTTGAGTAATAGTATAAAGACATACATCAGGGGATACGCTATGTGTGCCATATTTGTCATCCCAGTACATGGTGCTAATCCGATACAGCTGCTGTATGCTGAGGACCTGTGAATAGTGAAGAATATTAGGTATTCGGGAAAGTGAATTTTAAAGTAGAAAGTGAAAGATGCTTTAACTTACTGGGCAGAGGTCATGACTTATTTCATGCAGCGTTTTCCTTGGTTTCTGATGTATGACCTAAATTGGGAACACCAGTTTTTAAAATTTACTATCTGACCATTAGAACAAGACCATGCAGATGGATACAGGCAAGATAGATACCAAAAATCCAATAGCCTGTCTTATATGTCTGAGTTCATCCCATGCCGAACCACAGTACTGCATCCCCGACAGAGAAGGGAGGGGTGAGGTTAGTATTTATACCTTATTAAAAGAAAGAATCGCAAAGCATAACAGTACTGTAAAGTAATGCACCTCATCTGTAGCGCCAGAGCACCAATCCTCCAATTCACCCAAACCAGATTTCACATATTCTCCGTTACTAAATGAGCAGCACTCCCGTCTTAGAAGAAGACTACAAAAAAAAATGAAGATGCGACATTATAAAAAGGAGACTTAGATTTCCAGAACCAAAAAGAACCCCAATACAACGGAAGTCGAAAAGGCTAACCTGTTAAAAAGTTGGACGTTGATGAAAGAAAAAATTTGAGTGAACACCTTACGAACCAAATATGGGGGAACCTGCCAAAACAAAGCAGAGATTGGATAAAGCCGAACGAACTTATTTTACTCCAACAACACTAAATAATACCTGAATAATAATAGCTCACCAAAGAAAAAATGATAGAAAAAGATAAAATAAATTTACCTCATCCAGTATCACAAAATCATGTAGAACACTTCCGATATATACTAGCTCCATTTTATATAACATTTCAAAGACATAAATATGTTTTCAGTCCACGTAAAATAAATTTATTTACTTTGTTCTTTATAAAATAATTTCTTTATTTTTTGTCACTCTAAAATTAAAAAAACAAATGTTTTTTTTCCCTAGTGTTATGTGTTTATTGAAAAGTCAAGTGATCATCTAAGTGACCCTTGGCATATGATAAAATGTTGACATGTGAAGCTTTGAAAAGTTTTGCAAAATCTCTAAATAAATGTTATTTATCTTAATATCAATATTAGGAATAAAGACTAGTAATTTTAAATTTAAAAAAAAAAAAAAGATTGAAGACTATTTTATAGAGTTCAAAATCAAAGCTTACTTATTTTACATTAAATAGACATTGTTAAGCCTATTGGAAATGAGAAAAAAAAATGACTAATTTAGGAGACAAAAGGGAGATTGTCTATTTCATTATAAAGCCTATGATTTCATTATAAATTATAATAATGTATTTAGTATGACGTTCATTTATCTATGCGCAGAGCCAGGCAGAGCCAGAACTGCCATTGCTAGCAAAATTTGTTGTGAGAAAGCACCAGTTAAAAAAGAAGATAAGAGAATAAAGTCAAACGAGGTTGGACTAACATGATTTGCTTTCAAAGTACTCAAGAATTTCCCAAGGCTCTTAACTATCCCCTGCCAGTGAGCAATCAAAGCTTTCTGGGCTTCAGTGTTTGCAACTGAACGTGATGATCCTTTCACCAAGCTCGCTCTGGATGTTCTGGGTGCCTATCTCATCATGTCCAAATGGTACACATTGAATCAGTGAATTTGAAAGGCAATGCAGAAAGGAAAAGCTTTATAAATTTACTTTGTATCAATGAAGAAATTGTTATACCTGGATGCATAATCCAAGCAAGGGAGAAATTTCTTTCTTCAAGTTATCTCGAATCATTCCATATATCTTTTCCACATAAGCTGTAAGCTGCTGTTTGAAAAGGAGAGCAGGGTACTTGGCTTCAACTTTTAACGTATCTACACTGCTCATGCTACCATTGATTAGGGGAAGGGTGACTCCTGCTGGAGTTCCACGGAAACTCTGAAACAAAAGTAACAAAACTTTAATTGTCTAAAGATGGAAAGTTTTGAATTCCGTTTAATTAAGTAGTTGAATTTACATGTGTCACCCTCCCGAACAGACTCCCTGATGAAGATCGACGACGTTGAGGAGCCATTCCAGCTGCACCACTTGCCTTTAGTGTGCGCTGTAGTAACAAGACCAGTGTAGAGGCATTGGATAACCAATAAGCCAAGACATCATTATTATCTTGCGTCTGAGGTCAAATTAAACTTATTAGTGACAATAAACATGATAAGGGAGGAAATAATGAGAACTATTACACCAGTTTAGCATTTTACACCTCAACTGCGTGACCAACTGTTTGGATTAGACGATCAAAAACGCTAGTACGGTCCACTTCAAATGATCTCCAATGCAAGAGGCATTTGTATATGATACAAGCAGCAACTGGCCTATTCCCAGAAAATCCTAGGTTTTGTTGAATGCTTCTAATGAGTAACTCTTGATTCTCCTGTTGTTTCTCATTAAGTGACTTCTGTGGTTTATCATCCACTTCAGAATGTTCCCTATGGTTCATTGATGTGCTATGCATATCCTGATTAGTTTATGAAGTGAGAAAGAAAACAAGTCAAATACTCATATACATATCCTAGACAAGTAACAGATTTAAAAAAAAATTAGTTACCAAAGTTGACTTTGCTTCTGTTCCAACATGTCCACCATCTGGTCGCTATAAACAGAGACAAGAAAATGTCATATCCAATCTTTACATTTATACTTTTATTAAGTTTGAGATTCATTACAAAGAGTACCTGTATAACGGATCTAGAACGTCCTGAGAGGAACTTATTGGGTGCCATTGACACAGCTTGTTGACGTAGAACTTGATTCTCTGATTCTGAATTAGCAACTTTCTCTTCTAGCCTAATCAAAGAAATGAGATTTTGGTCATTCATCTCACCAAACTAAGTGTAGATACATACCATCCATATATTACTTTTCAAGATAAGATTTTAAAAAATTTGTTATAGATTTATCCAGAATAGTATAACATTAATAATAAGTAATTATACTCAAATAGGAAGAGAGAGAAAGACAGAAAGAACAATGTTCGATCACTTTACCAATAATATTATCATACTTCTCGTGAAAAAGAAACTCCAAAAAGAATTGGGTACACTCTAATCCAAAGGTTTCCTTGTTGATTAGCGTGGGAAAACAGTGACATTAAGTTTACTTTTTCTTATTTATATTACCTGGTCATGGATTCTTGTAGCTGACGAACCTTCTTCTCTGTGTCTTCTAATAATTTACTCTTTTCTTCACAATAAGCTTGGGACTCTTCATATTTCATTTCAAAGTCATCAGCTTTCTGTTTCTCTGACTCAAGGGAGCTCTGAGAAGATAAATCCAATTTAGATGAGAAAACCATTATAACAGAACTTAATTACAATGCTATAAACTCAAAAAGAAAGTATGCTCCTTAGGCATAAACATTTAAACCTTCTTATTATTGGAGATTGCATACCAACAAATGATATTACCAAATTATAATATATAAGTGAATACAAACCTTATATTACAAATTAGTTTTATAATATTGAATTAGGTTTAAAACTCACAGTATTTGAGATGGTATACAAAGAATTGGAAGGACATATTAGGACAATTCAAAATGTTTATGACAGAAAGAAGTGGAAACCCATTTCATGGGGACCACAGGCACACGCACACTGATTTTCCTGATAACAGAATTGCCTACGTGGCAGGGGGAGGGAATGTAGGGAATCGTTTACGTTTTGGCGAGAGAATAGGGAGTATAAGGGTAGTATTACGTGATCTTTTGGGGAGGCTGCTTTTGGGTGGGAGAAAACAGATTTTGGGCTGAGATTTGGTAATAGGACCGACGTTTTCATTGTTACTTTGTTTTTTAGATGAAGAAATAATACAAGGGATTCCCTTTCGTTACTTTTCTGTATTTTTTGATACCTATCAGTATCAAAGCCAAGTTAGGCCTAAAACCCACACTTCCAAAACTTATATTCCTTGGTATAGTAATATGTCAATTAAGATATTTACATGACTCTAACAACCAAAGCTTTTAGGATGGTTGGGCTTCAATACAGTATAAAACCTTCCATGATCAATTAGTGAAGTTGGCCTTCATTGTCTACATTTGAAGTTCAAAGGGTCTTGAAAGAATGTGTTACAAAGATATACAAAAATATTGTATCGATTGAAATCCGGAACTAGACTCTTTATTTGCCCCTCAATTGTTGAATTGTTGATTATAAATAAAGAATCATGAGTGGTCTAAACACACATCTCAGTTAATCCTTTTCTCACATATTATAAACTTTAAGATGATTAGCTTTTTACATTAACCATCTCATGTTCATCAATTATGAATCTATTTCGTCAATGTCAAGTACTTATTTGAAAAAAGAATGCACAATGATACCAACTTACCTTTTGTTTCTCATAGCAACAAATGGGAATAAATATTGTTTCTCCCCTTTATACTGAAGATCTAGTAAAACTACTTTCATTCGCATATGAATGAATACACTGAACTCTGAAGTGCACTGCAAAGGTCTTTAATGAGATGCATAATTTAGCTGTGTACCAGTAGGTCTATATAATGTCACTTGGAAATAGGGGTATTCTAGGAAATAAGAGCATCTTATGTGCAGTTCATCTTTTTAATGTTGTTTCTCTTTTTAATAAGACCCTAGATATTTTGTACAGTTAGTTTTAGTGCATCTTCCCACTGAATAATCAAACCATTGAAATTTTTTTCTGGTCGTAGCTAAAGTATGCGCATTCCTTATACTTTGTTGAAATTTGTGCTAATCAACCAATGAAAAGTAGTAAGAGGCAAAAGAATTGATGAACCACTACACGAATGATACAAGTTGTGTGTTGAAGCATATATTGTCTAAACAATATTTAATTATTATTAAGAAGCATTTTATGCAGAAATACAAACATGGTTGAAATTAAGGTCACCTAACAGAGATTAAGTGTTGTAAAATCAATTTTTCTTACCTTTAGACTCTCAATTTCCACTGTTAGTGATTCAATCTTCTGAGTGTCTTCAACAATCACCTGCGTTTCTTTAACAACAGGGGGTGCTTCATCAATAGCTTTCTTTGCAGCCTCACGCTCCTTTATAAGTAATGCATTGGTTTCATCAAATTTGTTCTGCATCTCCTGCAGTAAATTCTGCACTTTTGCTATCTCTTGTGCTTTGGATTCTTCTAGGTTGCTCTACAGGATTCCAAATAGTTTTCTTTAGGGCTGCTGTCTTATGCTGAAATTGATCTTCCAAAATTTATGTATCTGCAAAGCGTATATCTCACCCTTAAACTTTTCTCTAGTTGAAGACGCCAAGTGAGTTCCTCCACTCTTTTTTCAAGCTTGTCCTTTGCCTCTTTAAGTGCACCAGTTTCTCTTGCAGCCTAGCAAATGGACAGGAACGTTAACTGAGAGTAGAAAGAGAGATATCAAAGAATTAGGAATAATAAAGTGAGGTTTGTGGCTTTGTGCTACTTTAACATTAAAAAATGAGTCATATAGGAGCAGCTTAATTGGTTTCATTCTACCATTCACAAAACTACCAAAAAGAAAAAGGACTGTACATGTCACGTGATGGGGTACTTTTTCCTCTGTTTAGTAGAAGATTTATTTTATATCTACCACATATTTCATATTAAAGATATGATTAATAAAAGAAGTTAAAATAGAAAATAGAATGAAAATGAAATTTTTGGCTCCTATAATAAGAAATGAAGGTAAAATCCAATTTGTATTTTGTATAGAGGACAATTTTATCTTGTTTTCCCTTTATCATGATAATAATGACGATAAACAAATATATGAATATAAAACTACAAACCTTTCTGTTATTATGAAACTTGCTTTTGTAACACAAAACATCAGATATTATATTTTTCCTTAAGTGACTTCAGTTATATAGGTTGGATGCATTTGCATTTTCATTGTCCTGTTTCTCATGATTAAGACAGGATGGTTAAAAAGGCAATGGAAAATAAAGAAATTTACCATTTTCAGTTTCCTAAGTTCTCTCCTGGCCATGAGACCCCTCCATCGGCATTGGGTGACAATTGAACCTTTCTTGAGCTTCTTATAATATGAAGCAGCTTTGTGGCACTGCCACTGAGCCTGCAATTTTTCAAGAGTTTAAATATTTAATACTGACAACCCTTCTCAATGTTCCTAATCATATAGCAGTCAGCTATGACCTGAATAATGATGGAAGCCTTAGCCTGTTTCCTAAATCTGAACTCCTTGAGGGAAGCAATTGCCCTTAAAGCCGTTTGCACAGTAAGCACTGATGCTTTGAGTTTAGTATAGGATTTCATAGCTCCATATCTACGTATATTCTTCTGAATTTTCACTGCAGCTGCATCCCTTCTCAATTTGTTATAAAATTTGAATGCAAGTCTTCCTGCAAAACATATTATGAATGTGAAAAACCTATAGAGAACGGAGACCGATTAAGCAGTAAGATGTCCCAGATAACTGAGGCACACCATTCTATTTAGGGAAGTCCATATTATTGACCTATCCTAAAAAAATGATTTAGGTTGTGCCTTTTATAATATTTCACCTCTCCAAAGAGCCTGCATAATTGTAGTGTTCTTGCGTAGTGCAAGATAATGTTTACGAGCTTGATGGGTTCGTATACGCCGTTGAATAGTTTTTGCTGCATTACCAAGCATTTGAGCTCTCCGTGCATCTAGTTCAGCCATCTGACCAGCTCTTAGGAAAACCTTTGTTTGTCCAATCTACACAATTGACAGCCAATCAAATGAACATTGTGCCATTGAATGCGACTGGAGCATAACATACATATATAAATGTCATGAAAATGCACAATACCATTGTTGGCATTATTTAATTATAGCCAAAAAGAGGTATTATATATTAATGATAAGAGTGAAATAATAAGGTGTAACATTTTGAAGTACCTGATATCCTTTAAGCCCTGCTTTTTCCAGAATCTTCAGGCAAACAGTCTTCTCATCATGACTGCCCATAGGTGAAAAAACAGCAGTTTAGCACTCAATTTGGAACCAAAATGTTGGTTGTAAAGACCAAAATTCCTTCTCCTTTTGTACAATGGTTACAGAAGAAGAGTTCTTACTGTATTTCTGTGATCTCTGGAGCAAGAAGGGAAAATCGGTTTATAAATTCAAAGAAAGCTCGGCGCGTAGGGTAGCCAGCACAACTGATTCTGATTGCCTCTAAAACACCCTGTATGGGCAAGCATTAGAGACCACCGAAGAAAGGTTGAAAATGTGACTATACCAGGACCATACTTTTGTACTAGCCATCACACAGATTGAAGTAAAGGAGGAATATCAAGTTATATTTTCAAACCATACTCACACCACAGCGAAGTTGCTGCATGACATTGGAATTCTCAAAAATTGCAGGCTTGAGGAGGTTGTTTGGTTTCACACATCTAACGTAATGAGGCTGTGTAGAGCTTAGTATTTCCATTAATTGCTGTAGTTGCAGCTGCACCATTCAGGATAAGAAAGCATGGTTAGCTTCATGATTAAAATATTACAGTTCAATTTGTAAGCCCTGACATGGGTGCATGTTGATGCATGATGCTTTTTTATTTTTGTAGACTAAATCCATACATCTAACAATGAAGACCAAGAAAAGAATGACACCTTAAATCGAGAACCAATTGAAGAAAATTTAGAGGATTTGGATGTCTCCTCTGGAAGTGGAGGAAAAAGGCCTGCTACAAATGGACAATTGGAAGCACTCAATAAATCTTGATGCTCAGCAACCACGTAATCTTTGTTTTTGTCTAAAAACTGATCAGACTGGTAGTGCACCTGCAAATTTATGACAGTAGAAATGAATATACAACAATTTCTCATTTTTTTTTTGCTGAAGTTGGCGCTGAGATCAAATAATACCTCGCCAGCATAATGAGAAATAATGAAATTTGTTCGAGACAGTTTTGGCTTAACAAAGCGTTTGTGATTCTTAAATGTCTGATAAAGTTTGTTTGAAAATGTTTCATGTGTGGACTTTGGAAACATACTGCAAGAAAAGAGAGGGAAGTTAGAATGAAGGAGTTATCAATATCTTTGTATCAAAAACGTTGTAAAACAATACGGTAAAAGGTGGTTCATGTCACCGCAAGGAAAGGGATAAAATTTAACTAGCAAGGTATAAATCTCCATCCTTTAATGAAGAAATTCAAGGGAGGAAACAATATTTTACCAAGCCTCATCAAGGAGTGCAATTATTCCTCCAGGTTTCTGTAAAAATGAAAAACAATATAAGAGATTAGTACAAAAAGAAAAAGACAACTGGAATGATAACCTGAAAAAGGGATTGAATTTAGACAGATTGCAAAATAACCCAAATTACAACCAAGTGAAAGACCAATCAGTAACAGCAGTTAATTGTAAATTAAAGAGATTGTATGTGATACACAATAGGGCTCTTGTGTTCACGTTCACCCTCACTCCCATCCCTTCTCTTGCTTCTCCTCCTTTACAAATGTTTCCAGTGATGTAAATCTTTAGTTAGCAGAATTTCATTATTTAAAGGAAATGCATTGTCCCATAGAATAGGTTGTGGAATGGAATTTAATAAGACAATAAGCGAATGAAAAGCATAGTAGCAAGAGTTTTCTATTTCATTAAGTTTTGAAACATAGAAGTTGACTACTTTCTAACTAAAAAATCATAGAGTGAGAGAAAAAGGAAATACAATGGGACCTTTTCAATAAGGTCCAAGACATCTTGGTTGTCAACAAATTCAATGTAGCTCCAATTGATCCGCTCCTTCGTGTATTCTTCTTGCTCCATCTTAAACACGTGCTGGAATTCATAATAAAAAGTATTTTAAGCAGGGAAAAGATGGTCATAAGAAAACATAAGTGCTTATCATGGTCTGAGATGTTGCCTGATTGAAATGTTGCTGCAGCTTCTCATTTGTGAAATTAATGCAGAACTGCTCAAAACTGCAGAGCATGATAAGCTGAAAATAAGTTGCAAAGGATTGAAAACAAGCAGAGGTCGTTGCTTTCAATATTTTCAGTAAGAGGAACGTTAGCAACACTCTTTCGAACACTGTCCTTATTATTGGGTTGAATTAATTGAAAATCACAATCTTAGATGGTCCCACTGCAAAATGTGGAGAGAGACTCCTTTAACGAAAAGTAGAACTCACCAAAAATTGTGAATTCCAATAAATCTTAATAAATGATAGTGTTGCTAGCATTTCTCTTTTCAACGATGTGAAGTACTTGTATAGATGGGCATGTTTCTTCTGAATTACATATTACCTGTTAGATTTAAAGCTTTCAAAACCATAGATATCAAGCACCCCAATCAAAGATTTAGAACTGGAGTCCTGTCCAATTGAATTATTAATCTTGTTCACCAACCTGTTAACCACCACATAAATGAACCCAAGATCAAAACCAGAATTCTAGATCCTTTACCTTGCTGTATTTTGTGCGTTCATTTCCCACTTTCAGCATCTTACCAGTCAAAGAGCCTAGAATAAATTGTTTTTGCCAAGCCATCTCTGCTGACTGCTGCACTTTCTGGATCAAGGCTTCGTTTTATAACTTCCTCAGGGGTGATCATGACACGCTTGCATAATGCATCTTCCAAGGAACCAGCATCGCACCTAATAAAGTGGGAGATCCAATGATGACAATCATCTTAAAGGCAGTTCAAAATCATATGGGTATGGGGAGTAACAATACAGAGGCATTCATACATAAGAAGCTCAGCAGTAGTTTTTAAGTGGAAATTGGCTTTATCATCTTTTGGAACTGATGAATCAACTTCCTTGCCTTTTGTAAAATCAATATTCCCTATATGAAGAATCGCAGCAACAACTCTGAAAATTGCTTCCTTACAGAAAAACGGCAAGTAGAGAGGTAAGAACCGCGAGGATAAATTTTCTGTTTTCTAGGCAAAAAGAAGCTAATTTCATGCTCATGCAAAAGAAATACCTGTTCTTTTTGGCTTATTCCAACAATATCCATAGCTCTCCTGGTAGCAAGATACTCACGAGAATCACTTATATCAGCCAGGTCATAGCATTTTGACTGGTTAAGGTAATGAAATGTTGTAGGACTTCCTAATTTGTATTTATCAATTTCCTGTTAGCAAACATTGCAATGAGTTGACATAATTAAAAAAAATCCCTCAAAAAGTAGATTATGCAGAAAGTAACCTCCTGGGGTGCAGCACAAAGAAAATAAAAGCAGTGGTAGTTGCGTTCAGGATCATTAATCTGGCAGACCCGAGATCTCTCCAGAAGGTATGTTCGAATGGCTGCTCCCGAGATTCTACCACTCTTGTCAAATTGGATCTCAACAAATTTACCAAAACGACTGCAAAATTAAGAAATGGAGAATTTGAACTAATTTATCAATAAGAAATTGAACTTAAATACACATCATGTAGAAGTCAATGTTTCAATTTGGAAAGAAAAATTGATAAACAGAAATTAAGTTAATTGTTGTTATTAACATATTATATTCTGGCAGTACAATATAGAACTGGGGGATTGCAATGAGACAAAATGGAAACCATATCAGATCAGGTTATGGAGGAGAGTGAAACACAAACAATCCGTTATTGCCCACATGTCACAAACACAACAAAAATAATCTATACATCAGGGTTTCTCGTAGAAGTAAATCAAGGGCTTATTTACTTCCCAGCCGTAAGACTTACCTGGAATTGTTATTCCTGACAGTTTTAGCATTGCCAAATGCTTCCAGAACTGGATTTGACTGCACTCAGATTAGTTAACACAGAAGTCTTAGATGAGTCAAGTTTAAGACAAAAAAGAAAGGGTGAATATCATAGTTTGAAATAAAAGAATGAACACTTGTTAGACTTAAAAAAAGGGTAATTTGTTCAATCATACTTCAAGAACTTGTTGCTCAACAGTTCGACCTTCAGTGGCAGCCCTACCACCTAAGAAGGCAAGATATCTCATAAGCATTTTTGTAGTTTCAGTTTTACCAGCTCCACTTTCCCCACTGACCAAAATTGAATTGCTTTTTCCTTCGTGAATCATTGCCCTAGTATTAATGAAATCATTAGTCTAAATTTAGTCAGAGAAAGAATCCGAAAATGGATAAATAGGAGAGTTTAGATTACCTATATGCAACATCAGCAATGGCAAATACATGAGGACTTAACTCTCCAAATGGTGCTCCCTTGTATTGTTGCATCATGTGGGAATCATAAATATGAGGTAGCCTTTGGAATGGATTTATTGCAATCAGTATATTACCAGTATAAGTCTGCAACGGCAATTAGTAAAATAGGTAACAACTTGTTAGACAAATAAACAGTGCTGGATTTTATCATATTAAAGGGAAGAGAGACATACATATATTTCATTCAATTCATATCTAGTTTTTAAGTTCTGCAGGACTCCGGGCTCATGCAAATATGAAAGCTTAGTCATATCATCCACTCCACCTGCAGGAGCTTCCATATCTTTGGGATATATTTTTGATAACTTTGTCACCACCTAGAAAAAATAAAAATTAAAACATGGGCAATGATTCATTGCCTTACCACAATATTTTGCACCTTTTACCAATCAAAAACAGGCAATAGAAAAAATAATCGACGAGTATAATAAACAATTATTTGTCTAACTAAAGAACAAATCCCCAATGGTGATAACCCAAACAAAGTAGAAAAAAAGATAAGAAAACAAGAGACATGGTCATAATTTAGCTTACAAGCGCAACAGCTTTTACAATATTTCCAGGAAGTTAAACATTAACAACATTCCACAGATCCTGGATCATGTCTTCAAAGGATATAAGGGATGGGACAAGACTGGGTGGATGTGGGTTTCACTATCCACACTACATCTTTGAAGAAAAATTCATCATCATCCTCATACTTAATGGTTATGAAATTTGTCTCATCCAATCGAGAAACGAGTATACTTGTTCCCGCGCTCATACCCGTTTCTTTATTGTTCCAAATATTAATTAAATAAATTTTTTAGAAAAAATAAAAATAACAACAAAGAAACATCATTTTATCAAGTATTTAATGTTAAAAGGTTACACATTTTATTTTCTCCAATGTCAAATATCAATAAAGAAATTATAATTATATAAGTATCAAATAAAAATATTAAACCACAATTGAATAAATGTCAAATAATAAAAAAATGATTAAATGTACGCCTTACAAATAAGTTATGAAACCAAAGACCAAAAATAAGTTAATATAAGTTTTTCATTTTAGCTAATAAATTAAATACGTTTTGGTATTTTAAAACAAGAATGGGTGAGGACTAGAACTGGTATTGGTATGGGGAGAGGGATGAGACAGATATCCATGTACATGCTTATCCCCGTTCCCATATCTAATTTAAAAAATTGAGTATTACTCATACCCATATATGTACCAAGTCAATGCAAAGATTT
Source organism: Vigna angularis (assembly GCF_016808095.1). Taxonomy (NCBI): domain Eukaryota; kingdom Viridiplantae; phylum Streptophyta; class Magnoliopsida; order Fabales; family Fabaceae; genus Vigna; species Vigna angularis. The sequence goes on along the minus strand of NC_068975.1, from coordinate 26,979,258 downwards.
TCCATCAAAGTTGGGACGAGTTCGGACAATACCTCAGGACATGTTCATTTGTCATCCCTATATAAAGTATTGTGGTTAGATTTATATATGCTTATGTTGCTCTTGAGGTTTTGTTAAAACAAGAGATGGCATTGGGCAGTAAAGAAGAATCTAAAGGCATATTTTGTCTTTCTGGGGTCTATGTTATTACAGGTTGTTGCAAGCTCTTGTAAATTTTATGGATTACTTTCTTTTTCCCTCGTGTAAAAGGATTGATACTCCTTGTACCAAGTATAAAACATGGAGTTTGCTTGCTGACAAAAAAAATCCAAAACTGGGAATGTCAAGAACAAATAAAGAATATTTATTGTTGGATCTCTTCCTTAAGGTTCAGTGCTTTCACTTTCTTTTTTGTTTCTGCAAGCAATTATAGTACAGATTCAACTACAGACTGACAGTACAATAAACATAGACTGAGCACAACAGAGAAGTTAACCATTCTCATCACTGCTATTCGCTCTTTTATAACAACTTACTGGTGATAGAAAAAACGAAGTGAACTCCGTATGGAACTTATTCAAGAATGCAAAATAAGCACAAACCTTCTTTCCATTGGTTGTATGAATTTCAGCATCCTTTCCCTTGATATTTGATACCTGTCCATCAATCCAAGATACATCTGGATCTTCAACCCAGACATGAGAACCCACAGTAATATTCACTGGATTCCCCTGCAAATGGAGATAAGAAAACAACATCTTATCAATTCAAAAACCAGCACAGAACACATGCAATCCATGATAGAGTCAAAAAAATCCAATAAAGTTCTTAGACGTAAACTTTTAAACAGTCCGAGGCAATGTTAACGCATTATCCGTCCCTCGAATACACAAAGACGTCGAATCGATGCAAGCCTCACAGTGTTACAATGTATAATATCGGATACGAATACGTGTTGGATAGGAAATGTAACACAAATCGAACTACCGGTGTTACAACACAAGCATCCAAATGAAACATAGCATTTTGTTTTGCGCACAAACAGCATCAGCATAACGAGCTAACAAGCAATTGAATGATAAAGAGCAAATAGCAAACAGTTATTATAGTGATACAAAATTTCGAGGAATTAATTGTGCGATAGTTATAAATTGAGAAAGGATTGAGCGTAATCGAATGGTGCAGAAAATAGAAATGCAGGTAGGTTAAGATGAAGGAGTGTTACGTACCATTATTGAGGTGCAAAGCGGAGAGTGTTGGAGAGCTTAGGAAGCATAAAGAGAAGTATAGAAGGGAATGGCGATGGCGTGGTTGAGGCGTGAGGAGAAGGAAGGCGGAGATGGAAGGGTGCGTGAGGTGAAGGTGGTGCAGGTGGAAGTCGAAGTGAGAAGTGGAATGAGGATCGAATGGTTCTTGGAAAGGACGCGCCATTGTTCAACACCTCCTCCTGTAACTTCGCCACTTTCTTCTTCTTCCCTCTGCTTTCGCGCATTCGACTCCCCTCTCTCCCACTTTTAGCGCACTCGGTCCCTTCTCTTCTCTTCTCTTCTCCATACTTTCCATTCCTATAATGTAAAGATATTACCAAACAAATTTCCTTAATTTCAATTAATATTGGAAAAAGTCTTCATTTTCTGATAATTTTTCTTCATTTTCACATGTTTTTATTTAATCTAAATCATTTAACTTTCTAATTTTATTTGTAAAACTCTTATTTTTATTAGATTTTAATATTTAAAGAAATTTAGTGTTATAAAATAAGAAATAATTAATGTTTATTACAGATATTTTAACTCCAATATGATATAAAAATTATTTGCAACGATTTTATAAGTCGTTAAATGTCGAGGTGGTTTATAAAAATGAAAAAGTTTGAGAGTGTGTTATTTTTTAAGATGGACTTAAAGAGGGTGAGTGAATAAATTTTGAGGTAAAATTTTTGTTATTTTTTTCTTAAAGATTTGTAAATAAAAGTTAAGGAATTTAAGGTAAAATTCGTGAGAAAATTGTGAGTAATTTGATTAATATGATAAATAAAAAAATTAATATATTAAAATATAAAATCATTATTTTTCTCTTAAGATAAAAATTAATATACTATTACTATTATTATATATGTAATATATATTATTATTAAATATTACTAAAATTATTATATATAATATATATTATTATAATTTTACTATACATATAATATATTATTATTATTATATAATAAAATTATTAATTGTTTTTAGTCTTTTTGGAGAAATTTTAATATTCATAATCTCTACTGCTCTTAAAGGCTATTAAGCCCCCAAGACTAAGACCTCCTGCTACTCCTTACCACATGGTTGAATCCTCTCTACATGAGAAGAAAGACCATTGGAGTTTCAGGATGACCCCCAAGACTAAGCTTCTACTCTTATTCTTCACTAAGAATCTCACCAAGAGATCCTACACATATGGAACTTGGTTTACAACTTGTATCACCTTACCACCACTTATAACCATACACTTTTTGCTACATACATACTTGTTTGAACATCACAATGCAGTACTATCGATGCAAGGAAATACTTCACCAATCAACCACATAACACATCAATCAAACACAACAGGAGATGTAATTAAAGAACCAGACTCAACACTTGTCGCACAGCGCACCACCCTCGCATGGCGAGACTGGCGCTATTCACATAGCGCACCCACCCAGGTCGCCTTACGAATTAAGTCTGAATAAGCATCAGACTTTGGGTCTCTCGCATAGCGCACCCAGGTCGCTATGCGAAAGTCCAGACAGAGACCAACCCTCCCTAAACTCTCGCTATGCGCCCCACTCGCCATTCGAATTAAATGGGCAGTGGTCCCAGACCACCACCAGTCGCATAGCGACAGGACTCGCCAGGCGAGTCCACAAACAGAGAGCAACACCCTCTGATAATTCACACGACGAACCAGCTTGCACAGCGAATTACCCAGACAGTGAGCACTCTCTACAGGGTCTCGCTATGCGAGACAGCTTGCATAGCGACTATGCATCATCTGCAGAACGCGAATTCTACAGAATCACACACTCACCCTAGCCCTTACCATTTCCAGGCCTCTTGGCCAACTTCTAAGACTTCTAAATCGTGATTATATCCAAATTGAACCTGTTTATGTGATTCCTAACACTTCCCTAATGATTTTTAAGCGATTAAAACTTACTTTACTCTCTAGAACCTCTACATCAACAACCTAATGGCCTAAGATCCATTCTACTGTTTTTAACATGTTTTAGACCTTCATTATGTGCTTAACAAGTTACATTTAGCCCATTTAAGTTGCCCAGACTGTCCTATTCTGCTCTAGACCCCAAATGCCCAATTTCAACACCTCACTTCCCTTGAACTAACCTAAACTCCTGCCTAACTGTTAAACTATTCACCAAATTGACACTAAACCGGAATCTCGCCCCATCCCATTCCTACATGTTCACTTTACAGCCTTTTTCATTCATCCAAAACGATTCCCAAACAAACCACTACAGCCACATCAACCACATATCTCAGTTCATAACATCCAGTATGCTTAAAATATAAAATACAGTCCAACAACACATTAGTTCAGCAGTCAACATGTACCCCCATTTATAAAACAAATTCAACCAAAACAATTTAAAAATTATAACTAGCTCCCCTTACCTTGAGGTTGAGTAGTACAATCCACTAAATTGCCCTAATCGTGCCCTTCACAACGAGAACCCAAACAGTGCCCTACAACCACCTAAATGGTGATGGAAACAGATCTTAGAGCTAGAACAGACAGAGAATAAAAAAGGAAGCACTATCCAGCTGCATGCAACCAGTAAAGTTGCATGCCCTAAGTTCAAGAAAATGGGGAAACTGACTTACCCGTCCAAATTGAAAACTAATCGGATGGATAGGAAGCCCTCAACTCCGTGAGCAAAAGAACACCACCTAGTTGAAAATCCAATGGTTCAAATGAGTGTAAGGGTAGAGAGAAGGCAAAGAAGGAAGAAGAAGGAGTTTAGAGAGAGAAAGAGAAATTGGATAATAAGCTCAGAGTTGGAAAATGAAGGAACCCTTTCTAAGGTCATTGTGCCCTTAGCCCTTTGGGCCTGACTGCCTCAATCATAAGGCCCAACAACCCTATATTTTCCAGACTCTTACAGTTTCTCTCTAAATTAAAACCAAATATATTATTTATGTAAATTTCATATTGATATTTTTTTATTAAAAATAACTTTTTAATGTATATTATTAACCCGCATTTTGTGAATTGTGTTTTTATAACAAATTTTATATAAATATTAGTATAGCATTTATATCAATAATAAGTTTTGTTGCAATTAAAAGATGGCCAAATTTATTATTTGCATAAATGTTATAAATTAATTTATTTTTATAAAAAAATTTAATTAATAATATATTTCAAATACTTATTTCTTTTTCTAAAAACATCTATACTTAATTAGTTTTAATCTTATAAAATAGATGAGTTAACAAAATATGGATTAATAATATATAATAATATAATATGTTAAAAATTTATTTTTAATAAGAATATATTTATATAAATAATAAACTTAGTTTAGAGACATAATATTGTTTCATTTTTGAAAAAAAAATTGAATCAAAGAAACAAATATAATATTTAAATTGAAATAAGAGAATGATACTTAATATTAATATATGATATGTTGATGGAAATTTTTTGAAAAACAAAATTAAAAAAGCACATATTGATACATGTGATGTGGTTAACATAATTAATAATTAAAAAAATCTGATTGAGTATTTATGTAAAAGTTCAGACGTAATTAAAATAAAAAGTTAAACATATATTAACTTAAATTTCAACCAAAAATAATTAAACCTATAATTTTAATATACATTTTAAGACTTTGTCGTAATCTTTACATTGATACAAAAGTCTTATAAAATCTCTATTTTATTATTTTTTATGATCATATCAACATACGTTAACAAAAATATTTCATAAGATTCGGTTTGAATGTTATAATTCAGTTCTTAATCTTATAACCTATTACAAAATAGATGTTTTTATTTAACTCTATAGTTGCCTTTCACGAAAAGTAACTAAGATGTGTGAATTAGGACAGATATATATTAATTGCAAATAAAACTATAAATAAAGTATGTTGTTAAACTTTTTTCATAGAGAAAATTTAGAACCTTCCAGGCTGTGATTTAATAGTTTTTTTTTCTTGTTTTTTTGCCATTTTGATAAATATGGTTTTGACCGTGTTCTTATTATAAGCCTCCTAATGATAAAGCGTGTGGATAAGATCGTTTATCTTCTTATAAACAAAGTATTATTAACCTTTTGGTATGTTGAAGGACACTCAGATTGTAGAATATTTAATGTACAATTGAGGGTGTTTGTGTTTAATAATATTGCATACTTTTTAATATCTTTAGTGATGATTTTAATGAATTTATTAAATTGAACAAAATGTATTATTAAAGTAATTGGTAACCAAGTTTTTCAACTTTTAAGACATTGATTAAGAGCTTGTTTTGATTAGTACAAACATTCTAAAAACGTTCTTTGACTAATTATCTGTTACGTTATTCATGCATGCATGATCTCAAGATCTAGTAAACATCACCCAAATAAAGACCTACTAGATACCGGATCGTTTAATTTTCTAAAAGAAGTAACTTACTGTCGGTTGATGACTGGCGAAATTTATAATCAATTCATACTATGTCGAACATAGTCCTAAGAAAAATAAAACCTAATCATGTTAAACAGGTCTATAAAAAAATAGATTAAGGTGGAGGAAATCACCCTTGTCCCCCAATTATTATCCATATCAGATTCTTTATTGATTACTATGTTTCCTTAAAATAATTACAATGTGTGTAATCTGAATAGAACAATCTATATTGCACTTGTAGAATGGACAGGTAAAAAATCAAGTGCAATTTAAAACTTCTTTCATTTGAATGAGTGCTACATGATTTGTTTTTGTATTTTTTTATTGATGAAAACAAATCTTTTGAAAATTTCAAAATTTATTAATTAATTTTGGAATTTTAAATTACTGATAAATATTTTTGTTAATAACAAATATTAAATTTTGTCAATTAAATTTATTAGTAAATTAAAATTTGTGTTATTAACAAACATTAACAATGTATTTGATAGACAATTTTGTCGATAAATTTTATCACTAATTTATTATTTCTATTATTAACGGATATTTTTATTAGATTAAGTAATAATGTTTTCTTCTTTGATGAGATTTTTTTGTATATTAACAATAAATAAGTGAAAAAAATAATAAAAGAAGAAGAGAAAGAGAAGAAGGTAGAGAAAGATAATGAAGAAAAAGAGAAAGAAAATGATAAAATTTATAACATTGAAATTTAAATATTTGAATTAAAAATAATATGTTGTTTTTAATCATTTTTGCAAATGTGCAAATATTCATAACATTTAACCGATATTAAAAAATTAATATTTTATGTCGCGTTAAAATTAACATTAACACATTTTATTTATTAAAAATTTAAAAATAATTTTATATTTTTTTCTTAAAAAATCTTTCTTACATCACATTTGAATTGGATAACCAAACTTTATTAGAATCAATATTAATCAAATATTAACATAAATATTTATTTAATGATAAATATTAGTTATTTTGCATTACAATAAAACTTATTAAATTCTAATAATGTGAAAATTTGACGGTAATATTTAAAAAATAATATTAGATTTTGTTATAGTAGTGGTTGGTCACTCAATTTATGTTGTTTTCTTTCTTGTTAATCTTAATTAATTAAAGTGTGGAATTCAATATCCAATTCTAATGCAAGATTGCTTAAAAGATAAAACAAAAGCAACTATTAATTAATTAGTTACTTTGAAGTCTCCCGTTCAAACAATTTCTTACGACCCAAACAGTTGAATTGAAAACCAAATATTATTGATTATAATAATATTGAAAGACAACCGTGCTTATTTTATTTAGATCTCAAAATTAATGTACTAAAATTACAAAAGAAAAATCTACCCGGATATTTCGAACAGTCTTATAATAATAAAAAATAATAAAATTTTAATTATAAAAATAAATATAAGTATTTTTTACATTTTGATTATATATATTTTTTATTTATTTTGTAGATAATTTTTATTTATCTAATTTACAAAAATGTTAAATTTTGAAGAAACATTCAAATTAAAAAATGGTTGAATTTAAAAAATTTAACACTTGAAAGTTGAAATTATAAAAAAAAAAGTGAACTTAAAAGAAAAAATTAAAAACAAAAATTGAACATCAAAAAAATAATTTTCTTTATATAGTAGTATAAATATAGATAATATAAATATATATAATCGAGTTTTCAAAATGTATTGATAAACACTATTTAGTTGTTTTAAAATACTTTAATATATCTTGTATTTTAGAGGTTCAACATAATTGAGAAATATTATAAAAAACTCAATCGAAATCCAAATTTATTTTTCTTGATATGTTATTCAACATTCTCAAATTATCATATCTCTTTTAATATATATAATATTTATTCCTTTTAGTTACCCAAATAACGGAGGTGGGAAACTTTCATTGATAATGAGTTTCAAAATCACTTTTAAAATGGTCCATTAAAGTAGTTAAGTGATTCAATATAATTATTAGACTATAAAAGTAACTAAATTTAAGAGACATATGCATGAAAATAGTAAAGAAAAGGTGAATATCATATTGATGTTCATGAAATCTCTATCCTTAAACCAATACTTTCAAATCTAAAATATTAAAAATAAACAACATTTAAACTTACAAAATTATTTATTCAAATTTTAAATAAATGAATATCAATAAAAGATGTGAAATAATTATATATTTAAAATACTTACACTAAATATGTCAATTAATTAGATACACAGAGATATTTTAATGAATACATGAAGATATTTTAATGAATACATGAAGCTATTGTTGAATTAGACATATTTTTTCAAACACAAACAAGGAGTTATTGCTATATGTATACAAAATAAAGTAAAAGATTTTATTACAGTATTAATAGAGGTGATAAAACGATTAACCTTATCTATGTAACAGACTAGGTCAAATTGGTCTATGCACTTAAAAGATAAATTGAATATTACAACTCGGTTTGTCGAATTGCTAAGCTAGCAAGTTCACATGTTGGTGGGTTGACAGACTATCAAAGGATTGTCGGGCTAAAGTAAGGTTATATCGAGCTGTCACATAGGTTGTCAAACTAATGTCAAACTGTTGGGTTTCATTTGAATAATTTATCACTTACTTAAATTAACATTAATGATGTCAGGTTGTCATAATGGCCTGAGTGTTATTACGGGCGAGATTGAGTTCCTTATTTTTATGTTTCTTAATGTTATGTAGACTTGTCGAGTTGTCCTGGGTATTGTCCTAGGTGAAAGCAAGTTTCTTACAATTAGGTTTTGTAATGATATCGAGTTGTCGAGCTAATAAGAACAAATTGTGTCGGGCTGTCAGGTTGAATAAGTCATCTTGACCAACTTTTTTTGATCAAGTTATTGGACTGACTTGCTGACTTGACCTTTTTTGCCGCTTTTAATTATTAATATGTAATTATTCTTTATATTTATAATTTTTAATAATATTATTAAAAGTTATAAACATAAAAAATAATTACATACTTTTTAATAATATTATTAAAAATTATAAATATAAAAAATAATTACATACTAATAATTAGGAGTGAAAACAAAATTCAATGGCAAAAAAATACTACTAATAAATATATGAACAACAAATCAGGCAATCCAAAATAGAATTAAATTAATCTATATAACATATATTTATTCTATTTGCAAAGTGCAAAATTAGTTTAAATGAATCTTGTCAGAATCCATTTAAAACGCCCCCAAAACCTCTCTGAGCGGACGCCATGTGTCAAGCAAAGGGAATCTGGAAATCAGAAAGTGGGAGACAGGTATGGGCAACTGAGTGGCCGTTCGTCCTTGACGATTGTAGTAAAACTTGGTTTTTCAAAATTCATGTCACTCTCTGCATGCAACCATCTTCTTCCAAATTCTGAAACTTCATTTTTCTCCTCCATCTCTCTAAAAGCTCTTACTTCTCTCTACAAAATCTCACTCTTTCTCTTCTTCGATCACCACTCAGGCACCATTTCTACTTCTCCCGCATAGAGGGCGTCCGTTTGAACCGATCAGTTTCGGATTCTGTGCTGGTAAGTTCATCTCTCTCAACCGGATGGTTTTTTTTTGTGCATGCAAACTCAGGTTTCGATTGCATGAGGTTCTTAACCCCTTTCTGAACGCCTTTCGGGTTTTTCATTTTGATTAGATTCGTACCTCAAGAGTGTAGTCTTTTAAGAGATTGGTGGTGAGCTATTCTGTTCAAACTGTGAACGTTCGGTCACGTTAGAGGTAAGGGAAGCTTATATAATTTGATTGTATGTTCGTTTATACGTTCGTTTTGAATGGATGCATGTTTGTTGAGTTGTTGAATGAATATGAAGTATGATTGTTGATATGTTTTGACTGTACGAATATTTACTATGATATGGATGTATGAATGTATGAAAATAGATGTTGAAGAAATGAATTGATATAAAGAATGATAAGTATGTAATTCCATATGAGAATGTATGTTCGTCACTGAATGGTCTTTGACCGTTTGGTTTTTCTTGTGGACTCGGTTGTAATTGGATTCTTTCATATGGAGAGAATTCCAGTTGAGGTCGAGCGTCTTCGTTTTGTAATACTTGTACATGAGCGTTCGACCAAGGGTAGTCGTTCCTTGGTATTTGGTTATAAACCCAAGTATATCTATATGTATTTGTATAATTCGTTTGTTCTTAAACACTACTTAAAATGGTATCTATTATATTTATCAAGCCTTTCTCTATAAGTTTAGTAGTGTTTGGTCTTATACCAAGTGCTCGTACTAAGCAAGTGCTTGGTCTTACACTAGGCACTCGTTCTCGGTTCTGTAAGCTACCTTTATAATAAGAGCGTTCATCCGAACTCAATAGAGTTCGCTCTCTACAGTACTCGGTCTTCGACTAGCACTCGTTCCCCTTGAAGTTAAACTCATTCAAAAAACTAAGTATATATGTAGACGATCGGTTTATTCACCTGATCTAGTTAAGTATCATTATTTGATGTTCCACATTGTCTGTCTCAATTGGTTTCAGCCTAGAGTTTTAGTATTCGGCCTAGGCTTGTTGGCGTTCGGTTTAACTATCGTGAGTCAGTTCATTCAATTGGCTCATCTAGTAAATAACATTTAGTTCTATGCGTCCTCGAGAAATATTATGGTAATCAGTTTTTCTATAACCCGATATTCACTCCCTTGGGTTTGATACGCTTATGGAACTGGAGACCTTTGGTCTCACTCCAAGCGTTCGGTCTTGTTCAGGGTTAAAGTTCAGCGTTCGACATTTTGATATCCTAAGAGATATTTATTCAAATTGATCTCATTGAGGTCTTATTAATGAAAGATGATGAAATATGATGTGGATGAAATAACTTGAGTTATGAACGAGCGTTCCGGGGAGGAATAGCTCATGATTGTAAATTGGAAATTGGTAAAGTATGAATGTGGGCATGCTAAGCTGGCGGTTCATCCTGATATTCGTGATTACTCCTTTCTCACGTAGAGAAGGGTAAGTCATGTGTGAGAATGACAGGAAGTCCTCGTCCTTATGGTTAATTTGGACGTACGGACTAACCTCGAGTGGCAACTGTTGAGGGTATCTCAGTTACTACATCACCCGGGTGCATGAACGTCGTAACTACACAGAATTCATACAGTCCGGATAGTCAGAGTCTAGTGTTAGGCTTTGCATGTAAAAGTGAATGAATTATCATGTTTATCTGAATTGTGTGAAATCTATGTTGATGCGTGAATTAAATTACATAAGCTTACCCTACTTTCTGTCTTGTATGTTTTGTACGTTCGGTGTGTGTCCTTCTGTTGCAATGATCATCCGTGTGGATGTGAGCAGAATGAGAAGCGTTGCTGGAAGAGGCGCTGGAAGAAGAATATTTGGTAGAGGTAGAAGTTAAGACCGAACAGTAGAACCGTTCAGTCAGTTGTTGGTTTCTTTGTATGACCGTTCGGTCACCTTTTGAATACTTCTTTTGTAAGGTCGTTCGACCATAATCGTACGTTCTATTTTTTGTAAGACTGATCTGTAATATTATTAATTTGTGATAAGTCTCTTATATTATTTTGATACTGTATTTTTGAAATGTTACAAATCTCGTATTGGAAATAATTTATTTCCGGGCAGAAACATAAATAACAACACACTATACTCTGTATCCATCTTCAAGGGACACTACTCATTGGATTCTATATATTTTTTGGTTTTATTGATGAAGACATGTTCTTTTTTAGGTTGTTTTTTTATTCACGTCTGCTTGAATATGATTTAATATTACTGAAACATTTTCTTTCCCGTGAACTTCAATAACCTTGACTCTTGACTTTACTTACAAAATAGTAAAAGTACTATAACGAAATGGAATATATAGTCTTTATTTATTCTGTATAATCTTAGAGAATAATTCTAATATACAGAAGATCAAATATATGTTTGGAATAGAAATTATGTATTAAATGAAATTTATTTTTCGAACCGAGTTTAACGAAAACATCACTTTTCAAGATAAAGATAAAAGTATATTATAGCTCAATTTAAAACCAAACTCAACTAAAATTTATGTTAGAAATGTATGAATTAAAAATAAAAAAAATTAGTGATATACAAAAGAAAAAACGATACCTCACCCAAAAATCTAAGTATTTTCTATGATAAAAAGGATTGAGCTCAGCGGACTGAGTATGGCAAAAAAAAGTGAGTTGAGACAATCTTTTCAGTTTATCAATTCGACACAACTCATTTCGCTTAGTCGGACAAGTTAGCTCGATAATATGATATCATTAAAAAAAACTGAACTTGTCTTTGCTCAACCTAACAATTCGACATTACTAAAAGAACTTAAATGTAAGAAACTCGTCTATCACCTTTTAATTACACTGAATAAAAACAAAAAAAAGTTAAATAATATATTAATAAAAAAATCTCATAAACATTAAATTTGAATAATTTGAACGTGGTGTCCATGTCTTATACTAACTCATTCTAATAAATGAACAATTTTCTTTTCCTGTTAAAAGATAAAAATTCAATAAAAATAACTGCTTAAATTGTTTTCACAATACAAAAGAACAGCATGGTTGGCAATGACAGCAAGCAAATATTGTTTCATACATTAACCCTGTCATCCAAGGTTTTGACTGAGTTTGAATATTTGTCACAGCTAACCCAAGACACTTAAATATGAATTGAATGTTTACAAAATTGCTAAACCTGTTAAGGAATTGACCCACATATATATCTATATTCTCTGTCAGACTGTCACTTAGCCAGAGAGGAACATTGAACATTCTTAGTTTTCCTCATTCTTCGAGATACCTTTATGCAATATTCAATTCCTGCATTGAAAGCTTTGCTTTTCATCACTTGACCTTGTTTTAACTCACTTTTGGTCGACACAGTTTAATCAAAACAAATAAGTTCAAATATTTTAAAACCATTCACTTGCACGCAACCGACTTTCTAAAAATAAAATAAAAAAGCACCAACCTGATCTGATTTCATATAAAAAAACAATCAATGGGTGAAACCCAAATGAAAGTTCTCCCTTAATCTAGAAGGGTGGAATATGTTAGAATCATAGACCGTGAAACAAGATCATTGTTGAGTGAGTACTAGGGTTGGAAAACGACCACATAGTAAAAAATCAAACAAATTTTAATAAAATAAAACGAAACGCCGTCATTTTAGAACAACATAGAGAGTGAGCCACCACCTAATGAAAACGAAAGGGAACCCTTCAACCATACACGTACGTAGTAGCTAAGTAGCAGTAAGTAACATATCATACCCATGAGTCATGGGTGGTGTCCCACATTACCATTTTCTACACTCATTCAACCATTTTTCCAAATTTGTCATCTCCTCGAACATTAAATAATACATAACCCTGCTTCTGGGAAGCCTCAGCTCTTACCATTCACATTGCCAAGTTCAAATTGTTGCCTATAAAAGCCACCATCATGTTAATAACACTTCACCTCACCATATACATCGTATATACATATATTATATACATATATTATATACATATATTTATACGTACGTTTACATTAATACATGGGGAAACTGAGATATGATCCGAATTCCTACCAGCAGAGCAAGGAGTGCAGCAGCAGCGGCATAAAGATGATGCATAAAACTCCAAAGAAAACAGTGAAAATAACCTACATATCGAGCCCTGTGTTGGTTAGGGCCTGCGATGCTTCTGAGTTTCGGTCGGTGGTTCAACAACTCACGGGCAAAGACTCCAACAACGTTGGACATGGTTCTACTATGATGCATGGTGAAAGGGTCATTCAAGGTGTACGTGGAAGTGAAGATGGTGATCAGTTTCATCATTACAACACCAACAGATCAATGGTGATGAGTAGTTCTGTGGAGTTGGATGAAGAGTATTTCTGGAAAGAACTTTCACACTTTGCTCTTCCATCACCCTGTGTACTTGCATGATACGTATTCATTACGTATATGAATACGTATTTTATGGAACTAATAATCGAACACTGATTGCTACTGTCTTTTCAATTGCAGCAACCCTTTCTCATCAGTGCTCTCACTTTTTTGCCATTTACTTTCCAAATCACTGTTTTGTAAAGCTTAACGTATATGTGTGAAGAATTAAAACAATCAGATTAGTTCTATACGAAAATAATTTTAAATTAGAGTTACTTTCTAAGAATATTTATTTTCTAAAACATTCTAATATAATACTCTAGAATCTATCCTATTAATGAATTTATAATAACTGTTAAAATTCATATTCATTATTTTTAATATAACAAGGTATTATAAATTTAACTCAGAAAATTGATATTCTATTTCAAAAAATTTAATTATTTTATGATACACTTATCTGATCTCATTAAATATTTCTTAAGTTTTTTTACTAGATGTTTTTAGTATTCTTATAATCACCTCAGGTTGAGTAAATAATTGTTAAAACCAATATTTAGCCCATTGAGATTAACGTAAACAGGAGTTGTCTACAAACCAATCTCAACCTATAAGTTTTATATTATAGGTTCGTCTTCATATTTTGTGAACTCATAATATTTTTTTTCTCAGCAGAACTCATAATAAAATAACAGATATAAATATCTTACATATATTAATTTTAAATTTTAATATCTAAACACGTATTTTTAAAAAGTATAAAAATAAAATTTTTAAAATTAAAAGATAATATTAAATATTTTGTCATATAAAATGTAATTTTAATATAACAAAAGTAAACATTATCTTAGGTCTAATTCATTCATGGCTCAATTTCAGCATCTCTAGACGATCTCATAACAATGCATACTCCAATTTAAAGGAAGAAAAATAATAATGTGATCACTATTTTGTTATATATGTAAACAATTGATTTTTTTATAGTAAAAATCAATAATATAAAGTTAGTAGGAGACAATTTAAAAATTGAAAAGAGAATTAAGCCCTTTCTTGCGTCTATGAAACCTCTTTTTTTTCTTTTTCTAATTTTACTTTTGGTAAAGTAAGGAATAGAAGCTAATTTAATTTTGGTAAAGTAAAGGAATAGAAGCCCAATACACCAAAACCTTCTCCTAAAACAAACCAAACATTCTTCTCATATTATAGTTTTTGTCACTTTTTTTTGTATAAAATTTAAGATAGGTATCAATATTACTTTGACATATACCTAAAAAGATATCTATTATTTATCATGACATAAAAATTGAGTAAATAAAAAAAATAAAAAACCAAAACATATATCCATGTAAAGTAAACAAAACAAACTTTTCATAATGCCTATATAAATTTAAATATGGGAAGGAAAAAATAATAAAAAAAAATTGTCAAATACAAATTTTAAAATAAAATGACAAATCTCATTATGAAAAAAAAAATATAAGTTTATTATAAAAATTAAAATCGAGTATCATACAAAGACACTCTCCATTTTCCAAACCTAAAGCAACCAATTATGGATTGAAAGTATAATAATTAATTTTCTTTTAGAGTATTTATATTTTTACCAAACCTATTATCAAATTGTTAAGTAACTATTAGCTATGACAAGTTTACTTTGAGAATTTTACTCAATGTTATTTGATTCCACAACACAGCTACACTGTAAAATTTAAGAGGAAAACTATATGAAGTTACATGTTATAGTATAATTCCCTTTTTTCAATTATAACTCTTGATTTTTAAAATCAACCAAATTTACTAAGGGAAAACATCTTAAATATTTTTATCTTTCCAAATTAAAGTTTTTCTTCTTCAAAATCACACATAATTGTTCCACTTTATCTAATTATTTCAAATTTTATTTTTAGATAAATTATCATTCCAAGATTAGATGTAGCTATGATCTTCACAAATTTCTTAATTGAATTTAATACAATATTTAATTGAATTTATGTTTTTGATATTTGTGTTATTTTATGTTTTATCAGTGAAAGTTTAAACTATCGTAATAAATTCAATGAAAAATATATCAGAACATAAAATTAAAATAATTAAACCTTAAAATATACAATCAAACTGAAGTTAATCAGAACAATCGAGGGTAGGTAAAAGAAGTCCATTAACTAATGATTTTCTACTAAATTTTATTTAAAAAAAAAGACTATTTATGTAAAAGTAAATCTACTTTGTGCTCCACAATGTATCTTAGATTTAACTCAACTTAATTATTAGTGATACAAATTCAAGTAACTTGCATATAGAATCTAGATTCAGATTTCATTCCTATAATTGACATTGAGCTGGATGACATATATGTCAACCAATTCAAGAAAAAAATTTAATTAAAGTTGTTAGAGAAATGATTGTTCTAATATTATTTGAGATATAATCTATTTATACTCTATTAAATAAACAAAAAGTTAACACCAAAAGCATTGTTCTCAATCTCTTGACTAATTGAAAAAATAATTTTATATCAAAAGTGAAATTAATTGTCATAAACGTACAATCTACTTTTTATTTAAATTTTTTATACTATGACTTTGAATTATAGTATATTTAAGAGTTTAAAAATTATAAGTATCTACAAGGAAATCTTTATGGAGTGATGCAGGGAGATAGAAAGTAGTACTAAAAATGTGAAGCAGAATCTAAACTGATAAAACCAACAGCAGAGATAGAAAAAACACAGCTTTTGAACTTCACATGGACCAACCATGCTATGTGACCACAGATGTAAGCAGAAAATGTGCTAATTTGTGTAGAAAGATCAAGGCAATGGTTTGCCTCAAGCAATACTACAACATAAACCAACATTATATAATAAGCAGACAAGTTTTGCACTTAGCTACTTAACCTTGGTGTCATTGCCTAATTCTCCTAACTATAATTAACTAACCAAAAGTTTGCAGTAATTTTGACATTTTTGGGGTGTCTAGTTTCCATCTTCAGCAGACTTCAGGTAAAGGCTTTCACCTCCTTCACCTGAGCTTCCCCCTCTGCCATCACCTGAGCCACCGATATCCTGCTTGCCACTTCCACCGAGCATGCTTCTTCCATGCAAACCCTCTCCGGTGGAGCCGCGGACAAAGTCAGGAAACCCTCCAGAACCTCCTAATGTTGAACTGCCAGATCCCACATTCACATTGCTCCCTTCACTTTGCAGCATGTGCAGTCCTGAACTTCCCCCCAGTTGGCTATGCATCACTTGCTGCTGTTGAAGTGCTGAGTATGGCTGCTGGGCGTACAAATGGGAGGACCGTGCAGCCATTAGCTGCTGTGGTGTCATCTGCTGAGCTTGTTGAGCCTGCATGTAGTGTGCTCCCTGCTGCATCATCCCACCAGGAGGGTACTGCATCATCAAATCCATACATTAGTAGGGGGAAAATCATGAGCTGCTTGGGAAAGACTGGAAGATTGAGACAATGTTTAGATAAAAGTTGAAAAATTACTTTCTGTGGATTTTAGTACTACAAATGAAGAATGAAGAAATTGTTAGTTTGAGAGGAAAAGGAAAAGTTTAACATGTTACGAGTGCAAAACTTAATAAGGCATTATGTACCTGACCAGGCATGGTGGGTGGTTGGGGCTGAGAATCTGCTATTGCTGCCAAGTACATTAGATTTCTCTGTAGCCTTGCTTGATTCCTGCAAAAATTTGAGAATAAACTTATACCTCTAAGATCAACTTCAAAAGTTAGATCATTGTGGAATTCTTAACATCCCCTCATGCCTAGTTAGTACTGAACATCTCTGAATGAAATATATATAACACCAAGAGTAGACTAGACTTTGATATGATAAGGAAATTGAGAACAAAATAGGCTCAATTCAACTTTAGAAGCTAGTTTTGAAAGGAAAATTTTCTTGAGTGATTATAAGTACTGTTCAACTTCAAGAAGTATTTCAATAGCTTAAGTAACTAGATAAATCTGCAGTGACTTTATATTACATCTAACACAACCTATACTTTAAAAAATAGAAAATGCACAGTTGCACTTGTCCTTCTATCTTGCATTGAAAGCTTAATTTAAATGCAGAATTGCACTAGCAGTCTAGATGTTGAGGAGAAAACCCTTAATTTTCTCTCTATGTATAGCTGAACAATCCGAAGTTTGATTTCCACAAGAAACATTTCAGTTAATTCAGCCATACATTATTAGTTCCAACTGCATCCAACAACCAAACTTCATTTCATTAAATGAAGGCAGCTACACATTGAAAAATGACATCATTAGACTATCCATCCAAAACCAAAACTTCAACAAAACATCCCTGGAAGAATGATTTTTTCAATGATCTCCTGTTGTCTTCACTTCAAAAATCATATAATTGGACTGACCAGTTGACAGAAATGAATTTTCAGAAATATAAAATTTACATTAGAATCAATGGAGGTGTCCCAAAAAAGTTATTTTCTGTACTACAGAAATCTGTGAGAACCAGTGAAGTTATTGGAGAGAGGATAAAGAAGAATAATCCAGAGAAACAACATTAAATCAGAAGAGTTCATTCATGTGGGGAATATAGAAAGTGAGAATTTTAGGCAACTTCTCTTTCATATTGAATATAAGAACTAAAAGCATCCACACAGTGAATATCTTACAGAAAAATTAGCCAAAAAGATCTGTCACAAGATATAATCAAACAAGATAACCGGTAAGACAAGTGACATTACAAGAAACTACATTGGAGATGTATAACTTTTGACTTCTAATCTGTTTGGGATGTGAAAAAACCACATTTAGCATGTGGAGCTAAACACACTAAAACACATTATTACCTAGCATTAAATTGAGAAATCAGAAACACAAAATTCCCTTCAAATGTAAAAGGATAATTAATTAGTATAATTCTTACTCGGCACACTCGCTCAGCTTGCCAGAATTCTGGCTTTCAACAATCTTCAGGATTAAGGACTTGTTCTCATCCAGGTACTGCTTGTAAAATAATGGGGGTTAAAGGTCAATTGAATGATCAACATCATAATAGTATCATATAACTGTTGCTGAAAATAATCAAGTAAATGGGAAGGAGAACAACAAAAGTTATAAAACCTCCTTGCTGTTACTGAACTTTCTGAAGAAAATACCATATGATAGCACGTATATTTAAGAAGGTTAGAAAACAATGAAGAGTGTTTACTCAAGTTGATCAGATATAGTAAATATATACCAAGCCATGAATAGTATATGAATTTATATCTTCTACTTTGATCTCAGTCTGTCTGCCTTAATTTCTTAATTCTCCTACCATTTGGGTATGTAACTAGAACTGCACCACATTAATCAAACCGAATCCTTGAATCAAACATTTCTAACAAAATAACATTTAAGGTAAAAGTTCCCTATGATAAAAGTTGTTACCTTGATGAAATCCCAAACTAAACACGAGTGCAGGCATGTTATCAAAATCTAATATAAGAAAAAGATGTGTACAGTTGAAAGAGTTATACATGTAATTTCAGGTTATTCGAAGGATTAACAGCAAGTGTGAAAGAGGGATGGAAGTAGCACAAACAAACACTGAAGGGTGGGTCAGAGAGCGCATATAGTCAAAGCATGAGCATTAAAAGAGGGGGAAGGAGGTGTTGGTGGAGTGAAGGAATGGCACATACAAACATAGGAAATTGAGAGGGAGAGATAATATGATCTGAAAGGTTACAGAAAATGTGATCTGAGCGGTGAGAAAAAAGCAGAAGCAGGCGTCATAAAAGCTCTGATCGAGCACAGCAATGTACACAGAATATTTATACAGATGCAAGCAAGAGCGTAAGCGGTAGCAGAAGCTGACAAGGGAAGAAGCAGAATAAGAGAAGGAAGGATGCGAACAGGAAAACTAAAAAGAAAGGGTTCTAAAAGTGGCATACAATACAAGACCCACAAGCAGTGCTGAGACAAAAGGGCCCTGAGCAGAGCGAGAGGGGACATGAATGATGAATGAATGCATATACATATATATATATATATATATATATATATATATATACATATATACACATATACATAAAACAAACATGTTTGTATGTGTATGTATATGTATGATGAGTATGAGTATGAGAGGAGATGGAGAAGGGAGAAGAGTGAAGGACCTGCTGAATGTGATCAGTGGTGACGTTGTTGGGGTAATAGGCTGCCATCAAGGGCTGCATCTGCATCAGGTGCTGCTGCATCTCTCACGCAAGATTATCTGTTTATATATAGTGTATGATATGATGAAATGAATGATATGATATGATATGATGGGAAATTTCTCTCTCTATGTTTTCTCACTTCAAAGGTGAAGGCTGCTGCTGCTGCAAAGGAAGGAAGGAAGAGATGGAAGAAAGAAACAAGAGTTGGGTGTTGTATTTCTCTCTCTCTTTCTTTCTGGGTCTGGTCTGGCTTTCTGTGTGTTCTGTGTGTTCCCACTTTTCCCTTCTCTTGGTGTTGTTGGGTATTACAATGATGCTACCACACGGAAGAAGATATTAGAAAGCGTGAACAGAAAGTGAAAGAGAGAGAAGAGAAAAGAAGACATTGGGGTTGGGGCTATTACTATTTTATTGGTTTTGACTCTTTCTTCCACTATGGGGTCGCTCTCTCTTGAACTGCGTGTTTTGCTGTTCTGTTCTGTTCCTCTTTCTCTGTCTCTCTCTAGATCACGTGACAGATGACGTCAGCGACAAGGAGAACAAATTTGACCAACTATTCTCACACTATTAATGTTCAAATTTATATATACTTACTCTCTTCATTTTTGCATTTCCCGTAATAATAAATTTATGAAAAGAAAAAGAATTTAGGGTAAAAGAGAAAGTATCTGAGAATGGCACATAAACATAAAACATAAAACATGACAATGTCGAGAGGGTGTTGTCCTTGTCCACTTAGGTCTCCCTCTACAAATGTGTTGATGACGTAGGACTTCTGTAAGAGATTCCGATGCTTCCTTACATTTCTCCACGCGCTATCCTTCACGCGCTCCAATTTTTCCTTCTTAACCTTGATCTTCGTGCAAATCATTGTTCTCCTCTTTTTCAGTTTTTCTTTTATTTTAGCATTTTCTTTTTACTTATTTTTACAATAAATTTCTCTCTCCGCAATGTTTTAAAAAATCAATTAAAATTTTAGCATACTTTAGCAATTAGATGTTAATCTCTTGTTTTCCTTACAAATTTTTCACACAAATTAAGAACATGTTTATCTTTTTACTTTTAATACAACTTTAATGAATTACTTATTATATCTTTGATTTTTTTTTGTCATATGTGTTTTATTTTTCATTATTTTTATTTTAAGTTTAACTAAGTTTTATTTATTCCACGTTTAATTAACTTTTAATTTTTTTCACAAATATAACTTCTTTTAAATTATTTTTTGTTAATAAATTTATTTATAAGATATGAAAAATTTATATATAATGTCACGTTCATTAAATTCACTGCTGAATCACCACTCTGCTTCCATTAACGCCCGGGACACGTGTTCAGTGCCATTAACGACACACACGTACTCTTGCATGCGACGGCCAAATGTCATTTTTGGAACGTTCCAAAACGTTAATGGAAGACGGGTGGCAGCCACGGAATGGACGCACGTCCTGCCTGGGAAGAGAAACTTAATTTCTGGAAAACTCTTCCCCTTTTCTCTGTGCGATTCATCTTCTTCCCCAGGATTTCTGAATCTCAAATTCTCCACCTTCTCTCTAGAACTCTTCTCTTTCTCTCTTCCACAACTCACCACTCTCTGCTCCGTTCACGTTTCAGCACCGTGAGAACGATCCCTGCAACGTGAGCTTCATCTGGAACCGATCGGTTTTGGATTCTGAAACGGGTAAGTTTCAGACTCTTCATTGTTCTTCCTTAGCTACATGCAAGCCTCGTTCTAAATTTGCATGCACTTTCCCTGAACCGATATTAGTTTTCTGTATTTTAGCTTAAGGAGTTTTTGGGGCTGAACGCTAAGTGTAGAAGAGAGTACTGGAATCTAGTTTTCCTTCTGTAGAACGAACGCACAATCCGGGTAAGGGAAGCTTATTGTGATTTAATTTATACTGTATGTTGTATGCATGTTCGGTATGGATTGTATGCATGAATTGTATGCTGATGTATTAGTTATGAACGATCGCTGTTACACTGAATGAATGTGGTATGCATTGGTTGATTCGTATGCTGATGGTTGCTTGGTATGAATGATTAATGAGAATCTTATAAAGTATGTAATTTGATATTTTGATACGATGTATAAAGTATGAACTGAAATATGATAATATGAATTCTGTAATGTATGAGATTTATGGTGGAGATAGATTATAAGATATGAATCATATGAAAAATCTGGGCAAAATAATAGTTCTTACTTTGATAATGCGCGCTCGTCATCGAACGGTCTTCTATCGTTCGGTTTTCCCTGACAATGAGTTAGAGTAGGATTTCTTTCATTTGGAAAGGATTCGACTTAAGAACGAGCGTCCCCTTTTGAAATGCTATTTGAGCGTTCGTCCTAATAGCGCTCGGTTTATACCAAGCGTTCGTCTTAAGTAGCGCTCGGTCTTACACTGAGCGTTCGTCCTAAACTGTGCTCGGTCATCTATTGAACGTTCGTCCTAAGTGGCGCTCGGTCTCAGACCGAACGCTCATCCATTTCCGTAAACTGTAATGAGCGAGAATAGCGCTCGTCCTGAATTCCCATAAGTGTTCGTACTAAATTTAAATAGCGTTCGTCCAATATATTTAGTGAGGTTCGTCCAAGTCTTCGGTGACGTTCGTCCAAATTATTTATTAAACGCCTACTTTCGCGCTCGGTCATTGACTGGCGGTTTGTCCCCTGAATTAAATTGTGTTCGGTTTATTTTATTCAACCAAGTTGTGAGGTATCTATCCATTGGATTCGTTCCAGAGTCATTGAACTTAAATTATTCTAAGTATTTTCCCGATCGTACTAGAGTTAGTTCATTTAACTAATTCAAGAAGTCTTTCTCGGTCTCGCCCTCGACGTTCGTCCTCGTTATGAAGAGGAGTGAACGTTCGTCTTTTTAAGAAAGTGGAACATAGAATGAAAATGTATTCAAGAGGATAAATTAAGATGTGCGAACACTATGAGAACTGAAATTGTGATTTTGGATTTTGAACGAGCGTTCCAGGGTGGAACGACTCTTGAATGGATATTGAGATGGTAAAGTATGAATGTGGCAAGCTTAGCTGGCGGGTCATCCTGATATTCCGTGAGTGCTCGTTCTCAAGTAGAGAGGAGTATGTCATGTGTGGGAATGGCAGGAGGTCTTAGTCCATAACTGTAACTTGGACAGAACGGACTAACCTCAGGTGGCGGCTGACGAGTATTACAGTTATCCCACCTGGGTGCACGGACGTCGTAGCTACACAAAATTCATACAGTCCGGACAGTCGGTCTAGTATCAGGATTTTGGATGAAATTTATGTATAAATTGAATGTATATGTTGTGAACTTACTTGCTGGAATTGATAGGTATAAAATGTATGTTTTGGATTGAATTAAATTCAATAAGCTTACCCTGTGTCTCTTTCTTGTGTTGTCGTTCATCCTTGAACCTTCGTCTTGTCTATGCAATGATCATCCGTGTGGATGTGAGCAGATGGAGAGGCGTTACTTGAAGAAACACTGGAAGAAGAAAATTTGGAGGACGCCAACCTCGTAGAAGTAGAAGTGAAGGCCGAACAGTAAGGGCGTTCGGTTCTTAGTTATGGCAGTTAGAATAGCGAGCGGCTGTGAGCGAGCGCTCTTTTGTGGATTGTATATAGTTGGACGTTCGGTCTTTGTTTTGTAAACCGTTCGTCCTTATCTTTCTGTGAACGCTCGTTAAATTATGTACATTAACGGCCGTTCGGCCTCATTCGTAATTGTCTTTCCCTTTGTTTAAAAACTGTTTTGAATTATTAATATATGTGATTATTCTAAGTATATAGTTGATGACTGTATAATTTTGGGATGTTACATTATTATGTGATTATTCTAAGTATATAGTTGATGACTGTATAATTTTGGGATGTTACATATAACATCCTATTTTAATAGTGTAAAATTATTAAAATAGAGCGTAGATATATAATAACTTACAAAAAAATCTGAGACTACTAGAATAAAAGATTCTATTATTGAAGACCAAAATTTTCTATATTGTTGCTTCTTTCTCTACCGACCGCTGGTTCAACTGAAAAGATGTCTTCTTCCTAAACTCACACCGGTTAAGATGATCATTGCAAAAAGAAAAATACCGCACACACAGACAAACACAAAAGCAAAGGTAAGTTATAATACAAAACAATTAATGATATATAAGAACATTTAAACATTTCACAATGGATACACATATCACAACAAAACAACTAAACACTTTATGCATGACAATACTTTGACTGAATTGTCCGGACTTAGCATGAATGTCGAGCTATGACGGATTGTGCACTTGTGATGGTTACTACTGCTTTGCAAAGCCCTTGCCAATTAGGTTTCACTCTATTGCCAATTAGGTTTCACTCTACTACACGCTACAAGGTTAGTCCTCAAACACCCTTTTATCAAATGGAGAAAGGTCCCTCAGGCTCAAACCTCCTCCTACTCTTACCACATGCATCAAACCTCTTTATTTGAGAATGTATAATCATTAAAGTGTTAGAATAACCCTCAATATTAAGATCCCTGTATTCAGACTAACACAGTGGAACCACACCAAGAAGTTCCATCTTGGAACTAACTTTCATAACTTTGAAACCATATATGTATCACTTTACTTTTACAATGCATTCCAACATATGAAAACACTAAACATACTTCAAATAACTAGAAACAACCCAACAAGTCATCATAGAACACATAAAACAATTGATGTCCAAGATGCAGAGTTGAAACCATAAAGTTCCACAACCTAGTTGTGAATGTTTCCACAACCTATGGATTTGTCTCGAGGGAACCAAATTGAAAACCAACAAGTTCAACAATTGAGTTGTGGCTTTTTCCACAACATGTGGATTTATTTTAGGAAGTGTGAAATTGAAAACACAGAAGAACACAACCAAATTATGGATTTTTCCATGAGCAGTGAAAATTTCCAGAGCAGTTAATAACCTTTCATAGATACACTTCAAATCTCAACTTAACATTTCCCTCATATTCTACTGATTCTTCTGACTTTCTATACCTAGAGAAACATTGAAAAACGCCTTCCTAACTCAGATTAGTTATCTTAACCTCACTTAACAACTTAACACCAATCAAACTCCATTTTATACTTTTCAACATCAATTATCTGCAACTAACAACTTACACAAGTCTTAATAGACTTAATAACAACCTCCAAAACCTCACATTTGTCTAGACCTTATAAATCAAAATACCACTAGTGAAAATCCCTAAAATGAACTAAAAATCATACAAGACACCTCCAAAATATAATCAACTAATTCTACATCAGAATATTGTTGTCATAACACTCAAACAAATCTTAATCAACCCTTTAGACTCGTGTCAAAACACAATTTAACTAAAAATAACCCTTCACTTAACTTTTCACCTATTAAAACCCCCTTTTTAAGCTATTTCTTCTGCTAAAATGTAAACAAAGCTTTATACAATTTGACAGCTCCTACTTCACCCAATTTAACATCTTTAAATTCATCATACACAAACTTTACATCAGAATCACATTGCACCTCACAATTAAATCAGTTTTCACATCAACACATTATATACAATCAACTCAACATAATAAATTTCTCAATCTAATACAATTTCACAATTCCATCAATAATTCATCATACAATTAACATTAATTAGAACTCGTCTATCAAACAAATCAAGTAAAACTAGTTTCTCTTACCTTACACTGATGATACAAAACTCTAAGAACACCCTGATTACTTCTCGAATAAGGAATTTCTAGAAACACTACGAATCACCAAATTGAAAAGGGAAAGAGTCCTTAGGACCTTAGATTTACAAAAAAGCTCAAAGAAAAGCACGAGACACACATCCAATGGAAACTTTCATACATTGACTCGATTAAAGAGAAAAGATCAAAAGGAAGAATAAACTTATTTGCTCTATTGTAGAAATTGATCAAATAAAAATTTAAACTTCATCGTTGTGATCGATTAAGCACCTCCTAAAGGAGATAACTCAGGAACTAGAAGTCTTAGAGAGAAGGTAGAGAATTCTAGAAAAGTAATTTCCGGAGATGATACATTTTAAAATGATGAAACTCATTTATAACAAAACTATTTATATATAAACTATTTAATATTAAAATAACTAAGTCTTACTATTTTTTTAAACTATTATCACTTATAAAATATCATTTTTTGAGTTTTACATAATAATTGTTTTTATATTATTAAAGATGATGTAACATTATTTGTAATTTTTTACATATTTGTACATTATAAAAAAAAACAGCTTACTCAAATTGCAGTTTATTAAAAAAATTAAATTTTTTTAATTGAACTTTTATTAAAAATTATTCTCATATTTGTATCAAAAAGCTTTAAATTTTTAATTAAATTTATAATCACTACTTAAAACATATAAAATACAGCTTAATTAAATTTTAATATCTTCATAAAGTTTAATATTTTAGTTAATTTTTTTATTGAAAATTGATTTATATTAAACATTCAAAAGCTTTATATTTTTTCGTTAAGTCCCTTAAACGACGAGACACTACAATTTTTAACAATAATTAAATAATAAAAATATTAAGAGATTTTAAACTTAATTAAATAATAAATCATAAAAACAAACCAATAGTAACCACATTAAAACTCATTTTATTTACAATAAACTATTACTTATATATTTACTAACACCATATAAATAGTTAATAAAACCGCTATTAATAGTAAAAACATTTATTAATTCATTAAATTTTTAAACATAAATCATATTTTTTATTAATTGAAATAATAAATTATTTTTGTATTTAACAGTAAAGTAATATCACACAATATATTAATCTACTATTAAATATAAATAAATAATTTATTATTTTAATTAATAAAAAATATGAGTTATATTTAAAAATTTAATGAATTAGTAAATGTTTTTACAATTCATAGCGGTTTTACTGTCTATAAAGAATTATATATATTTTATTTAAAATGAATATTATATATATAGGGTTTGCTAATACACGTACGTCTGTTTTTTAGTTGGTACATTTTAGTAATGTGTATCGAGTTTTAGTAGACAAAAATACCCTTATATATCATGGAATCTAAGTTTTAAGGTTAAGGGTATTTTAATAATTTTCATTCTACAAACTAAAAAAACCTCAAACCCTTGCTCACCTCATTCTTATCAATCCTTTCTCTTTCATCTCTCTCACTCCAACATTTTTTCTGTCATCCTATGGTAGCCCCAACTGAACAATCTTATAAAAAATGATTTTATAATGACTTTTCATTTTATAATTTTGGTCTTATATAATTTTATCCAATTTTCACAAGCATAAAGGAATTGGTAATTGACATGAAAAAAATCAGAAATACTCGCTGTTAAACAATTTCTTACAAAAAATGATTTTATAATGCGTTTTCATTTTATAATTTTTGTCTTATCTAATTTTCACAAGCATAATGACATCAAAGGGATTGGTAATTGGCTTGGAAAAAATCAGAAACACGTTAAACAATTTCTTCCAAAAAATGATTTTATAATGAGTTTTCATTTTATAATTTTTGTCGTATATAATTTTATCAAATTTTCACAAGCATAATGACATCCGAAGGAATTGGTAGTTAGCCTAGAGGGTATTTTTAGAGATGATGATTCAACATATGCATATGATCAAATTAGAGAGGTTAGTGAACATGGTGAAATTGAAGAGATTTTGAATGAACTTTTGCCTGAAGGTGAATATGTCAATGACTCAACTCTTTACAAAGGTAAATTGTTTAACGACAAGTGTTTCTGATTTTTGTTAGTTTTGAGAATGAAAATTATTAAAATACCCTTAACCTTAAAACTTAGAATCCATGATATATAAGGGTATTTTTGTCTACTAAAATCCGGTACACATTGTTAAAATGTACTAACTGAAAAACAAGCTTACGCGTTAGTAAATCCATATATATATATATATATATATATGGGTTTGCTAACGCGCGTACGCCTGTTTTTCAAATGGCTAACGCGCGTACGCCTGTTTTTCAGTTGGTACGTTTTAGCAATGTGTACCGGGTTTTAGTAGACAAAAATATCCTTATATATCATGGATTCTAAGTTTTAATTTTTATTCTCAAAACTAAAAAAAAAAAAAAGAAACCCCTCAAACCCTTAGTGACATCTCTCATTGCTCTCAACCCTTCTCTTTCATCTTTCTCACTCCAATCTTTTCTCTGTCATCCCTACCAATTGAAAAAAATCAAAAATTTCTCTCAACTCTTTCTCTTTCATCTTTCTCACTCCAATCTTTTCTCTGTCATCCCTACTGTAGCCCCAATTGAAAAAATCAAAAACACTTGTCGTTAAACAATCTTGAAAAAAATGATTTTATAATAAGTTTTCATCTTATAATTTTTGTCTTATCTAATTTTATCCAATTTTCACAAGCATAAAAGAATTGGTAATTGACTTGGAAAAAATCAGAAATACTCGTTGTTAAACAATTTCTTACAAAAAATGATTTTATAATGAGTTTTTATTTTATAATTTTTGTCTTATCTAATTTTCACAAGCATAGTGACATCAAAGGAATTAGTAATTGGCCTGGAAAAAATCAGAAACATTTGCCTTTAAACAATTGTCTTTGTAAAGAGTTGAGTCATTGACATATTCACTTCAGGCAAAGGTTCATTCAAGATCTCTTCAATTTTACCATCTTCACTAACCTCTCTAATTTCATCACGTGCATATGTTGTTGAATCATCATCTCTCAAAAAACCCTCTAGGCCAATTACCAATTCTTTTGGATGTCATTATGCTTGTGAAAATTAGATAAAATTATATACGACAAAAATTATAAAATGAAAACTCATTATAAAGTCATTTTTTGTAAGAAATTGTTTAACAATGAGTGTTTCTGATTTTTTCCAGGCCAATTACCAATTTCTTTGATGTCACTATGCTTGTGAAAATTAGATAAGACAAAAATTATAAAATAAAAACTCATTATAAAATCATTTTTTGTAAGAAATTATTTAACAACGAGTATTTCTGATTTTTTCCAGGTCAATTACCAATTCCTTTATGCTTGTGAAAATTGGATAAAATTAGATAAGACAAAAATTATAAGATGAAAACTTATTATAAAATCATTTTTTTCAAGATTGTTTAACGGCAAGTGTTTTTGATTTTTTCAATTGGGGCTACAGTAGGGATGACAGAGAAAAGATTGGAGTGAGAAAGATGAAAGAGAAAGAGTTCAGAGAAATTTTTTATTTTTTTCAATTGGGGCTGCAATGACTGAGAAAAGATTGGAGTGAGAAAGATGAAAGAGAAAGGGTTGAGAGCAATGAGAGATGTGAGTAAGGGTTTGGGGGTTTCTTTTTTTTTTTTTAGTTTTGAGAATAAAAATTATTAAAATACCCTTAACCTTAAAACTTAGAATCCATGATATATAAGGATATTTTTGTCTACTAAAATCCGGTACACATTGCTAAAACGTACCAACTGAAAAACAGGCGTACGCGCATTAGCAAACCCCATATATATATTTATAAGTTCAACTTGATTTATAAGTTTTTGGAAATATTTTGGTTTTGTGAAATTTGTTTAATGAATTTTTTTTAACTCTTTTAATTTTTCTGATCAAGATTAAATTGTCATATATAGTAATAACTAATACAATTAATTATTATTTTATGTTCTGTTTTCTTTTAGCAAAAGCTTTCAGTAAAATTAAAGACTAGTTAATAAGTATTCAATATTAGGATACTTTTAAATAAATATTTATGATTCATTAAATTTTAAAGATAAGTCTTAATTCGTCTTATTTATTTTCTCTGTTTCTTTTTCTTCTTCATTTGATAGGATGAGTAGTTGTATTTTGTATATTAATAAAAAATAATAAAAAGATAATAGTAAAATTAATTGATAATAAAGTTAGTTTAATTCATGTACAGTATTAAATTAACTATTTTCATCAATGTGTAGTTGTGATTAAGGTATTTTATATAAAGTAGTTTGAGTATTAATATCTTTTTTTTTCTCTAATAATCAATTTGATTAATTATTAATATATATCCCTAGTTTTGGTATTAAAATATTAATGAGTAGTATTAAATAATTTTTCATTTCGAAACTTAATTTTCTTACTATTTTTATGTAATTTCATTATGAAATTATTAAAATATAATAACTTTAAAAAAAAAATCAAACACAATAAACTATATCACAATGAAGTGATTTTATTTTAAGTTATATGAAGTCTTGTCACGAATTTTATTAAAAAGTTAAAGTCGTTACATCTTAAAAGACTTCGTTACCATTTCATAAAATAATTAAAGTTTTCATAATATTTATAATTTGAGTACATTTTATTTTAGTTAAAGTAAAATAGTAGTGTCGTCAAAATGAGTTGAAACCCGTGAGTCAAGCTGACTCACCATGGGCTTGAGTCGGGTTGGGTTGAAAAAAAATGTTAAATTTTGATGCAAGCCAATTTTAACCTGGCTCACACGGGTTGAACCAGTGGTTAGCCGGGTTGGTTCACCAACCCACCTATTTTTTTTATTGAAATCAAATTAATTAAATTAATTATTCAAATCCTATTTTTTATTATTCAAATCAAATTAATTAAATTAATTATTCAAAATGCACAACCTTTACTTCGCAGTAGAGCTTTTCATGCTGCGTTCTGCTATTGTCTATCCAAAAGTTCCCCTCCGCTATATATTTTTTTTAACGGCTATATGTAGTTTCTTGGTCAAACGGTTGTGTATGTCTTATTAAATTAAATTGGCAAAATTTTATGCTTGATAACTTATAATATATAACAATAGAGTTCTTTTGTTTCATTTTCTTTTATATTAATTGGTCCAATTATTACGGTTTCAATTTTATCGATCAATCAATCAAAGTAACATGTTATAAAAATTTCAGAAGAAAATGGTGAAAAAAAGTTAAGTGAGCCAACGAGTCAACCCGTGGTGGGTCAGGCCGGATTACTCATTTTGACAACTCTATAAAATAGTCTCAATGTAACACAACTTCATTTTGAAGTTGTGTCAAATTTGTACAATTTATTAAAATTTGAATTTTATTTTAAAACTTATCTAATTTTTATAATTTCATATAAAGTTACACCGTAATGATAAAAAAAATTCATGCAACTTTTATTTAATATATATGAATACTTTTTATTTGGAACTTTCAATCTGACTCAAAATAAAATATTTACAAATATTTTTTTAAATAAAATATAAAAATATATAAAAAAACAATTAAGTGTTCATTAACAATTTCATTAGTGTAAATATAAACAAATATAAATATTAAGTTTTTTAAATTTTTAAAATAACACTTCATTCTTTAATATGAGAGGTTTTCAATCAAAACTTACATTCTACATTCGAAGAATAACAACGACCAAGAGCAACGATAATATTTTTATCGAACTAGACACAAAGTGGTGTTTTCAACCAACTACAGTGACAAGGCAAAGCGAACTGGTGTTTATTAATTTCGTGTTTATTAATTTCGCTACTAAAATTTGGTTCTTTTTCTTAGAATATTTTTCTACATTGAGGTAAGTTTTGTATCCTTAAAATGTAGACGCGTGATTGTTTTAGGGAGAATTCAGTCATTGCTTTGCATGAATATTTTTCTTATTTGTCTTGAACGTGAATTTCAAAATTTTTGGTTTATATGAGATGTTTTATGTTTATCTAATTTTAGGATATGAGATGAATGTAACGAAGAAGTGAAAAAAGGAAAAGAAAAAAAAATAAAGAAAAAGGAAATCAAAGAGAACGACGAGAATAAATAATACAGAGAAAAAGAATAGGAAGAAAGAAAAGAAGACAAAAAAATTTGATACAAATATAAAAAAAAAAGAAAACGTAAGTTTATGTTCCGCAATAACGTTTAGTTTACAACAAACCTAAAAAAACATAAAATAACGTATTTAAAAAAAAGACTTTTTTTGTGTTACCGTGAGTATTATACTCAAATTAATGCATTACTCATACATTATAATCACTTCAGCAATTGTATTGTACCTCGTACCAAATTAATAAAAACACAGATATACACTTGTACATGTTTATGAATAATAAGTTAATAATATATATATATATATATATATTAAATTTTTTATTGAGAAAAAATCTTTTATAAAAGCTTATCTTTATGAAAACATCACTGTAAAATTTTTATATTGCAAAAAGATTGCTTGTCAAAAAAATTATATATCATTACTTTTAAGGAAAACAAAACCATAAAATAAAAGGAAAAAAGTATATATCACAAGATATAGCATTACACCAAACCCATGAACTAAGCAGAAACACTCAAACTTGTTTTTAAAGAAATTGTCACTGTTACAAGTAGTGAAACATAATCAAGAAAGATCAATCCAAAAATCAATTATATCTTCACTAATTAATTTGTATATTTGTTTCTCTCTCCATAAACACGAGTTACAAAAAAAAAATTAGTGATTACTATCTAATTCATATAATAATGTGAATAGTATTGAAAACCTTCAAAAAAAAGTAAAAATGATTTCTGAAAAGATAACATTTAAACTTAAATTAATGAGATAAAACTCAACTTTAAACTTAAATCAACAGCACAAAAACTATAAAATCAATCAGTAAAGTGACATTTAATTTTATTAATTCATGTTATATATAGCTTGGTTAAGTTTAAAATGAATGAAAAGGTGATTTTTGAGTGTTGATATGATTGATGTTGTGAACATTTATTTGAGTGAAATACTGGATTACATTGGTAGTAGCAATAGCAAGGTGGCATAGAGAGAAGAGTAGAGAGAATAATGGGGTGAGTGAGTGTTGTTGGTTTTGTAGGCAGAAAAGACAGTGAACATTTTCTTACTTATCATTGAATTGATTAAAAGGAAGGATGGACCCAATGCTTCACATGCATGCCCATAGTGTTGTCCAGTCCATTTCCAACTGTAATTTTACAACTCTCATCATTTCATGAACAAAAACAAGTCAAAGTTTGAAATGGGGTCACACATGCAACAGCCATGGCCTCTGTCTCCTTCCTCTATTACACACCAATAACCAATAACCAATAACCTCTTTGGTTTTGCCTTTTAAGGGGAACAAACAACCCCTCTTCTCTTTCTAAGATTCCCATCATAACATCTTTACATAATAACAAAACATGCATATCAACTGTAATGTAAAACCACACTCATAATCAATACAGTCAAATCAAAAACCATTGTGTTTGTGTCTCACTTCCTCAAACATGATGGGTGGTTAGGGTCTCAAACTTCCTATGCCTCTTTCAATTCCAATCCTTACTTTTTCTTTTCTTTTCCACAACCCCATATCCCATGCTTCCACTCCTTGTAGGTCCTCCTTCATCCTTTACTTTCTTCCTCCAAATCACACCACCCACGCGCTTTAGCATTCTCTTTTCCTAACATTATTTCCACTCTTTATGTAACAATTACTATATGTGTTCTTAAATTATTTCTTCATTCTTATAATAACTTTTTTATACTATTTTCATTACTCAACTCAAACTGAGTATACACTCTTTTTAATCTAAAAGATCGAGGTTAAATCTTCTTCTATGAATATTTTTCAAAATTTTAAGCTAAAAAGTTCAAAGTTTTGTCTTTAGTTTTCTTTATCGTTCGATCGATCCGAATCTTAACTGCAGAAAGCACTTTGATAGTACTTTGATATTAATTAAAGTTAGTGTTTGTGTGAATATTCTAACAATAAATACGTAGTAAAACTAACTAATCACGTGAATATCAAACTTATATTTATAAATTTTGAGATAAATTTTTAATTAATGTTAATCTAATCACGATCTAAACCGTAATAATCTGACTTAAATTAACATAATTATTCTTATTGTTAATCTTATCCATAGTCTGATCTATTAATCGCTTTACATTAGATCAAGAAGTATATTGACCGCTAGATTCGTGAAGAATGGTCATACTTTATACACACTTGAAAGAACAAATACAAAAATATGAAAAATGTTATCTAAATAAAAGATTCACAGAGACATAGTTAATGATAAGAGAAGAGTCGTGAAATATATGTATAGAAGGAAGGCAAGGAGGGATAGAGGAGAAAGAGATAAAGAAGAAGGGCCGACAGAGAAAATTAGAAACGTGGAACAGGAATACAAGGTCAACATATGTTAGATATTTTGGTACAGAAAAGTTAGAAGCAAAAGAGTGGACTGGTCCTTGGTACCAAAAAATTCAGTCCACTTCTTCCGATGCTAATGCAATGGTCTTCAATCAGGTGTACCTGATTCTGCTACTGCTGATGCTCTCTTCTACCTAAGTATGTGATGTATGAACAGTGTATTTTGTTGGGTCTAATGCATAATAATTAGTTCTGGACCATTTGAACAGCGGCACAAAATGAGTTAGATTTGAAATAAAAAGGAAGCAGGTGGAGTAGAGTATAATAAAAGAATACTGAATGTGTGTTGATGAGTGGTGTTAATGGTAAAATGTGAACAGCACATTAGCATTGTGATTGGGTTGCTTAGTTGCAAGTTGAAAGAGAAGAGAGCAGAGAGACACAGAAGAAGAACAGGTGTGTCTGAAGCAACAGTTGTTTTGCCTTGCCTTAAATGAGTTTGCAATTATATGCGGTACTATAGTTTTTTAGCTCACTTCTGAGCTTCACCATGTGACTTATGCCCCCACCATTCTTTTGCCTCCCTTCTCTTCATCACCATTTCAATTTTCATGCCCCCACTAACATTAATTCATTTCTCCCTTTTCTACTACTTCCTCCTCCATACTCACATTCTCCTTTAAGTAACCAATAAATGGATAAAAAATATATTTTAAATCTATTTTAATCTTACAATTTTTTCTTTATTATATATAATTATAAAATCATCTTATTTCATTCTCAACATTTTTATAATTTTTACCATATTTAATACTTTTGTATTACTTAAAAATTAAAATTTAAAATAATTTAAATATCTAGATAATACAGATAGAATCGATCACTGTACAACTTTTTTTATTATCGGTTTTAATAATAATTTTGTTTCTATTTGTAGGTTTTAGTAAAACACAATTTATTTGATTTTTTAAAAAAATAGTAAATTATGAAACAAGACATTTTATAATTATGTCAATTTATGATTCTCACGATTGAATTTATTATCAATACATATTTATGTTCAAGGATAAATATTGTTTTAGGTAAGGTGTTGAAGAAGTCTTTTATTCAAAATACTCAAAGTTGTTATGAAGGTCAGATAGATTTTTTTGTACGTTGTTCTCTCTTTTCTTTTTCTTTAAATCGTTATCCAAATTGCATTGTTCTTTAATTTTTTTCTTTTCCAAGCCATCTAGAAAGGTACTTATCAAAGGTACTCTACGTTCAAGTCAATAACTTTGATATATTTCTACCTTTCTGTCAAACATATTATATATATATATATATATATATATATATATATATATATTAAAATGTGCTTATCTAAACCATTTTCATTATTTTATTAACTGTCAATCAATAATTATTATTATTATTGATTATCCTTTAACTATCTCAACCACTTTCTTTAACGATCGGTTACTGAGTTGTTAATTGTTCACCTCGGTTCATTTACAAATATTATTTTTCTTTTTACTTTTTGAATAAATAAAACTAATTGAAGTTTTTTTATTTGGAACCATATGGTAGATTTAACTTCTGTTAGATTATTTGTAATTACATATTTACTATACCGACCAGATATATTAACCGTGAAAAAGAATATTTAATTAGGAACAATTATAGTATAATCCCGTATTGTTAGTTTTAATATTTCATGTTCTGTTAGGGTCTGATTTTTCACAAGTTATTATTCTGTTGTATAAGTTCAATTTTTTTATACAAAGAAAGGGTAAAAAAGAGTTTGATTAGAAAAAATGGAGTTTAATGGTTGGTCAGTTTTGGAATAAAAATATAGTTTGTGCAGAAAGATACGTCCATATCCAGTCTTCTTGATTCTTTCCCCTACTCTTCGCACAAAGGGACAAAAGTTTACGGTTTTCGGGTATCTTTGATAATTCATCATTGACAGAGAGCCTTTTCTTTTTAATTTTATTTTTTATCACATCTTATTCTTAATAGTTATAAAGACAATTGTTTATAGTAAAAAATAATGATCAGTTATCGAAAATTCTTCACCTTCATAGTATTCTTTCAAATTTGAACCCTATCTAATATAGTGTTTTTACTGTATTTTTAAGATCAATTGATGTATTGTAAATTTTTAATTTTTTAAAATGTAGTAAAATTATTGTATTATAAAGATACAAAGGGATAATACAAAAAAAAAAATCAATTTTCTCTAGTAGTCCATTTAACACGATTTGTTTTCTCATTAGATGATGATTTTTTTTCATCCAGATAGTTTATTTTAAGATTGTATAAAATTCATAATAAACTATTTTCGTTGCTTTTAGAAATTTTAAAAAGTATAAGAGATAGAGAAAAATAATATAGATCGCGATATGTTCTTATATGAAAGTACGTTAATTAAAAAAATTCATTATTTTGTTGCCATTTTTTTAATATATAGTGATCTATATATTATTTATATAAACGTGTAGGGATAACAAAACAATTATGTACAAATTTATCATTTAATCTTTTATTCTAAAAGTTATTATATCTAAAATTTGATTTTGACTTACAATTAAAAACGTACCACTTATTTATATTTTTTTCCTGTTTTTTTTTTCAGATTACAAGTATATGTTTGGAACAAAAGAAACTTTATTTTTAATTTATTTTTCTATTTTAAAAAGAGTGAAAACATTACTACACTTTCTTTCAAAAATCTTAATTTAAACATTAACTAATGGAGGAAAGACTAGCTTGAATAAGAAAATTACTTTATGGTCAACTATAAGAATGTATTATTTAATGAATTACTAAGAATTCAAAGAAGGTTTCTTCAATCAGATGAAATACTCGATTAAAGGCTTTTTAATAATGAAGATTAAATTTAATTATGAACGTAATTATTTAGCTAAAAATATTTGTTTACACTGGAATAAATATACTAGTATAAAGTTGAGTATTTAATGTTGATGTTAAAGTGGTGATACGAAATTACGTGGAAATGGTCCCATGCATGCACAGCTAATCTTCTGCAACTATTGCAAAGTTGACTTTCATGAACAATAACGATGAGAAAGTCAACCAACGCGTTCATTAATCCAACACGTGCGATTTCAATGGTCTTATAATAAACACACACGCCATGCATGCATATCTCATCAGCCCAAAAATTTGACGGCAAGATAGAGATATCGAAAGAATGTGATGCATGTAGAGGAACATCTAACGGCAAGCACGGAAAACAAAACATTAACATATTTGAAGCATCATTTAAGACTATAAAACAATTTAAATGTAAAACACATTTAATTTAATTGACTCACTTTGGTATGTATGGATAAAGAAAGGAGAGAGAAGGAGAAAAAGAATTAAAAATGAAAACAATAATTGTTGTTTAAACGCAATGATAAAAGTTAAAAAAAAATTATTGATGTAAAATGATTTAATTAAATTTAAATTATTCATAAATTTATATATTTTCAATAAATTGTTTTATTAATTATTTTTTATTATTAAATGCTCATATTATTTAAATTTTTTGATTGAGTTTTTTCTATTTAATTTTTTTCTAATTAATTAATTAGATATAAGTAAACAAAGAAAAATAAGTAAAAACCACAACCATTTTAAAAAATAAAAAATAAAAAAAAATAATAAAGACTCAATCTCAATTCAAAAATATATAATTTTTTTTAATATTTAATAAAAAAAATGTTAATAAAAACTTCATTTAAAATATGGAAATTTATTCAAGTAATTGTGTGTTAAAGTCAATTATTGTGTGTGAGGTTTTGTCTACTATTGTCAAGGGAAACATATCAAACATTGATTTTAAATATGTAGAGTGAAATTGTTAGAATTAATTATTACATTTAAAGTTCTTTTTAAAGTTTAAAACTCTTACAATTTTATCTTTAAAAGATATCTTAAAAATTTTGAAGAAAGAAAATATATTTAAATTATCTTTAATCTATGATGTGAAATTATTACATACAAGAAAACTCGTATAATTTGGAAACATGCATTATACAAACATAAGAGGAGTATAAGAGGAGACACATATATAACATGACACGTAATTGATATGTTATATTTCAAAAATGAAAGAAAATAACCAGTGTACTATGATAGTATAAAAAAGAAACCATGAAGCAGTAATAAGTTGTTGTATCCAATTAGAGTAAGTTTTGACAGAGTTGATATTTTTTTAGGTCAAGATGAAGATATTTTTGTGGTATATGATATGATATGATCGTATACTACTTAGTTGAAAAAACATGGAATAGTTCTACATTCTATCTAATGAGATGACAAAAAAATTTCTAAGTACGACTATCTGCGGATAAAATTCATGACGGATAGTTATTATCCGCACGTATTTACTATCCGCAGGTAACGGATAACAGATATTTTAATATCGGCTTCTAAACAGGTCGGATATGTGTAGTATATTATTCGACCTGTGGCTACCTGTTACCCACAAAAAAATAAAAATAATAATTTATATATATCTTTTATTAAATTTAACTAAAAATAAAATAAAATAATATTTTATTAGGTTAACTTTAATTAAAATTAAATTTTAATTTATATTTAATTTAATTTATATTATTATATATATTTTTTATAAATTTATTTAAATTTTATTTCATAAATATATAAAAAAAAATTTTGCGGGTATCCACAGATATTTTAAAATCCGCAAATATTTTTTAAATGAATATTCGCACAAATAACGGGTCGAGTAACGAATACCGATTTATCCGACACGTCGTGTTGCGGGTAGGCAACATCCGTGCCCAATCCGACCCGTTATAATCTCAATCTAATGTTCTTCTTCCACTTGTTCTCTGCAAACTCAACACCAGAATCATCGTTGTGAGGAGCAAACACATCTTCATCTTCATGTAATAACGTCGAGCCATATGTCAACTAATTAATTATCTAATTGGACTAATATGAAAACTCAATTAATTGTATTATCAACTCAAAAACCATATAATACATATAAGGTAAATGTGTTAAACCAATTGTATTATCATTTATTCATTATTGTTATTATTTTATAAATTTTACAAACCAAATTTTGCTTCGCATTCTATCATTAAATTTTTAATTTTTCGGAGTTTTTCCATTGTATTGACGTTAAAACAACGTCATTTTATAAAAGAATATGGTAAAATAATGTCAGACCTCGGAAATTTCACCCAAAACCCCTACTCAGACTCATTAAAAACGCACCAAAAACCCTCTGCACGGACGCTAGGTGTCAAGCGTCGAAGATTCGAAAATAAGATAGTGGAATGCAGGTGTCAGCAGACGAGCGAACGTTCGTTTTAAACAAAACTGATTTTTCTGAAAATCGCGTCACTCTCTGCATGCACTCTTCTTCTCCAAAAATCTAATCTTCCATTTCTCCTCCTTCTCTCTAAACAATTCTCCCTTCTCTCTACCAAAAACTCCCTTTTCTTCTTCTCCGATCATCCTTCAGGCACCAGTTCTACACTTCCGGCGTAGAAGACGATCGTTTGAACCGATCAGTTTAAGATTCTGAACTGGTAAGTTCATCTTTCCTCTATTCGTGCCTTTTCTGTAACATGCAAACCCATAATTCTTGGTTGCATGAGTTGAATCTATCATTCTGAGTATTTGTCTGGTCTTGGTTGATTTTAGTTTGTAGAACGTTGAGACCTCTGTTAGAAGAAGAACCCTAGCCCATATCTGAGAACGTTCGACCACCTTTAAGAGGTAAGGGAAGCTTATCTAATTTAATTGTATGATTCTTTGTACGTTTGTTGATAATGAATGCATGTGCTGAGTGATTGAATGTATATAAAGTATGAAAATGATTATTTACTATGTTATGGATTGTATGAAGTATGCAACTTGATTTTTATATGAAAGTATAAAGTTAAGAAACTATGTGTAAAGAAATATGTTTGAATATAAATGATCCTGATATGAATTTCCCTAAGAAAGAGTACGTTCGTTACTGAACGGTCCTTAACCGTTCGGTTTTCTAGTGAATTGGGAATTGTAGTGGATTCTTTCATTTGGGAAGAATTCTAGTCGAGGACGAACGTCTTCACTTCGGAATACTGTGCATGAGCGTTCGACCAAGCATAGTTAAGTATTAACGTTCAGTTATAAATCTAAGTATATATGTAATGGTATATTTTATTGTCCGTCAACACTACTTCAATATTATCGTACTATGTTTATCAAGTCTTTTATGTTAAGTTTACTTGTGTTCGGTCTCACACCAGGCATTTGTTCCATCTCCTTAAGTTAATTTTAATACGAGCGTTAGTTTAAGTCTCCTAGGGGTTCGCCCTCTATAGTATTCAGTCTTTGACTGACAATTGGATTTTCTTGATACGAAATTCTATCAAACACAAGTGTTCGGTTTTCTCTATGTGAATCACTCTAAATACCGGCCCTTGGAGTATATTATTGTACTAGCTATCCTTATTAAAATCCGATGTCTACTCTGGGTCTTAATCTATTCCCAAATTTGAAGAACTCTCGGTCTCGTTCTATGTGTGTTCGGCCCAGCTTGTAAATTCGGGTTGAACGTTCGTCATTTTTAACACTTTTGAAATCTTTGTACGAGATAGTCCATTGAGATATTTATTAATGAAAGATGAAGAAAACGTGATTGGGAAATGTTGTGAATTATGGACGAGCGTTCCGAGGAGGAACGACTCATGTATGAATATTGGATTTTTGGTAGAGTATGACTGTGGGCATGCTAAGCTGGCCGTTCATCCTGATGTTCCGTGAGTACTCGTCTTCACGTAGAGGAGGGTAGGTCATGTGTGGGAACGACAGGAGGTCCTAGTCCTTAGGGGTACTTTGGACAGATAGGGCTAACCTCGGGTGGCAGCTGTTGAGTGTATCCCAGTTACTACATCACCCGGGTGCACGAACGCATGTAGCTACACAGAGGTCATACAGTCCGGACGGTCAGTCTAGTGATAGTCTTCTTAGGGATACATGTGTTGAAATGCTTTTGCGTGTTGGATTGTTTAACATATATGTTGATGCATGAATTAAATTACATAAGTTTACCCTGTGTATTTCCTTGTGTTGTCTCGTCCTTGTACGTCTGTCTTGTTATTGCAATGATCATCCGTGTGGATGTGAGCATATGGAAGCGCGCTACTTGAAGAGGCGCTGGAAGAGGAAAATTTGGAAGATGCAAACCTTGTAGAAGTTTAAGTGAAGGCCGAACTGTAGGTCGTTCGGTTAGTAGTTAGTAGTTTAACATGAAGTGACCGTTCGATCACTTCCTTTTCCTTTGTTGTTATTTAACCGTTCGGTAATTGTCTTTTGTAAACCGTTCGGTTGTGATTTATTTTGTCTTGATCAAGTTTATTTGGAAATCGCATTTAAGGTCGTTCGGCCATAAGCGTACGTTTTTAGTGTAAAACTGAACTGATATATTATTAAATGTAATTAATTCTATGGTATGGTTTATTACTGTATTTTTGGGATGTTACAAATAACATCGAAATAAAATTGATATTTGAATTATACATTTCAAATATTAAAATAAAAATTGAAAATTTTGAATGTATGGAAACATTGGATAAAATTAAGGAGTTGCGGAAAGAAGAAGTAGACTAAAATCAAACACTACAAAGTATAAAAAAAAAATATTTTTGACACATTTCTATCTTTATTTAACACATTATTTTTTACTTTTTCAGCATAAAAATAATCTCAAATGAATATAGATATTCCTACTATTACTCTAAATTTTTTATGTCGAATCTTTAGACAGAAACATTATGGTAAAAGATTATCATGTTTGCGGTAATTATGGTTCGAAATTTCATGTTAATAAAATATATAACTAAAAATTATAATATATAAATAAATGTAAAGTATTTCATAGTTATTTTATAAAGATTCATAAATTTAAGGCTTAATACTTCTTTTTTCGAAAGAGAAAGAATGTTCAAAATGGTCCTACTTTTTTTTAAAAAGTTAAAAACAATCCCAATTTGTGAAAAAATGAGTCAAGTTAATCTTTTTTTGTTACGGTGTTAAAATTTTAACGGTGCAGCTGCCACCTGGACAAAATATAATGAGGTGTCCAGGATTTTGTGACTGTGTGAGAGTGAATGAGGTGCAAAATAAAAAATTGGACAAAAAAATTAAAATACGTGGCAATGTACCCTCAGAGGTTAAGAAAAGAGGGATTAGGGTTAGAATGAATTCAATTTGGAATTAAACATTAGGGTGAAAGTGGTGTTCAAATTGGGATCAGTATTTGTCTCGTTGAAGCTGAAATTTGAAAAGCGAATTAAAAAGTGTAAGTCAGGTTACTGTTTATGTTCTTATAATTTTCTGAATAGGTATATATATATATATATATATATATATATATATATATGCTTGAAGTTTTTGTATATGAACTAAGCCAACCACCGAGACAATGCACCTTGCTTCATGGTTGCCACAATCACAATTGAAGCAACAAATATGGTCTGCAGCAGTACTTCTGTCACATTCAGGCTTTTGTATGCAGAATTGCAGCTCTTGCAGTTCACATAGGACCAATACCTGTTCAAATTAAATTGTAACCAACAATCTCAAGAAGCCGCAGGGTAAGAAGGGCAAAGGAAACACCTCCCCCACCCAAAAACAAGCATTCCAAAAGTTGTTTATGAAAAATGCACAAGAGAAATAAGGGAATCAACTATTTGATGCAATTTATTTTTTCATCAACTATTCATGTGAATCTTGGCTAATTGACAGAGATTCACTAACCACATGACCTAAGACAAAGAATTGCCCAAGCAATTGGAGAGCACCAAAGTCAAATGGGTACCCATTCGAAATGGTGAAAAGGTACAAAAACTGGATGAACCCAAACCTTAACTCCTCTTTTTTTAACCTCTATCAAAAAATTCGCACGTAATGTATATTTTTTCACAATTTTAACTTCACACAGCTACGCAGTCACATAAACTGAATATGTCATTATGTTTTGTTCAAGGTGACAGTTCCATTGTTAAAATTTTGACGCCGTAACAAAAAAAATTAATTTGACCCGTTTTTTCACAAATAGGAATCATTTTTAACTTTTTAAAATGATAGGACCAATTTGAACATCCCACTCTTTCAAGAAATCAAAAGAGCTATTAAGCCTAAATTTAAAATCTATTAGCAGAATTATCGGTTACCATAATGATGATATCAATGGAAACCAAATACATTTGAATTCTTATTATTTCTATAACCATGTACTTATACTATGGTTTATCCTTTTATGTTTTGGGGCTTTTACAAAGCTTTTACTAACTACACCCCCTACCAAGACTTTTCCTGCACCTTCACGGCTGCCACAAAGAAGACGAGAGAGTTTGTTAGAAAGGAATATTCTAAAAATTTCCTTTCATGGAAATATATTCTTCAAATGGAAGGAAATTTCTTTTAGTACCTCCATAATTTCTATGGGTGTAAAAAAATTCAATTAGTCCATGTAATGAAAATATTTTAGATTGAATAATATAAGAATATATTTTAAACTATAAATCCAAAATTCAAAAATTTATTTTAAATTGGACAATCTAAATTATATTTTTAAATCTAGAAATGTATTATAAATTATATAATTCGAAAATATATTCTAGATTATACAATATGAAAACTTATTATAGATTATTACATAATTTACAGCTATATTTTGAAATGTACATGTTTTCAAATTTTCAAATCGTGCAATTCAAAAATGCACAGTAGATTATACAATTAAAATAAATTTATGAATCATGTTATAAAAAAATCTAGAATGTAATTTTATATTTGAAAATGTAAACTAAATGAACAAATATATAAATTATATAATTTATAATTTTTTTTTGAATTTATAGATATATTGCATATTGTTCTGATTTTGCAATTCACAGATCTTAAAGTATGAGTATAGTAGAAATTTTAACATTCTCATGGAGATAAAGGAAAAAAAACCATTGGGTGGAAAAATCAATTTTCCACACAGACACAGAAATTTATTAACAAAGGCTCACGCATGCATCTAATTGGGCCGATATTTGTACAAACACACAGGAGCAAATAGGGCCCATATATAAAATTCTCACATGTGTTAATTCACTATATATTCAAACTACACAATCCAAAACGACAAGA
Source organism: Vigna angularis (assembly GCF_016808095.1). Lineage (NCBI taxonomy): Eukaryota > Viridiplantae > Streptophyta > Magnoliopsida > Fabales > Fabaceae > Vigna > Vigna angularis. The sequence goes on along the minus strand of NC_068975.1, from coordinate 26,935,258 downwards.
TTACACCAATTAAACAAACAAGCAGTCACTCATTTACAAAGAAAAAATGGCAAAGGAAAATTTTGTTGTAAAAAGACAGCATAAATGGGCAGACGAAAACCTTGTCAACTCATTGCAGCAAAACGTTCAGCGAAACCCCGAATAAAAGGCAGGGGGAGAAAAGGGAAAAAGAAACTCAATATTATTTCAAATCCTATCTTCTTATATCCTGATGAAAGCAAGCTATGTTACTGTACAGTTGCAACCAGCTCTGGTAACCTGGTTCACTAGTGTACACTGTCCCTTCCTCCTGGTTGCCGATCAAATCATTGGTGTATGAATCTGTAAAACATGTAGTATGCAAAAGGTGAACATTTTGTATACAGTATACTAAAGTGGTAAAATCTGATGCGAAATTGTAAACAGAATAGGATTTCGTAATCTGCCTTTAGATGTCAATATTTTGCAACTATATGCATAAGACAGACTACAAGCGATATTGGCAAGCATGTCCGATATATGAAAAATAATCTTAAAATGGTTCCAAGATTTTGCTTCTTTAATCTGTATCGTGAATACCCACTTGGCAGTCGCATCTGTCGACATGATATATTCCTAAAACTCAGACTGCTACACAACTGAAGATTAAGCTTCGCATAAGACGGCCTCAATCATTGATGGCTTGAGTTTTGGTTTTGGTTTTTCTACAAAATCAAGCTTCATTTTTTGTATATGTATTATTTCTATGTTTTCAAACAAACACGTGGAACATAAAGAACCACGAAGCATACTGACGAGGTTTTGCAGAGACCAGCATAGTATGACCTCTGATGTATGATTAATGATCTTCCCATTCATCTGTTGCCTCACATAATAGTAGCGGAAACACTGTTTATGGGTTATTTCTTCTTCTTCTTTTCTAAATTGAATAGAATCTATAATTTTTTTTTCCATATTATCCTTTCATTTCACCGTCTTTAAATCATACTTATACTCTATCCATACATGTAACTGTATGATTAATCAATAAGCAATTACAAAAACCTACCAACTAAAGTGACACACTATTCCTTGAACAAGACTTCACTTTCTCTAAATGTGAGCTACGTGATAATTAATGCACACCACTTTCAGCATTAAATTCATACTTTCATCTCAATCTTTTTCATTCTTGAAAAGAACAGCAGCTACATTTCCAGATCCAACCATCAACTTGACTTTATTTGCTTTATTATCCAATGTAATGTCGTATTTGACATCAATCCCACCCACCCACCATTTTATTGTCAGCTATTTATTATTTCTTAATTTACATAAATATAGCCAATTAGAAAATAATCTTTTTTATTTGATACCTATTTAAGTCAACGAAAATTCACCTGTTTGAAGCTTCAGTCACTAAAGATATATCACTTGGTCAAACATTTTTCTCCATACTTAATATACTAAACGTGGGCAGGCACATAATTATCGTGGACAAATTTCCTTTTCTAAATTAGTCCGAAGTCCAAACAAAAAAAGAACAGAAAGTAATATGGATCAAAGTAATTTTAAAAAAGAAGACAGAAAGATGCTTTGATTTTTTGCCTAATGTTTTAGAAATAATTACTGACCTTATATACAGTCTCAAGCAACAGGTTGATCTAATTCTCTTATTCCAATCTGACGTAATTGTTGTAGGTGATCGGCTATTTCCCGCAATAATTTAAGTCCTTCTTCTCCATTGCTCGACAAGTTGATACTATGCTTAAGGAAACTCAAATCTGACTCAAGAACTTGCAACCTTCCGAGAAAGTCCGAAGCCAAACTATGATTAGAAGATAAATCATTATTCCCACAGAGCACAGGAGGGCTATGTCCATTGTACCCAAGTTCATCACTTTTCTTGCAAACTAGAGGTTCCTTGGATGAGGAATCATCACCCTTGTCATTTGAATTCAGTTTAAGTGAAGCAACAGATTTGTCCATTAGAATATTACTATCCAACTTCTCCAAGTTTTCCAGGGATTCTTTTTCATCAATTTCTGAATTTATCCAATTGTCCCGAGATTGATGAATATTCAAGAATAAGTAAACTTGCTTCTCCAATTTCTCCAAACGTTGTGAAATATATAACCTTTCATCTTGAAACTCCAATGGTGAATTTTTTTCAGGTTGAATATTCTGTTTCTCCAGCAATATGGGTAGAACTTCAACTTTGTCAGATATATCAGTATTTTCAGTAACTGACTTTCCATGGATAATTTCATCCTTTTCAATGCAATGATCCAATCCAATCTCTTTCACCTTCATTTCAGAGTTTATCTCCACCATGTTTTCCGGCATTAATTCATCAGGGAACTTCTTACTATAAAACTCAAGCTTAGCTTGTAACTCTTCAATCTCTTTCTCCTTCTCAACTAAAAGGTCATTAGCTTTCTGCAAAGCTTCTGTTTCATACTCTGACTGCTCATCCATCATTCTTAAGTACTGCAAGGCTTCCATGTGCAACATTGCCTTTTCTTCCTGCAGCCTAGTTATCATGGCTAAGGCTTGATTTGCAGCAACTGCTGAAGCATTTCTTTCTTCTTCCAGCTCTTTATACAGAGCATTCATAAGTTTCCTATCATGATCAACTTGTCTTTTTAGCCTGTCAACTGCACTTTCACCTTCAATTTCACTGACAATGCTTCCATCCAGAGACAACCCAGATTCATTTCGCTCAAGTGAAATCATCCTTTGAAGTATCTGCATTCCAGCAGAGTTAGAAACATCAGAATTCTTCACTTCATCACTGTTCATAGACAATCTTGGACTGATGATGTCATTAACAGATAGATCAGTCCCTCGAGTAGATGGAAATTGTGACAGCAACATCTTCAAATCTTCACTAATTCTTGTAGAATCCTTTCCAAGCCAATGTTCTACAAGCATGCCAGGTCTTCCTCTGTTACTGACTGCTAGCTTATAGGCATCGCCAAGATCTAGTAAATTGGGATTTTGCTGACCAATATCATTAGAAAAGGCAGTTGATTCTAAACCTGCTTCAGATGTTGTTGGCTTATCAACTGACTCAATTATTTCCTCATAGTCCGTGGTTATCGTTTGCTTAGATTTTAAACTCACTTCATGGGTTGTCAAATCATCTATAGCAAATGGTAAAAAAGTTTTCTGTCAGTTATTCATGGAACTTGCGAACTTCAAATAGTAAAAAATTAGGAGCCTATTAGGTTTCCTAAAATGTTTCCTGTTTTCATAAATACTTCCTAAAATATCATCTTGGTTTGACTTTGCTTCCTTTTAAATATTTGTATAGGAAAAGGTGACAACAACAAAATCTTATTTACACTGTTTTCCATACAAGTCTTTGACAACGAGAAGCAAAGTAAAAATAAGAAGACATTTTGTAATGGTTACTTAAAATAGATAATGAATACAGAAAATGTTTTCTCAAATCAAATAGGCCTATATTTTTCAGCTATGAAAAATGTATGACTTTTTTATCATTTATAAAGATAATTTGGCTGTTAAGAACTAGCTTATTGTTTCTTTTCATCAACTTTCCGTAATGACTACAGTACACTCCTCCATCCTTCAGATCCAAGTCTTACATGGTATGTATAAAAGCAACTGCAGAAAAAAAACTTACAGTTTTCCTTCACCAGTTCAACGGGAACTCGTGTTTTATTTGATAATGCAGGGACTTCATCACAGGAAATAGGCTCAACTGCGGCAGGACTGACAGCATTTCTCTCAATCTGCTGCTGAGAATCAAATTCGGCCAGACCATTCCTAATCTCCAGTATTGCTGTTGTAGATTTACTGCCATGAGTATCTTTATTTTCTAATTGCATTCCTGGCTCAGATAATGCTGGTTGAAGTTCAGAAGAGGAAGTCCCGAGTTTCTCTGAAGCCAAATTCTCATTTAAATCAAAGACGGGAGGCTCCATATGTTCACATGGAACTTCTATATCTTTCTTGGAGTCATATGTACCCCTGACTGGTATGCTTGTACCACCATCATCAGATAAGGAAAGTTCCTGTTCAGACTCGGTATCAGAAGTAACCTTTAGTTCAGTGTAACCGACATGAGACAAAGGATCTGCCCGTTTATTTCTAAGGCGAGAACCTCTGCTAGATACAAATGATTTTGCTCTTCTTTTCTTGTGAAAATTGTTTCCCACAACATTTGATACATCAAACTCAACACCGCCAGACCCAATTGATTTGGTAATCACCGACCTTCGATCATAACTTTTTAAAGACCACTGCTCATTACAACAAGAACAGAATTCTACACTCTCATTTTCACCAAGTAATGGATCCTGATCAAATCTGGACTCGGATCCCTCCCCTAATTTACCCACCAATAATCGGTAGGTTTCAGCATTAGATTTGTTGACGGTAGCGAAAGAAAAAAGGCAACTTTCACACATTCCTTGAACATTCACAAGCTTATCATGTGCACGACAAAGAACTACAGAAGAAATCTCCGTCTTATGACCACTGCAAATCAAGTCCCAATAATATCCCTTCCTCTCCTTGCCTAACACGTGATCAAGCCTAGAGCAGAACAAACACGGTGTTTGCAATTTGCAGTAACCAGCAAACTTTGTAATCACATAAGAAAAAGCAGCATCAATAAACAGTAAAAAGATCAGCAACCATTCAAGAAAAGCCGATGCCAAGGCCATAGTAACACTCGGGGAGAGCTTGCGGCACTCGGAAGACGAGATTCCCGCGGTAGCCATCATCCACCCTACTCAAGCGGCTTCAAAATTAGAAACTGATTTTTGCTTGAAAGTTCAACAGATCAAACTTTGACCTTCTTCCCGATATGATATAAATAATTGAAGGCAAAAAGGTCCGAACTGAATACATTCAAGAAGGAAATAAAATCAAAATCAGAAATACTCATCCAATAATCTGAAATTGAATAAACTTGCCAGCATAAACACGTTGCTTAAAACAAGATCAAACAATGAAAACAGATGGAAGAAGTTGGATTCATATTAATTGAGATACTAAACTTAAATTAATGAATGAACATGTACTAAAAAACATTCCAGGTAAAACTAAAAAGAAAGGAATAAACTGAAACGTAAATCTTATTCATACCAATATCTGCATCAACAGGTAATCTAAGCAGATGAAACGGAATCGAAAATTTCAAAGTATAAGACAGTGAATTAAAGAGGAGTTATTAGAGGAACTGAAAACAATAATAGAAATAAAATGAGATGAAGAAAATGAAGGGAAATACCTTATGAAGATTATATTATTATAGTATATGATATGAAGGGAACTTTTGAGAGAGAGAAAAGAGAGTGAAATGAGATTAAGAGAATATTAGAAATTAAGAATGTGAGACACCGATCCAAACAAAGTAAACCAACTAACACAAAGGTTGAACTTTCCAACGGAAATCCACGCAATTTTCACCTTTTTTTTTTCTTTTTGCGCAGAAAAGTAAAGAAAAAAAAATAAGAAGCCGACAAGGACAAAAAGGTCAACCGAGTCGTGAGTTTATGGCAAAGTAATTTGTAAACACCGAAAATAAGGAAAAAGATGAAATGAAAAAAAAAACTAACAAATTGACCATATTAATATATATTAAATATGTATTTAAAATCACAATTTTAGAAAAAATAAAATTCAAAACAGGTGATCTGTTTCACTATTCAAGTGTTGGTTGAATCAGACTAAGTCTAGTAAAAAAAATATAGAAATCTCTGTTGAATCCAATTTAAGATTTTTTTATTAGGTCACAATGATTTTATGGAAATCCAACCAAAAGATAAGTATACTCCTACGATCAAACTTGCTACTTATTCTATAATCGTATTTATAAATTGAAAAAATATTTAAGAAATTGTTTCAATCTTTTCTATAGATATAAATTTATTAGATTTTAAGGTTTTTTTTTTTTTATAAAAATATGGTCCAACTTTTTTTCTCTAAAAAAAAAAAAGAAATTGATCCAAACAATAAAGTCTATATAATTCCAAGTTACAATAAGCGAAAAGCGTGAATATTTGATATTATTTGATTGAAAAATAGATGTTATGCTGAGCACTCTCCATCTTGTATTTGTCTTCTTCAACTTTCCAACCGACCATTAGTTGTGCTTCTTTATAAAAGTTTGTCACATTACAATTGATATTATTGTACTCTTTCTATCAATTTCGTATCATTACATTTATATTTCAAAATTATAAGCTTAAAATAATTTTGAAAAAAAAAAGTGAATCAGTTTGTTTAAACTCAAAATTAATATTTGATTGTACCAATAAACAAATTTCTTTCAATTAAAATTTATTACTAACTTGTTTCGTAGTGATTCTTTAATCTAAAATTATATTTTTTTAATCTAAACGCTTATAAAGTTATATGTTTGTTTATAAAATATTTATTTAATGAAAAATATTTATTACATTTTTAAATATTATGAATAATATATCGTTTAAAGAAATATTAGGACCGTATTACGTTTTACGAAAACGTATGTTGTTTTAAGTCATAATAAATAAATGCTATCTAGAAAATTTTTATTTATATTTAAAATTTTTAATTTAATTAATAATTTGATTTCGATAATTTTGACTCAATTGAATTTTTATTCTTTTCATAAAAGAATTTATTGACTCTTAGATTAGTATTAATACATTTAAAAGTGTAATGTGTGAAAATATAGATTGACGTATATTTAATTTTGACACCTAAAATAAATAACCCACATTTTGATAAGTAAGATATAAAGATTTTTGCATATAAAACTTCTAAAAAACGTCCCTTTTTTAACATAATCCCAGTTCGTACATCTCCCTATACATCCGGTTTTTTTTTTTAACTTATCAACTGTTAATATCTCATGCAGTGAATATCAAATTAAAATTAAGAGAAAAATAATAATACAGTAACATAGTTTTATATTCATAGTATAAAGATAAAATAAATAATTATAAAGAAAAAAGTAAATTTTTGAATTTTTTTAAGAAAAAAGAAAAATTAATATCAAATAAATATAAAAAATTTATGTTATGAAAGCAGAGAGTAAAGCTGACAAATCAAAAGCCAAACAATGTTGTCGTGTTGGTGTGGAATTCTGTTTTCTCTGCACCAATGCCTTGGCGACACAAACATATTTTAACTGAAAAATATATTTTGACATAGGCAATTCTTTTATATTTATTTAATATTTTTAACTTTTATTTGAAAAATACAAAAAATATTATTTTATCTTTGTATTATATATAAAATAATATATTATCTGTAAGGATCAAGAGAAGAACCCCATTTTCCTACCAACACCCTTTCTCTCTCTAAACTTCACCAAAAAATTCTCTGGTTTCTCTCTAAATTTCCAGCTCTCTGAACCGTTCAATCTTGGGTTGGAAGGTGCTCAGACGTTCACCACACTGAAGGCTTCCTTTTGAACCGATCGTATTTTCGTTTGGACCGGGTTTGGATTGAGTTCTTGTGCTGTGGGCATTTTCAAGTGTTGTGCTTATAACCACCAAGGTAAGGGGAGCTAGATCCTTTTCTATGGGTTGTATGAACATTACATGTGCTGATCTATGTGTTACTATATTGTTTGGTAAAACCTTAATATCTATCTAGTTAACCGTTGGATTAACCTGAAATTTTAATATGTAGTTTCTAAGACATAGTGAATTATTTTGACCGTTCAGATTTGAAATTGGAGTTGCAGATTTGGAGATATTAATGTCGTATCTTCTCAGGGATCTCAATATTGCTTAATCTCTGTTTTTTTTATCTATATTGAAATTCGGTGTAAATTTTATATGATGTTGTTTTGAATCTGTAAATAAGAAATTTGTTAAAAACTAGTTGAGGAACACTTTGGCTAAGGAAAGACTTGGTGTTTAAGTTGTCCATCGTGACGTACCTCTCTTTCCTGGAAGTCTACTCGACAAGTTTTTAACTTAAATCCTATTAACAGATTTTGTACTGTTAAATTATTGTGCAATATATCTGGTTGGAATGGAAATGTCTGATGGATTCATGTTATTGTGGTAAATATGAAATTATGAATTATAATTGTGATGATTGTATTTTATTATATTGCAATTGAATTTATGCATCTGATCATGATATGAGTATTATGGGGAGATTTTGTAATGGTATAATGTGAGTTGAAGAATATGAGTATGGTATGAATCTCATGGAGAGATTCTGTAATGTTATGGTATTAGTGTATATGTTGATGTTGAGGGTCTTGTAGTCTGAGGTTATCTTGATACTCTAATAATCATCCAGTCTCAAGTAGAGAAGGATGAATTATGTGGTGAGAGGAGCAGGAGGTCCTGGTCTATGTGTCGGTTTTGGACATAGTGAGGGGACTAACCTTGTGAATGGTATGAAGTATTTTGGAAGTGTATTTGTAAGAAAAAGTAGAAGTCATCACAAGTGCATAACCTCCCGTGACCGCTCATCAACGTATCATCCGGATGAGTGTCTATTGGGTATTGTGACGTTTATTGGGGATGGTGGGATAAGTGTCTTATAGGAATTGTGGTATGATGGTATGAGGATGTCTGACATAAATATTAGATGATGTTTATATCAAAGCAATTATGCATGTTTTATAAATGATGTGTTGCATGTTAGCTCACCCTTACTTGTTTGTTTGTGCCGGAAAATCTTATCTGTGCGATGATCGTATAATTCGTTATACGGGAGCAGATGGAGGATTGTCGCGTGATCCCGTGCAAATGAAGAAAGAAATGGAAGAACAATTAGAAGGATTTAATGTTATATTTGCAGTTAAATCTGAGCTTAAAACATATGTATAGATTTAAGTGTGAGATTACGGGGTGTTACCGTAAATGTATTATTACAATATTTAAATTTTGAAATTTTTAAAGTGTGAATTTTTGGGATGTTACATTAATGGTATCAGAGCAGTTCGTCCTTAGGATGACCTCTGTGTTGTGGGTTTGTCGTGTCTTCTCTGTGAAGAATTGAGCGTAAATGGTATGATTTACCATTTCCTCCGAGTCTATATGGTAAGGTGTGTATCTAACTAGAAGTTTTGAGAACAGAAAACGTCTTGATAAGAGTAATGAGGGTGCACACTCGTGACTTTTACCATAGATGATTTTCCTTTCTTAATTCTGAAGGTTAGAGTTAAGAAAGAGTTAGAGTTTCAGTGTTGTTTCCTGTAGTAATTCCTGTCTTGTTCTTGCTTTTGTGGTAGTGTAATGTGTTGGAACAATCGGTACCGTTATAGAGTTGCGCAGCGGAATAAAATATAGACAGCGGAAAGCGTGTAACGATCACAACACAAGTTAAAATAGTCGGTTTCAAAAATTGATTTTCTTAGCGAACTTTTATCAAACAGTTGATGTGCTAAGAGTTTTAGGGATCAAGAAAATCAACACAGAATTTTTATCCTGGTTCGAATCAAAAGATTCTACGTCCAGTCGTTAATCACTATAAATAGTGATTAACCTTTTTCACTAAAAATATAGTTTGCAGATTACAATCAGATAATCAAAATAAGCAAAGAATAGAAAACACCTTCCTTCGACAAACGAACGGAAGAACCTGCTCAGCCAACTTGAAGAGAACCGCTCCGACCTTTGACACACAAAACGCGAGCTTCTCCTATTCACAAGACCAGGCAAGAGCACTCTATCACTTTGAGAACTTCCTCAGACAAACTGTATTCTCAAAATGGCATAGATCCTTTTCACTCACAGAGAGCTTCCCTTAGGCACAAAGCTCTAATACTCTCAATTGAAAAGTTCTTTCTAAGAGCTGTGAAGACCTCTATTTATAAGCCTAGTTTTGTGCAGGGTCAAAAACAGAAAAGACATCTCCCAACTGCCACTGATAATCAATTATCAAAAGTGATAATCGATTATTTGTGTCCGTTATGGGGTTTACAAAAAAGTGATAATCGATTATATGATGTGATAATCGATTATTCCTGTATGACTCTGTGATAATCGATTATTGCCATTCCATAATCGATTATTGCAGTTAAAAATGCAAGTTTACAAAGTTTACAAGAATTTCCTACTACATTTAATTTCTACAAATTGCTTTTAACTAATTCTAATATCTTCTTCAACTAAAACTTCTTGCAGCATCATCAAAACAAATTTCTTCAAGATTTACCAATACTCCTTATTGGTAACAATCTCCCCCTTTTTGATGATGATCAAAAATATCTTCTTGTTAAAAGCATTTCTAATTTCCTGCACAGATTTCATACTTACAAACATGTTAGTAATAACTGCACTACTTAAATTAGAAGTTTTCTCCCCCTTTTTTATCATAAGCAAAAAGTAAAAAAGTGGAAAAAACTCCCCCTCAAAATTTTCTCCCCCTCAACAAAAGAATTGATGCATTTCAAAACAGAAATAAAATTGAAATTTCAGAACATGAAAGAACAGAATACCTCATGGAATATAAGAACAACAGAAATTCAACTCTAATTAAGAAGTACAAACAATATTAATTAATCCATAATAGAGATAAAAAAAGATATCTAACAAAGTCATATATCTCCCCCTTATATAAATACCAGTTATCCCATAATATGTCAATCAAAAATAGATTTCCCCATTTTTTATCATAATTAGAAAAACATCTAATCTTTATACTCCCCCTAAATTTGTTAACTTAAAAAGAATTTGGGTCCTTTTAATTCATTAAAAATTACTCCCCTAAAAGTAATATTCCCTTTAAAAATCAAAGACAGATTCCTTAAAAAATTTTAAAAAAAGGTTTTTTTTTTTTTTTTTTTTTTTTTTACGTTGTGACTTAAGATAATCGATTATTTGAGAGCCAAATTGTCAAAATCCAAATTTTGAGGATGAGATAATCGATTATTACCCTTGGTAATCGATTATTTACGTTAATTTCCGAAAAACACAAATTTGGGCCAAATTTTCAACCTAAGACACATCTAACATTCATAAATTATTTCAAAGCTCTTTAAAAAATACCAGGATACCAAAGAGTCTTCTTTTCCTTTTGAAAAATTAACCTGCAAAACAAAACAATAGAGTTTTGGTCCCCATAATCTCATTTGGGTCCTTTGAGGTTAGAAACAATTTACTTTATAACAGGAATCCAAGCATATTTTCCATTTGGAACATCAAAATGTTTAAATCTACATTTGTTCGAAGTGTGCCCCTTTTTCATACAATAAAAGCATGTGACAACATTTGGGTTTCTATAAGACACAGTTCCTTTTTCAACCCATACCCTACGAGTTCTTTTAATTTGGTTCTTACTTTTAAAAACACTTTTGTTTCTATAAACCTTTTTAACAGTTATAGGCATTTCAACATTATTATTTCCAGTTGCAACTTTAAGAAGATTTTCAAGAATATCAATATCAAGCATATGACTCTTACATGAAAGACATTCAACAGGATGTTCAACATTTGAAGACTCTTTCATTTCCAAGTTGCAAATTTTATTTCTCAAACTTACTTCCTCATCTAATGCCTTCTCATATTTAATTCGCAATTCTTTAAATTCCTTTTTCAAATTTTTATGAGCAACATTCAATTTTTCAGATTCATCAAGCAATTCAAGAAAAGCTTTTTGCAAATCAAATTCACTAGATTCAGAATTAGAACAACTTACTTGGCTTGCAGTGTCATCAACATTAGCTGTCAAACATAAGTTTGCTTCTTCAACAGAATCACTTGAACTACTTGAGTCATTATCAACACAAGAAATGTGGACCTTCTTCTTTTTGTGAATTTTCTTGATAATTGGACAAACGGCTTTTATATGGCCTTTTTCACCACATCCATAACATTTAAAGCTTGATGAGGAGCCTTGATTGTCCTTCTTTTTCTTCAAGAGTTGGCTTTTAGATGATTCATTGCTGGCCATTAAGCATAGATTTTCTTTCTCATTAGAATCGCTTGAGCTTGAGGAGTTTGATGTAGAGCATGAGTTCGAACAAGTCAACTTAGCCACATTCGATACTTCATCATGAGTGACTCTTAAAAATTTCCACATTTCCTGAGCACTTTTATAAACAGATACTTTGAAAAAATCATCAATGGTTAGTGCAGATAAAATTATATTCCGAGCCTTAATATCAAATTGGGCTCTTCTATTTTCCTCAACAGTCCAGTCAAAATATGATTTTTCTACTTCCACACCATCAACTGTATTTTTAGGAATATATGGACCATTTTGTACGGCTTCCCAGATGCCTCTTTCAATTGACTCTAAAAATATTTGCATTATTATTTTCCAAAACGCATAATTTTCCCCTGTAAACAAAGGAGGTCTATCAATAGAAGCACCCTCAGCATAAACTTGGTAATGACTGCCCATTTTCGAATAAATTTGAAAAACTATCAAAGCAAGCTCTGATACCAATTGTTGGAACAATCGGTACCGTTATAGAGTTGCGCTGCGGAATAAAATATAGATAGCGGAAAGCGTGTAACGATCACAACACAAGTTAAAATAGTCGGTTTCAAAAATTGATTTTCTTAGCGAACTTTTATCAAACAGTTGATGTGCTAAGAGTTTTAGGGATCAAGAAAATCAACACAGAATTTTTATCCTGGTTCGAATCAAAAGATTCTACGTCCAGTCGTTAATCACTATAAATAGTGATTAACCTTTTTCACTAAAAATATAGTTTGCAGATTACAATCAGATAATCAAAATAAGCAAAGAATAGAAAACACCTTCCTTCGACAAACGAACGGAAGAACCTGCTCAGCCAACTTGAAGAGAACCGCTCCGACCTTTGACACACAAAACGCGAGCTTCTCCTATTCACAAGACCAGGCAAGAGCACTCTATCACTTTGAGAACTTCCTCAGACAAACTGTATTCTCAAAATGGCATAGATCCTTTTCACTCACAGAGAGCTTCCCTTAGGCACAAAGCTCTAATACTCTCAATTGAAAAGTTCTTTCTAAGAGCTGTGAAGACCTCTATTTATAAGCCTAGTTTTGTGCAGGGTCAAAAACAGAAAAGACATCTCCCAACTGCCACTGATAATCGATTATCAAAAGTGATAATCGATTATTTGTGTCCGTTATGGGGTTTACAAAAAAGTGATAATCGATTATATGATGTGATAATCGATTATTCCTGTATGACTCTGTGATAATCGATTATTGCCATTCCATAATCGATTATTGCAGTTAAAAATGCAAGTTTACAAAGTTTACAAGAATTTCCTACTACATTTAATTTCTACAAATTGCTTTTAACTAATTCTAATATCTTCTTCAACTAAAACTTCTTGCAGCATCATCAAAACAAATTTCTTCAAGATTTACCAATACTCCTTATTGGTAACATAATGTGCTCTATAGTAGTAGAGGAATGCATAATCAAGGACAACTTGAGTTGTATACCTTTATTAGAATTGGTTTAAGCCTTTGAGACAAATTCTTGCCTCGAAGATAAGGAGTAGAAGACTAAAAGTTTAGGCTTTAAAGGACGAGTGAAGATATTGGAGTTTAGAAGTAATGATTTGGGTGAAGAAGTTTTCAAGAACAAAGTCAGAAGGTCATATATCGTACGTTTCACAAGAAGGGGTTGAGTTCAAAGGCTAGATTAAGAGAAGCTTTGGATAAGCATGGATGTAGCAAGGTTTGAGAAATCAGTTTGGTTTAGTATATCAGTTACGTTAGAAGTCAGAAGAAAGGGAAGTGTTGGTAAGAAGCGGAGTGGCATTGTGTGAGATTGGTAACATGGATCGATGTATCAGTGATGGTTGGAATCTGAATAAGAAAGTGGTGGATGGCCTAAAGTTCAAGTTAAGAAAGGAATAGGAAATTCTAAAGTGGACTAAGGGGAATAAGTATCAAAAAAGGAAGTAAAAGAAGAAGATTTTGAGAGGCAGTCAGATAAGGCATAATTTTCAAGTTGAGAGAACATAAGGTCTTTGAAGAAGAATGAAGTATTGTAAGGATCTTAAATTAAGTGAAAAATTTGAAGGACATGATCAAGTTTTATCAGCAAGTGGATGATTCAGAGTCAAGTTTAGTTGGATGTTTCAAGATTAGTAGTTCACGCAGAAGAAATGTTTGAGCTTAGGCTAAGATGAAAGGTTTCAAATGATGAAGGAAGAAGTACCTCAGAATGTCGGTTTGGTAGGAAAAGTATAAGATTAGAGAATTAAGAGCACAATAGAGGAAGAAAGAAGAAGAAAAAGGTTTTAGAACAGTTGGTAAAGGGTGGTTACAGTATAAGTGGTGAAAGAGGGCATTGTGAATGATCAGAGTATGGGTTGGTTGAGACATTCATAGTTATGAAGCTGCATGTGGTGGTAAAGTCAGTTTTCATCAGGTGTGGTTATGGTTTTAAAAAGAAGTGTTGAGTTTAAGGAGAATAAATGATTATATATCAAAAGCGGATCAAGTTAAAAATGTGTAGATTAGGGATTGTAAAGTCAAATAGAGTTTAATGAAGATAAGTGGAGAAGAGAAGATTTCTCAAGGTTTTTGTGAGGTCATTGAAGTTTTGAAGAAGGTTCTTCATGGGTGAACATTTTTCTGGTTCCAGCAGTCATAAGGGAAGTGTCCCTTGATTCGACTAGTGAGTAAGGGAGTTTGAGGATCAGAGTAGCGTAGTGGATGATGGTGAGCATGTTATTGTCAGTAATAGGCATTCATGAAGAGCTTTCATAATGGTGGATTGGTGGTTTGTGAGGGACGAGTTCTTTGAAATAATATTGGTGTTGTTATATGAGAATGAGTTGGGAGGGTTTGGAAATCTTTAAGAGTCAGAAGTGAGTTTAGGTATGGAAGAAACAGGTATCAGGCAGATAAGATGAGTAAGCCTACGGTTTCAAGCTACATGATCGACTTTAAAGTGAGGAACTATTAATGGTTTTTTTACAGGAAGAGTGGGTCAGTTGGCGAAAGAGAAAATTTGAGCTATGATTTTGAGTTATAGTCGGTTTCTCAAAATGGTTGAGAAAGCATAGTTTGGACAATCCTAGCTTGAGATGCATCATCAGTTGGCTTGATACTAATCAAGTTAGTAATCTCAAGTCGAAGAGGTTACAAATCTAAGTATGAGTGCAGGCTAGTGGATCAAGAATTGCTTATGGTTCAGGCTGACAATTTGAATGGGTGCAGGTGGAGTGTTCACCTTGTTTTGTTGTTGCAACGGAGCAGGATTTTGATTTATACTACTCGAGACTGTAAATTAGAAAAATAATGCGGAGTCTTTTTGGTGGTCTGGAATGAAGAGGGATGTGGCCCAATTTGTCGCTTCTTGCTTAACGTGTCAGAAAGCTAAGGTGGAGCGTCGAAGGCCTGGAGGTTTACTGTAGCCGTTGGATATCCCGGAGTGGAAATGTGATAGCATATCCATGGATTTCGTCACCCAATTACCCGCACGGTGCGAAGTCATGATGCTATATGGGTGATTGTATATCAGTTGACCAAGGATGCTCATTTCTTAACAATCAACATGAGAATGTCTACATCGAAACTGGCGCAACTGTATGTTAAGGAAATAGTGAGGTTACATGGGATGCTTTCGAGTATTGTATCAGATAGAGACCCGAGGTTCACATCCAAGTTCTGGCAAACCCTTCAGAGTGAGATGGGAAGCAGACTACATATGAGCTCGGCTTATCATCCCCAGACAGATGGACAGTCCGAAAGGACGATCCAGTCACTTAAAGATTTGTTGAGAACTTGTATCTTGGATCACTTGGAAATTTGGGATGAGGTATTACCCTTGGTGGAATTCACCTATAATAACAACTACCATGGTAGTATCGGCATGGCACCATTTGAGGCTTTGTATGGAAGACGTTGTAGAACACCTCTTTGTTGGTTTTAGGATGAAGAAGCAGTGTTGACGGGACCAGAGATAGTTCAGCAGACTACAGAAAAGTGAAGCTTATACAAGAGAGGATGCGGGCATCTCAGAATAGGCAAAAGTCTTATGCTGATCGGAGGCGAAAACCGTTGGAGTTTTCCGTTGGGGATCATGTGTTCCTTCGAGTGACTCCTACTACTGGTGTAGGAAGAGTCATTCGTGCTAGGAAACTATCTCCTAGGTATCTTGGTCTGTATCAGATCCTACGACGTATAAGACCGGTAGCTTATGAGATAGTCATGTCGCCCCAGTTAGCAAACTTGCATCTGGTGTTCCATGTATATCAACTGAGAAAATACGTGTCTGATCCTTCTCATGTGCTTGAAGTTGAGAATGTGCAAGTTAGAGAGGATTTTTCAGTTGAAGCGCAACCAGTAAGGATTGAGGAGAGCCAAAACAAACAACTTAGAGGAAGAACTGTCAAACGAGTCAAGGTCATCTGGAATGGTATAACAGACGACTCTACCTGGAGTTAGAGGAAGAAATGAGAGAGTCATATCCTCACCTATTCACTGGTAAGTTTAATTTTCGAGGACGAAAATTTTTGTTGTTGGGGAGAATGTAAGGATCCAGAGAAGAACCCCATTTTCCTACCAACACCCTTTCTCTCTCTAAACTTCACCAAAAAATTCTCTGGCTTCTCTCTAAATTTCCAGCTCTATGAACTGTTCAATCTTGGGTTGGAAGGTGCTCAGACGTTCACCACACTGAAGGCTTCCTTTTGAACCGATCGTATTTTCGTTTGGACCGGGTTTGGATTGAGTTCTTGTGCTGTGGGCATTTTCAAGTGTTGTGCTTATAACCACCAAGGTAAGGGGAGCTAGGTCCTTTTCTATGGGTTGTATGAACATTACATGTGCTGATCTATGTGTTACTATATTGTTTGGGTTGAAATTGTAGTTTTGTTACTGAGTCCTCTCGGTAAAATCTAGATCCTGACTTATTTACCCGTTAGATCAACATGAAAGTTTGATATATGATCCCTAAGATATATTACTACACTTTGACCGTTCGGATTTGTAATTGGAAGTCTGTACTTGGAGAAATAAATTCTGCATGTTTGAGTGATTAGCCCTGTAGTTTTGTTACTGAGTCCTCTCGGTAAAAGCTAGATCCTGACCTATTTAACCGTTAGATCAACCTTAAAATTTACTATATGCTCCCTAAGATATATTACTACACTTTGACCGTTCGGATTTGTAATTGGAAGTCTGTACTTGGAGAAATAAATCCTGCATGTTTGAGTAAATTAATTACCCCTGCAGTTTTGTTACTGAGTCCTCTCGGTAAAATATAAATTATGCCTAATTTAACCGTTAGATTGAGCCCAAACTTTAGTATGTAGTTCATAAGACATATTAAGTCATCTTGACCGTTCAGATTTGTAATTAAATGTCTTTGCTTAGAGAAATTAGTTCCACATTTTGAGTATAACCGAAAACCACTTAAAATTCTGCACCTGAGTTACCTCGGTAAAACCTCAATATCTATCTATTTAACCGTTGGATTAACCTGAAATTTTAATATGTAGTTTCTAAGACATAGTGAATTATTTTGACCGTTCAGATTTGAAATCGGAGTTGCAGATTTAGAGATATTAATTTCGTATCTTCTTAGGGATCTCAATATTGCTTAATCTCTGTTTTTTTTATCTATATTGAAATTCGGTGTAAATTTTATATGATGTTGTTTTGAATCTGTAAATAAGAAATTTGTTAAAAACTAGTTGAGGAACACTTTGGCTAAGGAAAGACTTGGTGCTTAAGTTGTCCATCGTGACGTACCTCTCTTTCCTGGAAGTTTACTCGACAAGTTTTTAACTTAAATCCTATTAATAGATTTTGTACTGTTAAATTATTGTGCAATATATCTGGTTGGAATGGAAATGTCTGATGGATTCATGTTATTGTGGTAAATATGAAATTATGAATTATAATTGTGATGATTGTATTTTATTATATTGCAATTGAATTTATGCATCTGATCATGATATGAGTATTATGGGGAGATTTTGTAATGGTATAATGTGAGTTGAAGAATATGAGTATGGTATGAATCTCATGGAGAGATTCTGTAATGTTATGGTATTAGTGTATATGTTGATGTTGAGGGTCCTGTAGTCTAAGGTTATCTTGATACTCTAATAATCATTCAGTCTCAAGTAGAGAAGGATGAATTATGTGGTGAGAGGAGCAGGAGGTCCTGGTCTATGTGCCGGTTTTGGACATAGTGAGGGGACTAACCTTGTGAATGGTATGAAGTATTTTGGAAGTGTATTTGTAAGAAAAAGTAGAAGTCATCACAAGTGCATAACCTCCCGTGATCGCTCATCAACGTATCATCCGGATGAGTGTCTATTGGGTATTGTGACGTTTATTGGGGATGATGGGATAAGTGTCTTATAGGAATTGTGGTATGATGGTATGAGGATGTCTGACATAAATATTAGATGATGTTTATATCAAAGCAATTATGCATGTTTTATAAATGATGTGTTGCATGTTAGCTCACCCTTACTTGTTTATTTGTGCCGGAAAATCTTATCTGTGCGATGATCGTATAATTCGTTATACGGGAGCAGATGGAGGATTGTCGCGTGATCCCGTGCAAATGAAGAAAGAAATGGAAGAACAATTAGAAGGATTTAATGTTATATTTGCAGTTAAATCTGAGCTTAAAACATATGTATAGATTTAAGTGTGAGATTACGGGGTGTTACCGGAAATGTATTATTACAATATTTAAATTTTGAAATTTTTAAAGTGTAAATTTTTGGGATGTTACATTATCTATTATCATTTCAAAAAATAATTCTTTTAATCTATATAATTTTTTTATATTTATTATAATTATTTTATCTTATATTATATGTCAAATAAATATAAAATGACCCTATTATTATTCTTATTATTTCTCTAAAAATACCTGCCAATAAAAACACTACAACTTAGAGAACACCTTCAATAATGGTATTAAAAAAAATCTACCACCAACAACATATTAACAGTATAAATATGTGCGTTTATAGTATCCAGCAATAGGAAGGACGAAGAAAATGGCAGAAGAGAAGAGTGTGGAGATTCCTAGAGTCAAACTTGGAACTCAAGGTCTTGAGGTAGTATCATATATATCATATTATGATTACACATAAGGAAACTATAACCCTAATTGTTGAAAAACATCAACGATTTTTTATGATACTGAATCTTCTGTTATCTGTCAAAAGGTATCAAAGTTGGGGTTGGGATGCATGAACATCAGTGGAGCCTATACTGATCCTGTTTCTGATGATGAAGGCATATCTCTTATTAAGTATGCATTCGATCACGGAATTACTTTCTTTGATACTGCTGATATTTATGGGGCCAAGGCTAACGAAGTTTTGATCGGAAAAGTAACCATTTTTTTCTCACCCTTTCTCTTACACTTCAACTAGGTAAGATCACTTTCTCAGTGTTTCATTATTTGATTCTATTGAACAGGCTTTGAAGCAGTTACCCAGAGAAAAAGTTCAACTGGCGACGAAATTTGGAATAGCAGGAATGAATTTTCCTAATGTACAAGTCAAAGGTACACCGGAGTACGTGCGATCGGCTTGTGAAGCTAGCTTGAAACGTCTTGATGTTGAATACGTTGATCTCTATTATCAGCACAGAGTCGACCAAACAGTAGCCATAGAAGAAACGGTTCAGATTCCTTCTTCTGATACACCTTTTTTATGTCTTAAAACTTATTATATACTTCGTACTACATGTTCTGTTCTGTCTTTGTGTGATTCATCTCAAAAGACAAAAGTTACATATTGTCAATTGTAGGTAGGTGAGCTAAAAAAGCTGGTGGAAGAGGGAAAAGTGAGGTACATAGGGTTATCTGAAGCTAGTCCTGATACTATAAGAAGAGCACATGCTGTTCATCCCATCACAGCTTTGCAAATAGAGTGGTCCCTTTGGACTCGTGATATTGAGGAGGAGATAGTTCCTCTCTGTAGGTTAGTTCAACTTCTTCTCCAAGATCACTGGAATGTTGAGACAATTCTCATATCTGTTTCTTAACTAAATTTTTATCCTCTATTTAACTAAGAGTTACTAGAAAAGATGGTAGAAAAATACATTAAAAAAAAGTTGATCTGCTGGTTACATGTTTATGTTGTTGATACAGGGAACTTGGCATTGGAATTGTACCATACAGCCCTCTGGGGCGAGGCTTTTTTGGTGGCAAAGGAGTTCTGGAAAACATGCCTGTAAATAACGCCCTGGTACAATACTTTTCGTATACTAGTGAATTTCTATAGGATATTCTTAAGAAGGAACTTTAAACATTAATAAACATTAAATTTTGTTAAGATAGATTCTAATTTATACTTCTAATATCATATATTAAGAAGTAGACTTTAAATCTAACTCAATCTTACAAAATTGATTTGTAAGATGAGATTTACATCTACTTGTGTATTGTGAATTAGTTTTATCTTTAGTTTCCAACAGATATTGTTAAAATTTTTGGATGTGAAAAGTTGGAAATAGTAACAATGAATCCTTCAACTTGAACCTATACTAGATTTGTTTTGTAATTGCTATGTATTATTCAAATTGAAAATACTTGTGTGAATGAAAAGTGATGATGGAAGGTACCATACATGTTACTTTACCTGATAAAAGCTAGTGAAAAAGTTGGACTGCATAATGAAAAGAAAAAAATGCAGAAGAGATCTGGTTGTCTGATGGCTAGTAATTTCAATTGGCAGACTACATATCATCCTCGCTTCAAATCAGAGAACATGGAAAAGAACAAGTTAATATATGACAGAATAGAAAGCCTTGCTAAGAAACACCACTGCACTCCTCCCCAATTGGCCTTAGCTTGGGTACTCCACCAAGGCAACGATGTTGTTCCTATTCCTGGTGAGTGACAAAATATGTTCACCTTTTCAAAATAGAGGAACTGACAAAACATCTTAAGGATTCAGGATTCTGCTTTTGTTTTATTCAATTATGATAACATATTGCTCACCACAAATATACAACTTTGACTTAACTTTTACAGGAACAACTAAGATTAAGAACCTTGATCAGAACATCGGTGCATTATCACTGAAATTGACAGAAAGTGACTTGAGAGAAATTTCTGAGGCTGTTCCCATAGATGATGTAGCAGGATCTCGATACTTCTTTGAATATGATAAAGATTCTTGGAAATTTGCAGACACACCTCCAATAAATCAGAGCATCTCAACTTAAGGGCACAATAAATCCTTTTCAGTTTGCATAAGATGCAAAAACTAGTACTATTATAAGATTCAAATGCATTATGCAGATGCAGTACACAAGAGTATGATATGTTGTGAGTTTTTTTTTTCAGCAATATGCATAATAATAGCCTAACTCAACTATGGACACTTGATGGTTGGGTGATTAAAGGTTTTATTTTGAAGTACTAGCTGATGATGAAGAAAACGAAAGTTCTGATTGTTATGGTATGGATACAGTTATTTAAATGTGAGGGTTTAACTCATGTTTTATGGAGCCAAATGTGTTAAGATGGTTTCTTATTTGATATAATCAAATTATAATATCATCTTACTTAATATAATCAGATTATATTTTTAACCATGTGTATCTAAAAGTTAATTTCAGCTGGAAACTATGTTGGAGTTGAGTTTTATACTGAAATAAAGTATTTACATCGTTAATTATTTCTATATTAAAATAAGTAAATAAACTGTTATATTCTTCGTAACCATTAATAAAAATATATGCTAGAAAAAAAAAACAAAAAAAAAACAAAAAAAAGAGTAAGAGAATGATGAACATAAAGGGTTATTTCAGCAGTTTCAAAACTTCTGGAAAAACTAATTAATTCAGATAACAATATGACCTAAGCCTTCAACATGCCTATGTATTAATTTTGTCAGCTATGATACACCAAACTATTTTACTGTAATAGCTTAATTTTTAAAATTTTAACTTAATATATAATTCAGTTTAATTTTGATAAAATAGTATAATATTTCAGTTAAAATACTTTTTCGTCTTGAACTTGAAAAATTAAGTTAAATTCGAATACCCGAAGCAAACATTAACCTTTTATTTATTTATTTTTTACTTTGTTCTTTGTTTTCTTTCTCATGTGAGTTATCATGTGGGCACAACTGCAACTACTTATAAAATAATTATGAAACGAGATGGAAGTCTCAGTCGGTCAATTCTAATAGGTTCTCTAACATAAATGAATTTATTATTGTATGGTATTGTTTTTATTTATTATTTTATTAATATAATATTTTAATTGATAATTAATTATAACAATTTTCATAATATCTTTTTCTTTTAATTTCTATAGGTTGTAAATCTGCCACTATACAGTACTAACTAGGATTATTATTAACATGGAAATATATATAAAAAAAATTGATCTGATCAGCCAATGTTCTTAGGTTTTTTCTTCCTGTGCTTTCATAATTTATAGTTGTTCTTTCAACGATCCATTTGGTTTGGATTTTGTTGACCTCATCAAACACATCCATGACTGTGGACTTTATTGTCTTATCATTACAGACAATTTTATCCCATTATTTAAGGAGATACAAATATTAATTTATAATTAGATCTCCGTAAATGCGTGGATTTTACTGATAGTTGGTAATAAAAAAGTTAGTAGTACTTTTTTTATGAAAAAAATATTTATATTTTTGTTAAAGAATTATAAGCAAGATCCACAGGTTTAGGATGAACTGAGAAATTATTTTATATTATTAAAAAGAGAGGTAAGCGAATATGAATAGGACAAGTGGAAGGACTCTAATGTGTCCTTTACATCTTATTATCCACTGTTCTTTTATTAATTTTTTTATATTATCTAATTATAAATTTACTTTTTATCATATATTTTAAAAAAAAACAATCAAATCAAATGTCATAATTTTTTCGCAAAAGAAAAGGTGATGAATGACGCACTGAATGACGAAGTGGATAAACCCTTGATTCCTATATAATAGCTTTACTCCTAAAGGTTAAGGAATGGAATAAAACATAGTGTGATTGAGCCATATCCGAATCACCAAACAAACCAGAATGGAGCATTTGGAACACATTCAAAGAGTTAAACTTGGAACTCAAGGTTTTGAGGTACTAGCAATCTCTAATATACTTCTCTGATAATATTCGTTATGATTAGGGATTTCAGATTGATTAGAGGTTAATTTTCAGGATAGAAGGAGGATAAATCTTACTTTACAAAGTTTCTTAAGGTTGAATAGGATTAAACTCATTTTGTAAAACTGATATTAAGATTTAAGTATTGTATGCACCCACAAATATGTAAATCAGTAGGTAACCTCTCACCTTATAAGCATGATTTTGAAAGTTGGATTTAGACTTAATCTATTTTTTTTTTTATATTGTAGGTTTCAAAATTGGGATTCGGATGCATGGGCCTGTCTGGATCGTACAATGAGCCTCTCCCAGAAGAGGATGGCATTTCTATTATCAAGTATGCGTTCAGTAAGGGAATTACCTTTTTTGATACAGCTGATGTTTATGGAGCTAATGCCAATGAAGTTTTGGTTGGAAAGGTACCATTAGTTTATTGTCTGTAGTAGTAGAATTAGGTTTACTTGTCTTTTCCTTCTATTTGCTGATTAACCATTTTCCTGTTTTAGCAAACCAATCAGTATGGTTTATAGAACCTTGTTGTTTAGATAAAGAAAATTCTTGTCTAAAAGTTTGAATCTCTATGATATAATTAATCATAAATAATATTCTTAATACCAAAATATCGAGATTAATTATAATATGTGTAATTGTCAGGTTTGGAAGGTTCTAGAAGGAAGATTATTGAATCGTGATCTTTAGTGTGTCTATGGAGGAAAACTTTTGTTAGAATGGACTGAAGTATAAATATGACTGGAAATTTTCCTTTATAATCAGTAGTTGTGTTTTTCATTTTCTTTTTTGGGATTTTGTTGGAACAGGCTTTGAAGCAGTTACCCAGAGAAAAGATCCAGATAGCCACGAAATTTGGTATTCTGAAAACAGAGTCTAGGGTTGAGATCAAGGGTTCGCCGGAATATGTGCGGTCATGCTGTGAAGCTAGCTTGAAGCGTCTTGGTGTTGATTACATTGATCTCTATTATCAGCACAGAGTGGACCAATCTACACCTATAGAGGATACAGTTAATGATTTCTTCCTTTCAGAAATCTATCTATGATTTTGCTGATATACAACACATTATGTAATCAAATAGTTTGTTATATTTTAGGTGGGTGAACTTAAGAAACTGGTGGAAGAGGGTAAAGTGAAGTATATTGGGTTATCTGAAGCGAGTCCGGATACTATAAGGAGAGCGCACGCAGTTCATCCCATCACAGCTGTGCAACTGGAGTGGTCTCTGTGGACTCGTGACGTTGAGGAAGAGATAATCCCACTCTGCAGGTTACTTCCATTTTCTTTTTAACTTCATGGCGCTGGAACTCTTGCATGTGATCTGGGATCTGAGTTAGTGAAAAAAATGGAAAAAAGAAAGAAAGAGGAAGAGAGGGCAGAGTGAAATCTTTTATTTATTACCATCATTATTAGTACTTTCATTTTGTTATAATTATTATTTTATCTATCATAATTTTTTTTTTGTACATCATTAAATACAAATACCGACTTTCTTTCGTTCCACGCCTACATTAAATTCCTGAAAACAATAACAGTGTGAAGGATGATAAAGAAAATTGCTTAGTTATGGAGAATGTGCTGGCTGAATTTTTGTGTTAATCTAATGTTTCTATTGGTACAGGGAACTTAATATTGGAATTGTACCATATAGTCCTCTGGGTCG
Organism: Vigna angularis; assembly: GCF_016808095.1. NCBI lineage: Eukaryota > Viridiplantae > Streptophyta > Magnoliopsida > Fabales > Fabaceae > Vigna > Vigna angularis. The sequence continues at coordinate 26,910,612 of NC_068975.1, read as the reverse complement.
TGGCTTTTTTGGGGGAAAAGGAATTCTGGAAAATGTGTCTGCATTTAGCAACCTGGTATATGTTATTTTAGCATTTGCAGTTTCATGTGTGTTCTGCTGTATATCGTGGGGGATAGAATTGTTAAGATGTGACGAAAAATCTTCTTCATTGCAAATACATGTTATTGAATTTAACTTACTTCTTTTTAAAAGAAGAAAGATATTATATTGTTTTCTGATGGCTATTATTTAACTTATCAGAAAACACATCCACGTTTCCAAGCAGAGAATCTGGAAAAGAATAAGAATATATATGAACGAATTGAAAGTCTTGCAAAGAAGCATCAGGCTACTCCTGCTCAGTTGGCACTAGCATGGGTTCTCCAGCAAGGAGAGAATGTTGTTCCTATCCCTGGTGAGTGACAAACTATCTGATAGATATTGAGGATTCCATAGAGTATTTTGAAAAGTTTGAACTGTTATGTCCGAAGCATTTTGAAGCACAAATATGTTCAGTGTTCATGTATATTTTGTGGCTAGGTGTATGATTGTTTCTTCATCAGTTTCTTGGTATCTTTACAGGAACAACTAAGATTAAAAATCTGGATCAAAATCTGGGAGCCTTAGCAGTGAAACTGTCAGAAGAGGACCTGAGAGAAATTTCTGAGGCGGTTCCCATCAGTGATGTAGCAGGTGTTAGATACCTAACGGGAGCGGATCAGTATTCCTATAAATTTGCTAATACACCTCCAAAAGATTCAAAAGTCTGAACCTGAAGCACTGGACTGCACCTTCAGTAAGAGAATCCACATAACCAAGGCATATATGAATTGAGGGTAATAAGGCTGATATGAGCTAGCTATTAAAATATCAGTAATGTAGCTTATGTCTCGGATGATACCTTTTAGACAATTTGGTTGGTTAAAGTTTTGATTTATGCTGTGTATTTAATTGAAAGATTAATTTGGAAAAATGAATTTGAAAGATGGCTTAATTAAAACAAATTTTAATAAATAGAAATTGAAGATTATAAATTTGTTCTTAGTTAAAAATAATAGAAAATTAAAATTTGATGAATTTAAATTAATTTAAAAGAAAAATGTTGATGAATAATTTTTAGATAAAGGGATAATGGATAATTAAAGGAAAATACAATGCATTTAGTGTAAACCTACAAAGTAAAGATATTATCAACTCAATTAGTTTATGTTCTTTTTTTGGTAAACAGAAAATACAAATTAATTTATCTTTTAAAATATATCATCAGAAAATGGAATGAGTAAATTTAAGATGTTATTATTTATGAAGTATAATATTTGAAATATGATTAAAATGAATCATTTTAGTGATTAATTTTTTTCTCTGTTTTTGTCTTATTTCTTTTTCTTTTTAATGTTTGTCATAATGGAGATTCTTTTTGTTAGTACACCTTAAAACAAATGCATAATGATAAGTACCTGCGTAATATAATAGTGTGTCTATTTTTTTTATAATAATAAAAAATAATAAAACTATTATTACTATAATATAAATTAAATATAAATAATCTTCATAATTTTATTATAAAAATTTATACCAGTTTTAAAAAGTTTAAAATTTAAAAAAGAGTAAATAAAAGAACAATTAAATTTAAAAAATTATTACTTCAGTAAAGTAATTACTTTATTTAAAAAATAGTTATTTAAAGAATAAAAGTGGAAAGAAAATGTGTACACCAATAATGAAAATTTCCTGTATATAATAGTATAGGAATATAAATATATATAAATTCTTAATTTTATAGGAAAAAAAATAGTTGTTAAGAAAATTCTTTTATCATTTTGGGGTCTCCAGTTTTCTATTCAATTTCCAACTACTATTTGAAAATTAGTTCTTATATCATAATGTTAGATTGAAAGCTTCTTTCATACTAAAAAGTTTTAGAGTAATTCAAATTTATTTGATTCTTTATCCTATAAGCCAAAATTATCAGAATATATTTTTAAAATATATCAACAAGATTATTAAAGTGTTATTTTAAAAAAAAATGTGATGCACTCAAAATAATATGGAGTAAAACTCCTCTCAAGCACAGTTAAGATTCGCCCTAAATACATATTGCGTAAGATATCTCTTATTATGCCAAAATTTATAATCGAAACAGGAAAAAAATAAAGATTAAAATGAAGCTATGAAAAATAAATATTAATTGTGTGATTATATTGCATCATCAAGAATATAAAATAGGCTAGTTATTTGATTATTTAAAATAAATTAAATGATTTTTTAAACAGTCATATAACATTATATAGAACGTCATTCTTAATATATAATATGATCAAATTAGACTATATCGTTATTACACTTTCAACCATTGATTTTACTATATTCTAACAGTGTTATCATGATCAATCTAGTTATTTATGGATTTTAGATAGTAAATTAAAAACTTAAAAATGATTGATTTTCTAAATTCAAAGTTAAAAGAAATTATTAATCATATCCGTATAATAACTCGTTTATTTAATTTCCAAAAAGTTTGGTGCCATGGCTCTATCTGGTCATCAACCCGGTGATGATCTTTTTTTATGTAGTATTCTTAATTTTTATAGGATATTTATGGTAATGAGACATCTTAAAAAAATTTCTATACAGTAATTTTTCCTGGATTATGAAGTTTGAACAATGTTTCGAAAATTTGTGATTTTTCACCATTTTCATATATATATATATATATATATATATATATATATATATATATATATATATATAAAGAGAGTTTATGGTTTGTTTGAATTGGATTTAAAAGAATTAATTCAAATTAACCAAATTTTATGTGTTTGGACCTGCTCAATATTTTCTACAACTTGAACAAAACTTATATTATTAACAAAGAGTTGAATGAGAGATCAATCGGGTCTACTTTATATAAAATATACATCATTTTTAGTTTTGAGAAAAAAATAATGATTTTTTGTAAAATTATATATTACCCTTGGTAGATGTAGACAACATATTTTGTTGCAATTACTTTAAATTAATTAATATGTTATTTTATTAAAACTCACGTATAATCATGATATTAAATACACAATAACATATTTTATTGCAATTGTTTTGTATTAATTATAAAAGTAGCAAAATTTTAAAAAATATATAATTATAAAGAAAAAAAGTCATATATCTTTAATTAACTTTGTTCAATTTTTAACTGGACTTTTTTATATATTTTTTTAAAGTAAAATTGATCATTCAACACATAAAAATAAGTAAAGTTTTTGTAACTTTTTTTAAAAAAAAATCTGTGCCCAGTAGAGAATTATTGTGGAGAAAATGGAGATAATAAATTCAATGATCAGTGACTATTGACCATAGCATACACAGAATAAAGTCACGAGGTGCTTAGAGTAAAAAACATATCTCATTTCTTTTGCAATATTCAAGAATTGTTAATCAAAGAGCTTGGAGGTGGACTCCATGAGAAGAAAAATGTTTTTCCTTTTGCAATACTCTGATTTCATTACAATTCGTTGAAGATAAGTTTTTAGTTTTTTTTTTTTCAAATTTCAAGTTGTTTTTCTCTTTAGGGTTTGCATGTGATGTTTGATTGAAAAATGAACCCAGGTATGTATTTTTGTTAAGTTTGGCTTCCGAAAAGTAATCTAGAAGATCTTTAAATATATTTGATTCAATCTCTTGAACTTAGTTACCTTAAAAAGCAAAATAACAATTTGTAAATGAAGTTAGTTTTTATCTATGATTCAAATTTGTAAATGTAGCGAAAATGATTAATGTGTCTTATGTTGATGAGTGTACATGTTAAATTGGTTTACATTTAAGTTGAATTAATTACTTCACTAATTTCATGATTGTATTATGAATGAGATAATTACAAATTAGGCTTTTAGTGTTGGATATTTATAATAAGCTTCAAGATTTGAAAGAATGTCTTGAGTTATTGAATTCATATATGTAAGTTGATTATATGGTAATAATTAGTTAGCCTAAAATATATTAATTAAAGAAGTGATAACAATAAATTTTAATTTGATCACTATATTTGATTCAAGTTTTAAACTTGTAATATTGCATTAAAACTGTTTGGTAAGCGTAGAATTACATGGATGATTATTTTGGTGGGTTTGAAAGGTGTTATTATCTACGTTTTGTTTATGGACCATTTGTATTTTAAATTTGCATTTGAGTTGAATACTCACGAGTTAGAAGTTGAGTATAAATTTGTATTTTAAATTTAAAATTCTTTATATCTTTATTATTACTAAATAGCATTACACAAATGTTAAAATATTACTTAATTGATAGTGTTTTTATCACACTAAATAATTTTAAATTATTTAACATTCGAAGTCTAAGATATTTTAAATAAACTTTTTTTTTTATTTTTTGAGATTTTTTTAAAGACAAAACTGTGACAAAATTTACCAAAGTAGATAATATTTTGGATATATAATGATTGACTATAATGATGTAATTTAATAGATTTGAGATTGAAATTAGTGTTCACTACGAAAGTTAATAACAAGATGATAATGAAATATATCAACTTTTTATATATATAAGTTTCTGATCAAACAAGAAAATATATATTTTATTTATTGAATTATATCACTCAAGAGAGAAAATTTTGCTTAAACAATATTTCCTATGGTATATTTCTTTTTTTCAAAATTATTTTCAATTATTATGATTTGTGTATAATTGCATTGTTATTTGGTAATTTTGTTTTTATTCTTTGAAAATTTAAGGGTTTTGAACTACTAAATAATTTGAAAATGAAATTTATATTGTATGAATAGTGCGAGCAATAACCACAGTAACATGATATCGTTTAAGTACTGCATATTGATATCATAACAATATATATATATATATATATATATATATATATATATAATGAAATTATAACTTAAAATAATGTAAATAAAAATATTAAGTGGTAAGAAATTGATAAATTTTTTACATAATATTTCATAAGTATATTAAAAAATAATTGTGATTAATCACATATGTCTCAAAGACTTGGTTAACAAATCAAGTGTTAAATTAAAATAATTTTGTTCAATATTTGTTTTTCAAAGTCATAAGTTATAATCAATCATTGTGGCTTTGGAGTTATAAAATTTGAAATTATGAACCTCTTATAAGATTTAAGAAGCAAGGTTTGGTAAGATAAAATTAAATATATTGTTTTTATTAACTTGTATATCTATATTAATTCCTATAATAATTATATTATGACGCATAAATAAATGTTAGTGTAGGTTGGAAGAAAACATTAAATTAATTTAAATGATGCATTATACCTAATTTTTTCTATCGAAAGTTTAACTTTCTATAATTTTAAAATACGCTCATTATATTTTTTTAATATCTATTTGAATATTTTCTAAACTTATATTTTATAACTTGTGTTTTATATTTTATATTTTATTTAACTTATATATAGCAACAATATTTAAACACCAGTTATTTTCCTTTGTATTTTCTTTAATACTTTAACGAGTTTATAATTTATAACTCTAATATTTGAATTAATTAATATTATATTCGATTAATTTAAAAGGCTTATTTATTTGCTTCACAGAGGAGTAATGTCTGTCCATATTGTAAGGACCACATTTTTCTTGGTGGTGGGGACACGGTGGTCACCCACCTTTCGCATTATTGGAGTGCAATTATGAGGGAAGGAGAGAAAAGGAGAGGGGGGAGGCATTTTACGGGGGAGGCTTGGCAAAAAGAAGGGGGGATTATTGGCATGTGAGAGGGAGAGAGGGAAAGCAGCAGAGGGAGGGAACCCTTCTCCCGTTTACAGCCGTCCAAAGTGTAAGACCCATGAAAAAAAAAATATTTATAATAGTAAATTTTAGCATTTTATTAGTAATAATAATTTTAATGGATAGAAAAATATATATTTTGAATATAAAATTATAGTAATTTTAGAAGGAGAGGTTAAAATTTTTGATAACTTATTTAGTATTTTTTTTTTAAGAAAATCGAATAGTAAAAAATGAATAGTGAATAGTAAAAAGTGAATAGTAAATAGTAAAAAGTGAATAGTAAATAGTAAAAAGTAAATAGTAAAAATAAATTTTCAGCATTAAGATTCCTTAGCATGGAAGAAAGTAGTAGGTAGAAATTAGGATCAGATTTGGTGAGAAAATGATTGAAATATTATTTTTAAATAATATTAAAATAATAAATAATATTAAAATATTAATGAATAGTAAATTTTTTTAACTATAAATAGCCATGGGAGGGAAGGGTATTTTGCACCAAGAAAAGAGGAATCAAGTGAGAGCTTGAGAAATAGAGAAGAAAGAGCTAGGGAGAAATTTTTAGTTGCAAGAAGAGTAGAGGTTCTGAAGGGTTTCGGGGAAATAAATTCAGATCAAGAGGAATCTGGAATAGAGGTAGGGGAGCTAATCTTTCTAAGCTTTTATATTATGATTTAGTACTGTTTTATTACTATTCATGTCTTGAAATTATGTATGAATATTGTTAATGCTTACTGTATGTTTATCTATATTGATATTCGGTGTAAATATTATATGCTGTTGTTTTGAATCTGTTAATAAGAAATTTGTTAAAAACTAGTTGAGGAACACTTTGGCTAAGGAAAGACTTGGTACTTAAGTTGTCCATTGTGACGCACCTCTCTTTCCTGGAAGTCTCCTCGACAAGTTTTTAACTTAAATCTTGTGTACAGATTATGTACTGTTAAATTATCATGTAATATATCTTGTTGGAATATATTCAGTTTGTATGATTTCTGAAATGATTGAAGTTTATTTGATTTGAATTTATGCATCTGAACATGTATGAGTATTATGGGGAAATGTCGTAAGGGTATAATATGAGTCGAGGAATGTGAGTATGGTATGAGTCTCGCGGAGAGATTCTGTAATGTCATGGTATGTGTATGAGGATTATGGGTAGATTTCGTAATGGTATAATATGAGTTAAGGAATGTGAGCATTGTATGAGTTTCGTGGAGAGATTCTGTAATGACATGGTATGTGCGTATATGTTGATGTTGAGGGTCATGAAGTTGGAGGTTATCCTGATACTCTAATAATCAATCAGTCTCAAGTAGAGAATGATGAATTATGTGGTGAGAGGGGCAGGAGGTCCTGGTCTATGTGCCGGTTTAGGACATAGTGAGGGGACTAACCTTGTGAATGGTATGGAGGGCAGAATGTCCTGGTCTATGTGCCGGTTTAGGACATAGTGAGGGGACTAACATTATGAATGGTATGGAGGGCAGAATGTCCTGGTCTATGTGCCGATTTTGGACATAGTGAGGGGACTAAGAATGACATCACAAGTGAAAAACCTTCCGTTGTATCGCTCATCAACATATCGTTGGGATAAGTGCCTATGGAATATCGTTGGGATAAGTGCCTATTGAATATCGTTGGGATAAGTGCCTATTGGGTATTGTGGAATGAATGTCTATTGGGTATAGTGGTGTTTATTGGGTATTTTGGTGTTTATTGGGTATTGTGGGACGAATGTTCAATGAGTGTTTATTGGGTATTATGGAATGAGTGTCTATTGGGTATTTTGGTGTTTATTGGGTATTTTGGTGTTTATTGGGTATTGTGGGACGAGTGTTCAATGAGTGTTTATTGGGTATTATGGAATGAGTGTCCATTGGGTATTTTGGTGTTTATTGGGTATTTTGGTGTTTATTGGGTATTGTGGGACGAATGTTCAATAGGAATTGTGGTACGATGGTATGAGGGTGTCTGACATAATTATAATATGATGTTTGTATCGAAGTAATTATGCATGTCTTATAAATGATTTGTTGCATGTTAGCTCACCCTACTTGTTTGTGTTTTGTGTTTGGGTATGTGCGATGATCGTATAATTCGTTATACGGGAGCAGATGAAGGAATGTCGCCTCACATAGTGCCAAGGAAAGGGAGGAGTAGAAGAACTATAATTAGAATCTTTTTACATGTATAGACTTATATTAACTAGGAAATTTTAAAGGGTGAGATTACGGAATGTTACCGTAAATGTAATGTTAATTATCAAGTGTGAAAATTTGGGATGTTACATTAATGTAAAAAGTTGGGTTGTTACATTAATGTGAGAATTTGGGATGTTACATTAATGGTATCAGAGCAGTTCGCCCTTAGGATGACCTTTGTGTCGTGGGTCTGTCGTGTCTTCTCTATGAAGAATTGAGTCTAAATGGTATACTTACCATTTTCTCCAAGTCTAGATAGTAGATTATTGTGTCTAACTACTCATGACTTTTACGAGAGATGATTTTCCTTTCTTAATTCTCAAGGTTTATGAAAGATATTAGAATTAGTTAAAGCCTTCATAGGGAGATATAATACTAGAATTTGAGTTTCAAAGGATAAGTGAAGATGTTGGTGTTTAGAAGTTATGTTTTAAGATGTTTGCAGGACAAAATCAGGAGATTAGATATCTTACGTTTCACAAAAAGGAGTTAAGTTCAAAGGCTAGATTAAGAGAAGCTTTGGATAAGCATGAATGTAGCAAGGTTTGAGAAATCAGTTTGGTTTAGTATATCAGTAATGTTAGAAGTCAGAAGAGAGGGAAGTGTTGATGAGAAACGGAGTGGCATTGTGTGAGATTGGTAACATGGATTGATGTATCAGTGATGGTTGGAATCTGAAAAAAAAAATGGTGGAAGATTTGAAGATAAAGTTTAAAATAAAAAGGGATAGGAATACTGAAGTAGATTAAGGATAAATCAAATATTAGACGAAGAAGAGTAGAAGAGAAATGGTATAAGGCATAAAGAGGATTGAGAGAAAGTTAGAGAGAAATTTTTCATGTGACACCCGGGCACGGAGACGAGGGCGGGGAGTGACGCCGGTGCAAGAGGCATGGTGCAAGGGGCACAGACAAGGAGCGGCTCCTGGCAGCTTCGGGTGGAAGGGGTACATGGACGAATCGAACATACACCGGAATGAGAGGGATCTAGAGACTGTATAGGTATGGGACTATGCGGTTGAAGGATAGCTTAAAGGGATTGATTGGGCTACTCATATCACCAAAATGCATTTGCTTTTCGGTAGCCTGACTCATAAGAACTCCATAGTTAAGCGTGCTTAGCTTGGAGTAATTCTGGGATGGGTGACCTTCTGGGAAGTTTTCCCGGAAAGTGTGCGAGTGAGGACAAAGCACACTGGAAAGCCTGGTGGTGATCTGTGGGGGCAGTCGATGGTCCCTGGGAGTTGCCGGGGCGTTACAGATGGTATCAGAGCCTAGCCTCTCCCAGTACGGTGTGGTTCGAGGACGAACCAGACGGAAGCTGGTGGGCATGTGACACCCGGGCACGGAGACGAGGGCGGGGAGTGACGCCGGTGCAAGAGGCATGGTGCAGGGGGCACAGACAAGGAGCGGCTCCTGGCAGCTTCGGGTGGAAGGGGTACATGGACGAATCGAACATACACCGGAATGAGAGGGATCTAGAGACTGTATAGGTATGGGACTATGCGGTTGAAGGATAGCTTAAAGGGATTGATTGGGCTACTCATATCACCAAAATGCATTTGCTTTTCGGTAGCCTGACTCATAAGAACTCCATAGTTAAGCGTGCTTAGCTTGGAGTAATTCTGGGATGGGTGACCTTCTGGGAAGTTTTCCCGGAAAGTGTGCGAGTGAGGACAAAGCACACTGGAAAGCCTGGTGGTGATCTGTGGGGGCAGTCGATGGTCCCTGTGAGTTGCCGGGACGTTACACAAAGGGCAACCATGGGAAGCTGTACAAACTCTGAAGGGCAGAGAGGAGGAGCTGGGTTGGGCATCTGGTGAGAGGGAAGTTCTTGCAGCCAGATCTGGAGAGAAAGGGGAGAGGTACTGAATTTGCTAAGAGATCTGGAGCTGTATGACGGGAGGAGATGGATCACAAATTTCACAAAGGAAGTCTTCAAGAGGTAAGGGGAGTTTGATTTATTTCATTAATTGTTGAAATAATCTGTATTTGATACAAATCTGAGAAGAAGGGGATGAAAATAAGGTTTTCTGGGTTCTCTAGAATCTGGTGCGATTCTGCAGAATTATGCAAAACGCGCGTTCGTCCAAATGGCTCGACCAATTAGTGGTCGGCCAAAATACTATGAGCGTTTGGTTTTACTTTCTGATGTACCCAGAAATAGTATTCGGTGAATAGTGTTCGACATTAGCGTTCGGTGAATAGTATTCGACAATAGCTTTTGGTGAATAGTGCTGGACAATAGCGTTCAGTGAATAGTGTCCGACATTTTGCGTTCGGTGAATAGTGTTCGACAATAGCTTTCGCGGATTAATGCTCGACAATAGTGTTTGGTGAATAGTGTTCGACAATAGCTTTTGGTGAATAGTGATGGACAATAGCGTTCAGTGAATAGTGTCCGACATTTGCGTTCGGTGAATAGTGTTCGACAATAGCTTTCGAGGAATAATGCTCGACAATAGTGTTTGGTGAATAGTGTTCGACAATAGCTTTTGGTGAATAGTGATGGACAATAGCTTTTGGTGAATAGTGTTCGACAATAGCGTTCGGTGAATAGTGTTCGACAATAGTGTTCGGTGAATAGTGTTCGACAATAGCGTTTGGTGAATAGTGTTCGACAATAGCTTTCGGTGAATAGTGCTGGACAATAGCTTTCGGTGAATAGTGTTCGACAATAGCTTTCGGTGAATAGTGCTGGACAATAGCGTTCGGTGAATATTGTTCGACAATAGCGTTCGGAGAATAATGCTCGACAATAGCGTTCAGTGAATAGTGGGTACTCGGTTTAGCGTTCGACCTATTGAATCTCATAGCGTCCGTCCAATTAGGATAGTAGTGTTCGGCAGTTATGTTTGGTGAATGGTGTTCGACCAATAGTGGTCTACAAATGGTAATGGGTTCTAAGTTCACTTTGCTGTTGTTTGGGTTGAATTAATTGTGTACAATGTTTGATATATATATATATATATATATATATATATATATATATATATATATATATATATATATACTCTGATGTGATTTATGTGAATGCATGAGATATAATAAAATTACTGTGATGACTGTATTTTATGATGTTAATGTGAGTTGAGGAATATGAGTATGGTATGAATCTCATGGAGAGATTATGTAATATTATGTCATTAGTGTGTATGTTGATGTTGAGGGTCCCGTAGTTGGAGGTTATCCTGATACTCTAATAACCATCCAGTCTCATGTAGAGAAGGATGAATTATGTGGTGAGAGGAGCAGGAGGTCCTGGTCTACGTTCCGGTTTGAACATAGTGAGGGGACTAACCTTGTGAATGGTATGAAGTATTTTGGAACGGTATTTGTAAGAAAAAGTAGAAGTCATCACAAGTGCATAACCTCCCGTGACCGCTCATCAACGTATCATCCGGATGAGTGTCTAGTAGGAATTGTGGTATGATAGTATATGAGAATGTCTGACCTAAATATTATATGATGTTTTTATTGAAGCAATTATGCATGTTTTATAATTGTTGTGTGGCATGTTAGCTCACCCTTACTTGTTTGTTTGTGCCGGGAAAATTGTATTTTTGCGATGATCGTATAACGTATTTGTTATACGGGAGCAGAGGAAGAATTGTCGCATGATCTGGTGTATATGAAGGAAGATTTGGAAGAGCAGATTAGAGGGATTCAATGATATCTCTGCAGTCAACTACGAGCTTAAAACTTATGTATAGATTTAAGTTTGAGGTTACATGGTGTTAATGTAATTGTATTATTACAATTTTTTTTAAATTTTGAATTTTAAAGGGAAAATTTTTGGGATGTTACACATATCAGTCAATAGTTCTTACTCTTTACAATTCAAAAGTTTTATGATTTAAGAAATACTTACACCAATCTTTCTAGATCACACTCTTATATACATTTTTTATTACTTATAGTGAATTATGTTTTTTTTTATAATGAGTCCAATTCAATTCAATGTTGTTTTTGAAAATAAACTAAAGATTAATAATGATAATTTTTTGAAGACAATAAATAGCATTATGAGGTTAATAAATTTTGTTTCGTGTAACATTCCAATTTTACTAGTGTACAATAGATAACATAAGATATTAATAAAATAAAGCAGATTGTATTAGAATATATTTATTTAGTATTAATATAATTATTTAAAAAAAATAATTGTAATAATATAATATATCTAAAACAATTAAAGAAAACTACTAGATGACAAAGACAAATATTTTGTAGTATCACCGTCTTTTGCTGGAGATGTTTTAATATCTACCTTTAGAGATGCTTTAATATTTATCTCTTATCTGTTCATACTAATAAGATGATCATCATAAAAGAAATAAACAAACACTAAAAGAAAACAACAAGATAAACTAATGTGCAAAAGAGTTTTTATAAAAAAGAATAGAGATATATTATCATATATCACTCATTCATAAAAACAATCATATCCATATAAAGACTCATACTAGACTCAGTTTTTTGGATACAAACATTAGTGTAAAATCTCGAGGAGGTTTGCACTTGTAGTGACCTCTATTGCTCTGTACAGTTATTGTTAATGAGTTTTACCCTACCATACACAAGGTTAGTCCATTATCATCTTTGGTCAAGGTAAAACCTTAAACTAAGATCTCTTGCACCTATTACTACACGCCTTATTCTATTCTACCTAAGTTTGAATAATTATTAGAGCAACAAGATAACCTACAACATATTTAGACTCCTACATCAATGCGTACACTAAAAAAATGCCACCATAGAATCTTCCCACGAGATCTTTGGAATACGCCAAACACATACAACGCTCATATCAATTAATAAGCTCATCATCATCACCATTTCACACATAATTATTTGCATGCACATTTATCCATAAATCTTTCAACCATTTTGAGATAAACATCACAAACCAACTATCATTTTTAAAATTCACAATATCATACATTAAACTTATCATAATAGAATATATAAGAAAATATAGTCAGGTTTTGTAATTTTGCTCAGCGAGACTATATACTCGCTTAGCGAGTAGTGTGTAAAAGTCTACTCGCCTAGTGAAATAATCACTAGAACTCACAAACATAAATTTTCCAAAAATTGCCTAGTGAGAATTGTCTCTCTTAGATACTGTCAAGTCACTGAGCTCCCTAATTTTGGTTTTGCCTAATAAGTATGCTCTCGCTTAGCAATTACCAAGTAAGTAACTTTTTGACTTTGATTCCGTTTATAGTGTATATTCTCACTCAACAAGTCTGCATAATTTTGCATAACATAATTCTACAAGTTTATGTCTCAGTTCAACAACAAACACAAATGCCAAAACATACTGACTTTGAATTATACAACCTTCACTAAGTCAGAATCTCATATGCAATACCAATTAGACAACATTCTCAAATCTCAATCCATGCAATTTCAAAACCTAATCACAATTCAACATATCACACAGATAATTCATTTAGTCAATTAACCATACAATCATAAAATTATACATTTCAAGGTATTTATAACTTAAAAACGGTGTAGTTAGCTTCACTTATCTGACTAGCAACTCATAATGCCAACCAACAAATCTCCTCCTAACTTGCAAGATGCTTTATCTAATATAGAAATATCATAAGATCGGCCAAGACATACCGTTATGATCACTAATCAATAAAGACTCATGTAAATGACTAAAAACACGTATGCAAGTGGAAGAAGACTTACATGTAATAGATAACAAGAAAAGGCTAATAAAAATGATTGAAACTCAACTTACATGAACAAAGAAAATTAATCGGTCTAAATTGAAAAACTTATCGTAATGATCAATTTTATTATTTCAATTCTTCAAACAAAGAAGGAGAAAAAACTTTTAAAAAGAAGTCAAAGAAAGATAACATGTTTTAAAATAACTAAACTTATTTATAATAAAATTATTTATATTAAAATCTTTTGATATTAAAATAATTGAATTTCACTGTTTTTAAACCACTATATTTTTAAAATATCATTTTATAAATTTTTAGTGCTTACTTTCAAGTCAATAATTAAGAAAGCCAACTGCATTATTTAATCTTTGGACGAAAAATTAAGAAATATGTTAAAAATAACTGAAAAAAGTATTTAATAAAGTATTAGACATTATTACATTGCTTTTCTTTAATAGAATAATAATGATTTTAAAAATTTGTCATAATAACAAGTGAAGATTTATAATGTACTAATAAAAGAGCATATAATTGAATGAGTTTTGGAGTAGTAATAAGGTTTTGGTTTAGTATATAGTTAACTAACGGCATAAAATTTATAATAGAGAAATAAATGCAAAGTTTAGCATAAAGATGTGAAGGTGAAGTGAATATCGTTGCATATTTGTTTGAAGCATAATCTGAAAATAGGGGCAAAAGAGTAATTAGAGGGAAAGGAAAAGAAAAGAGAAGAGGGTGGTTTCGTTTGACCTAAATACCCTCTGTTGGTGCTTGGTTGAAGGTATGGATTTCCCATGAGGACCCTCTAATTCCCAATCTTCCTCTCTTCTCCTTACCCTTCTTCTCCTAATTCCGATTTTCTCCACTTCCCCGCCATTTTTTCAAATTCCCGTTTCTACTTTTTTCTCGATCAACCCCTTTCTGTTTGCCACCTAGGGTTCCGCTTTTTTTCTTCCAAGCTTCAATCTTTCAGGTAATTTCACTCTCACTCTCCTCCTCATCAACATATTTACGCCTTCAATTCTTGTGGGCTCATGCTTTGTAATTTAGACTTTTTTAATTTTTGTTTAATTATCGCATTGAGTTCTGCTTGGGTTTTATGTTTCCTTTTAAAGTTTGCGTTTTTGGTTAAAATCTTTACTGGGGGGCCTTGTTGAAGTTTTCTATGGGTTACGTGTAGCTTCACTGGAATCACTACTTTAACTTGAGCTAAATGCAATTTTGTCTTCAATTTATTTGGATTGCAAAATTGATGTTTTCTCTCTCGTTTTTAAAAGGGGTGGTTTTTATTGTCTACCCTCTGATTTCAATTTATTCTGGGACGGTTTATAAATTAATAGAAGTTATAGTGGTATGTTTGCGGTTATTGACAGTGTACTGTA
This sequence comes from Vigna angularis, assembly GCF_016808095.1. Classification (NCBI taxonomy): domain Eukaryota; kingdom Viridiplantae; phylum Streptophyta; class Magnoliopsida; order Fabales; family Fabaceae; genus Vigna; species Vigna angularis. The sequence goes on along the minus strand of NC_068975.1, from coordinate 26,895,581 downwards.
CAATCATGGACTTGTATTCTGTGATCCCTATGGTGTAATTGTACTTAACACTTGACACTGTATTATGCAATTTGGGATTTGTAACTTGTGGTAGCTGGTTATTAAGGGCTGAGAGAGCGTTGTGTATGTTTCTTAATGCGTCCCATCTTTGTAGCCGACTGTAGTCTTGTATGAATTTCATACTGTGCTGGATTTGGTGATGTTTGTGTATCTTTACTCCCTAGCCTCCTTTGAACTGTTTATTTGCTGCAGTTTCAGCGTACCTAGTTGTATATAACCATCAAACTTCACATTTGTATGATTTTATCTGACTTATCTATTGTTATCTGTGATTTTTTGCAGCTGGCGTTCTATCCGCAAATTCTCGTTGTCGTTATATATAGTGATTAATGTCTTCAATGTCTAATCATGATTTGATAATTGGCCAGAGTCATAATTTGGCACTTGGCCATAACCAGCAACTGGTGCTGAACCACACTCATAGTTTGGGCCTCAGTGGGAACCATGATTTGGACTTGGGACAAACTGATGATCAGCATTTGGGTCTGGGACAACCTCACGATCATGAACTGGGCTTAGGAATTGCCAATGACCATGAATTGGGTTTGGGACTGAACCATGATGATGGAGTTGGTGTTCACAGGTATGGGCACGAGGATGAGCTATCCATGGATCAAAAACCAGAGCATGATGGCCATGGGATGCCCATTCCCACTCACAATCATGAGTTGACCATAACAGAGAACAATGAGTTGTCTGTTTCAGAAAATCAGGAATTTGATGAGAACATAGCAATGACTATGGTCCACAACCCAGAAATGAGTATTGAATCTGCTGAAGAAATGGGTGTTCACGAATCCCAGCTTATGGTTGCCACATCCCCTGTGATTCAGGCTCGTACATTAGCCATAAGTCCTAATTATGAATTGTCAGTGGGACAAGAATTCCCTGATGTTAAGAGTTGCCGAAGGGCATTGAGGGATACAGCAATCGCTCTGCATTTTGAGATGCAGACTATAAAATCTGACAAGACTAGGTTTACTGCTAAATGTCGAAGCGAGGGATGTCCCTGGCGCATTCATGCGGCAAAACTCCCTGGTGTTCCAACTTTTACTATTAGGACAATCCATGAGCATCATACATGTGGAGGAATTTCACATCTTGGCCATCAACAAGCCTCAGTTCAATGGGTTGCGACCTCTGTTGAGCAAAGGCTGAGGGAGAACCCTAATTGCAAGCCAAAGGAGATATTGGAAGAGATTCATAGGGTTCATGGCATCACTTTGTCATACAAGCAAGCTTGGAGAGGCAAGGAGCGTATCATGGCTGCAATGCGTGGATCTTTTGAAGAGGGATACCGCTTGCTTCCACAATACTGTGAACAGGTGAAACGCACAAATCCAGGCAGTATTGCATCTGTTTATGGAAATCCAACTGATAATTGCTTCCAACGCCTATTCATATCCTTTCAAGCGTCAATATATGGTTTTTTAAATGCTTGTCGACCACTTTTGGAGCTTGATAGAACATATTTAAAGAGCAAGTATCTTGGTACATTACTTCTAGCCACCGGATTTGATGGTGATGGGGCTCTCTTTCCTCTGGCTTTTGGTGTTGTTGACGAGGAGAATGATGAAAATTGGATGTGGTTTCTGTCAGAACTTCATAACCTGATGGAGACAAACACCGAAAACATGCCAAGGCTTACAATTTTGTCCGACAGGCAGAAGGGAATAGTAGATGGTGTGGAAGCAAATTTTCCCACTGCCTTCCATGGATTTTGTATGCGTCACTTGAGTGACAGCTTTCGCAAGGAGTTTAACAACACAATACTTGTTGATCTTCTATGGGAAGCTGCTCAAGTTCTTACCATACTTGAATTTGAAGCAAAAGTTTTAGAGATTGAAGAAATATCACAAGATGCTGCGTACTGGATTCGAAGAATTCCACCTCATCTGTGGGCTACTGCATACTTTGAGGGGCAAAGCTTCTTTCATTTTTCAGCAAACATAGTTGAATCTTTAAACACATGGATATTAGAGGCATCTGGGCTTCCAATAATTCAAATGATGGAATGCATAAGAAGACAGCTAATGACTTGGTTTAACGAGCGGCGAGAGAACAGCATGCAGTGGACATCAATACTTGTACCTTCAGCTGAGAGAGTTGTTACAGAAGCTCTTGATCGTGCGAGGACACACCAGGTACTTCGTGCCACTGATGCTGAATTTGAAGTTATATCACATGAAGGAACAAACACTGTTGATATTAGGACCCGTTGTTGTCAATGTCGTGGGTGGCAGCTCTATGGTTTGCCTTGTGCACATGCTGTGGCTGCTCTTCTCTCTATTAGGCAGAATGTGCAAAGATTCACAGAAACCTGTTTTACTGTTGCAAACTACAGAAAGACATACTCACAGACCATACACCCAATTCCTGATAAATCTCTGTGGAAGGAGTTGTCGGAGGCTGAGGGGGTTGTCACTGTTTCTGATGTTGATCAACTTCAACTTCAACTCACTATTAACCCTCCTAAATCACTCAGGCCACCGGGGAGACCCAGAAAGAAACGGGTTCGGGCAGAAGACCGTGGCCGCATAAAACGGGTTGTGCATTGCAGTCGTTGCAATCAAACGGGTCACTTTAGAACTACCTGTGCAGCTCCCATCTGAATCTCCTCCTACACCTTAGTTTTTCATTATTTATTATTTAGGCTTTTTAGCTTAGACCCTCCAAATTTTCTTTTTTTATTTCCTTTACATTAATGTGAATTAATATGTTTCAGCTGTTGTGTATTTATAGTCAATTAATTTACATTTTTTTCAGTAAGCATAACACTTCAATACATCCTTATTTCAAAGCTTAAAAAATTCTTAACACGACTCGAATGATTCTAGAGAACCAGGGTATTCGAGCCTCCTAGTTTGCTTACTGAATGGATTTCATGTAGCGAACCGAGTTACAAAACCAGCCCTTGTATCGATTTAAATTGAAACTTACTTTCAGGCCAAATGTCAGTAAACTTATTACTTTTTAAAGAAAATCAGACTTTTTACCAATTTAAGTCTCTTGAACAAATGTAATTATGTAAGTTGGAAAAGACGAAATGAAAAACCAAACATAGCCTTGGTAGTTAGGGAAAATGTGGAAACGAAGAAGTTGATTTATACTTTTTCACGTCAAATTTATTAAACGACGCAAACGTTGTTTTCATTTTCAATTTTGGATAATGATTTTTTTCTTACATGATTATTTTTCCATGTTGTAGTTTAATTTTCTTCGGTATGTGAGGCGGATAGTTTGATATATTCAAGCAAAGCAAGAGAGATAACAGAAGCCTGCAAGGGCGAACACACTTGCTTGATTACGATACAACACCATCGACTAATCGAAATGAACTAGATTGCAAAACAAAGATGAAGGTACAATGATTTATTATTTTCGAACTTAATTGATTAACAAAGAATAATTAAGAAAGCAAAATTGGAAGAAGTAAAAAGGACACAAAAGTGTACATCATATAGTTATAGACTTAAAGGAAAAAGAAAACTAACGTGGCATAAGCCTATAATGTTAATGAGCAACGTATCAAGGGTTCTGAGCCATACAAATGATAAGGGTTCCATAAAATTTCTCTTTTTTTTTTCTTTTCTTTTGATCTTTCTTTTCCATTCAGCATTGCTAAAAAATTCAACAGGTATCTGACCCACAGTTCAATTACTTCATGTAATTCCCATATCTTTGAGAAATTCCAGAATCCTGGTGAAGGTTCCATATCTATACAAAACAGTTAGTTTTCCACGTTCACTTCAAATAATAGTTACGCTAGTTGTTGTTATACAGAAATAAAAACTTTCAATGAGCATGTTTCACTTACTCGTAAATTTCCCTTTGAGCCTCCTATAGCCAAAAAAAAAGGGTCTTCTTCCGAGAATGAAATACAAAAGACAGGCCCCTAAGAAACATCATAAAAAATTACATTAGCATCACTTTAACAATGATATAACTACTTCCATCGTACTTTCCCATTATACATACAAACTCTGGGTGAGAAAATTAAACTTACTACTTTTGGAGAATAAGAGGCCACACAAGAAGGTTGGTTGTGTGACAAATCCCAAAGCTTTACCTGCAACATATATTAGCAATTATAGGAGATAATTTCAATAACAGAGCAGCAGCACTATACACAAACAACAGAAGTGCTTTCACTGTTACCGTTTCGTCCTCCGATCCAGTGGCGAGAAGCTGCATGAGGTCATTTTATGAAAGCCGAGTTAAACTAAAGTACATAATTTATACAAGTTCTAATTAAAACGTTGAATATGCATACATTAGGAGCTGACGGATTGTAGGATACTGATGTAACAGCTTTGCCGTGTTCATTAGCATTGAACTCAGATCCGGAATCTGACTTGGCAGTCCGAACATCAATCAATCTAACAGTACCATTTGCAAGACTCACCTAACAAGGCAAGTAAATTGCAATCAATGAAATAATAAGAATTATAGTCATTTTGGCATTTGGTATGTAAGCCTTAGAAATAAGCATAACACACCACAAAAGAGTGCTCAGAGTGTGGATCCCATGCCAAGCTCTTTACTTTAGCATTGAGTTTCCACTCACAACCATCGTTTGATGGCATCCTCCCGTCCTTCTGCAAAATTTAGTCGCATTAAAAGCAAGCTGAGACTTAATATAATTATTTTTGTTTGAATACACAAACGTAAAAGAAATCAATGCCAGGGCAAAAGAACCGAGGAACATTCGATCATTACCAGAAAAACAGTACCATCAAACGAACCACTAAGAAGAAGCCGCGGTGAATGGAGATTCCAAGCAACAGCTTGAACCTGTGAGAGGATAGACGGACAGGAGATAAACATGACGAGAGATCAATAAAAGTGATTGATTCAAAAGTTAAAAATTGGAGAGATCAATAAAAGTTTAATTCTTGCCTTGTCTGAGTGATCCGTCATCGTAATTTCACACTTCCCACTGACAACATCCCAAATCTTCACTTGCTTGTCAACACTCGCACTTGCAATTATATTCCTATGCGATAAGAATAAAATGCCAATGAAAAGAGTTAAAAAGAAATTACTACATGAAAACTTTATGACGTAGAAAACATTCAACAAAAAAGAAATAACAGCAGAACACAATTTGAAAATGTAATAAACCTGTACTCTTTGTTCCATGCAAGACCAAGTACTGCGTCACTGTGCCCATCATCTTCAGTGCTACCCAACACCATACATGGCTCTCCCCTTCCATCCCCTGGAATCTGAGAACAAGGAAAAGTTATAAGCTATCCTTCAAAAAGAACTCTACTTAAAGTTACAAAACAATCAGAGATTTATGCACTAAATTCACTTACAACGTCAATGTTAAAAATTCCAATATTAGGTTTCATTGAACCAACAGCTAAGAAGTTCCCTGTGGTCATAAAGAAAATACATAAGATAAAAATATTATACAAAAGCATCAAGTTCGTATCAAGAAAAACAAGTTGCAAGTGATGGCAGTGATTTAAGCCCATAGTTACAACTGAAATAGTAGAATGCTATCACAGGCATATAGCATTATAGTTCAAATATGATACAAATCAGTTATAGAGATGTATAACAACACTAACAGTGGATCAACGGTGCACAGTCACAATCACATATTGAGAAGTTTTGCTATGCAATTGTGCTATAGTGCCACTATTGTGAAATTAATAACACTAGTGGTAGTGACAAAAACAATGAAAGTGTTTTTATGATTGTACAGATTAGCTTCTAAAACGAATTCAACATTTTAAAGAACTTGAAATTCATCCAACCTTTAAAGTCATCTTTTGATGATCTACACAAAATTTGAGTAATGAATTGCAATCGAGTATTCAACCTTTTACCTCACCTTTAGATGAAGTATGAAATGTTCATAGTTTTAACATATAAAAATTGAAGTTAGAAAAAAAACCCTTCATTTACATGTGAAAAAAAAAGCATAATTGCCAAAAACAAACAGTTAATACATGACAGATATCAAGCAAAGAAACCACAATTCTTTTACCTCTCTCTCCTCCTTGAAGGGGACAATCAAGCCAAGCTAAGCAAAGCGGCAATGCTGAAATTAGGATTTCATGGTGAGTAAACGGCGATGCTGGATGTCGGATGTCGGGATTAAGTCTCAAAACCTGAAAGAGCATAAGCAAATGAATCATAAGTCTAGTAATGTCTAATCGAATATAGAAGAAAATTATAAAATACTTTTATCACACTAAAGAATTTGGTTACCTCAAGAATACCAAAACTATCACTACCTTCTACCTTTGGCCGTGCACAAACAATGAGAGAATCCGTTGGATAAATGGGATTGCAAAGTTCCTCATAATCATAATCATATTCCTGACAAACAAACAATGTCATAGAAAACAAAGGGAACAGGCGGACAACAAATTAATAGAAGTTTTGAACTAACATTTTTATCTTTGCTGAGATATGGATCCTCATCACCATAAAATTCCTTGAGGACGTCCTTCATGGCTTTGGTCATGTAGATAACTGGTTTTGATACTCCTTTTGGTACCCATGAAATTGACGAAATCATTGTTTTTCAATACTTTTCTTTGCTGTTCCAAAAATTCTCACAACCAACCGTTGTAAACTTATAGGACTATTGTCTCAACTGCTACACCACGCAATAAAGAATTTAAATAATGTGAATGATTTCTTTACAATGCGTGAATGATTATGAAAAGAAGACAAAGAATATACATAAATAAGTGATATCATGGACTTTTGCCCAGAACATATAAACAAGTAGTCAGAATACAAGAACAAATAGCCAAGAAAGTATGTGTAATGATACAAAAGATAAAATACGAGGCAAATCAACAAGCACTGGGAATAGCATGATACTACTCTGACTTTCTCGTACCTAAATTTTGAAAACTCATACATAATTCTCATTTTGAAGAAAGGCATATGAACAACACAGTTCTATTAGAACTAAGATTTTCAATTTTGAAAAATGTTATGTATCTAAAACTATTATATAAAAAAATATGGGATGCTGGAAAGGTATCCGTGCTTTTCTACTTTTAGTTTTAGTCTCCACGGCTTATTCTGTATAAATAAGGTTGTCCGAAGAAGGTGCTCATTTAAAAAGTGCTTTTCTACTTTTACTTTTAGTCTCCACCACTTATTCTCAACAAATGTATGAATAAGGTTGTCCGAAGATGATGGTATATTTGTAAGATTAAATAGTTTAGAGATTAAATAATTTAGATGTGAAAATGTATCAAAATTTAAGATTTAGATGAATTTTAATCTCAAGCCTTTTAACCCTAAATTTTATAAAAATATATTTCAATATACTTTTGTTTTAAATTGAAATAACCACTTCCCTGATGAAAAATTTCATTCCCATGCATGTCCTTTCATATATAGCTTCATTAAGAGGCTTGCAACAGAGTATAAAAATCATGATTTAAGAGAAGAATCAGTAACAGCAGCAAGACCGTGTTTATATTGGATTGAATAAAAGAACTGAATGAGTATTATTTTTTATATAACTTATATATATATATATATATATATATTTCATTTCGTAGATTATTAATTTGTTGTGAGTTTGTATAATAATTCTCTCTAGCATAAATTTTTGTTTTATTTTATTGTCCATTTCTACGTCCTATCCTCTACCATCTGTCCATTTTTTTTTCATTTATTATCATGTGAAGTTTCGGATTGACTTGATAAATCATTTTTTTTATAATAATTAAAATTATTGTCATTTCAGGATAATTGAATAAAAAATAAAAATAAAATAGTTTTCTTACAAATAAGTTTAAATATTCCTGTGATTCTTTTTGTCGTCTTAATTTTTTTTTTCATCATATCAATTGTGTACAAATCATAAAAAAAAATACAAAACTTTTCAAAAACAACAAAAATAATTTTATTTTCCATTTGTTTTTTATCTAGCTCGTTGTCCATGGTGTGACACTTTTTTTTCAAGATAATTCAAAAATATAAAAAAAAATCATAAAATCTGTAAAATACAAAAATATCAACCTTTTTTAAATACTTTAATTTTACGATTACATAATTTTTGATTTTCCATCGTTACGAGCAAGGTCAATCTTTATCGGACTTTCTAAAAATAAAACAATATATTTTTATTTCTTTTATACTATCTTGTATTGTTATTTTTAAGAAGAAAATAACTATTTTAAAAACTACATCAATTTAACACCTTTAATTAAAGTTATTGTTTTTGAACAGGTGTTAATATTTTTTCTACACGTAACCGATTCTTAAATTCAAAATCATATTTAGTAGATCATGCCTTATTTTGCGTAAATTTAACACCAAGAACAAAAGGTTTAGCACCCCTTACCTTTTATTCCAACTAAGGTTCTTTGGTTTCTCTAACTTTCTCAGCCTCTCGGATGCACACACCAATTTCCATATTTCTCTTAGTATTTTATTTTATTGAAAATTTGTCAAAGATTATACAATATATGATTAAATTAAACGGTATTAAAATAAACAATCAATATATTTGAGAAGGGATAGCACTTATGTTCAACAATTATGTTATTATATAATAGATTACAAGAAATTTCATAAATTACGTCATGTAATGGTTTAAAGATAATTTTTTTAGTTGTTTCGTTGGTTAGTTTAATTTTATAAATTTAAGATTGTTTAAGATGTTGAATTCAATGTAAATAGTAAGAAATATGGAAGAAAAATTTGATATAAAATATTAGACATGCATAAAGTCATACAGATTATTTACAAATATTTATTTGAAGTGATAATATATATGTTTGAAAGATGATATTCTGCAACTAACTGTGGTTCATATTTGTCCTGTGTATGTGCTCCTAAAAACATTAGATAAAAAAGAAAATTACTTTATCGTGTCCTTCTGTGTTGTAAATAAATTGAAGTCTATTTTAAACAGCTGAATTTTATGTGGAAAGACAATCACTATATTAGTTTTTACAAATTTCTTCGATGGTTACATTTTTTTATCTCAAACTCATAAAAACACATTAATATGAAAATAACCAAAAAAAAAAAAAATAGGCAACACTAATATAAATGCATTATTCTTTTATTATTACATTGGCTCCTCTAAAAACTAAAAATAGTCATTTTCAACTAAAAAAAACATAATACCATAAAAAACAAAATATTTATAAAAAGATAGAATTAAAATAATTTATTTATAATAAAAAAAAGGAATAACATATGTCTGCGATGACCTATTTTGACATTCAATTAAGTCGTCTTATCTCGATCATTAGTTGATGTTGGTGTATTTCGACCTTTGGATCGATCCATACTAATCCATTTTGACTGTTTTCCTGTTTTTCTGTTTTGGATCATTTCCATCGTTCGATTGACCTGAGTCAACACGTTTAGATCATTAGTTTGGGTCGGTCCATCTCAACCTTTGACTTGGACGAACTTATCTCGATATTCGGTCTGACTTGACTTGCTTTAACCTTCAACCTATGATGGTCTGTCTAGACCTTTGGCCAATCTAAACCTTCACCCTAGTCCATCACATCTTGACCTTTCATTCGAGACGAACTGGGCCAACTTATCTCAACCATCAGCCTGGATTGGTCTATCTCGACCTTTGGCCCATGTTAGTTTGTCCAAACCTTTGGCTTGGGTCGGTCCTTCTTGACTTTCGACCTGACTTAACTTATTTTAACCTTTAGTCCGGGATGACCTGACTCGTCCTTTGACCCGTATAGACCTTCAGTCAACTCCAGCACATCTCGACCTTTCCTTTAAGATATTATGTCTCAACCTTCAAACTCACATTGATCCTAATCCTAACCCACTTGAGAGAGAGGTGTGAGAACTGAAGTTTATTTTTGTATCCCTTCATTTAGGGGTCTTCTAAAAGAAATCTTATTTAAAGGTGAACTAAAGTTGACTGATGGGTCATCGATCTAAGTAAGAATACATGGACAGATCTAAGTAACAACACATGGACATTGTTTTAGTCTTTTATAAAAACACAACCCCAAATCTAAAGATATTAAGAAAACCTAAGAAAAAAAAATCAAAGATTTTGTTTTTGATAACAACAATACAAACCCAAGATGAATAAGGAGAATAAAAAACATAGAAAACACAACCAACTTTAAATGAGCAAAAATGATAAGCTAACAACATACATTAACCCAAGAAACACAAAAAGAAAAACACTAAATAAAACAAAAGTCAATGTTTTTTCTTAATAACATAATCCCGAAAGGAATGGAAATAAAGAACTTAAGATTGAACTATAAAATAATTCTAGAGGGCTTGATTGATCCCTCTCACAATCTTCTATTTATAAGAATAAATTGATACACAAGTACATGATAAATAGGGTAACCCTAGACACAATATAATCATGATAAATAGGATAATCCTAGACACAATATAATCATGATAAATAGGGTAACCCTTGATACACTATAATGATGATAAAATAGGATAAATATCCTAACACTCCCCCTCAAGCTGGAGCATACAAATTGTATGTACTAAGCTTGGAACAAATAAACTCAATCCGAGGACCCCTTAATGACTTGGTCAATACATCTGCGAGTTGATCGTTTGACCCAATAAACTCAGTACATATTTCTTTGGTTAACAACTTTTCACGAACAAAATGACAATCAATTTCTATATGTTTAGTCCTCTCGTGAAACACTGGATTTGATGCAATGTGGAGAGCAGCTTGATTGTCGCAATACATCTTCATAGTATGGATGTCACAAAATTTAACCTCTTGAAGGAATTGTTTCACCCATATAAGTTCACATGTTAGTGATGCCATTGCCCTATATTCGGCTTCCGCGGTTGATCGAGCTACTATATTCTATTTCTTACTTTTCCATGAAATAATGTTTCCTCCCAGAAAAACACAATATCCTATAGTAGACCGTCTATCAATAGGTGAACCTGCCCAATCTGCATCATAATACCCAGAGACATGAATGCTTCCTTTATCTTCATATAACAATCATTGCCCGGGAGCCTTCTTTACATACCTTAGAATGCGAATGAGAGCATTCCAATGGTCAACACATGGAGCCTGCATGAACTGACTAACCACTCCAACTGCAAAGGATAGATCTGGTCTTGTAATAGTGAGATAAATCAGTTTTCCAACCAGCCTCCTATACCTCTCTGGATCGGAGAATAATTCACCCTTCTGTCCTTAATTTCTGGTTTGGGTCCATGGGACTGTCTACCGGTCTACAATCAATCATGTCTGTTTCTTGTAATATATCAAGAGCATACTTCCTTTGGGAGATTACAACTCCATCTTTTGATTGCGCTACTTCAATGCCTAAGAAGTATTTGAGACTTCCAAGATCCTTGGTTTGAAAATGTCTAAACAAGTACTCTTTTAGTTGAGATATTCCAACATCATCATTTCCTGTAATGACAATATCATCAACATATACTATTAAGTAAACACATTTCCCAAGAGAAGAATGACAATAAAAAACTGAATGGTCTGCTTCACTGCGTTTTAGCCCAAATTTTTGAACAATGGAGCTAAACTTTCCAAACCAAGCACGTGGGGATTGCTTGAGGCCATATAGAGATCGATGCAATTTGCATACCATACCAGACTCCCCCTGAGCAACAAACCTAGGAGGTTGCTCCATATAAACTTCTTCCTCAAGATCACCATGTAGGAAGGCATTCTTGATATCCAATTGATGAAGTGGCCAGTGACGAATGGCTGCCATGACAAAGAAGAGACGAATAGTAGTCATCTTGGCTACAGGAGAGAAAGTGTCACAATAATCAAGACCATAAACTTGAGTGTAACCTTTTGCAACAAGCCGAGCTTTGAGCCGATCAATTTCACCATCAGGGCCAACTTTAACTGCATACACCCATCGACAACCAACCGCCTTTTTCCTAGGGGAAGGGGCACCAGCTCCCAAGTATTACTGTGGTCAAGAGCCTGCATTTCTGCAATCATAGCTTGTCGCCATCCAGGATGATCAAGTGCTTCTTCACATTCTTGGGTATAACAACAGAGGACACTGAGGATAAAAGAGAAAAATAGGAGGGCGACAATCGATGATAACTTAGAAAATTATAAATGGGATGAGGGTTTCGAGTGGAACGAGTACCTTTTCTGAGGGCAATAGGTCATGCTGAATCATTTGCACCAGGAGGCGTGGGAGGAGGTGACGAGGGAGAAGAATCTGAAGTAGGAGATTCACCATTGTCTTGGGGAGGTGGACTATCCATTGGGGCCCTGTGTGGGATGATCTCAGTATGTGGAGAAACAGGTGTAGAAGGATTGTGATCAAGACTTGGAATGACAGAGACAGTGGAGCTATTTGACTCAGCCATTGGAATAGGAAGGACCTGCTGGAGGATAGAAACATCCTGAACAGATGGAGAGAAGTAAGGAGTCTGTTCAAAGAATGTGACATTGGCAGACATGTAATACTTCTTAGTTTCAGGAGAGTAACACCGATATCCTTTTTGAAGTCGAGAATAGCCTAAGAAGACACATTTGAGAGCGCGAGCGGAGAGTTTGTCTAGACTTGGAGACATGTCATGAACAAAACATACACAGCCAAACACTCGGGGAGATGTATGAAAGAGAGGATCATTAGGAAACAAAATGGAGAAAGAGACTTTATTATTAAGAGAGGAGGAAGGCATCCTATTAATAAGATAACATGCAGTTAAGATGGCATCCCCCAGTGATGGACAGGAATATGGGCACCAAGCAAAAGGGTACGAGCAGTTTCAACCAAGTGTCTATTTTTTCGTTCTGCTATACCATTTTGCTGTGGTGTATGAGGACAAGTAGACTGATGTAAGATACCATGGGAACTCAAGATGGCAGAAAAGGAGGATGAGAAATACTCTTTTGCATTATCACTTCTTAATATTTTGATTACTTGACCAAATTGATTCTTGATTTCATTCAAAAAGGATGTAAAGATAGCTAACAGTTCAGAACGATTTTTCATAAGATAAACCCAAGTTCATCGTGAATATTCATCAATAAAGGTAACAAATTATCTAAAACCAAAGGAGGAGATACGACTAGGTCCCCATATATCAGAATGGATGATGGAAAAACTAGAATTACATATTGATTGAGACCTTTTAGGAAAGGAAGATCTAACATGTTTTCCTAATTGACATGACTCACATTCTAAGGTTTGGAGACCACTTAGTTCAGGACACATTTTTTTTAATTTGGACAAATGAGGATGGCCAAGTCGATCATGTAGCACTTTAGGATTAGGAACAGCAACACAGGACACCCTTGGACGAGATCCAAAATGGTATAATCCGCCAGCTTCATATCCTTCTCCAATCTGTCTCCCCGAACCACGCTCCTGTATAACAAAAGATTTATGATCAAAGGTTATTGAACAATTTAACATTTTAGTCAACTGGCTTAAGGAAATTAAATTAAAAGGACAATTAGGGACAAAAAGGACTGAGTTGAGATTGAGGGAGGGAGATAAAGAAACATGACCGACTCCTTTGGAAGAAGTTTTAGATCCATTTGCAAGGGTTATGAAATGAGGTTTTTCTCGAAAGGAAATAAATGAGAACAAAGAGGTATTACCAGAAATGTGATCAGAAGCACCTGAGTCAATTACCCATGAATTGTGACCTTCCATAGATTGAGAAATGCAGGCTGTTGATGTATTGGGAGATTGAGATGGTTGTGCCAAGCTGTTAGACTTTAACCTTAAATACTCTTTATATTCATCCTCAGAAAACATAGAAGTGGAAGTTTTAGTCTTCGAAGTGGCAATTTCAGTCTTCGAAATATTGGCGGTTTTGGAAGGGAAACCATGTAAGGAGTAGCAATTCTCTTTAGTATGACCCATCCTTTTACAGTATGTGCATTGAGGACGTCCTCGACCTCCTCGTCCTCCTCCTCTAGTGCCACGTCCTCCTCTTCCTCGTGTGGCAACCATGACAGATGGTTCCACTAGTTCATGCGCTTCTTGAGTTTGAGGTACCGGGACACGCAGAAGGCGAGTGGTCAATGTTTCCATAGAGGAGACCTCATGACTAGTTAGAAGTTGATCTCTGAGATGATCAAAATCGGGATGTAGGGCACGAAGGATCAACACCATGTAAAATTTGTCTAGTTTCTTTTTGATATCCTCTAATGGATCTACTTCCAAAAACATCCTGAGTTCTTCGACAGCAGATTGGGCTTCAGCCATGAAGGACACCATATCATGGTCTGCCATTTTAAGAGATGCAAGCTTGTTCGTAGTGTCATAGAGACGTTGAATATCGTTGGCATAAATGCTTTGGGCTTTCTTCCAAAAGGAGTGACAAGTTTTGAAAGCCCTCAAAGATACAAGAAGTTTGGGTTCCACTGATTGCCATAATAGGGCACACAATTGGAAATCTACTTGTTTCCACTGATCAGCTTTTTTAGTAGGCACATGGCTTCCATCTCGCTCAAGGTGGTCATAATGCCCTTGGCCAAGGAACCACATCTCAACGGCAGCAGACCATGACAGATAATTTTTTCCATTTAGCTTCTCGGAAGTAATTGATGGACTTCCAGAGAATGAAAGAGTACTGCCAGACGCCATTTTTGAAGAAGACGAATAGTACTAGCGAGGAACAAGAAAACCCTAAGGGTTTAGATGAAGGAAACTGTGACAGTGATGGACGACGGTGGCCGACAACGGCGGGCGGTGGCCGGCGGCGACAGTGGCTGAACGGTGGCCGGCGACGGACGATGGTGGCCGGACGGTGGCCGGTGACGGACGACGGTGGCCGACGGTGGACGGTGGCCGGCGACGGGCAGCGGCAGACGAAGAACTGTGGCGCCGGACAAATATATATTACGAGACAGAAACCAGAGCGGGATCGACCCGCTCTGATACCAACTTAAGATTGAACTGTAAAATAATTCTAGAGGGCTTGATTGATCCCTCTCACAATCTTCTATTTATAAGAATAAATTGATACACAAGTACATGATAAATAGGGTAACCCTAGACACAATATAATCATGATAAATAGGGTAATCCTAGACACAATATAGTCATGATAAATAGGGTAACCCTTGACACACTATAATGATGATAAAATAGGATAAATATCCTAACAGATACTAAAAAAGACCTACTAGACAGAAATCAAAATTTTCATCCTAATAACAACACAATCCAAAATCATGAAAATAAAGAGAGTAATAAAAATGAAAAACACAAAAGAAACGTAAATAAAATATTATTGACAATTATTAATGAAAATCAATTATTGTTGTTGTTATTATTATTATAAAATTTAATATAAATTATTTTTATAACTTAACTTAAAAATTCTATTTAAAAAATGAAATTAAAAAACAAATTTTGACACAAAATAAATTATTTTTATATAGATATAAATGTAATTATTTATTATATTATAATAAAAATAAAATTATTTTATTATATATTTATTTCTCCATACATCCCCTTATAGAAAGTTCTCATTTAAACATAATTTTATTTTTATATATTTTATTGGATAAATAGTTCATTTATTAAATAAGCATTAGCATATTTTGTTTTTAATACAATAAAAAAATTACAATTTTAGTATAAAACTTTAGTTTAGTTAATATAATTTAACACAATTTTAATTGTTATTTTTTAATTCAAATATGTAGTGTTATTCCATATTAATTGTCTCAGCTTCTTTTCCTCTCTCTTCCATTTTCATTTTACCATCGCAACGGCATTGTCTCAGTCAGCTTCCTTTGCCTCTCTCTCTTTGTTCCTTTCATTTCCACACCGCAGCATTTTACCATCGGAACGGCACTGTCTCAGTCTTCTTTCTTTGCCTCTCTCTTTGTATCGGGTTTATGCTCTTCCATTTTTCATTTCCACACAGCAGCATTACTGTCTCAGTCGCTTTTCAAAGACTAATTCTCCAGGTAAGTCACTGTTATGGTTTAAAAAGAGAAAAAATCTGTAACCGAAAAAAATTGTATTCTTGATGAATCATCTATTTAGTATGTCATTGTTATTATTTCTCTTTTTTTTTTTAATCAAAACGAAGTCATATAGGGAGGAAAAATTCAGTATTAGGGCTTCCTGTTTCTTGATAATTTTAAAATATATAAGTATTTCTTGATAATTTACTATACATACCACAGCATTTTACCATAACGGCACTGTCTCAGTCGCATCTCAAAGACTAATTCTCGGGTCGTGATTCTCTTCAATACTCGTTTATTCAGGTAAGTCACTGCTTAAACCACACTCTTGTTTTCAGAGTAATGTATTTGCCTTTATTTTCATGTGTGGTGGTGTTATGGTTTGAAAGGAGAAAGAATTTAAAACTGTAACCGAAATAAATTGCATTCATGATCATTATCTGTTTAGTATGCCATTGTTATTATTTCTCTTTATTTGAACATATAATTAGGTTTCAATTTCAAGATACTTAGATTATCCGTAGAAATGGTAGGAAGAAACAGCTATTATTGATTCTATTGGTTTAGTTTTCATGTGTTATCGGTACAATTTATTATATTGCTGATCAGATTTTAAACCATGGTTGGACTGTGAAAACATTTTACTCATACTCTTTCTTTATTGCAAAAGAATAACATTGAGAACCTTTTCTTATTTGAGTTTTATTTGAAAACTTTATTAGTCTTAAAAAAATTCTTTTGATTATAATTTTAATTGCGACATAAATATAATTCAGTTAGTTCAACTCATAACATTTTTCAAAGAAAAAAATCAATTATAGAAAAATCATATCTCCATATAATCATATCTTCAACTCAGTCAATCGTGATCCAAGTGGTTGACTGCAATCCAACCCGGTCGATTGCGATCCAACCCAACTGACTATTTTTTATAGGGAATGGAGAGTTTACGTGAGAAGAGGGAAACATTAATAGCCTAACTGTCTTTGTATAAATATTTGAATTACGTTTTGACAATTCTTTGTGATTTGTGTGTACCATTGGTTTGTGTGTGAGTGACTGCCTGTGAGTTTTCTTGAACGGAACACTATCAGTTTTCAAGTCGGTCGGTTGTAAGCTGTCAAATGAACCTCTTTATTAAGATTTGGTCCTAGTCCACGTGGGTTGGGTCAAAAAAGTTTACAGAGCCAAGAGCCAAAAGTAATCTTCATTAAAAAAGTTCACAGAATGAATTTGTGAGGATTTGAAGGTAAATTTTTTTTTGTTGTTTATTGAGTCGATTTTAGAGGTAATTGAAAATGGATTTGAAAGTAAATTTTTTTAGTTTGTCATATCATTCAAATCTTACACTAATTATCAGAAACTTTACTTCCAAATCGACTCTCATGTGAACTAGGCCGTGTGCTGCTGCTTCTAGTTGCTGGACCGTGAGTGCCTCTGGACGCTCCGAGATGTGCGTATGGGTTGCCTCCGTGTGAAAGCAGGCTCCCTCCTTTCTCGTGTGCACCCCAACACTTCTCTTCAATCACACACCTTAAGCCCATTATACTCTCCTCAACGTGGCTGTTGCTAGGCGCTGCCAAGTGTGGGCCGTGGCATCCCTTTCTCTTCCACACCACTTCTTCATTTTAAAATAAGCTTCTCAAATCAAGCCCATCTCAGTGTGCACCCCATAATTTAAATCCACACCATAATTTAAATCCACACCTCCTCACTCATTTTAGCTTAAAATATAATTGATGTGACATTTCTCTTTAAGTCCCAAAATATTATCCAATAATTTTCCTACAATTAATAATGCAAATAATTAACCTTAGATAATTTAAATTAATTAAAATAAGAATTTATGATCAAATTAAGCACAATTAACAAAAATGGGAAAATGTTGGACATTCAGGCACAATTTCCTGATTAAATCTAACATAATAAGCTAAGTGAAATCAAAAAAATATTGACTCAGCAACATGTCATCCCATATGCCTATACGTTAGCCACCTCACCTGAATTTTAACGCCGTTTGTTTTGGAGGACAAAAAATTATATTTTCCTTGAGGAAAGAGATCAAATCGTACAAAATTTAAAATAGGAACGAAAAATAAAATCGCTTGATAGTTTAGGGACTAATAATATATTTAACCATATGGTTTATGTAAATTATTTGAATTTATATTATTTGTGATCAAATTAAATATTGTAAAAAAACACATTTTTATGTTTTCTTACTTTTGTTTCTATTATTAAATTAGAATACACATAAATATAGCTAAGAAAAAAATGAGATTCGACAACTTAATTGTGATGTGTGATTTATTTTTGTATATTATTGTGTGCTTGATCAAGGAGAGAGTCAACAAATTATTTGAAATTAATAATATAATGTTATTTGTATTTTTTATTTAATGTTCTGATTGATTGAAAATTTTAGAAATGTTAAATTCAAATTTGTTAGGTTGTCTATCTGATATGAAATTTGTTATTGTCGAGGAAAAAAAAAAGTTCCATTTTGTCTTTAGTGAAAAAAAATGTTTTGTCTGAGGGAAGGACAACGCGTGTGTTGGGGAAGGGAGCAGAAAACGGTTTCTGCAGGTAAGGATTTGGAGAGGGAGAGATATTTTTTCTGGAGAACATTAAAAGGAAAAAAAAAACTTTGCTTCATCAGAAGCTGTAGGCGAGGTCTCTGGGCATCATCACTGCCGGCACCAACTCCACTCCTTGCAGCCGTAACACAGGAGTTCCAAGAGGTAAGCAACTCCTTCACTACTTCATACTATCATGTATAATGGAATAAGCATCGGAGATTTTATACTTACTGTTGCATTTTTGGTCGCTGAACACTCTCTTTGGTCGCTGCGAAATGGTATACCTTCTCAACTTCCGATTCCATCCACTTTCATATTCGCTTTCTCTCTATCATCCTCTGCCATGGCCGCCACCGATGACTCCCTTCGCAAATCCCCTACCTTTTCTCCCCTTTTTTCTGCCTTTCTGCTATCACACAGCAATGTGTAAATCAAGGGCTGGAGAGCATGGGTTTCGAATGAATGCGACGGAGGTGGGGAAACAAGGCATGGCCGCTGTTGATGTTCACTAAAAGAAAGTAATTGCACAGTTTGTAAAACCCTTCAAAAATACAAATAATTTTCTTTAGAAAAAACCAAAAACCAGCCACAGTGAAAGCCTCAAACGCAGAACCTCTTTTCTCCAAAATACATTACAACCGCAATTTAACATGTATCAGATTCCAGTACTAAACAAGTGCAGAGGAAACTTGCAAATCAATCATCTCTCTTTACCCATCCAACTTTTAGGAATCCAAAGATCATTAGCTTGTTACTCTCACATTTTTTTAATCCAGAACATTATCCTTTATTTATACTATTGAAAATTTTAACAAAGGGGTTATGAAATGGAAGCAGAAAAACAGAGAAATAAGGAAAAACAGATAGCCTAGTCTAGAGACTCCCTCTTCTAGAAAAAACAGCCACCCACTGAGCTAGGGGATGCAAGGAAGCTGGCCTCTCATGCAAAGGATAGAGGATTTGAAAGACAATTCCAGTCTTCATGCAAGCAATATAGCTCAGAATTCTCATAACAAATAGGGTTTACTGAAACAGAAACCAACCCAAACAGATGAGTTAATAACACAATTTGATTCACCCATCATGCTAAAATGTCTAACCGTGTCCTAGTTCAAAATATTGAATCCAATTTTTCATTACACCAACATATAAACACCAAGGTAATCACATTTTAGCATTCAAAAATTTCAACCAGAAATATATCTATCACACATCATCACTTAATACTCATACATCCAATAAATTTGATCGAGAAAGGGTTTAGCACCTCGTACCTAAATTCGTTCCTTCCTTACAAAGCATGCATAGAAAAGAGGAATGAGAACCCTAGGTTTGATTGTCCCGTGACATTGAGACACACCAATATATCACCAACAAACACATTCAAGATACTATTTCTGGTTCACACTCATAAACATAGAGAAACAAATAACATGAAGTAGGTGAGAAACCAAGTAGGTACCTCCAAAATGTTTTGCAGTTCTGAGAAATTCAACATGATCGACCGTGTTCAAACTTGACGAAATCGTGCTCTAACCCAGCCCATTGTTAGGGGTGGGCAAACTGCACTATAATATAGCTGAACGTTCATAAGGTTTGTCATGCTCCAGCACATGCTGCCAATTTTAACCAAGCATAAAAAAATTGAAATAGCTGCCATGGGATGCAGAAGCAAGTAGTAATGCTGAAAATTTTGGATAGTAAATCAAATGTCAACCACAAAATTTATCCGTCTATATGCATGTGTTGTTAACTGGCATAAACTGTAACTCTACTCTTGCAAGTAAGAAGTGATAAGTTCTACCATAATCTCAACAAGAAAAATATAAATCAATCTTTTCTGGAATATCCCAATAATAAGCTCTAATACAGTGTACAATCACATTTATGTTAAAATATATAAATTATACATAATTTTCTAAAAGTGATATCCAAATTAGTGTATATTTAAAAACTATATATTTGGAATGAAATTTGTAATAAAAAATATATTTTTTTGTTCGCAAGAAAGTAAATAAGAAAAATAAATACTAAAATTTTACATTATTATTTCTCACCTATTTATGTTCATGCCATTATCTTTTTACTAAACTTCAATCAATTTTTTTCATTAACTAGTATCATCTACTTAGTTGGCCTTGTTTCATTAAAATCCTCGTTTTTGTATTAAGAACCCATTCGAAATCAACCATGTATTTTCATTAAAAAATATAGTTTAATTTTAATTTATTTAATACTTATTATTTTAATAAAAAAAATTACCTAACTGTCGAAATCCTAGTATATATATATTCGGTCACACATTTTCCCCGCACTATTTTTTTTCTTTCTTTTTCTGAATTCAGTCGTCATTACTTATTAACATCTTATGTAACAAATAAAAATGAATGTTAGTTAGTATTATGTAACATGATCAGGATTGTAAAATTTACAGTAATATATCTATCTCTTAGTAAGACACATCAGACGAATTGTCCTCAAAGAAAGAGAGCATTCAGAATTCCAAATTTCGATAAAAATATATTCTTAGATGTGTGACCAACCTATCTGCCATATTCTTAGATATGAAAAAATATATGTATATAAGTTTTACATACTATACAATTTAGGGTAAATAATTAAAAATGATCTTAGACTGGTGAAAAGTTTCTTTAATATTCTAAAACAACTCAAAAATGAGTATTAATTCAACATTTTTCTTTAATCTAAATGATAGAATGAAGAAGATTTCTACAAAATTAGGTGTTTAAATTAGAGAGATTGGCTCTTAATTACTAGATGTATTTATTATAATTGATTATGTATTATGTAATAAATATATGTTATGTGGTATTTGTTATGCAATATATATTTTGATTATGTATTATGCAATATATATTTTTACTGAATAGTACAACTTTCTTACAAATTATTAATAATTTCTTATAATTTATGAAAAAAATGTATCTATATAAGTTTTACATACTAGAGTAAATCCTTAAAGGTGGTCTTAGACTAATGTCATGTGTTCTTTAATATTCTAAAACAACTTAAAAATATGAATACTAATTCAACATTTTTCTTTAATCTAAATGTTAGAATGAGATAAGCTGTTACAAGGGAGTTAGGAGTTTAAATTAGGAAGGTTGATTCTTAACTATTAGGTGTATTTATTATAATTGATTATGTCTTATGCAATAAATACATGTTATGTGGTCTGCATAAGATACACAATTCATTCAAAACATATACAATTTTGTATTGTATTAGGTTCTTTGAGTTTCTTCCACCATTGTCTTTACCTCCTACAAGCAGCTACTGCCCGTCGGTGATCATAAATTTGTTGTCTTTCAATACTTATGTTTAAGTATCTCAGTCCTGTTTTCCTAATTTCAGTTCTATACAAGACCTCTTTCACTATTGTTCATTATCCACTATCTTTGTCCATCGTCGGCCACAATTTTTTCCTTTTCTTTATAATCGAGCATCCTTCTCCTCTAGTTACTACTGCGATCAAGACCAACTTTCTTTGGTGACCACTGACCATGACCCAACCCGACCCCTCATGACCCAACTTGGTCGACCATGACCAACCTTGATCGACTGTGCTTCGACCTGGCCGACCGTGCTTCGTTCTGGTTG
This sequence comes from Vigna angularis, assembly GCF_016808095.1. Taxonomy (NCBI): domain Eukaryota; kingdom Viridiplantae; phylum Streptophyta; class Magnoliopsida; order Fabales; family Fabaceae; genus Vigna; species Vigna angularis. Next base: position 26,873,411 of record NC_068975.1, on the reverse strand, counting down.
GCGGTGTTCTGACCCAATCGATGGTGCTATTGTGTTTGTTCCTTTTGAATTTGGCAACTCTAACAATAAGCTAGCTAACACGTTCACTTAATCCCTCATAGCCCCCAGATTAAGTAAATTTGTAACAAGCTTAGTACACATGACTTAAGGAAGAGTGTTAGAGTAAAATCACTTGTTACAAATTTCTAAGGAATTAGGCATTGCATAATCTGAAAAATTATGATGATTGATTCCTAATTATTAGGCGTATTTATTATAATTGATTTTGTATTATACTATAAATATTTGTTGTTTGATATGCATTACACACAAAATTCATTTAGAACTTATACAATTCTATATTAAAAAATAAAAATAACTTTTTTCTGATAAATAATAGAATTAAATTTTGTTTTTGAACATATATTATACTTTCTATATTGGTATTGGATCAATGAAATGGATAATTGTTTAACATGTTTAAAATTTAGCATGTTACAATCATTAAGTTGTTGTTATTTACAACTTGTTTAATATTATTTTGTTTTTAATTTAAATTTAAATTTAAATTTAACCATTTTTGTAAGTCTTTGTTTTGTATTTAATATATATTTTTTGCAGAGTCTATTCATGGCTCAACCTCTTTATAGGTGATTTTTTTTTCAATTGTTTCAATTGTTTCTTCCATTGTTTTATCATGACATTCATTTGAGTTTTAACTTTGTTTTAATAAAGGTGGCGTAAAGAAAAATTTCCATTTCAACTACATGCAAGATTTCATCCAACCAATAGTCATGAAATGCTGAATTTGTTAACTCAATCCTATTCTGAGGTAGATTTATTTCTTCTTATTTTCATGTTAACATGCTCAAATTTCTTCCCAAAAAATGTAAACATACTTAAATTGTTTAAATTAAAGGTTGGAAGCTTTCCACACCATTATTATATTGATGGAGTTCCTTGCCCATCATTTTCGGTAAGTAATGGTTAAATGTGTATTTAAAAAAAGTAATTATTTTATTTTGATATATCTAGTAAATGTTAACCGTAGTTTCTTTACTTTTGTAAATAAGGTACCAGAAGAATACATGGACTTGCATCCAAGGTAAAATATTTAGATCTCTTCATATACATTCAACTTGTTCAAATTTTCAAAATACCGGTTTATATTATTTTAAGAACTTTTTTTAATTAATTCTATATTATTTAAGTAGATAGCTTTATTATGAGTTTATGACTACGTTTCTTTATAAACTCTTATTTTTATCTTCTCCCAAATAGATTTGTGAAAGAAGGAATCGAGAAGAAAATAATAATTGCAACTAGGTTTATTAGGAAAGAGTTCATGATACTCATGTTTATATATTATGGACCTTTGCATTTAGATTCCATTAAGAAACGCTGTCCATTCTGAGAAATTAGCGGTTTTTGTCCTCGGACTTCTCACTTCTTAAGGACTTCATTTTCTTTGTTTAGAGATGCCGAGCTGTCAAATCTGCCATCTAGGACGGATAATAGTATATGTGGAATGGATTTTGATAAGCAGGTGATTTTAGTTTTATAAGTTAATTATATGAAAATGAGTTTCTTAATGATATTCATCATGCTTTTTTTATTTCCCCTCCAAACTGTGACACCTCAAGTATTCTATTTTTGAATAATGTTCCAGGGAAAATATTTAGTTTCTTGCACAGAAACAGGCTGTCTCACGATTCACAATTTCGAAGTCCTATATACTCAAGCCAGAAGATATCCTAGTAAGTTTCAAATCTACGTTGTAATATTATTAGTTAAAATGGTTATGCACGCTTAAGTTTTTTTTACCAATTAATTTTGTTTTTTTGTTTTTCTCTATTTATTCTATTCTTTTTTTAAGGAGGGTTGTGTTAGGTTTCTTAGTGACAAGAAACAAGACTTTCCTCTGTTTTGAGCACAGAACACACACACTCACAGTAGAAAAACCATGTATTATTATGTGGGTAACAAAGAAAATGTTCAATAACATCCAGGGGAATAATCTCCCTTCTCACAGGTATAAACTTGTCCACAACAAAGATACAGAAACGTGTCTGTCTCAAGACATCTTCCCCGTTATATAGCTAACCCCCCAAGAGACACTACACAGCCTAACAATCCTAACACCTCTTCACAGACTATGTTTTGTTTTCATTCCCTTTTCTCCTAACGTAGACTCTCATGGTCCTATCATTACTCGTCACAGCAGAAACAATCTTGTCCTCAAGGTTGTAGTCTAGAAACGGTCCTTAACTGTTGCCACAACTTCCTATGTGGCTGCCTTATGGCTTCCTTTTTGCGTTTGGATTAACACTTGCTGCAAGACTTGATCTCCCATCAGCTATGGTGGCCTTCTTCCCATCGTCTTCTTCAGTTTGGTAATTTAAGCTATCACAATATCTCCCCATATAAACTGGAGGATATTGCATAGTAGCGGCCACTGCACTTGTCTGTGTTGCTTGAACTTTTCTGGATACTGTAAGGGATTGTGCTTCCATACTTTCCTCCACAGTAGTACGTTTACTGTTTTATACAGCAACTGTTTCATCTAGTAGACTATTTTCAATTCCAGGCACCAGTTGGGTATCCATGAAATCGAGTAATTTATGCCCTTTTGACAAATAATACGCAGAAAGTCAAGCCTTGAAGATCTCCAGCTCCATAATACTACTATCGCTACCACTGACTCGTGCAATTTGATTCACATGAGGAAGTAATTTGCTGGCTTAGTTTGACTATATAAAAGTCTATCTATGCCAGTTTTGGGCACAATTCCTTCCTTAATTCCAGAATTTTTCCCAAATGCGAGAGTAAATTCAAATTCAGAACCTGTTCGCTTGTCAATGACTAAACGACTCAGCTTCATAGACGGAGGCCTTCCAACCTCCCCTGCAGCTTCTACAACATTGGCAAAATCGATGCAGCTACTCTGTTTAACCCTCTCATCAATGTTGTCCCAAAATGCATTAAAGTGATGGAAGAAGGTAACCGAAGATCTGTTCTTTTGTTCCATCTTCAATGCGTCATCAGGTGGGTCATAAATTAGGCCAAGCCACCAAGGTTTACTCTCGACTTGTCCCCGACCAAAATCACCAAAAGCAAAACCATAACCTTTATCTCTCAAGTCCTTCACGTGTACCACCATGTTTTCACTTGTCTCTGCAATTGGAACCCCTATAGTCACAGTGTTCTCAGAACAATCTTTGTCCTTTTCTACCTCTTCACTGCCTCCCTCGTCTTTTGCTTCCTCAACACAAACCACTTTTGAACCATCCACACTCAATACAGTCACATCTTCTACTTTATTCTCAGAAGTAGTATTGACCATGTTCTTACCACTTTCTGCTTTCTTTCCTCTATCTTTCTCCTCCACTGTTTTAGAATACGCACCAAGACCTACCACACTCTCCTCACTAAAATCAGCAGCTTTTGCAACTTCACTCTGAAAAGCAAGAGTCACACCATTGCCATCACAATCTTCACCTGATGTATTTTTCCCACCAACCTTGGTCAAATTATCCTCCCTTAGACCAGCAACTTTTGCACCTTTCTTAGAAGCAACATCAACAATGTCACTGCACTTATTATCAGCCCCAAACCCGCCATCAAGATCTTCCCAAGAAAGGTTCTTGGATTTTTGTTGCCAGGTCTTGAACCCCTGGACTGCATTTTCTTCCATGCTATCGATGGTTAGGTGTACTTCTGTTGTTCTTGTGATGTTTTGAACTTCAAAAACATTTGTTGCCCTTGTTGTGTGACCTTGGGTGCCATTGCCTTCAATTATGGACAACTCCCCTTTTATTATCCAACACTTCTGATTTTCCTCCCTTTCTACCTCAATTTTCTCTTCAGGATCCTCCCTTGTTCCTCTTTTCTCTCCATTCACAGAGCTCTGGCTGCCTTCGGATCCCTTTCCATGGGATTTTGGCATTCCGCAGCATGTCTCTAATTTATTGGAAGATCTCCTTGAATTCTTGCATAGTGTCCTTCCTTTCAGTTATAGGTCTATGGGATTCTAACTCCCGCAGCATATCTTTAATTTCTTGGAAACTCTCCCTGTTTTCTTCCTTTAACTAGACTAAGGCTCTTCTCTGTCTGTTGGTGATAGGCTTCTTTAGTCAAGAAGTCTATCACACTCACTGTAAGGCACACACTCACACGAAAGAAGAAAAGTATATGTGTATTCCTTCTAAAGAAAACAATATCAGTGTACAATAGCCACCCTTAAGGGAGCACTCCCCCTCCACAGGAACAAATTTCCTGTCTATACAAAAGAATAACCAAAACTCCAACCCTTTACAGAAACTCCTAACCTTCTTATAAGGTTTTCCCCCTTGTCCGCCTAACTGAATAGTTAACCGTCTTTCATCTTTCTAAACCACCTAACTGCCCTATTAATTCTTCTTCCTTCTCTCATACACTCTTAATATTCTATCATTACCCTTCTCCACAAGAGAATTGCTTCTTGATGTTCAGCTCATCCTCCCTCGTAGCTCCTTCTTTTCTCCCTTCCTCCCACTCAATCAACACTTGTGGTATCATCTCCCCTTGCTGCTTTATCATTCTTTATAGCACCTTAAGTGGCCAACAGAGAGGCCATTCTACCTGTAACTCTGCTGGTAGGTCCCCTTCCACTTGTCGCGTCCCAATCGCCAGTTTCAACTGGAAACGTGAAACGTCGGGTGTATCCGGGCTGTTTTCGAAAGCTGTAGCCTGAAAGCCACCAGTCCGATCTATTGAAGCACTTGAAAGGGTCCGTAGTAATGGGTTGACAACTTAGGATGTAATCTAGCAGGCATGGAAGCTTGTCTATGGGTCTAATCTTCAAGAATACCTAGTCCCCCTCCTTTATAGTAGATGCCCTCCTTTTCTTGTTAACATACTGAGCCATTTGGTCTTGCACCTTGGCCAGATGATACCTCAACTGCTTCAACGCTTTGTCTCTGGTTTGCAAATATTGTGTCACTGCTTCTATCACTGTTTCTCTTGGCACAAACCTCGTTAGAGTGGGCAGATGCTTCCTATAAACTATCTCAAAAGAGGTACACTTTTCTTGGTAATTGATGTTGTACTAGTATTCCACCCAGGGCAAAACTGAACTCCACATCTTAGGTTGTTCTGTGTCAAAAACCATGATTGACGTGGTAGTAATTGTCGTGATATATTTTAGGATGTTTTTATATTTGATGGGCTGTATTTATACAACAGTTATGTGTTGCATTTATTAGGTTTATTTATGTATGATTGATCCCGTAATCATAGGGATTTGTTTCTTAGAATTAACCGTCTGCATTTCCTAAAATATGCAGCTAACCCATGTATATTTATAGAGGTTAATAACCTCATAATGAGAATAAGAAAGAAATAATATTCCTTCTAAATTTGAGATGGTATCAGAGCTCCCGATCCCTGGGAGTCTCTGACCGTGCCACCAAACTGTAGCCGCAGCCTTCATTACTGCGCGATCTGTAACCTAAAATCGCAGCCTTTATTTTTGCGCCCCGGAGCTAGCCTTCATTGCAGCGTAACTCCTTCCACCTTGATTCCTCCTTGTTATGGCTAAAGTAGTGAATCTGGAAACTGGGGACAGTTCCCAAACCACTGGAGAAATGCAGAATATTCATTCCACTTATAGGTTAAATGGGAAGAACTATCTCAAATGGTCTCAAATCATTAAGACCATCTTGAAAGGTAAAGGGAAGATCAGTCACCTGACTGGTAATGCACCAGATGAGACTGACCCCAAATTCAAATCATGGGATGAAGAAGACTCCATGATCATGGCATGGCTATGGATTCAATGGTCCCAGAAATCAGTGATACCTGTATGTTTCTGAAATCAGCAAAAGAAATTTGGGAGGCAGCTGAACAAACTTACTCTAAGGCCAAGGATGTTGCTCAAATTTATGATGTAGAAGTGAAGACTGTGGCTGCCAAACAGGGAAATAAATCAGTCACAGAATATGCCAATCAACTCAAGTCTCTATGGATGGAACTGGATCACTATCGAGTTATAAAAGCAAAATGCTCAGAAGACTCAGCAATTCTAAAGGAGTATATTGAACAAGATAGGGTCTATGATTTTTTGGTAGGCCTAAACCCTGAATATGACCAAGTTCGAATCCAAATCCTGGGAAAAGAAAAGGTTCCAAGGCTTAATGAAGTGATGGTCATTATCCGGAGTGAAGAAAGCAGGAGAGGGCTGATGCTGGAAACCTCAACCACCGAAAATTCTGCAATGATAGCTGCAGGAGGAACAATCATGATTGCCAACCAGAAAAAAAAACTGGGTTCCCAATATGGAGAAAAAACATGAGGAGGTTTGGTGTACTCATTGTAATAAGCCACGCCACACAAGGGAAAAGTGTTGGAAATTACACAGAAAACCCCCAAGCCGAGAATGGGGGCCAAAAAACCCAAGCTGAGAGTGGGGGCAAAAAGGAGGCGTATACAAAAAAGGAGGGCAAGGGCAAGCATACATTGCTAATGGAACGGGTAAGAGAAATTCTTAGTAAATTGGAGAAGCCCACCAGTATAGGTATGTATACATTGACATACTCTGGTAAGTTTCCATTTCTGTTTGGGCTCAATGTTTCAGATACACCATTTACACATTACTGGATATTAGACTCTGGAGCCACTGACCATATGACCCCCTTACCCAAATACTTTTCCACGTATTCCCCATGTCCTAGCAACTAGAAAATTTCTACCGCAAGTGGAACCCTTATAACTGCAGCCAGACAAGGAGAGGTCCAAATAAGCCCATCCATGACCTTAAAAAATGTCCTTCATGTCCCTAAACTATCCACCAACTTGATTTCCATACAAAAACTTACCAAAGATCTTTCATGTAATGTTGCCTTTTACAGCAACGCTTGTATCTTGCAGGACAAGAACTCGGGGAGGACGATTGGACATGCTAGAGAATGGAATGTCCTATACTACATGGAGAACCCTAATCTGCCTACCAAGAGTCTTATATCTACATCCATCATGACCAATAAAGAGAAAGCTCAACTTCATCATTACCGGCTAGGACATCCATCATTCCGTGTTATAAAAGTGTTGTTTCCTTCCTTGTTTAAAAATTTAAATGTGGAGAGTCTCCATTGTGAGGTGTGTGAGTTTGCAAAACAGAAGCGTGTACCTTTTCCCATTAGCAATAAGATGAGTTATCTCCCGTTTTCTCTTGTTCACACTGATATATGGGGTCTTGCCCATGTTCCTAATATCTCAGGTGCTAAATGGTTTTTAACATTCATTGATGATTGTACCCGGGTGACTTGGGTGTTTTTATTGAAACAAAAATCTGAAGTTAGCTTTATGTTTATCCAATTTGTCTCAATGATTAAAAATCAATTTGGGGTCAGTATCAAAAGAATTAGGTCTGACAATGCCAAGGACTACTTTAACCTTGTACTAAACTCTTTTTGCCAAAGGGAAGGGATAATCCATGAGTCCTCATGTGTAAACACACCTCAACTGAATGGGATTGGGCACTATAAATCAAACTAGAGCTCTACTTTTTCAAAACCATGTTCCTAAGAGATTTTGGGGGGAAGCCCTTCTTACTGCCACCTATCTAATTAATAGGTTACCCACTAAGGTTTTAAACTCTAAAAGTCTCATGGAAGTTCTACCCTCGTTCTACCCACACTTAGATCCTACAAATAACCTTCAACCTAGAATATTTGGGTGTGTATCCTATATTCATAGTAATGAAAGGGGAAAGTTGGATCCTAGGGTTGTCAAGTGTGTCTTCTTAGGGTACTCTACCATACAAAAGGGGTACAAATGTTTTCAACCCCTCTCAAAAAGATTCTATGTGTCAAGAGATGTCACCTTCAACGAACAAGAAAGCTACTTTAAACAGCCTCATCTTCAGGGGGAGAATGTAAGACAGGAAGAGGAGACTCTCATGTCCCTAAATATGACGTTTGGACCTGAAATTGGCCCAGAAATTGACCCTAAAACTTAGGGAAGCATTGAGCATGTTGCACCTGAACCAGTGAGACCTCTTGCAACTACTCCTGCACCTGAACCAGCAAAACAGCCTGCATCTGCCCCTGATGGAGGCGGAAAGTTTGGGAAAAATCTGGTATATTCAAGGAGAGAAAAGGCCATTCCAGGATCCGGCAATATCCAAGAATCCAACCCACCGTCACTACATGAGGTAACACCTTCAAATCCTATAAATTTAAGTGATTCTAATGAGCTTTTGTCTGAAAATCTAGAAGCACAGGTGGACCAAACTCTGGACCTGCCCATTGCCCTTAGAAAGGGAACTAGAACATGCACTCAACAACCACTTTACCCACTGTCAAATTTTTTTATCCTTTGAAAAATTCTCTCCTACCCATAAAACTTTTCTCACTAACCTCAACTCCACACACACACCTTCCTCTATATCTGAAGCATTGTTTGACAGGAAATGGAAACATGCCATGAATGTGGAAATGGATGCGTTAGACAAAAATAGAACCTGGGAACTTGTTACTCTACTTCCTGGAAAAAAACCAGTTGGATGTAAGTGGGTATATACAATAAAGTATACGGCCGATGGGACCATTGAACGTCACAAGGCAAGGTTGGTAGCTAAAGGCTTCACTCAAACCTATGGAGTTGATTACTTGGAGATATTTGCCCCGGTTGCTAAGGTGAACACGGTCAGAGTAATATTGTCAGTGGCAGCTAATAATAATTAGGATCTGCAGCAATTTGATGTGAATAATGTCTTTTTGCATGGAGATCTTGAAGAAGAAATATACATGGAATTGCCTCCTGGTTACAATGATCGGGTTGCTGCTGGAACTGTTTGCAAACTAAGAAAGGCTCTATATGGGCTAAAACAATCTTCAAGAGCATGGTTTGGAAGATTTACCAAGGTCATGACAGGTCTGGGCTACAAACAAAGCCAAGGAGATCACACATTATTTATCAAACATTCAGTTTCATGGGGAGTAACACTTTTATTAGTGTATGTAGATGATATTATAGTAAGTGGGGACCACAAGCAGGAACAACAAGTGTTAAGTGAGTGTCTTGCCACTGAATTTGAGATCAAGACGCTAGGGAGGCTTAAATATTTTTTGGGAATTGAAGTGGCTCATTCCAAGAAAGAGATCTTCATATCTCAACAAAAGTATATTACTGATCTGCTCAAAGAAACAGGGAAGATAGGCTGCAGACCAGCAAGTACTCTAGTCGATCCAAATATAAAATTGGAAAGTATGGAGGAGGATATTGCGGTGGACAGGGAAATGTATCAAAGACTTGTGGGCAGACTTATTTACTTATCTCATACTAGACCAGACATTGCTTTTGCTGTAAGTCTAGTCAGCCAATTTATGCACCAACCAAAGGAAGCTCATCTACAAGCTACCCTTAGGATTGTTTAGTACTTAAAAGGAACCTCCGGAAGAGAAATTTTGTTCACGCGGAACAAGAGTGTAAGTCTTGAAGCATATACAGATGCGGACTATGCAGGGTCAGTTGTAGATAGAAGGTCAACCACGGGATACTGCACCTTCCTCGGTGGAAACTTAGTCACTTGGAAGAGTAAAAAACAGAGTGTAGTGGCTAGATCAAGTGCTGAAGCATAATTTCGTGCAATGGCCCACAAAATATGTGAACTTCTATGGCTAAAGATTATATTGAAAGACTTGAAGATAAAGTGGGACGAACCTTTGAGGTTATATTGTGACAATAAATTTGCAATTAGCATAGCTCACAATCCGGTTCAACATGATAGGACTAAACATATTGAAGTCAATAGACACTTTATCAAGGAAAAACTTGACAGTGGCATGATTTGCACACCATATGGAAAACACCTATTCACCAGCTTGAGGGGGAGTGTCAAAAACCATGATTGACGTGGTAGTAATTGTCGTGATATATTTTAGGATGTTTTTATATTTGATGGGCTGTATTTATGCAACAGTTATGTGTTGCATTTATTAGGTTTATTTATGTATGATTGATCCCGTAATCATATGATTTAGAGTGTTCTAATCCGTATAAAAAGATTACATAGATCTTTAGGTATCCTTTTAATATACCAAATGAGGTAAATATAAGTATCCACATAAACGGTTCATAACTCTCAAAGAATAACTCTGTCAATTTCAAAAGGCGAGATGGGTGGACCGTTTATGTGGATACTTATATTTACCTCATTTGGTATATTAAAAGGATACCTAAGGATCTATGTACTCTTTTTATACGGATTAGAACACTCTAAATCCTTTTCAATTTATATGATTTTTGTTGATTTAAAAAATGGTAAATGAACTAACTTACCCTTTAGTAGTGTGCAGGTGAGTCCTCTCAAAATCATCAGCTGTATCCAAACTACCAGAGCTACATAAAAATTTTCAGGAAAAGGTATACATAATATTATTAAAGCCTTTATTATTAGCTTGCAAAATACAACGATAAACAGGTAATTATTTTAGACAAATGAAACCTACCGGTTTTCACAAGACTGAAACCCTAATTGGTTTGGGCACGAAGGATTGATACGAATGGTGTTAATGCGTTCTAAAGATCGCAGCCCTTGCATGAAAATATGTATGAATGACTTAGCACATGTTAAGTCTTTACACTAGAATTAAACATCACTTAGATTGTATAATTTAAAAGTAGCATTTGTCCTAGAAGTCATATGTCAATTAAGCATACTAAATCTTTATTGGCAATTTCTCTTTGGGTGCGAATGTCCTACTCATACACCTTTCCATCTCTTCCAGCACCAAAAATAACCTGAAGTAATGTGAAATGATATTGACCGATCACAATAAACAAGTTATATTTCCTAGATAATCACAAAATGCTGCAATAGAGTGACGTAAACACTTGATAACCTTATTTTCCACGTCCAATTCAATTGAGGCCAATCTATCATTCTTGGGTTTAAACCGATGGGAAGGTTGACTAGTCCGTATTCTCGTATCCCAAGCATATACATATCCTTGTCCCGAGTCAGAAGCAAATATCCTATTAAAATTCAAAAACATTCAAAAGGTGACTTCAGCAGAAATTATATAAGGTTGAGGTTGAGGACAAATACATTTTAGTGATTTGGCAGAAAATTTATCTTTATCAGGAGTAAGGTATTGGACAAAGCATGTGCAACTAAAGACACGAAGAGGAATGGAGTAAAGATCTTGTGTTGGATATAAAAGAGAGTGAGGAACCTAATTATTAAGGACGAGGAATGGGCAACGGTTGAAGTAAGCCCTGAGGTGATGATGCTAAGTACTTGTGTTTTTGGCAAACTAAACAAGCTGTCACAAAATCAATTACCAATTTCTTCATGTCAATCCAATATAATGATTGAGCGACTCTCCTATTCGTCCTGTACACCCCTGAATGGCCCCCCGTGGTGGTGGTGTGAAATTCTGCCAGCAACCTTGGAATCCACATTGACTGAGCTGAGAGCACTAAGCGACCCTCATAATGGAGTCTGCCATGCTCCAACGTATGCGCAGGGTGAGAATTTGGGTCAACCGTTACTTCCTTAATGATCTTTTTCAGATTCTGATCCTCTTCAGCTGTTACCATAGTAGCACTTGCCTGAGATGTTTGTCATGCTCCTTACACGTCTTTTTATAGATCAAAATGTCATAAAAAAAGACTAGCACACATTGCCTAAAAAAAGACTTCAAAATGGTGTTCATCATACACTAAAAGGTTGCAGGTGCATTTGTTAGCCCGAATGGCATCACCAAGAATTCGTAATGATCTTAGTGAGTCCTGAACGTTGTCTTTTGAATATCCTCCTCCCTCGTCCGGATTTGGTGATATCCTGCTCTCAAGTCTACCTTTGAAAAATTAGCCGCCCCTTGGAGTTCATCGAGTAACTCTTAAATTACTGGAATGGGAAACTTGTCAGAGATTGTGGCCCTGTAATTTATGCAAATTCTCTAGTTGTCGTCCCTCTTCACTAGAATCACCGAGCTGGAGTAAGGACTATTGTTGGGCCTAATGATACCCATCTCCAACATCCATGCTACCTACTTCTCTATCTCCTTTTTCATCAAATGTGGATAACTGTAGGGCCTTACATTAACAGGCTCTGTCCCCTCCTTAATGGGTATTTTATGGTCTACAAATCTGGTAGGAAGCCCCTGGGGTTCCCTAAATATCCCATCAAACTCTCCCAAAATCTGCTCCAGATCCTCAGCTGGCTAGGTGTTAGTTGCTCAATCATTATATTGGTTTGACATGAAGAAATTGGTAATTGATTTTGTGACAGCTTGTTTAGTTTGCCAAAAACACAAGTACTTAGCATCATCACCTCAAGGCTTACTTCAACCGTTGCCCATTCCTCGTCCTTAATAATTAGGTTCCTCACTCTCGTTTATATCCAACGCAAGATCTTTACTTCATTCCTCTTCGTGTCTTTGGTTGTACATGCTTTGTCCAATACCTTACTCCTGGTAAAGATAAATTTTCTGCCAAATCACTAAAATGTATTTGTCCTCAACCTTATATAATTTCTGTTGAAGTCACCTTTTGAATGTTTTTGAATTTTAATAGGATATTTGCTTCTGACTCGAGACAAGGATATGTATATGCTTGGGATACGAGAATACAGACTAGTCAACCTTCCCATCGGTTTAAACCCAAGAATGATAAATTGGCCTCAATTGAATTGGACGTGGAAAATAAGGTTATCAAGTGTTTACGTCACTCTATTGCAGCATTTTGTGATTATCTAGGAAATATAACTTGTTTATTGTGATCGATCAATATCATTTCACATTACTTCAGGTTATTTTTGGTGCTGGAAGAGATGGAAAGGTGTATGAGTGGGACATTCGCACCCAAAGAGAAATTGCCAATAAAGATTTAGTATGCTTAATTGACATATGACTTCTAGGACAAATGCTACTTTTAAATTATACAATCTAAGTGATGTTTAATTCTAGTGTGAAGACTTAACATGTGCTAAGTCATTCATACATATTTTCATGCAGGGGTTGCGATCTATAGAACGCATTAACACCATTCGTATCAATCCTTCGTGCCCAAACCAATTAGGGTTTCGGTCTAGTGAAAACCGGTAGGTTTCATCTGTCTAAAATAATTCATGGATGGTGGCGCTTTTCGCTCTACGGCAGCGGCAACAAGGTTGGTCACGGTGCGGTATAGTGAAGGCATTGAGGGTGACTTGCGGCATTGACGCCTTCACCGTCGGAGAATCAGAGAGGTGTGGTGTCGTTGGATGTGGCGCTGGCTTGTTTAAGAGCTTCTAGCACTTGCAAGATTCGTGGCGAACAGAAACGATTTATGGTTCGTCATTTTGGGGTTTTTACGAAGTGTATATTAAAATGTGATGACCGATGAAGTTAATGGAGGATGAGATGCTTTATGGGTGAGGAGGAACGAAGCTTGTAGGGTGTTTTTGAATGCTACTTCCATTATTTTTTTATTTTTTTTAATTTACTAAATTCCTTGTCATAATTTAAATATTTCCACGTAATAAAATATACACTTCGACATATGCACTATCATCACATTTTAATATCATCTGTGAAAATTTAATGGACAGAGCTTAATTAACTTAATTTTTCAAATATTTGGACACATTTTGCAAATATAGAACGAGGACCCGGAGATTCTTCCACAAATATAAAAACGACCCAGGGTTTAAACCTATTTTGTTATTAAGATGGAAGTATGAGTATGGGGCATTAATGATTTTACTACTTTATCCTATTTTGATATCTTCACAACTTTGGGAAACTCGTGAATTGAGCTTTCGTCAGCAGTTTCTTTAGCAAGTAATTTAGGAAAAACTAAATGCTACAACTACCAGACAAAATTATAGAAGATGGAGATGATGATACATGAGAGGTATTTTTAATCTTTGAAATGACTACGAGTACAACACAATACAAGGGTCACACAATAATTTAATATTTGTTAAATTATTACATTGATTCTGTTCCCAGCATTTTACAGTGAAATAGTGGAAGCATTAGTAGAAGAGTTAAACTTAGTAACCATAGTTTGCACCATAAACAGAGCTATATCCTCCAGCATGTCCTGGATTGGAAGGAGGAGATGCATACACAGAAGCGTGGGCAGGATAAGAGCTGTATCCTTGGTCTGCAGCAGGTCCACCTGCTTGCGGCTGTGCCGGTGCCCCACCAACTGCTGCTGCAGCTTCAGCCATAAAATTCTGCACCACATTCATTAATTGTATTACTTGATTACCATGCGTACTAATAATCACGTGAGGCAAGTGCAAGTTTGGTTTAACTTTTTAAAATAAGTAACTTACTTTAACTAACTTTCTAATGGAGAAATTTTGAAAACTAGTTCAAACATTCACATGGGATCAATTTGTCTGTGATGAAAAAAAAATGATTATTTTATTAAAAATACTTTGTTCTTATAAACACAAACAAACTTATAATACATACAACAATATTAGCATCAAACTAAGAAAAACCTCTAGCCTCTCTTCAGAAATAAAATAAGATTGAAAATTAAATGATGAGTGAGTAAACAAACAGGAAGATTGGAAGAAAAAAATATATTAGAATTTTACTACCCATTTTTTAATATGATACTTTGTGACGGATAACTGTAATTTGAAATTCAACCAGCTTATAGTTTTCTCCATTTTTAGTTACAAAGATTAATCTTGATGAAACTTCGGCAATAAATATTTTATGTCCCGTATGAACACTGCAAACAGTTTTTCACAAAAATAATTTCATACTGCGATAAGATAAAAAAGATTAACTACCACTGAAAAAATATTTACAAGACATGCAGCATCTCACGGATTTGAGACCAAAATCAGAATACCTGTATCAGTTGCTGAGCTGTTTGGACTTGAGATGCGGTTCCACTGATTTCAACAGTCATCTCCCCAGGAACACCTCTTGTTTCTTGTATGGTAACAGTAGCCCCACTAGCTCTTCTGATGTAGCTTATACTCGCTCCTGCTGTTCCAATGACCGCATCAGCATACGAGAGAGGAATTTGCATTTGCTGCGTTATCTGCCAAAATAGCAAAAACAATTCATCATGATTAAAATGTAATACATTTTATTAAGAACTGGAACTCAGGTCTAAGTAACAAGTATATATTGCATATTCTCCTATCCCAAATATGAATACATACTAGACAAGAGTGTTTGCCTGCACCCACAGTTCCATTAAAGTCATAAACTACTAATCAAACAGAAGACCACATCTAATCTCAACAACCGAAGATGACATTGACAAGATATTTCACATACTTTGGTTAGCTAAATATTTAAGCAAAAATCCAAGTATTTGTGCATTTTGCATCATCTTCACAACAGTTATAGAACAAAATTGAAGAAACATCAGTCAACAAATCTCAACAAAATAAAAACTCAATTTTCTAAGAACAATTACAGAACTCTGAAAATTACTACAATAAAATTTTCCAAGAAGCACATGTACCTGTGTGACTACAGAAGGTGCAGATTGAGTATTTGAAGATGCATGAATGCCTATTGAAGCATCTCTTCCATATGCAGATATACCTTGATGGGGCTGTCTTTCGACTGGAGGGATCTCGGCTGGTGGATAATAATTATCAAGTTGTCGTGGAGGTGGTACGTACTGAGAAGGAGGTCCAAAACCAGGACCTCCACCAGTATTTGGAGGAAGGCCCTGTGGTGGACCCCAAGATTGGTGGGGTGGCATGGGCTCTGCGTGATGGGGATTGGCTATTTGCATCTGGAGAAATAATAACGTATATCTCGTTATTTTTATAATAAAAAGGTGATTTTAAGGATGCATTGAAGAAATAATTTATTTCCAGAGTTATTTTTAAAGTATAAGCTATTTTTATTTGGTAACAATATAAAAAAAAGTTCTTTTATTTTAAATAGCTAGCTTTTTTGTTCAGAAGCAACTCAAAATAATAACAAAATTGATTTATTCAACATCTGTTTTTTCAAAACTTCAAACAAGCACTAACTTTTTTAAAACATGCTTCTGTCCTGAAAAAAATCTAAACAAACAGGCTCTTAGAAGCATTTTGCATCTTATTAAAAAGAAAGATAATTCACAAGTGTAAGGTGATATCACACTTACATTCATTTCAAAAATTGGAATTACACTGCGATCAACTAGAAACTTCCTTAGGTGGGAAGCAATTAACTCTAGTGCCTTATGTACTCCAGCAGCATCCCCAACTACTTCAACCACCCTGTCATCTTGAAGAGCAAAAATTGGGAGGTCTTCTGCAGAAGAGAAAGACGATGCAGATGGTTAGCAACTAGAGAATGTCAACAGCCCACCAACGGACCAAAATGCAAAGATTGTTAAACAGCTTCAAATTTTCAGTACACTATATTTGAAAGCATAAACCAGAACATAGTAATAGATATTATTTTCTCCATAATTCGTTCATACCACTCCAGTAAATTATTCCTGCAATAGTTTTCAGTTAAGAAAGGATAGACAATGAAGATTGTAGAATGTTTCAAAACTATGGTAGCAATCTTGAATTGAAACCAAAATTATGGTTTAAAGTATAATTAGATTGTAACGATCATAGCTTACAATCATATTAAGACTAAAAAAACCAAAATGAAATCCATGAAATTACAGAATTCTAACATAATGAATAAAGACAATATTGAAAAATTAACAACTACATGAGAAAATGTTATATGAAAAAGCAAGAACCTGCTCCAAGAACTCTAACAACACAATTGGATGCTTCTTGGATAGATTTTACAGTTCCTCCTTGCTTCCCAATTAAACTCCCTGCTTGTGAGGCTGCCACTAGAAGTTTAGTAGAAACCTTCCCAGCCACACCTGAAGGAGCATGGGTAAAATCACTCTCCAAACCATCAATAATCCTCTTATGAACCCTCAATAAGCCATCCACAGCAGGAGGAAGAGAGGAATCAGGATCATCTTTGCCTGATATCATTACCTAATCAAAATGAATGAATTACAGTATCAACCAACAGCACAGTATCTCTAATATTGAGGTATGACAAGAATACATAAACATTATGGTGGAAAACAAAAAATAAATCCAATTTAACTGACAGTAATACACCAAACAAAAACATTAATTACCAAGGATATTACATGTCACCTATAATGTCAAGCTCAGCAAGAAAGCAAACAAGCAAGCAATTTTGAATATTTCAAAATGTAATAATTTAAATTCTTTTTCTGTGACATTTTCTTCCCCCAATTAATATTAATATCTATAACATCCTCACCTATCAAAAAAATGCCAGAAGAAATCCTTTACCATCAGATCAGTTGTCTAACAGCTCCACATTTCATTATGGTTAAAACCTCATCACAATAACTCTTCACCTAATTAATCTACATTAACAAACTGATCTGATGGTACAATAGCAATAATTATCTCAGCCCACCACGTGAGATTGGCAACGGGAATTACATACCACTATTAAGATTACTATGGCCAAATTCTCAAGGGTATTTATTCACGATGAGCTCCTTAATAATTTAACCATAGCAGTTAGTAATATCTGAAAATTAAAATGTTAAACAGCTCTTGGTTAAGAACCAGCCATGGAAACACGATGTTCATTAGAAGCAACTGGAATGAATAGATGGAACGTGATTGAGAAGAGATCTTAATGAGCCTCTTCAATAAATCTTAAAATGTTAGTTTAGACTTAACCATGGAAATCTAAGGTATAATTTGTAGCTTGCACAGCCCTAACTCTTCACCAGACCAAGGAACCACCTTCCCTTTCTCTGCCCGTTTCCACACCTTATACACAGCTTCCCGGGCCTCCACCCATTTTTCTTACTTCAGTAGTGATCTATAAGCATATCACCTAAAATTTCTCTTCCTATCCCTCTACTAGTATATGAAATAGCTCCATAAGTTACATATGCCACAAAAAAAAAAATCCTCATAGCTGCTTTTATTCAACCAACTAAGACGTGCAAAAATGGAAGTCTCAAGCTGAAATGTAATAATTCTAATTGACCAATAACTCTTATATAACATGTCACAAGATGTAAGATGCACGTAACAATGGAAGTGTCTTCTAACTCCTTAACAATTGGATTTCAGTTTACGAGAGTGCATTCATGTGTTATAATTGAGTTGATTGATAGACCTAAGTAGTTTTTGATTCTTTTTTATCCAATAACATGTATAACAACAGAAAAACACTCCAGTTTTGATGGTTTAAGTATAGTATTAGATTTGGTTATAAGTTTCTTTTCATTGCTTGCAATCTTCGGCAAGACATCAATCATCCAGGTTTTGAATTTACCAGATGGAATGCAGAGCTTCGTGGTACATGCAAACAAACGTTTCAGCACTTCGCAATGCTCAATGCTGATCCCTGAATCTGAAACTTTGGTTCTTCAATATTGGAACCTAATTGATGATTGAGTCGTTGCCTTTAAAATTGGAACATTGAACCTGCACAGATTCATTTTCCGTCAGAATTATATTCATATTCTGTGGATTCTTCCCATTACTCTTCATTTCGAATTAGCTTCATCTTCTTCTCCTAAGTTTTTTTTTTTTACTGTAGCACATGAGTAAGGTTGCACTATAGAGTTTTAGACCATGAACAAGCTATATTTTTTATTACTGCAATATTTTTAATTAAAATTTCTGGGTACACCAAGTGGACACCGGAAATGTCATGAAAGATAGCTGAAGGAAAGACAACCACTATTTGTTATCCCTCATAACATCATTGGCCAACCACAGTCTTAATTCCACTGGAAAATTAGCTGCACTAGAATTACTCTGAAGTGATGCACGAAACATTAATTTCAGTTCTTCAAGAGGAATCAAACCTCCAATATATGCAAAGGAATTTTAACTATCCTAATGTTTTCTGATGTAAATGTTATAAGTAGTTAGGACAAAGACTACCACATTAGCCCTAACTTCCAAAAAGCAGATCCACATGAATTCAAACAGTTTCTGTTCATTTCTGATATCTAATCCAATAATGGTTAAACTGTAGATAAAACATATAACTCAATTCTATCACCATGAGCTTTCAAAGAAAAGCAAATAATGAAAATCTTCCACTATTCCAATCTCCAAGAAGCTCAACCAAAACCTCTAAAAATCATAATATAAAACAAGTGCATTACAGAAGAAAATAAAAGGAGACACAAGAGCACATTAAAGATTCCAGATCAATAATAGCACAACAACAAGCAGCTGAAGTATCAACAACAAAATAATATCAAACCGTATCACCCTCAACAGAAGAAAAAAGAAAAAAAAAGTTTAAATTAACTGGACAGCAAGATATCACATAAGAGGAATTGAAGAAGTCAGAGTGTATGGGAATATGACGATGAGTGAAGTGGAAGACACTTACAGCCCTTTGCGCAGTTCCAGGAGGACCATCAAGAATTTTAACGCGAGCTCGTGTCTCCTCCACAATTTTCTTAATGAACTCTCCTTTACGTCCAATTATGCCCCCAACCTTCTGCGCAGGAACTAACATCCGAAACACACTCTCTCCAGGCCACCCCGGCCACTTCTTCTCAGCCACAACCGGCTCTTCGCCACCTTGCAATTCCGCCTCAACTGTTTCCTCCGCCTCATGCTCAGCGCTCGCGTTCTGATCCACTTCAGCCATCGAGGTTTTCACTGCCAAAACACACAGCAAGCACTATTACATACATGACAAACGAAAAGTAACATCATATCACATGCTATCTCGAAGGATTCAAATCAACTGGATCTAAAATGGAAGCACTTAATCGCCACGAGAAATGAATAGTAAATTATTGAACAAGTGAGCTTAGCGTGTAAGATTACCTTGATTGGAAAGAGGACGAGGTACAGTTGCAAATCTAGGGTTTTGAGTTGAGGAGGAGAAGAAGAAGAAAGGCAAGTGTGAGAGAAGAGAAGCAAATAACGATGATGAATGAAAGGGGAAGTCTTATATATGAGAAACCGATGGAGCAGAAAGATAGATAAATAGATAGATACTATCTGTCATCCAACCACTAAGTAAACTTCTTCCTATATTTGGCTTTTTTTTCCTTTAACTGTTAACTCAAAAAGTAAATAATTGAATATAATTAATTAAATTATTTAATATAGTATAAATCAACATGGTTATTTTTTATGTTAATTATTGTGGAATTTTGTATAATGATTAATTTAAAATTTTATAAAATAAATATAACTGAAAAGGTTTAATGTTTAGTACAAATGCTTTTAATATATTAAATTTACAAGGTGCTTCATAAAGGGGATAAAATATTTTGATAGAATTTCAATAATAACCAAAACATGTCTTATAAAACAATAAAATTTCTATTGTTGAGTTTTTCAATAAATAGTTTAATTAAGAAGAAAAATTATGTTTTACTCATTAAATAATTTAGGAAAATTTCATGCTAGAAGTCACTCTACAAATGCTTCAAAAACATTTTTAACATGGAGAAAAAGACATTTAAATAACCTTTGAAAAAAAATAGGAAATTGAACTAATAGGAAATGTTTTTGGTCTTTTAAAGACCAAGAGTCTCACATAGATTTATTAGTTTCTTTATTCTTATCAAGCAAGCCAAAAAGATAATGCAGTAATAGAATTATTATAAGCATTTCTCAAATATAAATTGGTACTCTTCCTATAAATTAGGAATAACTTTTTAAGATTTTTGTTTTGGGTGTGTTTTACCAACATAATAATTAATCATAATAAATTAAATATTATTTTCTTAAATTAGTTTGCCCTTTGTTAGACACTTATATTGGAATCTTAGAATTAATGTGATGTATTAACTAGCAATTAAACATTTTTCTTTTTCTTTTATTTTGTCCCTAAAGTGGTTTTTGTCAGGCCTCATTAAAACGCATCCAAAACTCCTGTCAGAGTCATTTAAAACGCACCCAAAATTCTCTGCGCGGACGTCAGGTGTCAAGTAACTAGGATTCTGAAATCAGATAGTGGAAGGCAGGTGTCGGCAGTAGAGCGGACGCTCGCTTGGAAGTGGGAAGAAAATGATTGTTTCTGAAACTTCCATCCAACTCTCCTTTGCATGCACCCTCCTTCCCAAACTCTGAAACTTTTCATTTTCTCCTCCTTCTCACTAGAAACTCTATCTTCTCTCTACCAAAACTCACCTTTTTACTCCTTCGATCACCTTTCAGAGACCGTAGAAGCGTTCCCGGCATCATAAGCTTCATTCTGAACCGAACATTTCCGAGTTCTGAACCTAGTAAGTCCTTTGTCCTTAGTCGTTCGTTCAATAGTACATGCAAACCAAGCCTCGGTTGCATGCTGATATCTGGTCTGATCCACTTTTGGTTGTTTTGCTGTTAATTAGTTTAAGAGTTGTGGAACGTAAGGGTAGGAGAGATTTTTAGTCAGACCAACCATACTTCTGCCTCTAGGACGATCGTTCACAGTAGAGGTAAGGGAAGCTTATTAATTTAATTTATATGACTATGTATTGCATGAACGTTGTTGACTTGATTTGATATGAAAAATGATTGTGCTATGTTATGATGCATGAAATGTATGAAAATTCTATGATTTGGTGGCATGGGATATGAAACATTGATTATGGTATGAATGTATAAAGGTGTGAAACTATATGTTAAGAACTTAATTTGAATAATATTAATTCTGATAAGAAATTTTCCCTAAGAAAGTAACGTTCATTATTGAACGGTCCTTAACCGTTCGGTTTCATAATGAATTTGGTTAGTAGTGGATTCTTTCATTTGGGAAGAATCCTAGTGGAGGACGAGCGCCTACACTTCAAACTTTTGTGCTTGAGCGTTCGGCCAAGCATAGTCCAGTCTTGATATCCTGCTATGAAATATTTTAGTATTCTTAAATAATACTTCAATAGTGTCTTGGCATAATTATTCATCTTCTTTTATATTCGTTAGTAGTACCTGGTCTTATACCAAGTATTCGTCCTAAGCAAGTGTTTGGTCTCACACCTGACACTTGTTCTATCTCTTTAAGCTAAATTCTTTATATGAGCGTTCGTTCAAGCCCTCTAGGGTTCGCTCACTATAGTGTCTAGTCTTTGACTGTCACTTGGATTCTTGATACTAAACTCAACTAAACTAAGTATTCACAAGCGTTCTGTTTCTTCCTATGAGACAATTCTAAGTATTATTTTCGTACCTTGAAATATTATTATTCACTGGTTTCACTCTGGAGTCCTCGTTCTTGGTCTGGTCTTTGGATGTTCAGATAGAGTTCTCAAGAGTCGGTTCCTCTAACTGGCTCAACGTTGAAATCGACGTTCGTTCCATTCGTTTCTTGGAATATATTATTGCGCTCGCTATCTTTCTTAAAACCCGATGTCAACCCTTGGTCTGAATCCATTCTCAAATTTGAAGGTCTTTCGGTCTCGCTCTATGTGTTCGGCCCAATTTTAAGTTCGGGTTGAACGTTCGGTATTTGAAATCCTCATGAATCATTGTACGAGGAGATTAAATGAGATATGTATTAGTGAAAGATGAAGAAAATGTGATATGGAAAGGTTGTGGATTTTGAACGAGCGTTCCGGGGAGGAATGACTCATGAGTAGATATTGAAAGTTGTAAAGTATGACTGTGGTAATGCTAAGCTGTCGATTCATCCTGATGTTCCGTGAGTACTCATCCTCACGTAGAGGAGAGTAGGTCATGCATGGGAACGGCAGGAGGTCCTAGTCCTTAGGGGTACTTTGGACAGATAGGACTAACCTCGGGTGACAGCTGATGAGAGTATTCCAGTTACTACACCACCCGGGTGCACGAACGTCGTAGCTACACAGGTTTCATACAGTCCGGACGGTCGGTCTAGTAGTAGGCCTTGCATGAAGCGTATTATTAACTTTATCTGGGTGGTGATGTATGAATTGTATGATTTGTAACTGAATTAAATTACATAAGCTTACCCAGTGTTTCTTTGTGTTGTCTCGTCTTGTACGTTCGTCTTGTCGTTGCAATGATCATCCGTGTGGATGTGAGCAGAAGGAGACGCGCTACTGGAAGAGGCGCTGGAAGAAGGAAATTTGGAGGAAGAGAATCTCGTAGAAGTTGAAGTTAAGGCCGAACCGTAGAACGTTCGGTTAGTAGTATATTTTAGTTAGTAAATGGTGGTCGTTCGATCACCCTCCCTTTTGTTAAGATTGACCGTTCGGTAATTCCTTTTGTAAATCGTTCGGTCAGACTTGTACTGATCGTATAGTTTAATTTGAACTCTTACGGGTTATGTGCGTTCGGTCAGAACCGCATGTTTTTTTAATGTAAGACTGAACTGATATATTACTAATTGTAATTATTTCTATTGTCTGATTTATTACTGTATTTTTGGAAATGTTACAGTTTTTCCAATAAAATTTTGGCATCTTGTACTGGTCATTTCTTTAATTTCAAAGATAACTTTTTTTTTCAATTATACTTTTTTATTTCCATTATTACTATGCATTAAAAACTGTTTGAAGAGAAAATTGAAAAAAATAATAATAGATATTGCACCCCATAAATAAAAAACTATTACATTGAAAATAAAAGAAAAGAATGCTTCCCGTAATAATTAACACCTCAATCAAACGTATGGAATTTCTTATTGCACCCCTGTTTTCTTCTAATATCCCATATTATTTTAAAATTTCAGTTATACCTTGATAAAATTAATAATAAAGGATATTTTGGATGAAAGATATTTGGAATTACAAAACCTATAATTCAAAAATATTATTTTTACATATTTTTTGAATTATACAATTCAAGATAATTCATAATGCAAATTTATATTTTAGATCATGTTTATAATATAAATTTACATTATAAATTATATAATTCATAATGAAAATATATAATATAATCCCTAACGTAAATTAAATTTTAGATTATATAATGCAAAAATTTATTCCTTCAACTCCTTACACATCAAATTAAACAGCCTGGACCCTTTTCTAACCATTCTTGAATGATTGCAAGCCGCTAATATATGGTTCAAGCTTGTCAGAGTTTGAGAATCACATGAAACGGGAAAGGAAAACAATAATTGAATGAATTTGAATAAATAATATATTTTAAAATATGTAATCTATAATATATTTTTGAATTCAAAAATACATTTTAAATTACACAATCCTAGATGTGGTATTGATTTTAATATATTTTGGATTATATAATTATAAATGTATTTTTAGATTTAAAAATATATTTCGAAAAAATTTCAAATTATTAAATATGGAAAGTGTTTCAGAATTATTTATTTGGAATAAAATAGTCATTTAATAAAATCTATGAAGGTGCAAAATGAAATATGGAGTGCAAAGAAATTTGTATAACAATTATTTTACATTGGGCTAATTAAAGAGAGTTTCTCTCTACACCATCACACTCTTCTTCCTAAATCACTACATTCCTCATTTACCCTTCATTTACTTCTCTGATATAGTTAAAGATGGTTGGTAAAAAACTCTCATTTGCACCAATGTCCAACCACCTATTAAAAGAGATATCCACTATAAAATGTAATGAATCCCCACAACAGAGATCACATTTCTTCTTAATTGTGTTATTTCTTTGCACCTTCGTGTTGTGTTATCGTGTTCGTGCTTGTTATTGGAGATCGTGATTCTTTGCTGTCACTTTGAACAACAGCTTCCTATAAGTGGTGTAAGAAGGTGGTCCAGTAGTGGTGGTAGTTGAAGAAAAGGAAAAAAATAAAGCTTGAAAAATTAAATCAATTACATACATATAAATATTAAATCAATTACATACATATAAATCTATAAATTAAACTTAAAAAATTAAACTAATAAAACAAAAAAAAAAACTGAAAGACCAAAACGAAAATGGAAGATTTATTTGGCCTTCATCGGATTCCCGTTCGTTGAAGGCCAAACTTTTCATATATGATGTTTTTTCTCCCATCATTTAACTTAACATTGGTATTGCATAAAGTTATAATCATATATATCCTAAAACAAAAAGTTTTTTAAAGTCAAGAAAACATAAAGAAATAATTTTTTATGATTTTGGTGAAAGTTGTAGAAAATTCACAAAAAAGGGGTCAATTATATCAAGTAAATCGGTTAAAAAGAAGATAACAGTTTGATGGTATGAGATCACGTTTTATTTTATGAAAACTCAAGTTATATTCTAAGTACATTTTAGTAATATTTTTGAATTCTTTTGTACCAAGCACAGCAACAACATTATAAAACTGTGACAAAAATATTTAATGCAGAAAAACAATGAATCAATTTATGTAATCATCATTATCATCATAAATATGTCAAGGAATGACTTCTAAAAGTGACAACATTGAAGTTTGGAAATATGAAAACCTTATGCGTGGTATTGTTTATAACTTTATGACTCCTCTTGTCGTGGGTGATCAATGAAACCATAATCTAACATCTATCCACTCACTTATACTTCTATGAATGCAAACAGCACAAAAGAAAATTTGAACATGGATGTTAACTAGTTAAGGTGCACATTCACCCAGATCTCCTACGTCTGTCATTTCTCGTTGCTTTTTTTATTCGCAGCTGATTTTGATTCAGTGTTCGTAGGAGCCATAAGACTGTCAAACTTCTCGGATTTCTCTAGAACAATTTCAATCTTAGCCTTCTGCACCAGGCGACCTTTGTTCTCATCCTTCATGCTAACAGAAGATGTAGAAACTTCTGTTCCATCACAAAAACATTCATCAAAATTACTACCACACATCAATCATATACATAACAGAACAAACAATGAATCTCACTCTTCTCAGTAGCAAATCCATTGTTCTTCAAAATCTCGGCAATCGTAACAACTGTAGTTATAGCTGTTGAGAGAAGATTTGCATTAAACCATGAATCAAAATTGCATCAAAAGTTTCAGCTTTACGTTAAAAAAATCGGATCTTTTCGAAAGAAGACGTACCCATTCCAAGAGCAGAAAGCACAACCTCATCGCGCTGCTGTATGTACCTCTGGCTCAAAGAAAGAAGGAATCTTTTTGAGAGAAAATGGAAAGAAGGAATCTTTTTGAGAGAGAATTGAAAGAGAAATAGATAGATATAACCTTTGCAAGATTGACGTAAAAGAAGAGGGGTTTCTTGGTGTTGGAAACCTGGATTCTGTTCTTCTTGGGAGATTCAATTTCATGGTCAGTGGTGTTTTGAATTTGAGGTACAGGGGGAGCAGCAACAGTGGGCATTGTGATTATTACTATAATATTATTGTATGATGATTTCTCCTCTGTGAGGGAATTGGATTGAATGAAGAACAAGGAAGGAAGTGGATCAACGTTATAGAAAACAAAAGGACACGTGGCGGTGTTTCAAGGGAATCTCTTCTTCGTCAATGCTAAAACCGTTGGAATTCTGTTAGGAGGTTTATGGTCGGAAACGTCTCTTCCTCCCGAATGGGCCTTCGTGCCAGGCCTCATTGGTTATGGGCCCAAAAGGTCTTTGAAAATGTCTAATACGAATGATTGGTGGAGAAAGGTTGCACGTGTTAGAAATTATAGATAGATCATAGAAGGTGTGAATTGTCTCTTATGATGTTTTTTTTTTCTAATGCAAAAAAGAAGGTCCCAATCCCAACAACATTATAGTTGTTGCGGCCATGTTTTTCACAACTTTATTTGGTCCGCAGCATTGTTGTGGTGGTCCAGCCACACGTAATAAGAAAGTGAGTCAGGGTGTCTCTATCTGGAAGAGAAGTTGCATTCTCAAAACGAACGTGTCTTCGCTTTGAATGATGAACCCAAATACATAATAAAGGCCAAAGTGAGTGCGTTTTCCGGCGTGGGGAAGTGTAGGTCCAAACGAGAATGCTCTGTTTTCTATTCTATTCTATTCTGTGGAGCCATAATATGATAAAGCCATTGAGCCCTTTTCATTATTGAGTCCTTTTCTTTTCTCCCTCATAATCTCATAATCATAGACCTTTTCTGATTCATCAGTCATTTTCTTTGTCCTAATCCCTTATGAGGAGTAGTACTTGCAGAACACTCACACCCGCAAAACCAAATGGAAAGCTTAACATAAAATAAAGAAAGAGAATAATAAGTGTTAGGCATGGATAAGAAGATAAGGCTAGTTTAATTCTTGATGGAACTGCGGAATCTTCCAATATTCTTTGTGATTGCCAATTATATAATAATTTGGTGTTTCAATAATTAACACAGATTTTTTTTTGAGAAATATCTTGATATAGTATATATGTTATTTATTTTTATTAGATTTAAAATATGTAAGCATAATAACAAATAAATAATGAATTAATGAAAAAATAATACATAAATTGTGTTAAAATATAGCTAAACTTCAATATAAATATAAGTTCTAAGTATCATATTAAATAAACACGAAAGAGTTAAATATGATATAAAGTAATAAAATATTTTGAAAAATAAATTTTTAGTCTAACTTAACTTTACTTCTAATATTTACTTCTCTTAATTTATAGTTGATATAAATCTTTAATATACCATTATTTTATAATAAGATATATATATTTCACATGGAAAATTAGACTTTAATAATGATTTAATCGTGAGTAATATGATATATCAAATAAATAATAATTTTTGTTAAAATGAATTTTAAATAATTATAATATCATCTTAAACTATGAACTTTAAATTTAGTATAATTTTATAAAATTAACTTATAAAATATATTTTAAACTTATTTATATATATAAATTTACTTTGTGAAATTTAAAAAAAAAGAAAAAGAAAAGAAAATACTCTAAACATGATTAAATCATGCTTTATTGGATATGCCCTTCATAATAATTTTCCAAAAAAAATCATGATGATGGTTGGCATTATTCGGTTTAGCATGTAATAATCTAATTGAGTTAAGCGATCGAAAAGGAGGGAAGGATCCAAGTTGATGAAAGTTGACAATGAGTGAAAATCAGTATTGGAAGTTAGGCTTCCATCTTTTCTAAAATAATTTATCATTTTGCTTAGAGACATGACTTGTCATTTTATTAGTTAACGTTCGACGTCTTGTCTTGATTACGATTCATTGTGTATAGTTTATATAGAATTATGTTTATACGTGCACCCCACAGCAAAAAATAAAAATAAATTAATAATAAAGTTCAAACATATGGTGAGAACAAATGGGACCAATGAATATTTATGGGGACCAAAGATTTCGTCATACTATGTAGTCGGTGCACACTTATAAGAGATGAAAGTGAACTGTGAAAGCAAGGGCCTGAACGACATATATGAAATCATATATTTTAGTTCAAAAATACAAGACATTTCACCTTAAAAAAATAACATATGATCCATAAATAAGACATGTCATCAGCTTCCTTGAGCTCATCCAAAACCCTTATAAAACAATGTTGAATATTTAATTTAACAGTCATAAAATTATGTTTATTACATATTATAACATAAAATTAACCATTAATTTAAGTTTATTATAATTTATTCTCTTTTTTTTCTAACGTTAGTTTTTAGTAACCTTTTCTCCTTTCCTTTTCAAACTCATAAGATTAATTTTATATCTTTTAAATAATGATGACAACAATACATGTATTTATGAATATTCATGAATAAATTTATACGAAATAGTTGGCATTACCTGAAAAAAAAATATATTTTATTAAGTTAAATTTAATTAAAGTTAAAATTAATTTATATTTTATTTAGTTAAATTTGATTTAATTTAATTTATATTTTATATTTTTTATAAATTTATTTATAAATTATTTTAAAAATTTATAAAATATATTGTTTAAATATTTGTGGGTATTCATATGTACCCAATTTTAAAATATTTATGAATACTTTTTAAATGGATATTCAACTGACAACGAAAGGAATAATAGATGATTTTTTTTTTTGTAAGTCGGATGGTGACAGACACTATTTACGTCTGATTCAATCCGTTATTATCTCTACTTTTAGTATAGATAATTAAACTCACAACTTTATATTCTCATTTGATCTGTATTGTTGAATAAAAACACTTTAGTCACTTAAAAAAATATGTTTAGATCAAATTAATTGAATTAAAATTTAAAAAATATATAAAGTAGACCTAACAAAAGTTTTATCTAATGAAATTATTTATGATTTAAAATGGGATTTTAAGAACTTGATAATTAAACAAAGAATACTATTATACAAACACATTTCATTTCATGAATGTAGTTCCTCCACACGTGCTCTCTTAATTACCACCACATACATAACCCATAAATTGGTTGATACACCATTGTTTGATGACCCAAAAAGGAAAAGGAAAATTAATGTCCTAAAGTGAGTAACAGAAGGAAGCTTATAGCAAGAGGTATAACATATAGGGACATAAGAGGTCCCATTTTATGATAGATTAAGTAAAATGAAGCATAGCCTAATTCTTATGTACGACTTTGACTGTGTTATTTTTGGACTTTGGTTGTTATATGTCTAAGTTACAATGATGTGAGCATCATGATGTGTCTTAAACCAATAAATTAATTAGGTTTTAAAATGGGAACTTGGCAAAGGCTTTATGTGTTGATTACAAAAACTAAACTGCTAAACCAAAACGAATCTATCTTCTTTTTTCATTGCACGCATGTAGAATAAGAGGTTAGTCATAAAATAATAATTGAATGGCTTTTTCTGGTACTATTTTTATTGTACTGAGACGGCGTGTTAGAGCGGATATATAATTAAATGCCTGTGCTAACTTTTCCACATCAAAGGTGCAATCTTTTTGACTTTCCATACATCCTTCCGATTTCCAAAGTGGAGAAATTGGAAGATTGAAATTTCAGTAATTGCCAAAAAAAGTAGGTTACATTAAAAAACATACACTAGATATTGAGATCAATTCAAATTGATTAACTAATTCAATTCAATAACAACTTTTTATTTTTATTTTATTACTTTTTATACATTTTTTTAACTATAATTATTTAATATTTTCAGTGTTTAATTAGTAACTCAGTCTTTATATTTAAGTCTATAATTTATTTTTGTCCTTTTCAATTATGTTTAAGTATTTTTTTAATAAGTTAATTTAATTATTTATGTTAAATTGACGTAATTACGCTTGAAATATATTATTTGTCAAGATTTGGAAAGTGTTAGGTATCAAATTGTTTAGAATCAAAATTTGAAAATTGTCACATGTAAAAGCAGAAAAGTCTTAAAGATAGAGAAAATGAACCAAATTTGGATACACGGTCAGTTTTACTTTCAAATTACTTGAATTTAAAAAAA
The DNA here is from genome assembly GCF_016808095.1 of Vigna angularis. Taxonomy (NCBI): domain Eukaryota; kingdom Viridiplantae; phylum Streptophyta; class Magnoliopsida; order Fabales; family Fabaceae; genus Vigna; species Vigna angularis. The sequence continues at coordinate 26,843,215 of NC_068975.1, read as the reverse complement.
AAACAAATTATTATTATGTTTTTGAAAACAAGGACGCATTAAGTATTTTTTTAGAAAAAATAGAAATTTTAATTTATTAGAAAAATATGGAAATTAAAATTAATCAAATACCTATATATAGGATTCAAAAATTACTAAGTAAACCTATTTTTAATTATATAGATTGATAATTTGATAATTTTAAAGACTAAAATATTATTAAACAATATTTGAATAATCTAAATATTTAATATATTTATTTTTCAAATTATGTATTTTAATTTTCAACTGATACTTTATAATAATATTTTATGAAATAAGTTAAACATTTTAAACTAATGTCTATAATAATTGTTACGTGAAACATTTTTTATTATACAGTAAAAAAATATATAAAATAAATTAAAAAATTGAAACTTATTTTAAATCAACTTTATATTTTCATGAAAATGAGTTAAACCTACCGTCTCTTTCGTATTTTCTTAAAACTTTTACTAATAAAGAAATCTTATAAATTCTAAAAGATACATAAACTCACCTAACTCAAAAACATACTGTAAATCAAATCAAATTATAAAATTTTCAACTCTTAACAAACTAAATTGACTTCAATTAACTCTTTAATTTAACACACCAAACAAACTAACAGTGAATTATGTCAACATTCTTATAATTGGTTTTATTTTTAGTCGATGTAAGACTTTCAACACATCTTCTCACGTTGAGGTATATACATCTCGAGCGTAAAATTAGACATTTTTAATGAGTGGTCCGATAATGGGTGAAACAATATGTGATACCATGTTAGAAGTGAACTTTAAGCATAAATCAACTTCCGACTTGTATGGTAAGATTTTCAAACACTTATATTGTTTTTTTTTTCTGCATGCACTGATATTGTTAAATTCTTCACGCAATTTGAATAAAAGCTTGTACAACGGGTAGTGCGTAATTGATTAAATTCTTCACCACCTTTTGTTTGAACTTTCACTATGGTAGATGATTCGGTGAGTTAATTTATTTGAGCAATTACGACGAATTCTTCACAATTCATTGTTCTCTACCACCTTCTATTTAAACCTTCACATCAATATCAAATACATGTAAATATTTTTCTCTATATTCACACATACCTCAATGAAACCTTTTTATAGCAAAATATAATGAATAGGATTTGTGAAAAATGACACAAGGCTATGTGTTTTACTTTTACAAGACACTCTTGATCATTACGATCATTAAAAACAATAGAGCCATTAAATAAAATACATGATATAATAAATGTAATAAATATAAAAAAGAAAAATTGATGAGGTCCCTAGTTTGGTAGGGATAGTCCTTAAGAATGAGTAATGTGATATTTATGGGGTCATAGAGGTTAGAAGTTCCGACCACACAGGACCCTACACGTGTCCAACGTTGTCCTTTGTGTGTCTCTCGTTTTCTGCATCTTATTATGGATTGGATTGAAAAATGGGTGAGGAGGGTTGTTTTCCTTTTGACTCCAACGTCACCTTCTTCATATCTCACTGTCATTTTAACACCGTCGCAAACGGTGAAAATGAATAAATGCAAATTAAATTAAATTAAATTAAAAAAAAAACAAAAACAAAATGTAGTGGCTATATATAACCAAGGAAGGAACACTAATAATCGAAAAAGAAAAAACCTCCCTAAGAAAAGGAGGAATAATCATACATAAATTTTGGATTTCGCACGTAGCCACCCACAGAGGACAAAACACAAAGAAGAGAAAGAAGAAGAGGAAACACGAAAGAGAAGAGACCTTAAGTTTCGAGATCTTGTCAGATCGGAACGCAACTGCAACGGACACCCAGATTCTGGTTTTTTCTTTGACAACTTCTCTTTACCTCTGCAATGTGTCTTTTCAATCTTTTTTCCCATTTCGGAGATCTATTTTGCTGTTGTTTTCATGTTTATCTCGTGTTCTTTTCCTGTTTTTGTTTGTTAATCGAAAGGAAGAGCCTTTTTCTCAGTGAACTTTCTTGTTATTTCTTTCTATTTCCATTTAAATAGATTTTGTGCACATTCTTCTTCCTTGGACCACGTTGGACTCTGTAATTTGCCTTTTTGATTTGTCTGGCCTCCGTTCAAATTTGCATGCGTGTTATTCCCGGAATCCTGCCTTCAAATTCCTCTCCTGCCGCTTTTCTATGGTTACGGGTCAAAACGCATTCAAAGTCGCTGTCTTTCTTTTCAAAGTAAAAAAAATAAAAAAAATTAAAGGTCTCAGAGTGGTTGTTAAAATGGCCAATTTACACAAATGATGTGCTCATACGAAGTGATTCTGCTAGAAAAGCAATTTTCTTTTTAAGCAAGGTAGTTTTCTGCATCTATTTTTTTTTTTGGCTGTGCTTGAGATTAATTCCATATTGGCCTGAGCTAGCTTGGGCCACAAGATGCTTTCAGGGTCTCCTGTATCTTTTCAAGCTTACCTGGAATAAATTTCCATTTTTCCTGTATTCTAAAGAATTGTGAATCCTCTTGGATTTTCTTGATTGAATATTCAGAGAATCAATTGCTAAAATTTTATTTACTTTTTTTTTATATATATTATTGTAATTTATTTCGTATCCATACCTCCATCCTATGTGTTTTACCTTTTTGTTTTCCATTTGAAATATCTCTGTTCCCTTTTTGCCTTTTTAGATCTGTTGTTTTGTAGTTTTATACTTATATCTTTCTTTCTCTCTTTCTTTTTCCATTGATATCTTTCTTGGTTTGGGGTGGCAAATATTAGGGAACTAGTTCTGGCACTGTAGAGATTCAGGTATAGGTGTGTGTGGGTGCGCATATGGGGTGTATTAAGTTAGACCATGAGAGCAAGAGGTGCAAAGAGCTAATTTTGACCATTTGATATTATATATTGAGTTAAGGTTACATATTAGCATCTCTCACGCCATCTCCTAGTATGTTCTCTGTATAACAATTGTTTTGTTATAGGATGGAAAAAAAGTAGACATATAGTTCGTCTTGACCCTTTAGGTTTGGCATATGTAGAGATGCTTCTCTTCCCTGTCTCATGTTCTTTTCTTCACATGTTTGCTTTTGCACACAATTTTAGGCCAATAGAAGAGATCTGCTCCTGTAGTTTCAGAATGTTTATGATTCAATCTTAATATATTTTTTGTTCTGGTAGACAATTAAATTTATTCTTTTGCTTGTCAAAGGCATGTTTGTTCTTTGTCAATATCAGCCACCTGTTCAAAGTGTTTTGTTACTTACGCTTCAACTTGTTCCATGCAGCACCATGGGAAGGGAAGTTACTGGCTTACAGGTTATGGACAAGAAGCCAAATGGTTCCATAGCAGCTTCAAATGGTAGTTTAAGTGATAGAATGCGTGTTTCTCCCAAAATTGCGGCAATGGTTCAAGCAATGGATCATGATATAAAGGAATCTACGGAAGCTAATCCTTCGGAGAAACATCACGAGAGGAAAGATGTTTCAAGTGGCAAAAGCACAAAATTAAATGTTGTCTTGCCAGAAGAGAAGAAGAGTGAGAAATCTGAAATACAGAAGATGGATGATAATAAAGATTTGAGTTCTCCTGTTGTGGATAAAGAGCTTCCAAGCCCGTCTGCTCCACAACCATCTGATCATGTAACTGAAAAGCATGTCACCCATGCACCTGCTGCCCATACTGAAGCTGCTGCAACTGGTCTGAACTTGTCTCCTAAAGCTAACAATATTCATTCCCCTAATTCCTCTAAGAATTCACAGGTACTGTTTCATCATATTTTGAAATTTGAAGTTTGAGCGGCTGAAATGCTTATGTTAGTACTAAGTAGTATGTGAAGTGGTTCTGATTGTGTATGATTATGTTGGATTATTTCCAATAACAAGAGAAAATGAAGTATAAGTTTTATTTGTGTGATGTATTGTGAACACAGATTTGCTTTCCCTGCTGGCCACCATTTAAATGCATAGTTATGCGGTGAGACTCCTTGTAAAACACAATTTAGATAGTTCATCAGCCATGATTTAAATAATTAGACCGACACATACGTGCTAACTGATGAAGAAAGAATTGAGAGATTACATTTGATGGGTTGCACTGGGTCAAATCTAAATGCAGTCGTTATATAAAAGATGTTGCTGGGAAACTCATAGTACCGTGCATCCATACCCAACAAATACTAGCAACTTCAATTCATATTGAATGCCTTAAAGTTCTTGTTACTTGGTGAACTGGCAACCAAAACCAATAACAAATGTTTTGTTTGGACACTTCACTCATTTGCTAAAAATTCTGTGAAGGATTTAACCATAAATCCTTAACCTGCGTGTGTATAGGTCTTGTAGGGATGCTTTGCCTTTGCCTTTTTTGCTATTTGTGTGTGATATAGTGTTGAGTGTGTTTAATGAGATTACTGATATGCCAAATCTCTTCCATTTTCCTTTTCAGCCAAGCTCACCTTTTTCACCAAGGAAGTCCTTGCATTATGATGATAAGAAGCACGTGGACGATGAAGACAATTGGTCTGTTACTTCCTCGTATCCTCAAAAGTCGAACATTTTGATTGTTAATTCTGAACAAATCAATTTTTAGGTATGTCGGAAAAAAAATTAGAATCTTCCATACTGAGTACTACTAAATATCAAAGAGATCCTTCATGACATTGTAATAAACCCTATTTGGAAACCCCTAACAGAGCCTACATTTACCTATATTTAAATATAATGCAATACTTATTTTTATTTTTTCTTTAACCATAATTAGTAGCGTTGCATCTGCACGCACTGCCAAATGTAAGGTAACTGTTGGTTCAGCCCCTAACTTTAGATGCTCGGACCGTGCAGAGAAACGGAGAGAGGTATTGTTTTACTGAACTTCTATTTCAGATGTATATTCTGGAGTTGTTTGTATTCCTGGTTGGCTATTTTGGTGTCTATTTTGTCATTTTGGTTCTTATCTCATCTTTGATTTATCTTTCCAGTTTTATATGAAGTTAGAGGAGAAGCATCGAGCTCTTGAAGAAGAAAAAAACCAGTATGAGGCAAGGAAAAAGGTATATTGATCTTCACACTGCATGCATGCTGCACACCCTTGTGGGGCTATTATTTTCACCTTTTGTTTTTCTTTGTCTAACCTTGTGCTAAAAACATCTAATCACTATAGCTAAATCCTAGCCTAGTTTGAAGTCCATGTACTTGCATAACTTTGTGTTTTAAATTGATTAAATAACTTTGCTGTTTATACAATAATAACCTGTATAGGAAGAGGATGATGCTGCCATCAAACAGTTGAGAAAGAACCTGGTCATTAAGGCAAAACCAGTACCAAGCTTCTACTATGAGGGGCCACCCCCCAGGACTGAACTCAAGAAGGTACACTTTTCATTTCCCTGTCTTTTCCATGTCTCAGGATGAATATGAGTTGCCTTTAAGAATTTTGGAATTTGCATGAATAGACCAAAGGAGTAATGCAATAATGGGTATGCTAAAATGCAATGCTAAAGAATGCTAATTTGACAGTAAGATGTACACCTATGGCTATGGTACTATTTCTTGTCTGAGTTCAGTGAAGAGTCTTCCTCTCTATGCTACCACATTCATGAAATATCTCACTTGCTTGTCATGACGATGTCATTTTAAGTTCTTTCCAAAATTTTCTAATGGCTACCAGATAGAAAAATTTCTTATTTTCTTTCCTTTGATGGAAGCTCCCACTGACCCGCCCCAAGTCACCAAAACTCTCCCGGAGAAAGAGCTGTGGTGATGCTGCCAATGTACCTACTACACACATTTGTACTATAGGACGGCGCAGTGTCGACATGAACACGAAACATCATAACCCTGCCACTCACAAAACTAAGGACCCTGTCACTGGACGGAAGAGCAATGGCAATTTGAAAAGCAAAGAACGACCAAAACTGGATAAGGAAACAGCTCCTAAAATCAGAGAGCAGACAAATGCGGACATATCAGTCCAATCATGAGCTTCCCAAGATTTTACTGACCTCCAGCTGAGAGGAAAATGGCCTTCATTTTCCTTTGTCACACCATATGGATAATCTGCAGAAAAGATGGCCTAATTTTCTTTTCATCCGGACTGACATTTTCATGTGGTTTGTTTTTACTTGAAGTGTATATGTTTTGTAAGTTATATCAGCACACATTGTTTTATATATAGATAGTTATTGATGTAAGATGTATGTACGAAATTTGATATTCCTCAGATTCCACCACCAGACTTGGTAAGGGAAATTTTATGAAATATATTACTCTTTTTTTTTGTAGGATGTAACTGCTAAATCTCGATTCTACTGTTTTTTTGTTTTGTTTTAAGGTGGTAATTGTAGCATATGTTATTGGTAGAATTTCAGCTTGAATTTGTTTTATTACTGGTACTGTTATAACAAATATTGAGTGTAATAGAAAACTCTGCTTATTTTTAAAATAAACAAAATAGACAAACGTATTAAAAAAAATATTTTTTTAAATGATCACAGTAGAATTCTTATTCGAAATAAACATGAACAAAATAAATTATATATAAGGAGAAACTTTCATAAATATGTAAAATTTTACGTCTTGCGGATGATTTTATTTCCGGTCGAAATTATGGATAAACCGGATTGCTGCCATGGATGGGGTTACCGTGTTTTGGAATGGAAGAAAAATGAAAAGCAGAGAAGAGAACGAAATATATTTGAATATTTCAAAAATAAAAATGAGTGATTATTATTTTTAGTTTTTTATCAAATTTAAACTTTATCCAAAATGCACTTTGGTTTAATTTTGAAACATCCGAAAATAAAGTAAATAGAGGGCTTTTGGTGTTAGGTTAGGTCCTTGGAAGCATGGTTTGTGTGAGTACAGTGAAGAGCTTGAACGTATTACCCCTTGCCTCGTGGCGGCCCTCCACACGTGTGTGTGGTGGAAGCGGTGGCACGGTGACGATGGAGGGGCAAAAACGTCCTTCCCCCAAAACCCGTAGGAAATCGTCGTACGGAACTTCTAGAAAGTCTATTCTGAAGAAATCCTTCAGTCAAGAACAAGTCACTTTCACCGCTCCTATCTCCGACGACCCCCTCGTTGCCGTCATCGGCGGCGGCATCTCCGGCCTTATCTGCGCTCTCTTCCTCGAGGCACGCGGCGTTCGCTCCACCGTGTTCGATACCGTCAGTCTCTTCTCTCCTTAATCCTAATTCACTTCACCATTTGGTTATGCCAAAGCTAAAGGACTTTGTTTTAGGGTATTCACGGTCTTGGAGGAAGATTGGGAACCAGAGTCGTCGATCCTCATCCGTTAAAATTTGATCATGCGGCTCAGTTCTTTACCGTGAACGATTCTCGCTTTGCTGAAATCGTCAACGGTTGGATGGAGAGGGGTTTGGTGCGTGAGTGGCATGGTACCGTTGGAGAGCTTCACAATGGTGGTGGATTTGTTCCGTTTGTACCCTCTCCTCGGAGATACGTAGCCACCAATGGAATGCGCTTCCTTGCTGATTCTTTACTGTCTCAGGTTCATTGCATTACTCCTTAAATATCATTGATTACAACTCTAAACAAGAGAAGAAAATATGAAGTCAAATTAGTTTTTTCTTAAAAGTTAAAATTATCTCATGAGTAGTTTGATGAGAGAGTTTTCATGAGTTAATTTACGTTAAGTTTTAACTTGCGGAAAAAATTATAACTTTTTTGGATAAACTTACAGGTAAACACTTGTAATAACAGAAAATAGGAAAGGAAAGCTAAATAAGTTAATGTCGATTTTTAAAGTAGTGAAATTTTCTCAAAGAAATGTATATAGTTCCTATTCTTTGAAGATTATATATGAGGTTTATCCAAATAGACTTTAATTTATTTTTCAATCTACCTTTTCTCTCCCAACGTACTTATTTATCTAAAGAAGGCATAAGTTAGTGATTGCTATTCCAGTTTTTTTGCCGCTGTTACTACCTGCTGTGAATTGTGCAGGCTCGCTTGGTTAATGTGGTGAGGCCATGCTGGATCAGTAAATTGGAGCCGTTTAATGGGTCCTGGCACTTGAGTGAAAATGGCAAGCCTTGTGGCAAGTTCGATGCCATTGTTATCGCACACAATGGTAACTTGATATTTCCACGTTGACCATAATTTTTCTTAGCTATGCTTCCTTGCATAACTGATTTCAATATGAACTTCATTTAATCGAATTGCTTTTCGAATAATTAACTGATTCCAATATGAACTTCATTTAGTCGGATTGCTTTTCTAAAATTGTATAATTAGCTGAAAATTTGTACAGTTTTTCTCTGCTCATTGCAACTATGTCTGTCAACAGGAAAATGTGCCAATCGCTTGCTTATGACATCAGGATTACCATTAATTGCGAAACAAATGAAGGTTGGTCCATGTTATGCCCCTTCAGTTCATTTGATTTGATAGACCAGTTCATTTATTGTTATGCATCTCATGCTTCTTGTTTCTGTTGTATTACCTAATTATGTGTTAAGAGGCTGGAGTTGAGTTCAATATGGGCCCTTCTAGCAGCTTTTGAGGACCCTCTCCCTTTTTCAGGAAGCACAGAAGTAGTTCCTTTTGAAGGAGCTTTTGTGAGAGGAGTTGATTCAGTGTCATGGATGGCCAATAATACGAAGAAACTACTGATTTCCCAGAGTGGTGGTCCTCACTGTTGGACATTTCTGAGCACTGCTGCTTATGGAAAACAGAATAAGGTTCCACAGGTAGGTGGTGGAAATTTCAAAATCATGTACCAAGATTTCCCAGAGTGGTTTTAGCTTACATTCAGTATTTTTTATTTGTTTTGAGAGTGGGGAATGGGAGAGGAATATTGAAGATGTATATCATTCATTATCCTTTTTGTTGTCATGCACTCACTGGGATATCTTTATGAATATGTATAGCCTGCAATAATTAGGGTTTTGCACCAACCTGTATTTTCAGGAAAACATTCCTTCTGCTACAGCGGCAAAGGTAAAGGCTGGAATGCTAGAGGGTGTTGAATCTGCCCTTGGACTATCAAAAGGGTCCCTTCCAAAACCTTCGTATACCAGGCTTCAACTATGGTAATGATCATATCTTGGAAGTATTATGTTGGTTGGTTTGAAATGTCCTTTCATAGTCTTGGCCGAGTTAGGAGGTAAGTCGTTAGGATTTTTAAGCTGTTTATTTTGCATGTGTCGTCTATGCATGAAGTGATTATTTCATTAAAAAACGCTTTATTTTCTAAAAATAGTTTAAACAAACAGACACCTTGTGTGCACCCTCAATAGCATTGCTTCTGTGATATTCTAAACCACGAGTCAATACTCAACAAACTAGGTGGGATATAATATCTAATACTCTCCAAGCATCTAAAATATTATATCGGTTGCTCTTGAAAATTGATAGTAAATTTAATTTATTGAAAATTATGTTATTCTGAGATTTGCAGGGGTGCAGCTCTTCCAACTAATACACCTGGAGTTCCTTGCATCTTTGATCCCTTTGGAAGGGCTGGGATATGTGGTGATTGGCTGCTGGGTTCTAATATAGAGGCAGCTGTCTTAAGTGGAATTGCTCTAGCGAACCATGTACATACATACCACTTTCACTTTGACAAGTCAATATTTTCATTTGCGTTCACATTTTTTAATGTTAATTAGACATCTTAAGTAATTCAGTTTTACTCTACAGTGAAGTGTTAATTTTTTATTTCATTTGAAATTGGGTTGGATCCTTTTTACGCAGATTGCAGATTATTTCCAAAGCCCCGGAACTAACGCTGAAGAGTTTGCTATTGGTTTAAATCACGAGTTTCAACCACTGGAAGGTCATGATATTGGACAATTCCCTGGTTTGGGATCAGAAGAAAAGCTGAATGAAGGCCAAGCCTACGAACTTACCAAGTAGTCCACTGTGCTCGTGAAGGTCTCTCTTCGGGTAACAGAAAATTCATTTCATTTATCCATGCAAAGGAATACCCCAGATAGCATCGCTGGTTCGCACTGGGAGATAAGACTGGAAATTAGATCTCTCCTTTGGGGGTCCTGATCTCCCTCAACAGCCACATGATGATATGAAACGAAACAGAATTGTTGTTTCTGCATCTCTTCTGAAGAAAGAGATAGTGAAATTGTTATTTTAATGGAAAGAATAAAACTGTCCCTGAATGATTGTAAGTCCCTTTCTCATATCGGACAGAAATATAATTTTTTTATCTTTTTAAATGCAGGTTTAAGAAAACCAGAATTTGAATAGTCGGAACAGTATATTGACTGCAACTTTAGCCTTCAAAATTAAGAACAGTACAGTTTACATTTCTACCAACATCTCTTTCTATATTTTGGGCAGCATTTTCTCACGCACTATAAAATAAACTCGAACTTGACAAACAAAAACAAAATAGTGATGAAAGGCTAGAAAAGGATTGGTGTGGTTTTGTACAATGCTAGTAAAGAATCAGAGTCTCAATAATATATGACAGGCAACAAGTAATTCGAGTGCTTGTCCGTACAAGGTGACAACAAGGGTATAAAATAATTCATGTTGATAAATATAAAAAGAATCATGATAGCGGGGAGGAAAGAGTAGAAAGTAGAAGCCCCACGAATACTTCAGGATAACCGGTTTGGTCTGCTTGAATTCTATGAATGCTCGAAATTGTTTCCTCTACAGCAACACAAGAATATGTATACACGGATCACACTGCTTCTCATCGGCCTTTCGGACTGACAAGTTGTGAGAAGTCTTGCTCATTGTCTTTCAAATCGTTGGTAATGTCAATATCACTTCCAAGGCTCAGGTTTCTATAGTGGCGTGCTATGTCGTTTTCTCTCAAGATTATATCTTCGAACTCACTTTTCTCAGCAGGGGCAGAATGAGTTGAACCACCCGCATCATTGACATTTTCTTGCAAATTGAGAGCAAATTCAAGATTCCACAATAGATCATTCATGGAGGGACGAGCAGCTCCATGATCGGACAAACACTTCTCAGCCGTGTCTACAAACTTCTTCAAGCTTTCTGGATTGATTTTTCCCTTGATACTAGGATCAATGATATCCTCCAGAGTTCCTTTTTTCTTGCAAATCAATGCCCATTCAGCAAGACTAACCTGTTCCTTTGGAAGGTTAGGATTGAGAACAGGCCTGGCACACAGGGCTTCAAACAGAACAACCCCAAATGAGTAAACATCAGATTTTTCAGTCAACTGTTGCCTCCTGAAGTATTCAGGGTCCAAGTAGCCAAAACTACCCTTCACCACAGTGCTAACATGACCATTGTTCATATTTGGACCAGTTTTTGACAAGCCAAAATCTGAAACCTTGGCATTCCAGTTTTCATCCAAGAGAATGTTTGTTGTTTTGACATCTCTGTGAATGATGGTGTACTTCGCCCCGGTGTGAAGGTAGTGAAGCCCTTTTGCAGCTCCAATGCAAATCTCCAACCTTTGCTTCCATGACAGAGTAGAGATAGGTTTGTTGCCCTTGTAAAGATGCTCCCTCATGGTGCCAAGAGCCATGTAGTCATAAACCAAGCACATCTCATTATGTTCCTCGCAGAAACCAATCAAGGACACCAAATGCTTGTGTCTCAGCTTGGAAAGCATCTCAATTTCCGTTTGGAATTCATTAACTCCTTGTTCTGACTGTGGGTTGGACCTCTTGATTGCCACCTTCACTCCATTATCAATGACACCCTTGTAAACCTTTCCAAATCCACCAACCCCAATGACGTTAGACTCATCAAAATTCTTGGTTGCTTGCGTTATCTCTTGCAAGGAGAAATAGCGGCAAAGACCTTGAGACATGGCAGATAAGGTTGAACTGCACACGCTCTTTCCAGACTTGCTGGATTTGCTACAGCTTGAGGTCGAATACATGGGAAGCCAGCCAGTTTGACCCTCTGACCCTGGTTCTTTCTTCTTCTTGTTGTACACAGCAACACATAACACAGCCATAAAAGCAAGACCAGCAGCACCTCCTGCAGCTCCACCGATAACAGAATGATGACTTGTTTTGTGGACGAAGAAACCCGCTTCCTCCTCCTGGTGCTGTTTGAGGAGCATGTCTGAAATCAGAGGATTGGGAGCAGATAAGTCTGTCTCGTTGATCTTGAATATCTCTACTCCATTGAGTATGGCATCGTAGAACTCAGGCTTTGTCTCAGGGTCGGGGTGCAGTGCGAGCCACAGCAACTCATTACTCTTTCCACCTTCAACATTTATCACGTAGTCCTTATAAGTTGGCACTCCTACGCCTCCTGTCCACCCAATCACATCGGCTAGATCTTGTGCTGTTTGGTTGTTCACAAAGATTTTGAACACAATCTCATTGATCTTGGAGAAGTAGTAATCACAGAAATGCAACCTTACAAGGTACATGGAATCAGTATCAACATGGAACATCCAAGTGAGATTGTAGCCCATGGTGAGATCTTTATCTCCCCCCATTGATCTAGATGTGGAGTAGACATCAACAGGAGCAATATACTCTGGCATGCCCTGATAGTTGATTGTCACATTCTTCTCAGCTTTGTTCGTCACACCAGTGGCTGCCCCATAAATATAAGGTGTATCATCATACCACATCCTTGTGAGGCCAGAATCTTGGACTGGAGATATGAACTGCCCCCCAACATTTAATCTAAACATGGTCTGAAAATTCAAGTTTGTCATATCTATGGTTTGGCCATCAAACCCTATCATTGTTGCAGAATCAAACAAATCGGGCATTTGGATAAGCTGAATGCCATTAACAAAAGCGAATGCACCGTTGTATTTATCAGAAGGCCTGAAAGTGAGAGTCAAGGTATCTGAATTCAAAGGAGCAAGGGAATACTCTCTATCAATGTAAGCTAGTGATAGGGCCTCACAAGTCACTGAGGCGCTGAAATTGGTGAGGAGGGTAACCCCATTTGCATCCACGGAGAAATATGAGTTATAGGTATCAAAACTGGCATAAATAGAGGGGTAAAAATGGAGCCTGAGCCAATAACGCTTGTCAGGTTTAACGGGGAATTTGTATGTTGTCTCAGATTTTATAATGCGTGCTGACATGTATGGAATCTCAGACGTAAGAGAAGGGTCTTGGAAAGAGGCTTTGGATGTGATTGAATCACCTTCTGTCCCCAAGAACTTTTTATCAGAACTCCATCTTCTTCCGTCAGCATCTTCAGCACCTTCATCCAATCCGCAACCCAAGATCAAAGACCCTGGCTCCTCATTCCATGCACCACGAATGCCTTTCAACAAAACAAGAACACAAACAAGAAACAAGGGACCTTTTTCACCGAAATGCATACTTGAAGAAGGATAAGGAGAAAGAAAAATCCAGATAGAACACGTTCTGGCAGTACAGGAAAAAGTTTATGATTATATGACGAAAGTATGTATGGATAATTTTTTCCTGCACGCCAAAAGGAACAAAGTGGCTGCTTCTGATTTTGTTCTTGCTAATTAAGGTGATGGAAATGCTGTCAAATTAACGCATTCTTCCTACCTCCTTGGAGATTCAAGCAATCAAAAACTCACCTGGTTGGAGGTTCCAAACCAGGCAAGAAGGTGGAGGAGAAGGAGGAGGATGAGATGATGAAGTATACTGATTTCTCTCTTTCTTGTATTATGACAACTTGGGAACATTTTTTTCTTCCTTTTCATACTTTATGTATGGGAGGTGGGGAGCAAGAATCGTAATCGAATGAATTGAATTGCTTACAGCGTGTGGTTTGAATTTGAAACATCATCGTATAAGCTATATTTAGCATCCCATGTTATTGTTTTATTCCCCTACAATTTCTGGACTACTGGTTTTGTTCACACTCTCGTTATTACACACTGAAACCAGGAAATGCATGCATGCATGCATACGCTTTGATTTTGCATTTACTATAAGTTACTCGTAATTCGTTTAATATTTTAACGTTGATTCTCCTGGTATCCACACACCAATGTTTGTTTCTTCTCTTTGTGGGAAACTAAATAAATGTTTTCTAAGTCACAAATGTGTAACTAAATTTGATTTTAGTATTATGTAGAAGACTAGAAATAATGCTCCATGGAAAGGCTAATTAATGAACAAAGAAATATATATTATAATATTAAAATAATTTAGTAACACATTTGTTATAATAAATAAGTTTCTTAAAATATTCATGATCAAAATAAATACTATGGTAGCGATTAGTTTACTGATAAAAAAATATTTCATAGAAATTAGATTTATTTTAGAGAAAATGCAAAAGAAAGTGGTGAAAAAGTGTGGTTTATTTTTACTATCGAAGGAAACAACTGTATATTTTGAAATTAGATTATAGAGAAATGTAATATTTAAACCTTTTAAGATACTGAAAAGTGTAAAAATATGCTTTAGTCATAAAATTATTTTTTGAAAATTTTTAAAATAATAAAATGTATGTCTTAAATCAAGGAAGAATTAATAATATATATCTTAAATCAATAAAAGAAAAGATATTACAAATATTTTACATTGGGTAATCGAATCAAACAAACCTATTTAACGTATAGTTCACAAAAATCTAGCTACAAATTCGATCTTTAAAATAAATTGTCCTTTTATCTATGCTTAAGTGTCCAAACAGTAATAAAAAATGAAAAACTTATCAATTAGGAAAAAACTATATATTTTTTTGTTTATATTTACTAGGTGTGCTTATCAAGAATTTAGGTTTGATATAATTTTATTAATCAAATCAATTTGACTTGGATTTTTTATTAATTGGATTAGTAAATTTTTGGTTTTTAATCTAAATTCAAATATATTTAATTTAAGATTTCATAGTTAAGATAAAATTAATGTGTAAATTGTTTATATTGTGGTTTAACTTCACAAGTATATTCAGTTTAGTAAATTCTCTTTTAACGTAAATTTCAATAAAATAATTCATGCATTTATTTAATGTTCGTATTTTATGTATTTTTATACAAAGGTGGAATAACTTATGGAGATGAAATTGTAATAAAGAAAAATAAAAAAGATCAAGATGAATTAAAATGGTCAAATTGAAAATGTAAATTGTAAAGAGTGAAACAAAAATTAATAAAGGAAATCAACAAAAATGGTGATTCAAATTGTAATTATCATAACAAAAGCGGTGATCCTATTTACAACATTCTAAAAGTTTTTTAATTGTAACAATAATTTGTTACCTCTTTTACATTTGAACAAATTATTTATATTTTCATTTTTTTCATAGTTATTAAATAAAAATAAAAGAAAAGAAAATTAATAAATTGTGAAATGCTTTAGATCCACTCATGTTGTGTCAATTATGTCTCTCTTCTTGATTTTGCTCAGCAATTTTTTTTTCACTTATGTTGGCTCTTCTTTCGATTTTTCTCGATATCCTATATCACTTTTTGATGGTTTTCTTTGTTTCTCCAAATAAAACCGTGAGAATGAGTAACTTTGTGGATGAATGAGGTTGCAAAAGCTTAGATAGTATGGATGATTGATGGTGTTTGGTTCGGCTATAGCGAATTTTCTAGGAAGATATGAGGTCAACTCCTAAGTAAGAAAGCCTAAGTAGTCTAAAAGAGAGGACTTGTATAGGGAGAGCTCAAGCAACTCAATTTGGACAACATTTTTTTACTAAACTCAAGCTTAAAATACAAGAGGTAGATGCTTTTATTTATAGGCCAATAAACCCTAAAAATGATCCAAGAAATGAGAGCAAAAATTTGAATTTTGGAGCAAAAGTTGTGCATGCCAGAGGTGTGACTTGTCACCTTAGTAATCACATGTTTGTGCTCCTATGTGCACAAGTAGACACTTGCAAGACAAGTTTTCACTCCTTTAGATTTAAGAAACCTAATTTTAGGCACACACCTTGGCCCAAATTTAGGCCCATCTCTTTTAGGCTCAAGTCCAAACTTTGGTCCAAATATAAGACTCAAATTAAAAATCCTATCATACTTTGTCCATTATACAATACTCAAATATTACTATTTTAGTATTTATATAAAAATCTTAAATTAAGTCTTCACATTTTTTTATAGCCCAAATGAACGTCAATTTGGGCCTATTCAACTCCGATGAAATCTAATCTTTTTAAATTCTTCTTGTTATTACTCTTCTAGTTGGTCCCTAGGAGTTTGTCATCAGTTCATTACCTGAATTTTGTTATGAAATCTTTCTCTTAACTTACATCATTCTTTTTTATATATGTCTTTTAAAAGATTATAAAAGTAAACGATAGCACATATTTTAAAATCAAAGAATATAATACTAATATACTAGGTTTAATAAACTATATCACTCATTCTTTGAAAAGTTAATTTAAAAATTGAGGTTAGATAACGACCTCTATTTTTAATTTTCTTAAAGCAAATAGATTTATGAGCACAACTTTAGGTTGTAGGATGGGTACCAAAACTGGTTCTTCCCTTTTGCTCTTTTTCTCACACTCAACCTCCGATTGCCTTGTCTTTGCTTGTGGGACATACAACCCCACACAGCCTAGGCCAAAGCATAAGCCTGTCAAACCAAGTTCTTCAGGTTGCTCGGGTGGTTCGGGTGCCTCGTGCCCCGTAATGCACAAAAAACTGCATATGGATTTACACTTTGCTGTTTGTTTTTTTGAGTTGCATGGGTGGTCGTTCAAGCCATTTAGGGTTTATATTTGCCATATTAGCAACCTTAACGGTGATTATTATACTAATTAAAGAAATTAGAAAACGCCTATAGCATTAAATAAGATTATATTAATTAGGGATGTCACACACTATTCCTAACATATACTGAGAGTATGAGTGGAATATACCCAGAAAAAAAAATGATTTTAAAAGAATTAGTCTTTCATTTTATCCTTCATTTCTTTTATACTTAGCACGTTGGATTTAGGAAGTAACATAATAATATAGTATGTTCCAAATACACGCTAATTAATAGAAGCTGAATTTAAGCTGTAATAGCTCGTATGCATAGAGTAAATTGGAAGAAGAATTTGATGGTATTAAAGGCGAATCTTAGATGCAATTACATTTTATTTGAATCATGGTAAAGAAACGCAAATTCCTATACGCCGTAGTATTTACCAGTGGCTCAAAACTGTATACATGGATAGACCTCGGAGAGACATACGAAAAACATATCTATAAAAACGTAAAAAGGAAAAGAAAGGGGTATTTAATTTAGTCCAACCATTTTTAGCTCCAAACAAAAACCCCGACAGAAAGCAACACAGTTTTGTTTTGTGTTTTGGTTGTTTTTGAAGTGTCCAGAAACGAAAGCAGAACGATAGTTGTGTTCTTTATTGAGATTTCAGATTCTGCTTTTCGCCTTCTTGCTATCTAGAACATATATCTTCCTCTGTACAAAAATTCCACACTTCAATGAAACTGCATTACAGAACAAGCTACAGCCTGAGCCCAATGCCTTAACTTCGTCTTTACATGTTCAGGGTCGTCCCCTACATACATGCATATGATTCGAAAGTGATGAGGATTAGTATTATGAACAGTAAGATGGAAAAAGAAAGTCAAAAACTGACCTGGGTTACAAATCTTCCAAGAATCAGAGTCAGATGGTGGTGGTGTAGCGTTGATGGAGCTGCCAAAGGAAGAAGAGGCGCGGGCGTTAGGGGTGGAGACCGGTGACATCTGGCGGTTGACGGCGAAGTAAAGATCGAGAGCAGGCAAGGTGTCGCACAGTGTCTGGCCGTCTTCCTCGTTGAAACCGAACCCTAATTCTATGCAGCCTTTGAGCTCGTGAAGGTCCTCGTCGGTGACGTCGTCGCAGTGGTGAAAACTGTTCCTCCTTGTTCTCGTTCTCGTCTTCCCCTCTTGCTTCTTCTTCCTCTCCCATGCAATGTCTCGCGGCGCCTCACACAGCGATAACTGCTTCGACAAAAAACGCTTCCTTTTCTTCAACGCATCTTCTGCAAACGTAATGTGCTGCTGCAACTTCGCATCTACCTCCTGCATCTGCACACGTTGCTCCACTTCTCCCATGTATACTTTTTGTGTATATACTCGATCGATTCAATGTGTATATTTACACCTATCAATGCATGAAAGTATCTATATGTATATATATATATCTATCTCTATAT
This sequence comes from Vigna angularis, assembly GCF_016808095.1. NCBI lineage: Eukaryota > Viridiplantae > Streptophyta > Magnoliopsida > Fabales > Fabaceae > Vigna > Vigna angularis. Next base: position 26,825,217 of record NC_068975.1, on the reverse strand, counting down.
AATATTTTATAGGCAAAAGGGTGGCGCTTTATTTATTTGTTCAAGAAGAAGAATTGATGGGTGTGTAGGGAAGGATGTGTGGGTGGTGGTGGTGATCGGCGGAGGCAACCTTGAAAGAGGGTGGTCGCCTCGCCGCCGTGGAAGGTTGATTGGTTTGTGCCGATGGTATAATGAGTTGAGTTAGTTAATGGTGAAAATGGTGAAAAACGAAGGGAGCTAAATAATAATGAGGATTATTAATGGGGGTTTCTATTTGGTGATTGGTGTTTGACCATTCGTTTGTAACTGTCAGCAACTGTTAATTATAGAACATGATTTAACTACTTTTGGGCAGATACGAGGATAAAAATCAGAATATGCTTTACTTCAACCCTTCCCAAATTTATGAGGCTCTCTTGCTTCCTTCCACTAATAGTAATGTTGCATTTATTTACAAACATCATTCTTAATTAGATTATGAGTTAATTTTTAGTTATAAATTCAAATACTGTGTCTCTTTTCTTAATCTTTCAAAACAAAAGAGAAAAATTGTTGCGTGGCTCCTTTGTGTTTGTGTATATCTAGATGGAAAAATAATTCTTTTGACACACCTAAATTTTTTACATTCATTTGATATTATCTTTATTTACTTTTTATCCTCTTTTTTCTTAAAAAAATACAAAAGTTTATATTTTTATGATCATTTTACCTTTGTATTCTGTATCAAGTGAATATAGAAGTGTGTCATGGTAGTATTTAGATGTATCCAATGAAAGAAAAATAAGAGCAGAGATTATTTGATATACCTAAATATTTTACATTTTTGACAATATTCTTACTTACTTTTTACTCTCTTCTTTCTTGAAACAATACAAAAATTTATACTTTTTTACTATTTTACCCTTGTAATATGTGTCAAATGAATGTAAAAGTGTATCATGATATCATTATTCGAAAAATAAATAATAACAATGGTCAAACTTCAAATAAATAAAGAGTAGGGATTTTGTAAGTGAGAACAACCTGTTTGAAAAGTTTAAGAAAGACTTCTTTCAAATGTATGCTTGTAATCGGATAAATAAAACAGAACAATTTTTAGTAAAAACTTAGAAATTTTAATTAAATCCCAACGTATATATAGTTAGCTCTATAGTTTTTTTTTCTTTTATAATTTTATAATATTTAATTCTTTATACTCCCGTCTTTGTTTTCGTTGACCGTTTTCATTAGGGTTTTCTTACTTCATTTAAAACTACACTAAAAGGAACAAATCTTATTACACCCATTTTCTTTAATTTTTAAATAATAATTATAGTATATCGCAAAACTAATTTTATTATTTTCATGATTTCAAATATATATTGAAAACACATGTTTTTTTTATAGATAGTCCTCTTTCATCAATCAAGTACAATTATAATGCAATTTAATCATTCCTAGTTTTTTATCACAATAAATAATATTAAATTTTAATGAACAAACAACTTCATCTAGTATATGATGAGGACTCAAACAAATAATATTAAATGCAGTTCATACCTTTTATAACGTTAAATATTTCTTTTTTGATAAATCTTTTAAGACTTTATTTAAAAAATGGGACATAAGTAATAAATAAAATTGAGTGAACCAATATAAATAAATTACTAACACATTTATACCTTTTTATATATCTACATGGATTTTTTTTTAAAACCCTTTTGAAAACGCTTTTAAGTAGATACTGTCCTGCAGATCATTCTTCAGTGTACATTTTCCATAACACTTTATGAAAGCTATACAAAACATTCATTCCATCCATCTTTTAGAACATTCTTGTTAATTTACATAATGTAATAACTAGATTAATCCTATAATTCGAAATCATGGTGTGAAGAATTCTCATCCTGCTAGGAATCATTTTGATTAACAACATTAATTTCAAAATTAGATGAAAGTTCTTATGTTTGTTGAGAGGTTTCATAACATTCAGATCTTGCTATTAAACTATTACTTTTAATTATTTTTCATGACAATATTTTAAAATAACTAATTCAAAATAAATTTCAAAGTAACTATTATGATAATAATATAGTATTTGTACATTCATACATATTTATATTAATACAAAATTTAGAATGTATATAAATATTGTAGAAAAATAATTAGATAATAAAGAAAATTATGTAATCAACTCACTACTGTTAAACACCATATCATAACATTAATCAACTAAACGAGTACTTTTATAGATGGTTTGTATTATATGAAGAAGTAGCCATAGGCATGTTTTATAATCCTACAATGTACTATATAGAAACAGAATGATCTTATACAGTAAATACAATAATTTCAACAAAAATATAATATTGTTTTAACAATCACATAGAAACTTAATTTTAAGAATATCTATGGTATTCAACAAAAATATAATAATATCCTTTTAATAACTACATTTTTAAATTCAAATAATTACTTATAATAAAAAACCATTTTTCAATTTTTTCTTTTTAATCATTACTTTTTTGAATTCAAATGGTTAGTCATAAAGAAAAAATCATTTACACAATAAAAAAATTGTCTATAATATAACTATAAAATTTATTTATTTTTGTGATTACTTTTTCATTGATAGTTTTTATTTCAATAATTAAAACTTATTTTATAATTTAATAAAACTTTTACTATATAATAAAAGAAAAGTAGATACACAGATGTATTTTCATTATTAAGAACACGGGTCAACAAAATTTATGAAACACTGCAAGAACAATCTCTCTCTCTCTCCTCTGCCACACACAAAGATGATTATTCTAGTTCTTTTAGGTATCTAAGACCAACGCATTAGTCTTTGTCATTGACCATACTAGGGGGTTTCAATATAAGGATTTTTTTTTTCATGTGAAATTAACCAAACCGAAATTACCCACACAAAATTGACCTAAGTACACACAGGACTTAAAAAATATGATTACCAACTTACACCACTAAAACACTTATCATTTCAAAATGAATAATCCTTCAAGTCAGATTTTGAGTCGCCTAATTCCATGTCTGCCATGCACTCTTCCTCAGTAAGTGGTGGGAGTTGCCTTGTCTTACGCTTCATATTGTGCTTGTGCCACTCACTCTTGTGATGTTCCCTGTATAGCTTAGAGTCATCAAAAGAAACATTACATGTATTGCACTTGTTTTGCTTTTGTTGTCCCTCAGTAGGCCTACTCGTGGATGAAATTGTTTGTTTCTGAAGTTTCTCATTCAATTCAACCACAGAATCATGAGTTTCTTTGGGCAAAGGTGCAGGCATATCCTCATAATCATTGTATTGATCTACATGTGTATCCCCCTCCACATAAAGAGAGTGAGCAAGAACTTCAAATCTTCCATGCATCTTATTCATAACAAAGTCATGACAATCCTTATATAGACCAGGTTCCATTTCAAAAACCTGCAATTCAAATCCAATCAGAGAATATACCATTATCCCTCAACACGTTAGCAAATTCAAGATTGATATTCACCCAACTTTTGGAAAGGATAACGTTTCATCCATTAATCCAACAGAGACAACAGAAGAATCATGGAACAGTTTCAGAAATAGACTACCCCTTTGGTAGTGAGGTAGGAAAGAAAGTCCAAAAATAGAGCTGATTTTGCATTGGTTAATGCTATTCTTTGTTTAGCAGATTGCATGTATCTACAACTAACGAGAAGTGGCAAAAATATTCTATATAGCTGCCATAATTAACTAAAAGCAACAACGGAATGTCATGCTATTTGTAACTTCATTTACTAATGAACATGGCATAAACTTGAACAATAAGCACATACAATGTCCCAAAGAATGTGACTGACCAAATACTAGAATTAGATCATCAACACGACTACTAGAAAGTGGACCCTTCGTTAGCTCTCCAAAGCTTATTTTAGCTTATGAAAGTGTCCCGTGACTCTTAAAAGCTCTTTTTATAGCATGTTTCAATAGTCTTTATGTAGAAACATAAAGATTATTTCACTAAGGTTTTAAGTCAAATTTATGAATAAGTTCTAGAATGATAAATTTCTGATAAAAGTGCTTAATTAAGTGGCTTATCTTAACACACCCACATAAGAGATAATAAAGACTTCAATAAAACTACCAACCATAGTAATCCTTGGTTTAACTTTCAAGTGATAGTATACAATATGAGAAATAAAAATAAAAAATAAAAAAACAAAAAAACAGTACAACTAAAATTAAAATAGAATTGACCATGGAACTATAGTTGTTTACAACTATACAAGAAATAGCAAGTACTTACAACAGATAACTGAGCAGAAGATCCTTCTTTAGAAATAACAGTAGCATTCCATTCCTTCAGTTTTTCTAAAAGATTAGGCAATTGGTCCTGAGGAGCAGTAGCACGTATTCTCAACGGACATCGTTTTATAGGGAATTGCTTTTGAAGTTCTTGAATTAACTCCAGAGCCTGTATCATATAAAATATATCAGAATAACTTTCATAACTTGTATTGCCAAACATCATTGTAACAGTTAAATAAATGAGAAAATTGTAGCATAGAACCATTTAGAGTGATGGAAAGAGAAACCTGTTTCTTGGAGGTGCTGTGTGGATCAACGGCAAAATGGATTTCCCGCATAAGGCGTTCAATCATACTGATAGTATAAGGGCGTTGAGTCTCAGTATTGTATGTCTTGTGCATTACGATGGTTGCAATATCCCTGAACTGACTTGACAACAGTGATTCCCTCTCTTTCCCAGCTACCTGAAGCTCCCCTTTCTTTAAAATCTGCTCCCTCAAAACAACAAAAAATAGAGAAAAATGTTATTGTTATTATTATAAACTTCTGATTTGAGGCTTCCTTACTTACATCTAAGCATATATTGGTCTGGTCATCAGTGCCAAAAGCTGCAATTAAATCCTTGGACTTGGCGAGAACCCCTTTGGAAACATTAGAATAAACAGTATGGGACTGCAGCACTTCATCCAGATCTTTTTCCCTGTTGATAGAAATTCAAATGTAATGGGAAATATGGAGATTGCGTAGCATATGTATTATTAACAATGAAGAGAGGGGTAAGAAAGGAGGCTACACTCCAGAACGCCAAGAGAGGACAGTGTTAGGGTAGCATGCAATTTCAAAGCGCATGCCATGCTTCTTCAGCCGCACCACTGCCACATTTGTTAGCCTCTTCTGCCCTACAGGCTGCACTAGTGTTCTAGACATCTCTTTCCTTTCTTTGTTACTTTATGCCTCCTCTGTGCTTCTTCCTTGGTTAGGTTGAACCTTGATGAATGAGAAAAAAATATTAAATAAATAAAGCATTTTTCACTGTAAACACTATCTTGTAATGCTTGTAATTATCTTAATGGAATTCACAAACTTATCCATTACATGCATGCAAGCAAGTTGATGCTTTGGGCTACAAATAGTAAGTCATTAGGAGCGTGCAGCTACGTTTGTCAACAGTGGACAAGACTACCAAGATTGGCTTTAGTTCCAACGTTCCAAATACGGGAGTCACGATTATACGATAGAAATTGAAACTTTTTCAAAACATTTATAAAGTTTCCCAAGAAAGATAACTAAATATTAATAATTGTACGACCATTATATTAATACATAAACTAATCTACAAAGTTAAAGTTTACATAGACCTCAAATCGTTATTACATTATACATGAATTTTTACAAAACCCCTTTCAACTTTAACTCCCCCTCTCAAGCTTCCACAGGATAATTTTGCTCCAGTATAACATCAGAATTACACTATCATTGCAGTCACACACACACAAACCACAAACAAACGTATGGGTGAGCTAATGTTTAAAACACATATACAACCAAACAATCAAATACAATGACATCATAAGAACACATCCAATTCATTAGCACATCAATATCAACAATATCTAATGATTACAACATTCACCATCACAAGTATTTTCTGAATAACAACAGAATGCATGCACATAGTCATAATTCTTCACAAATATAGAGCATTCTCATTTTCAAGTTTCAACATCATCACCATATTTCCCAAGACATTATTCAATCTGTTGTAAAGTTCCACATCGACTAGAGATAAAGGTCAATTTAGAGTATACGCTTGAAAGGCCATCAGGTACATGTTTGGATTAAAGTTTACAAACTTAATTTCGTTAAAATTTGAAAACTGAGATTGAAAAAGCAACCCAGGTCTTGCTTTTACAAAACAGTGTTCAGCTAAATTTTAATGTGCAAATGTTCTTGAGTAACGAAACATGTCAGGAAACAATGTTTGGGTGTCCGAAACTGAAAACCAAAAATAGCTGAAGATGAATTTACTCCCACTTGAATGTGAAAATTGAAAAATGCATAAAAGTTACCTATTAGCTAATTCATATATTCATAGGGATCCTTACATCCGTGATATTCAAAAAGGATATTATAGGTAATACAAAACCGATATATTAACATATTCAAATAAGTTAGACAATTTTGACACTCCCAAACCTGGAGTAATTGTGCCAAATTAACATGTCATGAGATATTATTGGTACAGTAATCAAATTGGGAAGTGAATTGTACTGAATGGCAAAAGGGAACAGCAGAGGAAAAAGAGGGGCAAAAGATTTCTCTACTTCAGGAATTTATACAATATAATGTTTAAAAAAATATTAAAAGATGTGGATACGATTTACTTTTTGAAGTGTTCAAACACAACCATAAAATGAAAGATTGTCCAAAATTTATGATCAAGCATTTCCTTGTTATAACATATGTTTTCAGTTCATATATCAGCATATTTCTCCACTGTTACAGACAAGGTGGGCTTAGGAACTTCACCCATTACGCTTTCTTTGTTATCTCTGGTTTTTGAATAACAGAACAGCAGGTACTCTTCTAATTTCGTAGTATCTGGCTATGTTGGAACAGTTATCAGTGTTAAACTTTTAGCATGCAATTTTTACCGCATACTCTTTTGTTAACTCTTCAAGCATGGCGACTATGACCTTACATGAACCACACCACACGTGATGTCCAAAACTCCACAAGCCTGAATATATCATTATTTGCATCGCAAAATAAGGCTTGCCACTTACTACTACCTAAATGCTTTCTTATGCAAAATAAAGTCAAAACGTCAACAAAAGAGACCTAAAGGATATTCAACAATTTGGGTGCAAAATGTTAACTCTGATATAAAGTTCTATTCAATGATATTCCTTGTACGATTTGGGTACAAAATGTTATCAATTGTATACTTTTATCCCTTTGATGTTACTTTCCATGAACATTACGTATGCTAGCTACCAATGAGATTGATTCAATTAGCAAGAAGTCTGGTTTACCATAGGTAAAGTCTCGAATTTGATTCTTGGGAAAGGGAAAAAATAGGAACCTAGAGCATTTGGCACCCTTAAATGGGTTCATTTGGCTCAACTAAATTGTACTAACAATCTAAACAAAACACAAATATGTTTTGGGTTAATTTACTCAGCATAACCAGTTCAATTGCAGCTATTTATTTTCATTTGTCCAGTTGAAGTTTTAAAAGATCCATCATTTCTTATACACGTCTATGTAGAGCCATAGCATTAACAGAAGAAGAAACCAACAAATCTCATCCTACATTAATCACACTTTGGATGAGGGCCTATAGTTAACCCTACAACTCCAGCACAGCAAATCCATATCCTACATTAAACCCAACAACTCCTAAAACACCTCACATTCACTGATGCAGTTTGGTAAGCAAGTAAATTACATCAAGTAATGAAATACATATGGCTTTGAATTGTCTGATAATCATGAATTGGTATGATTTGGTATCGCTGAAAATGCTCTAAGGTTTAGAGCAGCAGAAACTGAGTATATTACTTGGTAGTCGTAGCTACTAGTATAACTTTTAATTTATTTTATTATTATAGCTTGTTGAACTGCATCAACTATTGAGGGGCAGCATCAATTGAAGGTATATCGAGAGGGATGCTAAGCCCAACAGTTTTTTAAGGGACTAAGGGAGACTTTGATCAAATAGAGCCAACATGTATCCTTATCTTTAGTCTTACTTGTCTTTATTTTACATATATGCACCATACACAACATCAACTTCCTACATTGGATTTTGAGAGTGAATTCATGTTTAAAGAAAATATTGTTTCCCTTGCATGTATACATGAATCAAGTTATATCCGTATGCAAGTATTGATACTAAATCTATCATAAATATTTTATGATTAACCTGTTTCCTGAATTATATTTTTCAGAACGATATTCAAAGGTTGCTGCCCTGTGAGTGTAATTCAGAACACAAACGACTGCTATAAGTAAGAGCATAAACCACGTAATGCTTGCACAAGGAGTCAAAACTAAAAACTCAAAACTGGAGATGAGCTATTAATATATGCTAACATTCAAATAACAGTCTACAGTCACGTGGATGGAAAAACTGCTTGTAAAACAACAGGTGTGTAAGCTGTTTTCATGTTTGGGCTAAAATCTGTTTGGGTTGGTTTGCATGTAAATCGTGTTCTACTAAAATTCAAGTTTTTGTATAGTACCATGTAACAGAATGTTTAATTAAATCTTACAAATTAAAAAGTCAAATTAGAAAATAAAATAATTATACACAAGATAGTACTGGACGTGCACTTCAAACAATCCAAAAGCTTGCTCCCCATTCAATGCTGAAATTTTTTTGGCTAACTAAACCCTACCTCCCAATCAAAAATTTAATTTAAACCCAACTAAAACAAACGAACACAATTAAAAAGAGTGGATTATGACCAGAACAATATCACATAAAATATACGAAGATGTCAAAACAATTTAAGAAATGACAAATTGTTGAATTGGAAAAGTAGATGGTAGATAAAAAGAATGAGTGCTCACCGACGGCTTTAGATCCTTCAGAGCGCCCCGTCAATGGAAGGAAAGCAAAGCTAGATTGAAGCTAGGGCACGCGAATGCGAAGGAAAGAGAAAGAAAACAATTTTCAGAGTTTAAGATAAAGCGAAAAACTTCTTATTTTTATTTTATTTAATACATTATTTAAAAGTTTCTCTTATTTTATTTTATTTAATATGATATTTAAAAACTTCTCTTATTTTTATTTGATTTAATACATTATTTAACTCACTTAGACAAATTTTTTCCTTCTTATTTAGTTATTTAGTAAGTTAATATATTCCAACTCATTTATTAGTATATCTAATATTTTTTGGGTTAAATTATTCATTTAATTATTAGTTTCTTTTTAAATCCAAAATAAATTATAATTTGTTTGTAATTTAAATTTAAATAATTTCATTCTAAACTAATGTTAAATTCAAAAGATAATTCAAAATAAAAAAAAATTAACATAAAACTCAAATGTGATCCAAAAGCAATCCCAACAAGGAATAAATAAGTTTATAATATTGATAATTTTTATATCCATTTATAAGATTAGAGTTTTAAAGGGATAAATTTATAATATTTTTCTCTTCAAACATTTTTTTCTTTATTTTCATTTACAATACAATAAAAAATGTTAACTAATAGTATTAAAACACAAAATAATAAATAATTAAATTAAACTAGGTGAACTAGTAAACTAACCCGACTTACCATGAGCTCAATCCGAAAGAGCCAGATTCTAAATGAGTCAAGTTGAAAATTAGTTTGTAGGTTTTAACCCATTTTAACATCGCTACGCGAGGCTAATTAATTTATCTTTTTACAATAAATCAAAATCATTATCGTACTATCTTAATATAATTTTGAAAAATAGTTTCAATGTATAATAATCATTAATTAATTGAGTAAATATTTTAAATTTAGGCATTTTGAATGCTGAGATTTATTTTGTTAACATAACTTTTTTTCAATAAAAGGTACTTCCCATTTTTTAAAATTAACTTTTCATCTTATACACTACTTTTTTATTCCTATCACACTGCATTATAACTTTTAAATATATGATTAATTTGTTTGTAAATAATAAATTTGGTATATAATTATATTTTTAAATCAAATCCATCCTTTAAGTGATTAATGTTATAGAAAAAACATGCTTTATGATTTTTAAAATTAAACTCTTCTAGCAGGTCTTCGTAACAAGACCACTTGTAATATTTATTATGTGTGAATTAAAATATTAAATAATTTTAAAAAATACACAATAGTTGACTAAAATAGTTTGTTTAAATATGTTTTTAATCTTTTAACTAGTAAAAATTATAATTAATACTCTTCAAAACTTAAGACTAATTTAGTTTTTCATTTTTAAAAGCGTATAAATTTAGGTTTTTAATTCAAATTTTGTTAAATTTATCTTATTTAACAATTTTCTACTTCAATATTAACTAAAAAAGCATTTAAAATATTAGATAAATCTAATAAAATTTATTTTAAAATATTAAATTTATATACTTTTAAAGATAGAGACTAATTGGACTAAAATTTTGAAGATAGACTATTTATCATTTTGACTTAAATTTAAAGAATAAAAAATATATTTAATTCAAAATAATTTTATAGAAAAATTAAACAATTATAAAATCATTATATTTGATAGCTTAAGTGGTTCTTAGAATTGGAATATTATAAAATTTTCATTTTTAAAGATAAATTGTTCTTTTTTATTTATTTTATACAGATTAAAGATATTTCACCTTTTTTTTAGCAATTACACCCTCCTTTTTATTTTTATTATGATTTGAATTTTTTTAATAAATTAAATAAACTTTCAATGAATACAAATAATTTATATTAAATTGAAAAAAAATTACAAGGGTGATTTGCATAGTAAGTTTAATTTTTATGAAACAAACATAGAAAACATTCGAAGTTCAACAAAAACTCTTCGATAGATAGAAAAGTAAAAGAAGAAAAGTTCAAAAACCCTTTGATTCACATTAAGAAATAAAAACAAAGGTACTGGCTTTTAGTTATAATCAATAATACGGTATGATGTCTATTTCTTTGTTATTTTATCTTACTTGAATGATTTAAATTTAATATGTATATGTATTTTGATTTTATAATTTGTTTAAATAAATTAAACACTATTAACTTTTACATTTGATGTGAAATATGTAATTCGAATAAAAAAATGTAGAAAGAGTAATATAAGTTATATATTTGAATGAAAAATGAAAAATAAATTAACATATAGTTAAGTCGTGTACAAGTACAATTATTTTAACTATTTTAATTGTATACATAGTTTATCTCAGTTATTTTGTATTTATGGTCATATAGATAATAGAAAATATTAAACTTTTAAAATATAATTAAAAATAAAATATTTTTTTCAAAATGAAAATATTTCATTATATATCAGTATAAATAGTAGAAAATAAGTCACTTATACATGATAACAAACGTATTAGAAATAAATGTGATTGTTAATATATATATATATATATATATATATATATATATATATATATATATGTATGTATGTGTGTGTTTACTCGTCTGAGAAAACAGTGAGACTGTAGGGTATTGTAAAACCCTCTCATTTTCGAGTTCTTTCGCACTGCTCTCTACTCCATTGCTATGGCTTCCGACGCTTCCGACGCACTTGCAGGTCACATCGTTCTCTCTTCACTTTCTCTGTATGCATATCTCTTTCTTTATGTGAATCGATTGTTAATTAATTACTCAAGTTATCTGTCTTTTCTATGTGAGATTGCAGTGAGGCAAAAAGTTCAATTGTTTCTTAATGCTGCTCGAACTGGATCGATTGATCTCTTAAAGAGTATGTATGTATTACGTTTTTGTGTTATGCTATGCTGTATGCCTCTATTGCATTGCATGTTATTACAAGTGTGCTTTTGGTTTTGCAGAGTTGGCGTTGCAGCTGGACGAGGGAAATGATTTGGCGAAATCGGTGGAAGCTATAAAGGACGCGAACAAGCGAGGAGCACTGCATTTTGCCGCGCGTGAAGGCCAAACCGCTGTTTGCGAGTACCTCTTAACCGATTTGAACCTCCCTGTTGATTCTCCAGATGATGATGGTGCTTCTTCTTTCCCTGTCAATATAACTGGTTCATACCTGTAACGTAGTTGGTTGATGATAATCACCCGATTGTTGTTGTTATTGCTTTCTAGGAGAGACCGCCCTCATTCATGCTGCTCGTCAGGGACATACCGGCACTGCTAAATATCTGATTGACTATGGTGCCGATCCCACTATAGCTAGCAATTTAGGGGCTACGGCCTTACACCATGCTGCAGGGATAGGTCTGCATTCCTCGCCTCTCCTACTGCTAAATACTTTACTTTTTATAAAACTAATTAATATATCGTTAAAATGAATGTGTTTTATGTTCATCTATTTTCACTCAAAGTTGATTTTACTCCATGTACATTTCAAATCTATGATTTTGATACCCGTACATAATTGGTGACTGTAGTCCCTTATCCCGGTGTCCTAAGGTTTATAAAGAGGGACGGAATTAGGGAACTAGGCCTATTTTATAAAAAAATGAGGGATTCAAAATATATTTTACCCTTCAAAATTAAATAAATAAATTTTCTATTTTTGTGCAATTATAGAAAAGTATTACTGAGTTCTGCACCTTATTTCTCATTTTCTCTTAATGTTTTAATTTTTGTTGCAGGAGATACTGAACTGCTCAAGTACTTGCTCTCCAGGGGATTTAGTCCTGATCTAGAAAGTGATTCAGGGACGCCTTTGGTTTGGGCTGCTGGTCATGCCCAACCAGATGCGGTCAATGTACTGTTGGAACATGGTGCAAATGTATGCCCTCTTTTACTTTGTTGCGTTTTCTTAATATTATTGGCTGGAAGCTTTATCTTAAGGAATTTTATTTAATCAAAAGTTTCTTGTTTCTGAATGAATTTTGAATGCAGTGTATTTCCAGGTGGTAGTATATATTATTCTGTTTTATGTTTTATTTAGATATATACATATACATATATTATTTTTCATATTCTGTCATTAATTCTATGGTTTAATTGGTGCAACCAGCATAAGCTTTGTTAATCTATCTTGTATGGCATGTTTAAAAAAAATGATCTTTTGATAAGTATGTGCCTTCATAGCAGATTTAAATGATCTTTTGGTGATCTTGCTTTGCAGCCTAATGCTGATACTGATGATGGTATTACTCCACTTCTTTCGGCTGTGGCAGCTGGTTCTCTGGCATGTTTAGAGATATTAATTCAGGTACCTTTCTCGATCTATCAACTTTTACTTTCCTGCACTGCAAATTAATTATACAATGTATATGTTTTGTATCATGGAACATGGAATAAACTATAGAGTGTTTTAGAAGTGGACTTTAAGCCTAACTCAACCCCATAAAACCGGCTTGTAGAGTGAGGTTTGCACCCACTTATGAAGTATGAATTGGCCTTATCTCTAGTCGATGTGAGACTTCCAACACACCTCCTCACGCCGAGGTATATACATCTCGAGCGTGGGATTAGACATTTTTAATAGGTTGTTCGATAGCGACCCGATAGCGGGTGGAACAATATACCCAACAAACAACAAATTATGGCTAGGATAGGCTCTAACCAAGGCTCTGATACCAACTTGAGAATTAAATTGTAAAATAATTCTAGAAGGCTTAATTGATCCCTCTCATGATCTTCTATTTATAAGAATAAATTGATACAAAAATACATAATAAATAGGGTAACCCTAGACACAATATAATCATGATAAATAGGGTAATCATAGACATAATATAATCATGATAAATAGGGTAATCCTAGACACAATATAATCATGATAAATAGGGTAACCCTTAACACAATATAATCATGATAAATAGGGTAACATTTAACACAAATTGTATGTACCAAGCTTGGAACAAATAAACTCAATCCGAAGACCCCTTAGTGACTTGGTCAATACATTTGCGAGTTGATCGTTTGACCCAATAAACTCACTGCATATTTCTTTAGTCAACCACTTTCACGAACAAAATGACAATCAATTTCTATATGTTTAGTCCTATCGTGAAACACTGGATTTGATGCAATGTGGAGAGCAGCTTGATTGTCGCAATACATCTTCATAGTATGGATGTCATAGAATTTAACCTCTTGAAGGAATTGTTTCACCCATATAAGTTCACATGTTAGTGATGCCATTGCCCTATACTCGGCTTCAGCGGTTGATTGAGCTACTACATTTTGTTTCTTACTTTTCCATGAAATAATGTTTGCTCCCAGAAAAACACAATATCGTGTAGTAGACCGTCTATCAATAGGTGAACTTGCCCAATCTGCATCACAATACCCAGAGACCTGAATGCTTCCTTTATCTTCATATAATAATCCTTGCCCGGGAGTCTTCTTTACATACCTTAGAATGCGAATGAGAGCATTCCAATGGTCAACACATTGAGCCTGCATGAACTGACTAACCACTCCAACTGCAAAGGATAGATCTGGCTTTGTAATAGTGAGATAAATCAGTTTTCCAACTAGCCTCCTATACCTCTCTGGATCGGAGAATAATTCACCTTCTTCTGTGTTTAATTTCTGGTTTGGGTCCATGGGACTGTCTACTGGTCTACAATCAATCATGCTTGTTTCTTATAATATATCAAGAGCATACTTCTTTTGGGAGATTACAACTCCATCTTTTGATTGCGCTACTTCAATGCCTAAGAAGTATTTGAGACTTCCAAGATCCTTGGTTTGAAAATGTCTACACAAATACTCTTTTAGTTGAGATATTCCAACAACATCATTTCTTGTAATGACAATATCATCAACATATACTATTAAATAAACACATTTCCCGATAGAAGAATGACAGTAAAAAACTGAATGGTCTGCTTCACTGCATTTTAGCCCAAATTTTTGAACAATGGAGCTAAACTTTCTAAACCAAGCACGTGGGGATTGCTTGAGGCCATATAGAGATCGATGCAATTTACATACCATACTAGACTCCCCCTGAGCAACAAACCCAAGAGGTTGCTCCATATAAACTTCTTTCTCAAGATCACCATGTAAGAAGGCATTCTTGATATCCAATTGATGAAGTGGCCAGTGACGAATGACTGCCATTGCAAAGAAGAGGCGAATAGTAGTCATCTTGGCTACAGGAGTGTCATAATAATCAAGACCATAAACCTGAGTGTAAACTTTTGCAACAAGCCGAGCTTTGAGCCGAGCAATTTCACCATCAGGGCCAACTTTAACTGCATACACCCATCGACAACCAACTGCCTTTTTACCTGGAGGAAGGGGCACCAGCTCCCAAGTATTACTGTGGTCAAGAGCCTGCAGTTTTGCAATCATAGCTTGTCACCATCCAGGATGATCAAGTACTTCTTTCACATTCTTGGGTATAACAACAGAGGACACTGAGGATAAAAGAGAAAAATAGGAGGGCGACAATCGATGATAGCTTAGAAAATTATAAATGGGATGAGGGATTCGAGTGGAACGAGTACCTTTTCTTAGGACAATAAGCCATGCTGAATCATTTTCACCAAGAGGCGTGGGAGGAGGTGACGAGGGAGAAGAGTCTGAAGTAGGAGATTCACCATTGTCTTGGGGAGGTGGACTATCCATTGGGGCCCTGTGTGGGATGATCTCAGTATGTGGAGAAACGGGTGTAGGAGGATTGTGATCAAGACTTGGATTGACAGAGACAGTGGAGCTATTTGACTCAGCCATTGGAATAGGAAGGACCTGCTGAAGGATAGAAACATCATGAACAGATGAAGAGAAGTAAGGCGTCTGTTCAAAGAATGTGACATTGGCAGACATGTAATACTTCTTGGTTTCAGGAGAGTAACACCGATATCCTTTTTGAAGTCGAGAATAGCCTAAAAGGACACATTTGAGAGCGCGAGCGGAGAGTTTGTCTAGACCTGGAGACATGTCATGAACAAAACATACACAACCAAACACTCGGGGAGATGTATGAAAAAGAGGATCATTAGGAAACAAAATGGAGAAAGAGACTTTATTACCAAGAGAGGAGGAGGGCATCCTATTAATAAGATAACATGCAGTTAAGATGGCATCCCCTAGTGATGGACAGGAATATGGGCACCAAGCAAAAGGGTACAAGTAGTTTCAACCAAGTGTCTATTTTTTCGTTCTGCTATACCATTTTGTTGCGGTGTATGAGGACATGTAGACTGATGTAAGATACCATGGGAATTCAAGATGGCAGAAAAGGAGGATGAAAAATACTCTTTTGCATTATCACTTCTTAATATTTTGATTACTTGACCAAATTGATTCTTGATTTCATTCAAAAAAGATGTAAAGATAGCTAACAATTCAGAACGATTTTTCATAAGATAAACTCAAGTACATCTTGAATATTCATCAATAAAGGTAACAAAGTATCTAAAACCAAAGGAGGAGATACGACTAGGTCCCCATATATCAGAATGAATGATGGAAAAACTAGAATTACATATTGATTGAGACCTTTTAGGAAAGGAAGATCTAACATGTTTTTCTAATTGACATGACTCACATTCTAAGGTTTGGAGACCACTAAGTTCAGGACACATCTTTTTTAATTTGGACAAATGAGGATGGCCAAGTCGATCATGTAGCACTTTAGAATTAGGAGCAGCAACACAGGACACCCTTGGACGAGATCCAAAATGGTATAATCCGCCAGCTTCATATCCTTCTCCAATCTGTCTCCCCGAACCACGCTCCTGTATAACAAAAGATTTATGATCAAAGGTTATTGAACAATTTAACATTTTGGTCAACTGGCTTAGGAAAATTAAATTAAAAGGACAATCAGGGACAAAAATGACATAGTTGAGATTGAGGGAGGGAGACAAAGAAACATGACTGACTCATTTGGAGGAAGTTTTAGATCCATTTGCAAGGGCTATGAAATGAGGTTTTTCTCGAACGGAAATAGATAACAACAAAGAGGTATTACCAGAAATGTAATCAGAAGCACCTGAGTCAATTACCCATGAATTATGACCTTCCATGGATTGAGAAACGCAGACTGTTGATGTACTGGGAGATTGAGATGGTTGTGCCAAGCTGTTAGACTTTAACCTTAAATACTCTTGATATTCATCCTCAGAAAGCATAGAAGTGGAAGTTTCAGTCTTCGAAATATTGGCGGTTTTGGAAGGGAAACCATGTAAGGAGTAGCAATTCTCTTGAGTGTGACCCATCCTTTTACAATATGTGTATTGAGGACGTCCCCAACCTCCTCGTCCTTCTTCTGTAGCGCTACGCCCTCTTCTTCCTCGTGTGGCAACCATGACAGATGGTTCCACTAGTTCATGCGCTTCTTGAGTTTGAGGTACCGGGACATGCAGAAGGCGAGTGGTCAATGTTTCCATCGAGGGGACCTCATGACTAGTTAGAAGTTGATCTCTGAGATGATCAAAATCGGGATGTAGGGCACGAAGGATCAACACCATGTAAAATTTGTCTAGTTTCTTTTTGATATCCTCTAATGGGTCTGCTTCCAAAAACATCTTGAGTTCTTCGACAGCAGCTTGGGCTTCAGTCATGAAGGACACCATATTATGGTCTGCCATTTTAAGAGATGCAAGCTTGTTCGTAGTGTCATAGAGACGTTGAATATCGTTGGCATAAATGCTTTGGGCTTTCTTCCAAAAGAAGTGACATGTTTTGAAAGCCCTGAAAGATACAAGAAGTTTGGGTTCCACTGATTGCCATAACAAGGCACACAACTGGAAATCTGCTTGTTTCCACTGATAAGCTTTTTCAGTAGGTACATGGCTTCCATCTCGCTCAAGGTGGTCATAATGTCCTTGGCCAAGGAACCACATTTCAACTGGAAATTTGCTTGTTAAGCTTTTTCAGTAGGTACATGGCTTCCATCTCGCTCAAGGTGGTCATAATGCCCTTGGCCAAGGAACCACATTTCAACGGCAGCAGACCATGATAGATAATTTTTTCCATTTAGACGAATAGTACCAGCAAGGAACAAGAAAACCCCAAGGCTTTAGACGAACGGAACTGTGATAGCGATGGATGACGATGGCCGGCGACGACGGCCGGTGGCGGACGGTGGTCAACTGCGGGCAGTGGCAGATGGTGGCGGGCAACGACAGATTGTGGCGCCGGACAGATATCGAGACAGAAACCAGAGCGGGATCGACCCGCTCTGATACCATTTTAGAAGTGGACTTTAAGCCTAACTCAACCCCACAAAATCGGCTTGTAGGGTGAGGTCTGCACCCACTTATAAAGTATGAATTGGCCTTATCTCTAGTCGATGTGGGACTTCCAACAGAGTGCATGGATGATATTATGATACTCCAACATGAAAACTCTAGAAAATTTATCAGTACTAACTTTGACGGAGACATGATGTAGATCAATAAATAAACATACAACCAACATTCTTTGCAACAATCAAGGGCACAATTAATCATTTGATCTTATTTTATTAATTGATGCACTGTGGTCGTAATAATGTCATAGGCAGGAAACTTCATGAATGACAATGTGATTTTGTTGACAATTTATTATCAAGTTATGTATTCATCAATATTAGTTATTTCAAAGTACATGTCTAGTATTACAAAAGTGTTCCATTACAGGATGCTAATGGGAGGGAGCTTGTTAAGTTATTAACCAACTAAATCTAGATAATGAAAAAGAAAAGGCAGAATCACATTAGTAAAGTAATATTTTTAAAGTGACGGTAAGCTGGATGTATCTTATTGAAGAACACACTTTTTCCTGAAAGATATCTATACATATAGGCACGCCAAGCCCTTGATGAGTACTCTGGAAGTTTTGTTATGATAGCCAAATGATTAATGGATAAGTATGACTTTTTTTCTTAGAACATACTTAGACAGGAAAGTTTCTGATATACATGTATATAAATCTTGTTTAAGGAATGAGATTCATAATGTTTTATGGAAAAGAAATATGTCGCAACATGGTGTGATATGTAATGTAGCATACATTCTTTCAATACACTGGTTTTAGACAGTTGTTTTACTGGTTTTATGTGAAGGTGGATTTGTTTGTAGATGTATAAGTTTGTAAGGTGCTGCTTTCTTAATGTATATTTTTTGTCTCATGCTATACCCTTACATTTGAATATTTATATGCAGGCAGGTGCTAAAGTAAATATAAGTGCAGGTGGAGCAACACCTTTGCATATCGCAGCTGACAATGGAAGTCTAGAACTAATAAATTGCTTGTTGAAAGCTGGAGCTGATCCTAATGTCTCTGATGAGGTGAAACATTTTAAGTACTAGTATTTTATCGTACTGTTAGGGTGAGAATCGATGAACAACAAAATAGTTCTTAGGGTTAAATTATCTGGAACCCAATAGCATATGATTAATGGCTCTTTTCTCGACACTAGTAGTGGTAATTGTAGTAAACAATATACTTCAGTTAATATTTGGAATAAAACGTGGCATCTGGGTGCATCACAGGATGGGGTCAAGCCAATACAGGTTGCTGCTGCAAGGGGCTTTGTAGGTGCAGTTGAGGTATTGTTTCCTTTGACATCCAAAGTGGATACTTTTCCAACTTGGACTGTTAGTGGGATACTTGAGCATATGCAATCTGAAACTAACAAGCAACAGGTACGGAATTCTTAAACTTTTCTTTTATAGTGACCTGGACTAAGCAAGACCGTCTCTCTAATACAAGAGCCTTCCATAACTATTTTCTATTTTTTGAATGTGTCACCATATGAAATCATGCTTGAAAAATTACACCATTCCCTTTAATATACAAATATTTGCCATGTAGGTTGTCCGGATAGAAATGTATCATTGCATTTATCTGTTTAATTTAAAATGTCTAACTAACAGAAGACACGGTCAACGTAAGCTGACCAGCAAATATTCCATCTTTCATATAAAAAAAATTAGGCTTTATATTCTTCTGCGACCACTAAATTCTTGATCCTTTTACTGGTTTTGCCCACAAGTTTTACCAGCATATGCTTTGATCATTTTCTACTCATTTTCATGGTTAAGAATTTGACAGTTGATACTTTCTAATGCTGTTTTCATTCTGTCGGAGAAAGTGGGTTTCTTGTTTTTATTACTAAGTATGATGAGCAATAATATGCAGGATGAATTGGTAAATGCCAAAGAAACTAATCAGGCCAAGGATGCTGTTTTTTCGGAGAAAAATATTCTCGAGGTATGTTTTTTTTTTGTATTGAACTTTCATTAGCTGTGGTAGTCAAACTCAGGGTTATACTTGGATCAGGATGGGTTACAAGATTGTAAATTGCGGGATTTGTAAGATTGTACATATTTATAAGAGTCATATACATGGCTATAAAATAAGATACATAATATAGAAACCTTCAAATCACAAAACAACTAGTTAGTTAAACTGTTCATAGTCACAAGATAGAAAGTAAGTCAACGTAGTCATAATAGGTCATAACATCAGAAGTGACAAAACAAAACCTAAGCTAGTAGGCAATAGCCTAACACATACCAAATAATAAGAGATGAAATCCTAAATGGTCGCCAGGCCTCTAATAGAGAGATCTTTCAGAGAAAAGAGTAGAAAAACAAGCGAAATATTTATTTGTTGTATCTTTTCCATGTCCTTCACCTATTAGTAAGAACATCCTCCTCTTCCAATGGTAGCACCACAAGAATATAATATTCTTGCTTCCAACTTTGTTTGTATGTTCAAACATTCATCTCCACTCCCTCCACTCACATTGGATGAAACATCATCAAGTCTAACTCTTTGAGTGATCTTCTTGCTAGGTTTTTCTTGGTCGATTTTGTATTGACCATGACAAAAACACCCCACTCATTGTATTTTGCTCCAAAGATTTATTTATTTTTTAAATATTTTACATTTATGTTCTTTTTACCCTTTTTACATATTTATTTTTTTAGTATATCTATTACAGTATGCTTTATTCCACAATTAAAGTTCCTCTAAACTTCTAAATAATTTATTATCATTAATAATTTTAATACGATGGATGCTGTACTAGTTCTTACTAAAAGGATTTTATTGGGAACCTTCTTGGATTCTATTGATCATTCTTCTTGCTGATTATATAGAACCAATTTGTGGACATTCTTGAACTCTCTTAGAAGATATTTGAGCCTTTATTTAATACATTGTCAAAATGATAATCCAAAATTAATTGTTCATCTGTATAATAAAAAGGAAGTTTTGAGGAGTGTTAGAAACACACTCTTTTTTGTTAAAATTTATTGAAAGCCATCAAATCACTTGAAAGATTTCATTAAAAAAGATGTGGAATCTAGAAATTTGTGATTTTCATTTAATTTCAACAAATAGAAGGGACTGTATTTAAACGAGTATATCAAATAGTATGTTCCTAGCATTTTTAATTTTTATTTGTCTGTCAACTCATCTAGGTGGCTCCTGAAGCCAAAAAGAGAGCAGCAGAAGCAAAGTCAAGAGGGGATGAGGCCTTTCGAAGGAAAGACTTTCAAATGGCTATGGATTCTTATACGCAAGTAAGGTCTTCTGATCCATGATTTGCCTCCTACGTTACTTATATTTGTTGCACAAGTTATGATAACCCCTTCTGTTAACTTGTATGTCTCAATGATGTTTCTGTGAACATATGCAGTGTCTACCGACATGCGCATGCTTATCTTATCTAGTGCTGGTTGACAAAAAGAATGCTTATACTTCATTCTCTGTGATGATAATTTTGTTTGTTCTTTTACTTTTTAAAAATGTGTTTACAGGCAATTGATCTGGATCCCTCTGATGCTACTTTGCTATCCAATAGAAGTCTCTGCTGGATTAGGTTGGGCCAAGCTGAGCATGCTTTAGCTGATGCAAAGGCCTGTAGAGCTTTAAGACCAGATTGGGCAAAAGCTTGTTATAGGGAAGGCGCAGCTCTGCGTGTGTTGCAGGCATGATATTCAGAAAAACATTGCCCTTATTAACAGCAGTATATGTGATTGACATTTCTAAAACTATACTTGGCTTTCCTTGTTGCAGAAATTTGATGAAGCTGCAAATGCTTTTTATGAGGGAGTAATGCTTGATCCTGAAAATCAGGAGCTTGTAAATGCCTTCAGGTCTGCATACTATTTTATTTATTGACACTTAATGGCATATTGACGTTATTACACTATGCAAAAGGAATTATTATGATCAACATAGTTTCTGTGTCATGGTTTGAGGCAAACACAATTTACTGAAACGTGCAGTATTCACATTTCAATGTAAATATGCATACGTGATGTCTCATCATGACATTGATAGAAAAAAAAAAGTAGAATCACCGATGAAACCCATGTTAGTGCCTCAGAATAGGAGAAAAGTGTAACTTACGAAATCATAACAGAAACTATTGCATCCTTGTCTAACAGTTGTGATTGCTACTCGAGGATTTATAAATGTGACTACACTGCAAAGCTAACACAGATAGTGGCCTTCAATCTTTTACAGGGAAGCTGTGGAGGCTGGGAAGAAATTTCATGGAACAGCTGAAAAGACTTCATAGTTGGGCCTTCTATTTATCCCGCATTGGTGTACGTGTTTTATTTGACGAGGCACGGTCCAAAAGAGTCATTAGTTAGAAAGGTTATGCATATTAGAAATTTGGCGCAATATGAAATGCGGGCAAATTGCTTGTCAAATTTCTTTCGCCAATTTCTAGTTTTGGTGATGTTGTATGATTGGTTTTATAGGTTAATTGTCCCATACTGGCATAGGCTTGTTTGTTTTAAAATTCAGGAAAAAAAATGATTTTGATATAATTAATTCGGATAGTGTCTATTGATAAGTGATATTAGCGATACGCATAAAAAAAATTCTCGTTGAGCATTGTCTGAAAGATTATTGTTTAAGTAATGGTAAAATGGATTTCTTGAAATTCATGTTGGACTGCGTTAATGTTTTCAAATAAGCGTTTTATTTAAACAACCTTCGTAAATTGTGAAAGTTAGGAGAGAAAAAAAAAAAACTTAACAGAGGCAAATATATGTAACTCTAGCTGACAAGGACTTCCTTGCATTTTTAGAAGATTTTTCTATTTGTCCGCTAAATTCTCTGAAAATCATAGTTGGAGTACATTAATATTTGCTTGCATTGTTAAAAGGACTTTCTATTTACCTTTCTAAAATCCATTCAAATGGTGTAATAGAAAAGCCTAATCCTAAAAGCATGTTCCTAACGTAGTATATTTGGTGGAGAGGATGGAAAACAAACAATTTTAGAGAATGAAGAGACTTATTGTATTCTTCATCATCTATTTCTAGCTAACAACTTATTTTTATTCAACCTATTTCTCTTTTTTCTTACTAAGCAAAACATTAGGTAGTGTTTGATAGAGCTGAAAGAGAAATGAATGAAAAAGATAATTGTTTTGTTGAAGAGAAACAAATTAAAAACGATATCTTGCTCTTATTTATATGAGATCAATTAGGCCGTCATATATCCATATAAGTCCAGTAAGTAATTTACTATTAAATATTTTTTTTAATAACAATATAAAAGGTCCGGGACCCCCGAAAGGATATCTTAAGATGATGTCATTCTTAGTCCATTAGCGTAAAAATCACTGTGAACAATTTAGCATAACTAATTATAACACTAATAATTATTACGAGTCTCATCTATTGAATTTTATGGTATTAGTAATTTTTAGTTATGTTTTTCTTTTAAAGAAAAAAAAAGAATTTTGATTTAAAAGAGTTATTTGGGTCCCAACCCAACTCAACTCATAATTGTAATTTACTCGAGCAACCTTAGGTTAGGACTACTTTGCCGACTCCGGAGAAACCTGATTCCCTTGTATATACGCTACTAAAGCATACTTAGAGTGACCGTATTAGACACGCAACAAACAAAGACAAACAAAACGGACAATAAAACCATTTTATACAAAACATAAAATCAATGCTAATACTAAATAATTAATCCTGTCAAATCCAGAACAGGTTTTTATAATAGCAACCCTTTATTTATTTTATTATTGTTATAAGAAATAACCCACTCCTACATCCTTCTTTATTGAATTTAGTGTCACCACATACATGAGGCAATTAATTATAGGAAGTGCTTAGTCACCACAGTCCACGAAGTCGTAGTTAACAATAAGATGACCTTGCGCATAGCCATTCCCATCTGTGTCTATCGTCTGGAATGGACTAATATCCAAATCCAAGCCCCCGTTGGCACACTTGTCAACGATTCTCACCGTTATTTGAGCGTTCGTTCTCGTGTTTGTCACCTGCAACCAAACACAATCATTACATCATTAATGATAATATAAGTTAACAACTTTTTTTTTAACAACTTTTCACGATAGATTACGTTATTGGTTGTAACAACATTTTTCATAGAATTTTAAGAAATACGTACTCTTAAACACCTGCCACAAGCTTGTTCTCCCTGAGGGCCAGAAGGTCCACAGAAAGCTGTCCAAGGATATTTGCTGCGCCATGCGAAGGATTTGTCAGCATCCCAAGTGGAGCAATACGCACTCACTGCGCGTAAGTCCCAGTTATGCTGCTCGGGTTGGTACAAATGGTACGTAGATCTCACATTGCTCGCACTCTGAGCTGAAACCAAAGCCACTACACAAACCAAACACACCACAAACACAGATACTTTTCCCATTATCCTTCTTCTCTGCATTTCGCTTCATCCAATCGCTTCTCCTCTTATAGGGATTCTCTAGGATCACGAAATTATGAAAATGCCCTTTGTTTGAAAAGTATGATAGATATCATGCATGGGTTGCCTCTGACGCTGGACACATTGCTTGTGGTGACCAACATCTTGCTTCTTCTCAGAATATTCAAAGTCTTCCACTCACAAACTAATGTTGTTTATTCAAAAATCTGTCGCAGACATGTCATTCTTATTATTAGACTAACAGAAGGTTCTTTTAAGAAAATAAGCTCTTATATATTACAAAAATAGATAGATTTTAAAAAATATATATTAAAAAAATATATAGATTTTATAAAGTATATGAAAATAGATAAGTCAAGTAGACTCCACAAGATTTTATATGAAACTCATACACTTTTTAAACAGCTTTAACATATTGTATTCGATTACGATAATTTGGTACTTTAATTATGACATATTTAAAAAGTTAATATTGTGTACTCTTTAAAATTTACCTATTTTTATAATATAGAAAGTAAATTTATCTATTTTTCTATAAAAACTCTAATAAAAACAAAAAATATACTAACTTTCCTTCTTTAAATTTTGTTATTTCTAGTTTAAGTGAGAATTTTAATATGTTCTAATGATAAAATTAATATGAAAAAACTCTGAATGATTCCAATAACATTAAAAAAATGAGTTTAACCTTAATTTATTCTTACAAAATAAATTATTAAAAGAATATTAATTTCATATTATAAATTTATTTTTATTTCTAATTAACATGAAATAAGAGAAATAAAATTTTCCTCGGTCACAAACATAAACGTGATAGGGTATCCTATCAATGTTAATAAAATATACAAGTATTTATAAATGAACAATAATATAAAAAATGTATTATTGTGAATATCTTATTTTATTTAACTTTTTGTAGTTAATACATATATTTATAAAGATGTCAGCATGAAAAATGAAAGACTAAGCAGTCTATATGTTGTATAATTAAAGTGCTTTAAAAAATTGGGAAAAGATGATTTTGGATTTGATTAAAATTTGATTTCATCTTTTAATCAAAAAAAGCTGTTGTTTTTTTCTCCTTGTAGTCTTAAAGATTGAAACGTAAGTTATTTTGTTTGTCTCCGAAAATTTCGCAACCAGATGATGCAGCCAAAAACAAAATTCCCGCAACCTGTACGATGAATTCATCCACTTCTTCCACCACTTGCTCGTGTTTTTGAGGTGCCATTAGCACAAATTTTCCAAGGTCACCAATTAATAATTAAGTGTGATATATTGATTTTTTTTGGAATTTAATATAAAAATTAATTGTCTCCTTAGATTTTTTTTATAAAAACAATAGGAATGATTTGACAATTAATATATATATATATATATTATTAAATTTCAATTGATGGTATTTTATGTTGATTATAAGGTGTATTGATTTAATGTAATTGTTTTCATTGTGTTATTTGAAAATCAATGTATGCAAAAAATTTGTAAAAATTTTGTAAAAATAAAATAAATCTTAATTAAGATTTATATACTAATTACATATAAAAAACTATATATATATATATATATATATATATATATATAAAAAAAAAAAAAAACTCAATGGATAGGGATGACAACTTCGTTTAGAAAAAAATATGTGTAGATATAGAAGTAAGGATTAAAGTCGAATTTATTCAATATAAGCAACTATAATGAGTATAAATAAGGTTTTTATGTCAATTGTTTAAATGAAAAGGACCAAACGTTAAAAAAAGTTGGGAATAGACTATGACTTCTCTTACAAATTATATTAACATGGATATGCGCTGGCAAAATGTTACCAAGTGAGTAACAAAGAATTTATTATATTGATTAAATAACTTCTTATTCTAATAATTTTAAGGTTATAATGAGTATGAAAGTAGTTGTGTGTAGACTTACAAAACCTTAACTGTTTGAACACTTAGCATGTGAAATGTTTTTTATATGATAAACAAAATTTCATATTAAATTCCACCATACGTTTGTTGAAGACAATATTTTACGTAACTTTCGTATAATGCAGGAAAAAAAAGTATATAATTTAATTTAAGACCAAAGCAAAATTTTTAGAAATAATTAAGTGATGAAAATATATTTAATCTATATTTTAACTTATATTTCATTAAATTTTAATGATTATGGCGATATTATGTATATTTTATTGTGATTGGTTCAATGTCATTGAATTTATTTCGTGTCACCAGAAAACCCATGTATGCCAAGATATCGTTGAAACTTTTTGAAATAAAATAAATGTCAATTAAGATTTATAATAAAATCAACCAACATCTAAACGAGATGTTATATTATTTACTTAATAGTAAATTAAAATGAAATCTTCTGTCCCTCAATCAATTTCATTGACTAGGATTTAGCATAAAGTCTGAGTTAGCTAAGTCAATGAATTACTTATCCTTTACGTAAAGTAACCAATAACTCTTCTTCTTATTGTTCTTCATGACGTGGAACTTTCAAGAACAATCAAAACCAAGATACATGGTTTTGATAACAGTAAAAAACAAAGAAAGTTGAATACTGATAGAACTCTGCAGTCTGATACGACACTGCTATATTCACTTAGGACTATCGAGGACGAGGTTGAGGTTGTCCCCACAATCCACAAACACATAGTTAACAATCAGATGTCCACGTTGGTACCCTTGTCCATCGGTGTCCAAACGATTGAATACTCCCACGTCCAAATCCATCCCTCCATTGCTGCATTGATCGACAATCCTCACCGTTGTCTGCGCTCCCGTCCCAGTGTTCGTCACCTGCATTATCACATAAAACATTCAATTCTGCAGAAACGAACCCAAACCCAGAAAAAAAAACCGATAAAATCTGTCGCTAATTACCCGCAGACACTTTCCACAAGAGTCTCTGCCAGTAGGTCCAACTGGGCCGCAGAAAGCGGTCCACCCATATTTGCTGCGCCAAGCGTAAGATTTTCCGGCATCCCAAGTGGAGCAATAAGCACTGACGGCGTTCAGGTCCCACCCGTGTAACTCTGGTTGGTAGTAATGATATGTGGCCCGGACATTATTCGCCCCGCCTCCACCTCCGCCTCCACCTCCACCTCCACCTCCACCTCCACCCCAGCAGTTGCTCTGGCAGTTCTCGGAGGGTGAACAGTATGCAGCGGTGTTGCCGCACCACCCGTATTGGCTGCAGCATAGGTTGCCGGAACATGTACTCCCACCGGCTTGCCGACCGCATTGTTGGGCGGTGGCCGTCACAATCAAACACAGCAATAACACGATGGCTACTCCACCTTTTCCCATCTCTCTCTCACTTTTAATTCACGTTTTTTTTTCAAAGTTTGCATCTCTCCCTGCTATTTATATAGATATTTCATGCAGAGATGCCATTTATGTCACGACACGATACGTAGCAACTCCTACGTGACCGGCGGCTAAACGTGGCTCTGTTTTAGGAAAGAGAGAGAGATAGGTAAGATGAGATAAGAGGCGGCTAAAGGTTTAGTTTGAGAATTGGTCAAAAATCTAATTTCTTTTTATTCTTATATCTTGTAATGGAAGCAAAATTTGTATTTCATTTTGGATATATGTGAATATGCAAAAATTCAATATTATAATATATATATATATATATAATGAAATAAAGATAAAACTAATTTTTAGTATATAAATTATTACAAACTTTATTTTACAAGTTAATTTTATAAATTAAATTTAAAGTCCATCTCTTAATAATAAATTTTTTAATATTAAATATAAATAAAAAATAAAGACAATTAAAATAAAAACATCAAATAATAATTACACAAATATAAAGTAATTAAATAACTGAGTAAAAATTATGTAGAGGTGGAATTTCATAATAGTTATAATATATATATATATATATATATATATATATATATATATATATATATATATATATATATATATATATATATATATATATATGTTATTTCAAATTTTTAGATAATGTGAGTGAATTTGGTAAATATAAAAAAATTGTATTAAAATGATTTTTTTTCAAATAAAATAAAAAATCATATAAAAAGTAAAAGATAATTATTTTATACTATTTAATAAAAATGTTTAAATATGTATCTATACGTTCTTATCTATTTAATTCATATATGAAAAAAAGTCATTGTCAATTCATCCCTGTTCATTAAATTTAGTTCTGAAAGATAAAGCAAGAACTATTCCAATCGCACGACTTGAATTTTAATTTTGAAAACCTACAATAATAAATATAAGAATTCACAAACTATTTTATTAATTTAATTTTTTCATTTAACTTTTGTGTTGATGGGAAAAAAATCACACTACAATATTATGACTTTTTTTACTACAATTATTATAATCACATTGGAGTCATATTTCATTATTTCCTTTCCCAGTACGTCAAAACCAGTTAAAGTTGAAAATAATGGTTGTCCCTTTAGGGATTGGTGAGTGGACCGTGAAAAAATTAATCTAAGTTCATGAAGTTAATTCACAATGATAATCTTAATTAAAATATTTTATTTAGTTAATTATAATGTAATTTTTTTTTATTTATATTAAGCAATCTGAGTTTATAAAATAAATCAACGATGTTACCAAATATATTTTATTTTTAGAAGAAACATAAAAAATTTAAATTTAGTAGGGCTAACGAGTTTGGCTAAAATAGCCTAACAAATTAAATGACTGTCCAATCATTTTTTGTTATTGGCCAGACCCATCAGATTCAATTTATTTTTCAAGAATTACAGCAGGTATATACATTATTCCTTCTTAAATTATGCTTACATATAATTTATATTCTTTTATCTTCGTTAAATCTATATTTCTTACCAAATACTATGCAAATATAACAATAAGTTAGTATATTTGTCAAAATATGTTAGAAGTATGGTATCATTCTAGATTATATAGAAGCATATAATATAGTAAATTCACATTTTAATATAAGAGAATAGTTAGAGTAGATTGTAAATAAAGTTAATAAGCTTACAGTCATCCCAAATAGAGTCGTAATTTAAAACTTAAACATAATAGAGTATTTCAAAATGATAGGAAGAACTAGGAAATCCTAAACAACTATGTTGTTGTATCGTCTCCCTCGCTCTAGAGATTCCTCATCCACCTCTGCTCACATCCAAGTGGATGATCATTGTAAAAGAAAAACATACCCAAGCAAAATACAAACACAGAAGCAAGGGTGAGCTAGATATAAAAAAATCATGTTATAACATACACACTCAATATGCAAATAAAGACAGATACATTAGACTATACAAACATGACTCGTTGTACTTAAACTTAACTCGTCCGGACTTAGAATGATTGTCGAACTATGGCGGGTCGTGCACTCGTGGTGGCCTCTACTGCTTTGCAAAGCCATTGTCAATGGGTTTCACCCTACCACACTCACGAGGTTAGTCCGTTATCACTTACCTTGGGCCATACTGGAAGCACCCGAGACTAGGACCTCCTACTACTACTCACGACATGAATCAATCCTCTCTTGAGAATGATTGACCATTGTAGTTTCAGGATAACTCCCAAGACTGAGCTACCATGCAAATCATTCTAAACACTAAGGGCACCACCATGTAACCTCCTTTGAGATCCATGGAATTACGTCTATCAACCATACTTTTTAAAACCACATACTTTCAATCACCAAACATATCTCATACATCCACATACTATCAGTTCAATAATATTACTACCATCATCATATGCATCTCAATCATTCCACACACTTAATTAAACTGAAACAAGAGCAAAAGAGAAAATTGGACTCAAGGATTCGCAGAGCGCATCCTACTCGCAAGGCGAGACAAAAACGGTCTCGCACAGCGCACCCCTTAATTTGCTATGTGAATTAACTCGCAGCATACATCAGACTTTCAACCTCTCGCATACCGCACCCAGGACGTTATGCGAGAGTCTATACAAAGACCACACCCCCAAACCCTCCCGCTTTGCGCCCATCTCGCTTTGCGCCCATCTCGCTCTTCGAATTAAAAGGGCAGTGGTTCCAGACCACCACCAGTCGCATAGCAACAGGATTCGCCAGGCGAATCCACAAACAGAGAGTAGCACCCTCTGGTCATTTGCATAGCGCACTAGCTCGCACAACGAATGACTCAGACAGTGAGCACCCTCTACAGGGTCTCGCTATGCGAGACAACTCGCATAGCGACTCTGCATCATCTGCAGAACGCAAATTCTGCAGAATCGCACACTCACACCAGCTCTTACCATTTCTAATAATCTTCCCCAACTTCTAAGACCTCTAATGGGTGATATAAACCTAATTAAACTTATCTAATTGATTTTACTCATTCCTACAGTGATTATTAAGTGATTAAGACCCAAATTTCTTCTTAAAACACTAATTTCCTCAACTTAGTGGCTCAATTCTAATTCTACCATTTTTAGCCTGTTCTAAACCAGTTTCATGATCCTAACAAGTGACAAATGACTTGTCTAAGATGTCCCAACAGCCCAATTGTGCCCAGAACCCCTACTTCCAAAAATCACTACCTCACTTGCTCTCAAGTGACCCAAAACCCTTACAGAATTCCAATTTTTCCATCCATTCACTGTTACAACATATCTCTCAGCCTAAACACATCAACATAGACATTATAGAAATTAAATACATCCCACAACAGTGTACATACATTACAATCCAATTTCACAATCATACAACCCAACACAATGCAACTTAGTCTTTCCAAATCAAAACACAATATCAACAATGCAAAACTCAGCATACAGTTCATGCAACCAATTAAAAAAACATATCCTAGCTCCCCTTACCTTAGAGTAAATTGACTGAACAGCTCACAAGAACCCTTCAACCGAACCTTGAGTTGTGAGAACTCAACAAACCCTGCAGGACACCACATTGGTGACAGAAACAACTCTTAAAGGAAGAATGAAGTAAAAATTGAAGAAGGAAAAACAAAAAGGCACATGCAACCAACAAGAATATCCGTCTCCATTCAAGAACAGTAATGAGGTTGCATGGAGGGACTTACCAGCTTAGAACCCAAAACTATTCGGATGGTTTTAAAGCCCTCTACGTCGCAGACGTTTGAGCACCACCTAAACAGAAATCTACTGGTTCAATGAAAAGAGATTGAAGAGAGAAGGAGGAAATGTTGTAGAGAGAAGGCAGAGGAAATCTGAAACTGAGTTTTAGAGAGAGAGAGAGCAGTGTGCTTGAGCTAATGGACCAGAATGTTTGAAAAGCCCATTTAAAACCTGGTCCTATTAACTTAAGGCACCCTTTTGCTCTTTTTTAACTCCATTTTTCAGGTTCTTACAAGTATTTATTTATTTTATTAAAAAGTCGTTTTCTACCTAAAGTAACTTATTTGTTGGATTTTTATTGATGTTTTTCTTTTAAAAATATAGGGAACTTGTTTTCTAAAATGAAAATAATTTCTTTCTTTCACCACGGGAATTAATATTTTATTTATAAATAAATTACTTACACAATGTTTTTATTTATCAACAACAAAAATATTTCAATTACAAAGGATATAACAAAATATAAAAATTACAAAGATAATAACATCATATCAAAATTTTCCTATACAATGATATTTAGTAATAAAATTTAAACCAATCCTAACTCGTATGGATCTCAGCCCAATTTCTGGCTCATTTTTCGCGTCAATAATTGTTATTACTTAGACACATAAAAGATCACGGATCAACCCAAACAATACATATTTTCTCCCTTTTGTCCTTATACGTGAACTAACATTTTAATTTATATGGTACGTGTTTTATCAGGAAAGAGATCAAGCATAAATAATGTCTATCTACTATTTGACTCTCATAATAGAAAATCTTACTCGTTATTCGTTCATTATTTGTAAGATATCTGTTTAAAATAATTATATATTTTTTAAAATGTATTGATATTCATAGATACTCATGCATATTTAAACAAAATAATTTATAAAATTTTAAAATAAAATATAAATAAAATTATATATATATATAGTATAATATAAATTTTTATCATTATTAAGTGTGATTTTTTTATATATTGTTAGTTAAAACTCAACCTCACAATAACCAACCTAAAAAATTTTCATTTACCATTGATAATGACATATTTTACCATGATTCCAGTAATGAATTAAGAGAAAATGTCAACCATTTCTTAACTTTTTGTCTTGTAAATCCTAGTTTTCTTTTAGTTTGTTAAGTGGTTGCACCTTAAGCTTTAATGAGATATTTTGATAACTAATCCTGCTTTCATGTGCTTAAAGTAGTTGGAAGAAGTTTATGCATCAAATGAAGACACTAGAAAGTAAGGAAAGCAAGAAAAACAACAAAATTAATAGAAGAACCAGAATTCTGCTGAAGCTAGCTCGGACGCCCCTGGCTTAAGGGCGCTTGAGCACCAGTGCACCATGACTGACGTGCGCCTGAGCGCCCCTCCTACTGGATGCTTGAGCGCCAACTTTGCTAACATGGCAGATTTGCCCTATTTAACTCAGAGGCGCAAAGAGCTTGACATCTTTTATCGATTGCTAGTATTTTGTTCCTTCTCTTAAAGCTTGTTGTGACATTGTTATCCATGACATGATTTTAGGATTTGCTTGATGTTGGAAAATATTGTGTGAACCTAGAACTGGAACAAATTACCCAAAGGAAATTGTATCTAGGGATAAAACTTGAACTTTTGGTTGTCTTAGGTCTCAAGTCTTAAAGCAGATTAACTTGTTAGGTTTTCCAAGGAATTGGAGCTTAATAAGGAAGTCTAGGCTCTCTCTACCAAGGGATTGACTTTGAGTAAATTAGAAGATTGACATAAGTAAGTAAACGAAGAATGTGTAAATTTACATGCATAAGAGTGAAATAGGTGAAATCATACCCCAACAATATCAATTCATATCACTTCTAATCTTATTTGTTTCCAATTGTTTGAGTCATAAAAGATTACTTTTATTATTTATGTTTCATCTTTACTTTAATTGCATAAAAACCCAAATTATGGAATCATTCTTTAGTCTAAGTTAGTTCAAAATTATACAATTGTTTGGTAACACGAATCTCTTGAGAAATGATATTCGGTCTTATCGATTTATTATTTGAATGATTTGGTACACTTGCCGAAGTTTCAACAATCATCTTAGAGGTTTTATATAAACTAAAATAAAATTGAACTAAATCACTATAAAAAAAATCATGTAGACATAACTCGCTAATAATAACAAAAAATTTATCGATATATTGATATATAGTTGGTCACAAAAAAACTCATCAATAAAATAATCCACAATAATATTAATTAATCATGAAATTCATCAATAATTTTTTTCAATATAGATAGTAAAATTCATAAATAAATATCAATTAATAATTACTCACATATGTTTATCTCAAAGAGCTTTTTCTAAAACAAAGTTGTGAAAAGTTTTAAAAAATTCATCATTTTCTATCATAAGAGTTAGCAATTTTAATTTGAAAGGAATCCGCCCCAGGTAAGAGTGGGAGAAAAAAAACTGCTCTAATTTTGCTGAACTCTGATCCATTAAAGATCCATTTTCTTAAATTTACTTTTTATTTTGATTAATATCTTAATCCATTTTCTATATCAGATTTCTACTTTAAAATTGAAAATTTGAAAAATGAAAATTTCCAATCTTAAGTCGGAGCGGGCTCTGCTTTGCTTTCGGATTTTATTTTTTCGGAATGAATGGAACTTCAAAGTGATAGTAAAAGGTGCAAATGGATCCCTCCAAATTCTATATATTTGGAAGCTTTATTGAAATTTGATAGCCATAATTTAAGACGGAAGGTATGATTCTATATATTTGTGAACATTTAAATTGTTTTAATTTTTTTTTGTTTGAATATTATATTGACGTTTAGATGATTCTAATTATCTCTAATGTTAAAAAATTATATAATATCTTAATCTTTAGTCTTTGATATTATTAAATTATAATATCATTATATTATTTTAATATTTTATATATTATTTAATTTCTTTTATATATTTACATATTACACAAAATAGTTATTTTATTTATAAAGAATATATATTTAAATTTAAAATTAGATTTAGAAAAAAATTATTAAAAAAATATGGATCTAAAAATTCAATTTAAATTGTTTTTATGAAAAAAAAAATGGATTTGGATTTAAAATTTAATCCAAATATTTAGATTTGAATTTAAAACTTGATCAAATAGATTTAGATTAAAGTCTTCATTCCTTAATACTATTTCATGAAAATGACACGGAAAACGGGTTGGCGGTCGCATTCAATTTGATTCGCGGGTCAACCCAGCTGGAACTTCAACATGACACTGTTCCTGCACTTTCCTACGCTTTGAATTTTATTTCTACTCATACCTACACTAACTTCAATTTTCTATATCATTTTAACTACTTTAGAAATTATAAACTTTCAAATGAAATTACTAAATTTATGGCTTTGGAATTGAAGAGACGTCGAGACAGATATGAGACAGTGAAGCAAGGCCACAGGAACATGTGAAATAAATACTGAAGCCCTTGCACATGATCCAATCTGCCCCACTTTATCACCTTCTCCACAAATAAATAAATTAATTAATAAAGTGTATATATATATATATATATATATATATATATATATATATATATATATATATATGTGTGTGTGTGTGTGTGTAACTACGTATGTACAACTGTAAACGTAGAGACACTGATCTTATTATATTAGACAGGCACACCAAGGTAGACATTGTTATGTTTTGTACGTAGAAACAAAACGGGCCCATATAGACATATTCCATTATTTCTTGTCCCTGAGTTCCAACTATTTTTCTCATATATATATAAAATACACAATACATATACAAGAAAATTATTTCTAAAAAATGGTACCGACACATTATACATAACAACAACTTGCCTCCTATATTAATTAGACAACTCCTTGCTCCACAAATTAATTATAATCAGCATCGATGCTTCCCATGGATACCAACCAAACACAGCACATTGTTCTGGAACATGGAGTTAATGTACACATTCAACTCTAGCTTCTGTTCCTGCACTTTTCCACTGCTCTCGGTGCTGTCAATTCGACAAGTAATTAAACAATTAATTAAGATAAGATAAGATTTTCTGTGGTGGTTTTCAAACTTGACTAATAAGATCACTAACTAACCTAGCCCGATTGCCTCAGATCCTTTCATTATACGCAGACGCTTGCAGGATTCCACGAACATTCTGTGAGATAATAATGTTTGGTTAGACAAACATAGACATGTACAAAGTACAAAATACAATCATGGTAAATAAAATAATGAGAATGGAAAAACTCACTCCCAGGGTACGTCACCGACGAGCATCCAGTCTCCATCTTTGTCTTCGTAGGTGGGAACGTAATCAGAGCCGTTGAGAAAATCAATCAATTTGGTCTCGTTCATGAAGTCTTTCATGCCTTGGGATCCACACTTGTCAATGGTGAATGAACTGAACATTTTTGCAAGGGAATCCGACAGCTCTTGGTAGCTCTTGTACACCTTCAAATCTACCTTACGTAGATAAGGAGCACCGTCCATGCTCACCTTAACAAAAGCTGCTCCTGTGTTCCCACTGCTGCTGTTACTTGCGCCACCTTTTACC
Source organism: Vigna angularis (assembly GCF_016808095.1). Taxonomy (NCBI): domain Eukaryota; kingdom Viridiplantae; phylum Streptophyta; class Magnoliopsida; order Fabales; family Fabaceae; genus Vigna; species Vigna angularis. The sequence goes on along the minus strand of NC_068975.1, from coordinate 26,789,034 downwards.
CCCTCTTTGTTGCTGCTGTTGTTACCCTTTTGAACATTGTTCACGATGTTCTTTCTGAATGATCTCACAGGAGGCCAACCTACCACTTGTGCCCTGAAAATTAACCACAGTTAAACCGTATTATTATAACTCCGCAAGCTGCATAATTTGACGGTCAAGGCACGGAAACAGTTGTTGAGAGGCGTGTGGGTTGAAACTTTGAATTGAATAATATGGTTTTAATTTAATAATAATAAAAAGTATGATGATGGGTAAGTTGGGAGGGTATAATAATTGATTGTGTTGGGCACATGCTTTTGGAATTAATATTAATGTTAGGCGATGGGACAGGGGCGTGGACTATCCTTTTCCTTTTTGGCCTTTGCTGGTTTGAGTGAGAAATTGTTGGGTGGTTGAGAAAAGGTAAGATTCCATGTGTCCTGTCTTTTTCCTCTGTCTACCCGACAACGAACCATGCCATCCGCAAAAGCAATCCACCCAAACTTCGGCATCCTCTTCTCCTCCATCACCCTTTACTTTTTCTTGCTTAGCATCTCCACGACACTTTCCCTTTCCTCCAACCCATATCACTAACCTAATTAATTGCATATACACTTCCCTTTTTACTTTCATTCCAACAACCAAAACCCAAACTGCAAACAACACCCTAATTCATCATAACCTAATTTCTAATCTCTATATGATTATCAATTACCTTCTACACAATTTCAAACCAGCCTGTGTTATATTTCACAATCAACACTTTCATTTCATCACATAAACCAAAAGGGATGTTAAACCAAAAACAATTCCTTGGAAAATTCTAAACAAGGCATAAGTTACCTTCTCTATTCTTTATCTCAGATTAACTGAACAAAATCTCACACTTTCCGTAGCGAGTTCCATCACAGAGTTAGGCAATAATTAAGCACTAGCATACAATAATCATTATCTGTCTTACCATTATTGAGAACCACCACTGCCAAACGAAATACCTTTTGTTATTATCTTCCACATGCATTAATTAAGCACAAGCTTACGATAATCAAAGCAGTAACAAAAAGGGCAAAAAAAAAACTGTTATGTAGCGCGAGAAATCATTCCCAGTAGCATGCAGTAAAAGAAATAACAGCATGTTACATAAAAACTGTGATTCGTTCAATTCAGTTCATGTTATTCCATACCGTACAATAATTTCGCATGATTCGGATCGGTGATTGAAAAGGAAGGAGAGGAGAAGCTTACTTTGCAGGTGGCTTTGCTGGGTCCTTGACAGGAGCAGGAGAAGGAGGTGTGGTGATGTTAGCAGCTGCAGAAGCGTTGTTTTCTTTGGCCATGTCAGAAGAGGAAGAGGCGGAGACATTGTTTGAGGTTGAGGAAAGGTTAAGCTTCAAATCCACGCTACCGCTGCTTGTATCGGAAAACCCTCTCTTCCCGGTAAAGGAACAACCGGAAGTGTTTCTGATGAGCGTGGACTCGCTTTCGTTTGAACTCAGCGGCAACCCGAGTCGCAACTCGGTTTCTTCGAAATCGATCATCTTGTACTTGTCACGCTCTACCTCCATAGCAGTAGTCATCAATTAACTAATTAATTAGTTAATTAATTAATTAATTCGGAATTAACGACGACACGAAGAAGTTGGGAGTTCAGAGTTAGTTGATGTCGGAACAGAGTGCGTTTGATTGGGTGCAGAAACCTAAATACTATGTTTGATGTGTGGGGAGGAGAATTGAATTGAATTGAAGGAAAGAGGGAGTGTCTGGAATAAGGTTTTGGTGATATATGATGAGAGTGTGGTGTCGTGCAGGGACATCGGGCGGTGGATATGATCCCACGTGTGAGAGATTCTGATGGTTGGATTTTCGCTGGTTGTCGGGTGGTGACGTCATGGATGGTGTCATAAAAATGGGAATAATTGAGTTTGGTTATGCCTGCCTTTCATTTGTTTACAAGGCTCCACACACAGACACCTTAATTATTAATTCTATTTTGCTAAACATGGTAAAAAGAAGAAAATTATGTGCTAAACACAATCATTCATAATTGTCCTTTTGATCAGTAATATGTTTTTAAACTCTGTATAAGTAAAAGAAGAAAAACATAAGGTAGATATATAATTGTATTATCCTATCGGTTTTTAAACAAAAATGTTGTATTTTAATTATTTCCTCGTTCAACTAATTCTGTTTTGTTATTTAAGTTTGATGTTTGATGTAATCTTCTTAATTAAATTTATTAACATTTCTATCACACTTAACAATGTCGTATTATTTAAAAATTAAGATTTAAGATAATTTAAATTTTTTTTTAAATATTTTTTAAAAATAAAACTGTGGTAGATAAAGTTTCAAAATATTGAAAGTAACAATTATACTTTTCCAGATTTAGGATCAAAACCACTGCATTTTGTTTTTACTCAATAGCAAAAACAACTTTTGTTTATTTTTCAGATTTAAAAAATGTAAAGAAAGTAAGAGACAAATAGTCACTGATTATAACAATATAAGGTCTATTTTGAGTGTTACTTCCTCCACTACTACATACTACTCTTTACACTTCTTCATTCTTCTTTTACTCCTGTAAAATATTTAATTCGTGGTGGTTAAAACGTATTTACCTTCACCAACATCCACCTACTTATAAATGCATCCCCACATCCAAATACTCCCACGAAAATCAGATTTCTCTTGCTTCTTGTCCCTTCTAATTGTGCTATTGTGATGGTCGAAGGTGGTCTACCGGTGGTGCCAAGCATAAGGTTCCCAGGCGTGAATGCAGAGTTCGGTACCCTGAAACAAATATGGGATATCTGTAGAACACTCAAACGAATATCGAAATCTGTCGACGGATATCGACATCCGTTGAAGGGTAAACGGATGTCAATCTCCGTGAACGAATTTCGAGATTCGTTTAAGTATTTTTATGGATACCCCATATCCATTGCCTGATTTCGCGTTTCTCTTCTTTTTCATTTAACACAAAACATAGGCACACAGCAGCACCCAACACACGCACAACACCCAGCACATAGCAGCACCCAACACACGCACAACACCCAACACATAGACAACACATGTTCACAAAGAACCTTGACGAAAATGAGAAATTGGGGAAAGAGGAAGATAGGAAATTGGGAAAAAAGGAAGATGATAATAAGAGAGGAAGAGAGAAAGTAAGAGTCTGGTGGGTGGGGTGTGGTATGTGACTAAGTGAATAAGAGAGTAAAAAATTATGGTTTTAAGAAAAGTTTAAAAAAGATAAAGGATAAAAATAAAAATGATATTTTTGAAATTAAAAAAAATGGAGAGGTGTAGGGAGGAGTGTGATGGTAGAGGGAGTAACTATGGTCTATCTCTATTGCTTGTTGTTCATTTATTCTCTTTTGTAATGTATTTTAACTTATATAGAAGTTTTGGATTTTAATTGTATTTATGTCAATATTTCGAAAAACAAAATTTCTACTCTTAATATTATGTGCTCTATAGAAAATACTCTAAATCTTGGCATGGTTTTATAGAACTAAAATCTTAGTTGAAACAATTTGTAATATACATATGAATATATGTAATTTGTTCAAATGAATTGGACAGGATAAGAAGTATAATGTAATTAAAATATGTAATAAATTTCATTTTTTTATAATAATATTGTAGCAATTTCTTTTATATTTTTTATTGTTTTAGTCGAAAGATGATGACTTTCTTAGCATTTCGTGTTTGTTTTTCTTTTTCACATGGTTATTCTATCCTTTTAAAGTCGAGTACCCTTTTGCGTTAATAATTTTTAATCTTTATAATGAAATTAATATTTATGTTCTTAATTTTTTGTCTCGTATTTATAGTTTATTTTTTTTATTTGCTGTTTATTCGTGCTAGTTGAACGTATTAGGCTTTGATATATTATTCAATATATTTGTTTCAAATATTCATGTTTAATTATGATACAATGTTTTTTATATTTATATAACGTATGTGTATTCTCATTTTTTTTTATTAATATTCGTATTTTTATATTTATATTTTTAGTTAGCATTATGTAACAAGTTTTATTCTAAAAATGGAATAATCTTACCTATCATTACATATTTTTTCAGGTCTAAGTAGCAAGACTTATTTTAAAATAACTTGAGATTCAACTACACAACATCCATGTCTTTAGAAGACAATACTTATTTTAATGTTAGAATCCTAATTATGATTGCACAATCCAAAATCCTAACAACTTACTTTAGATTAGCTAAAATCCTACCTGTCACTAAATTTTAATATGTTTTAGAAAGTATGTCATGTGTTTAATATCATAGGATTTATACCATATTATAGAATCTTCACAACTCAAAATTAAGAACTTTTACTTTTGTTGCATACGTACTAATCTTGATTTATTATTAACTACGTAATGAATCCATAGATAATTAACCATTATATACGAATGTTAAAAATAACTCTCAAAATTAAAAAAAAAAAAATATATGACCATAACATGTATAATAGATGGTTATAACTACATAAAAAAATAGTGAAGTAAAACAATAAATTATTTAACTGTAAGAATTCAAACAGAGTTTGAAATAGTTAAATAATATATAATGAAAAAAATTATAAATTTATTATTTTATAATTTTTTATTAAAGGTATTGTTATTTTTTTGAGAGGTTGGCTAAACGTCACAAATGCTGAAGTTTTCCAATAAATTCTTCTTCGAAAACATGATCCTAGTATCAAAAGGAGTATCATATAGATGAAGAATCTAGTTATGAAAATTCTTTATATTTTGTGGTAAAAACAAGACAAAAGTACATTTCACAATTGCTGTATTAATGTGAATTTAAATCTCACATTATGGAAGTTTGATTAGACATTATTAATATTAAATATCAGTGATAAATTCTCCGTAAAAAATCTATCAAGAACACATACTAAATGTTGTTACTAGGTACGAGAAATCCTGTAGATAAAATTTAACTGGAAACTCGTGAAAATGGTGCGAATTTTGTAATGGAAGATTCCGTAGTAGAAGAAAAAAAAGGGAGAGATAAGGGTTAACCAAATATAATATATATATTGTGATGTTTGTTTGGCATTAAATCTTTTTCAATCTTTTGTCAATCTTTTATCATACTTATCCTTTCTCCACTTTGCGTGGCCGCCATCTAAAGCGGTCCCCTACGGAGGGTCCAACCACTGTTCTTCTCAAAAGCTTCACTGTTCTCAACCATGCCTCCAAACATTCATTACTTTAATTCCAATTCTCCAACTCAATAATCACTACTCTTCAACTTCAACAAAATCCTTACTTTTCATTTTGTTGGAAGTCCTCGTTTGTCACAACAGACATTTTCTTCAATGAAAAAAAATTGTTAATTAGCTGCAATGAGTATAAGTTTTATTTTATAAATCAATTTTGTAAGATTGAATTAAGTTTAAAATATACTATATAATATTTATTAGAATTAAATCACAATTTATTTTAATAATATTTATTGTTTGTTAAATATATTATTTCATGTATTATTAGACTGTCATATAATTATTTATTAATGTTTAGTCTCACATTCAAATAAATAAATATATATATATATATATTTCAATTTGATACGAAAAAGTTAATTTAAAAATTTTATATCGACTAAAAAAATAAAACTAAATTAAAATATATAAGTGGTCTATTTCATTCCAATACTATAACAACTTCAAAAAGTTGATGGCCACCGTAGTGTCACTTTATCTATATCTTCTTTCTCTGCATAATTATTCATGCCCAGATCATAATTAATTAGCTCAAATCCTTTCTAAGATAACGATAATCACTTTATCTTTCTAAGATAAAACCCATAGATCCTTTTTTCACGAGTTACACAAAATCCATGAGCTTTACCCTATCAAACGGATAACTGATAAGACTTGAGTTCCAGCTGACAGTGACTGCTGACACGACATGGTTCACAAGTTCACAATTGGAACCAGACCATACCTTGCTGTCCAACGTTCTACATATTAAACATTTTCAATAACCTATTTTTGTTCGATAAAACCTACACATTAATTGCTCATGTTTTAAGAATGGTAGATCTGAAAGGTTTGGGGTCAAAACACAATGTTCTTATTACAGTGACGTTGTTTTCGATCCTTTTCTTGTTTGTCTTTTTTTTGCCCATAGCTTTCTCTTGCATGCATTTGGAAAAGTTAACCTAAAAAAGGTGAAAATACTCATTTTTTTTGGAAAATGACAAATTATGAAAAGGGACGAATTGCCTAAAATCTTCGGACATGGTCGTATCGTATGAGGTTTTGCATCGATAAAGGTATGTAAAATGTCTGTGTTACTACAGCTGGGTGTAGTTATATAGAGGGCCATGGAATATAAATGCTACAAATTACCAAATCCAATGCAAATGCATGCATTGCACCAAACGAAACCCTAAGGGACCAATAGAGTTAATGTGAGGGTGGAAAAGTTAAGGTGCGAAGAACAGCAACAAAGAACAAGAAGAAGGTAGAAAATGACACGAACGATGACGAGGTGACGATTATGAAGTTACTGGGAGCGGAAGCAGGTACGAGAGAGGCCCAAACCCAATGGGCTGTCAAGCCCCCTCGTGTGTCCATGGGCCCATCTACTACATTCCTAACTGTCTTCTCAACATCCCAGGGCCCACACCTCTGCATTCAATTCAATTTTTAAACACTTTTATCCCACCACACGTGTGCCATTTATGATCTGATGTTGATTTTGTTTTTGGTATTTTGTTCCTCTCTTTTCCTTTTATTTGCCTTCTTCTGATTGATTTCCTTATCCACACCTTCCAACTAATTTATTTAAATTTCTCCTTTTTTTTAATACATTTAATATCAACTTGACGTATAATTATCAATGTCAAACAAAATATATGAAACAAAATCGTACCATAACTACACTTCGAAAGTACAAAGGTGTTGTTTTTTTTTACCTTTTCCTTCTATTATCTTGTACAAATAAACATATATTGAAAACAGTGTTTACTGTATAAAATAATGGAACAATGTTTTGAAAATGTTTAAAATTACGCGTGGATGAACTTTCTTTAAATTGAGCATATTTACCGATTTAAGCAACTAATATAAGTTGCTAATATACAAATTAACTTGATGTTCTATTATTTTTTTATGTACTCGTAGTTGTGATTCAAACTGTATATAATTTTTTAGTATAAATATTAAGATAATGATTATCTTTAAAATTTTAAACCATGTCAAATTCATTATTTAAACCATGTAATTTCACTAATTTTTTTTCCTAAACTTTAAGCTTTTTCATAATTCGTACATTTGTTTAAAGATCGGAGATCACAAAGGTAATTGTTACTATGGGCTCATAGCCGATCGAACGGTAAAGGTGCAGAAGAGTCGGCTGACCGATGATACCTCTCAGGTCAATGAACCGATCAGTAAAAATAGTCGTTAAGGTAATCAATAGTAATAACTGTCGGGGATTTAATGAAAATAATTGTCATTTATTGACAATTAATATTGTCATTCATTGGTGATTAATTAGTCAGACCTAACGATAAACTCATTATAATTTATAAATATTTGTCTGACAAAGAGGACAGGTGACTTGAACTGAACTTTGAACTCTGAGAACTAATCTTCATTACAAGATTATTATGCAAAGTCGCTGACTTGAGCGTCGGAGTGTCTTTTGCATGCACCCTCCTCCGCGACTTGGACAAGGAGAAGAGAGAAGACATTGCAACTGGATGATGAAACGGACAACTTTGAATGTTTTGGATTAGGGTTTTAAATGCTACCGGAACAGTAACCATTTAGACAAATTCTTCACTTCTGTCTCACTAGTTTCTTAGATAAGATAAATTGATTTTTTGTGCTCTTTTTCTTAGTTTGTTTGTTCTTTTTATGCATATAAACTGCCTTGGATTGTATCTAGCGTTTAAGTCTTCTATAAGAGTATATGTTGATCAATGGTCCTAATTGTGTGCTTTGATCGTGTTTATGTTGTTCATATGAGCATATAAGGTTTCTTGTGTGTTTTCTGTGGGTTGAAAAAATAAATAAATTTCAATACGGGTCGATTTTGAATTCATAGTTAGTCGAGTTGGCTCACAAATCCACCTAATTAATATTTTTGTGTTTTAATATCATTAGTTAACTCTTTTTTATTGTATTATATATGAGAATAAATAAGAAAATGCTTCAAGAGAAAAAATATAATTGATTTATCCATTCAAGACTATAATTTTATAGATGAATTAGTGACACAAAAATTATCAATGTTAGGTATTTATTTATTTTTGCTTTTTGTGTTTGATTTTGGATTGTATTTGAAATTTAAGATGATTTTGAATTGTATTATATATATTTTTCAATTTTCTCTAAAGTTTAATACCATTTTGGACTTGAATTTATTTAGATTTTAATTAGAAAAAAGAATTGTTTTTTTTAATTAAAAGAAAAACTTGTAATTAAGTGAGTTATTGAACCAACTTATTTAACCCACCAACCTATGATGTGTTGGGTTGAGTTCGAATTGTTTTGGCTCGCTAATAAGTGAATCGGGTTGTGTTGACTCATTAAATGGTTAACTTGTGGTGGACTAGGTCAGGTCGTGTCAGATGACCCATTTTAACAAAACTAATTTTAGGTCCAAACCGTTAAGCGTTGACCACGGAACAATTTAATTATAGGTCATTTAGCAGCAAAATGGTGTCGTTGAGCACTCTCTTTTGCGAAAGGTCTGACGCTAAACATCACTTCTGATATGTTTCAAATGTATTATGGATTGATAACATGGTTGTGAGTATATATGGTGAGTGTGTTGAAAGGAATTTCAATGAGAAGCTTCTTGTAGTAATTTCAATAATGTATTTATTGATGTATAGATTATGTATTGAGAGTTATCATGTCACTTTAACAACTAACCAATCTCAAATAGAAAAGGGTAGAGTATGTGGTAAGAGGAACATGAGGTCCTACTCTAAAGGTTTTACTTTGGCCAAAGGCATTAATGGACTAACATTGTGTATGATATGGTGAAACCTATTAGGAATGACTCTACAAAGCATTGCAAGTGTATAACTCATCAGAGTCTAATATCAATACATGTATCCAGATGTAAATGTTAATGTGTTAGGACTTGTTAATGTAAATGTTTATATGTGTTAAGATTTATGAATGATTAGTATGATTTTTCTTTTCTCTATCTCTTTTCATGTTTGGTTTTCTTGTTTAAAATAATCATTTTAATATTGTGCGTATACGAAGATGTTTAAGTAAATCTAGTCCATGACAGACGATGAAGTATATAATAGACTACTTTATTCCTTTTATATTAGTTTTTTTAAAAACGTTATTATATTTACTATAGTTGTATACAATGAGATGGTACGTTTTATATTAATAATAGTGTTATCGTATTACAAATATATTTGACAAGATTATTGAAAAATTGATATTTTAATAATTTCACATACTTTAGAAATTAAAGTAAAGATAACGTAAATATACATTTTTTTAATAATTTCAAAACTTATAATAAATAATATCACATATATAATATTAGCTTTAGCAATGAACATAATTAATGCTTTTTAAAAAAGTAGACACAAAAAAATACTAAATAAACAAAACATTTACTAAAACAGATGAAAAAAAGCGCAAAATATGTTATTTAAAAAGTTAAAAACTTAAAAGAAAAAAAAAAAAAGAGGCTAGCGTGATTTAGAAAGAAATACAATGAACCTAAAATCATGCTTGAACACAAAAATTCATATTAAAAATAAAAGAATGAAAGTGGGGCACAATTTAAAAATAATAAAATTGTGCTTCTAGACACTATTTATTTAGGAAAAAAATGTTTAACAGTACGATTAGATTTTGGAAAAGTTCGTTAAAGTTAAAGTCATCCCTGAAAACATTAATTTTAGTCATACTTCTAAATACAGTTTATCTATATCCATAAATTATTTAAAATTTACCAACTTCGCTCAAATCACACAATTTTTTTACACCATTTTAATATATTCCTCGTATATTTCCCTCTTAAACTATCATTTATAAAATTATTAGTACAAACTACTTATATAAGTATTCAATGTTTTATAATTGTTAACATTTGTTGTGTGTTTTTTAAATTCAATTGAAATATTGTGATGTATTTAGTCATACATTCTCGTTTATTTAGATGGTTAAAACCGGGTATTTTACTTTAATTTTTGGTATTACAAAACTATAATATAATATTAGTTTACGTATTATTTAATTATTATAACTATTTTGTTAATACCAATTTCATCATTGATTATAATTGCTAGTCAACTTTAAATTGCTGCCTTATCTAGTTGAATGAGTTTGAAAACATTGAGATATATAAAGGTGAAAATCTTCTAAACTTGTGTTTTTGTTTGTTTTGGTGAAAACCTTGAACTGGGTGTTGCTCTCTCCACCACTACAGCCTTCTCCCTCCACCTCCCCTTTACTATTTTGCCCCTCAGTAAAATTTTATTTTTAGAATTATTGTTTTTTAATTTTACTCATTTATAACATATTTCACTGATAACCTACGTAGTTCCTTGTATGAGTAAAATATTTCTCTGCAAAGCTCAATGATCGTGAAAAGAATTATCAAGCAATCTTCCTCTTGCTTTTGGTGCAGTACGTGGTGCAGTGCGTTTGTGGTGTAGTGTGCTTGTCGTGGTTCCTCTCCAGGTACGTAGTTATAATCCTTCCAATAATCCTAAACCCTAAACCCTAAACCCTTCTAATAATCCTTCCAATAATCTTTCCAATAATCCTTTAACCCTAAAACGTAAAATGAAAACGAAGCTTAAACGGATGACATCCTTCAACGGATGTCAACATCCGTTTAAGGCAAAACGGATGTCGACATTCGTTTCGCCTTAAACGGATGTTGACATCCGTTGAAGGATGTCATCCCTTTAAGCTTTGTTTTAATTTTATGATTCTGTTATTATTTTATTAGATATTTTAATATTTTGATTTATTATTTTTGAATATCTTTTTAATGTATTTTAATAATATATATTTATATTAGTTTATATTTAAATATTTAAATATTAAAATAATAAAAGTAAAAAATTTTAACTTTAAGGATATAATTGGAATTAAAGATAATTGGGGAGGTGGAGAGAGAAGGCTGTGGAGGTGGAGGGAGCAACACCCCCTTGAACTGTTCAATAGCTTTTATCAAGCCCATCCCAAAATCGCACTGAAAAAGAGTATACAATAACATGGTCCAGTTGGAGGCCCAACATTTTGTTTAAGAGTTTCTTTTTCATCACCCCAATATTTCTATCTACACCACTATGATAATTAAGATGTACAAATTTTACCTTTTCCTTCCTAAAAGTGACTTTCGGTTACCTGCTCTATAAAATTTCTTGATTTTTCAGTAAAATATTTTCGAACAAAAATACTAAAATAAAATTTTTTAATCAAAATTTTCAAAACAATTTTTTTTAAACACGTGAAATATATTATAGAGTTTTTTTTCGAAACAAAAATTATGGAATAAACTTTCCAATGAATATATATATATATATATATATATATATATATATATATATATATATATATATATATTGCAAAGTGATTTTTTCTTCCCAAACACATTAAATATGTTCTAAAATAAACTTTTCAAAATGAAAGTTTTTCACCTGTTCTCTCTTCTGATGGCACAGTAAAGGTAGAAGTGTATTTAGCAACATTGGGATGCATAAGAAACAATTTTAGATTTGACTATATATGGCCTAACATTAAATGAAAGAGCCCAATGAGTAACCAAAACTAAAGTGTTATTTCCTGCACCTCCCACTTTTCTCTATCCTATGCATGTTTACATTCCAAAAATATACTAATGAGTGTATATCTATGTCCATATTTATGTTTTAAAATTCAAATTTTTTATGAGATTATTGTGCTTAAATGATTGATTTAAAATAAGATTTGTGATGATTAGCTTTATCGAGTTTAGGAATTAAAGAGGCTTAAAATGTGATTTTAATTGCATAAATTATTTTGGATAGTCTAATATTTGTTGATGTAACTGGAATTAAAGTTTGAATTACAATTCTGAAAAGAAAGAAAAGGCTAAAGTGCAATTATAGGGAAAGTTCTGGACTTCTGTGCAGTTTTGAATAAATTAAAAATGGTTGAAATGTAATTTTGGGCAAGTTTATTTTAAAAGATAATTTGAAGAAAATATATCTTAAGATATTTTATTTGATATTGTTAAATAATTACTTTATTTAACTATATCAATAAAAATCAAAAGATAATATTTGCCAAATCTTTTTGTATCTAGCAAAAGATATTATCAAATATTCTAAAAAATCGATCAAATCTGTTGAATATTTTGAAGATATTAAATATAAGATAAAATATCTTATCAACTAAATATTCAGAGTCTAAGTCCAATCAAGCCCTATATATCAGGGGAGACAGAAAACACAACTCATTCATTCTCAAACTACTCCATTGGAAGCAAGCATCTACCATTCTTCTCACTTTTATTTCATCATGTGTTTCACTCCATTCATGGAGGGCTAAGCTTCTAGAGTTATTCCACTGTAATTTCATTACGGATTTTGAGATTAAGTTGAATTAATGCAATTGTTTCTTTTGATTATCGATCTGAATTGCTATCTTTTTATGTTTTTCATCTCTCAATAATGTTAAAAGCAATGATTTTTGCATCAAAAGGTGTTTGAATTTACATGCATATTAATCATATGAGTTCATGGGTTTCTAGGTTTGATTGAGAATCTACTTTGATTAAATTTAAAAACTTTCATACGATCAAATAATCAATTGAACAATTATATAATGAATTTATAATGGAAAAGCAGTGAAATTAGCCTATTTGATCATAGTTTCCTATTTGTTCTTCAAACATTAATTCTATTAGCATAATTTCTCACTTTTATTTTTGAGCATTGCATATCATTTCATAAGATTCAAATATTGAAATGCAATTCCGTATTTGTTAGGAGACAACATGATTACTTTAACTGTATCTACCTTAGTTGACTTGAAAAGTAATATTAATTTGATAGTTTTAATGACAACGTATCAAATATCTTTTTTGAAGGAATTTTGAAATTCATTGACACTTTCGAAAAATCCTTCTACAGATTTAAAAATCCGTTTAAGAAAAATAAATCTTTAACATACATCGAAATTTATTGAAGAAAAAGAAAAAAAAGAGGAGTGTTTTTTTTTTTTTTAAAATACACGGACAATTTTGGAACTTTTTGAAAAGACTTTCATGATTTTTTTTATTAATTGAAAATAATGTAGATTAGTTTTGATTTAACAATTTAGAAAAAAACAATTATGTCAGACAAACAAATTATAGGAAATATATAAAAAAAAATCTAAAGATTAAAAATATAAAATTCCATAAAAGACATAAACGAGAAAAACAAAAAGAAATCAATATTGGAAAAACAAACCAACAAGACAATAAATTTAAAGTGAAAGAAAATTCAAATTTAGAAGTTGAATAATATATATTTTCTAATTTTTTTTCGAAGCACATTATTATATCTTTTAACATAAAAATGTATATTGATTTATTATTAATAAATTATAGATATTTTTTTTTTAATTTCCAGCTAAATAAATAATCTGAAAAGTATATTTTGTCAAAGAAATGATTCCCCGAATGATTTATGATTTGGAGAAAGACGAAGAGCGAGGGAAATATAATTGGAAGGAAAGACAAGTGCAATATTTCCTCATTCATTCATTCATTGTTAGTTTGCATATAAAATGGATCCCAAATTGGTAGGCGCTTTGAGATTGAGGAGTCAAGGGCTTCTTTAGAAGAAAAAGAAAGAAAGAAAGAATAACTCATTTTTGTGTGAGAGAGAGAGAACCAAACGAACCTTAGCCCTGACCCTGACTGAGACCACTGAAAAGAGTGTGCGCGCGATAGAGAGAGGAATTGGGGACGGGCTTCGTCGTTTTCGTTCTATTTCTTAGTCTTCTTCTTTTTCTTCTTCTTCTCCTTGTCCGTATAACAATTTTCCTCTTTCTCGTAAAACCCTAGTTTCGATGCTGCTCTGCCAAAACAAATAGATCGGAAGAACCCTAACCAACCACAACTTCCAATGGCTGCGGAGTTAGGGCAACAGACGGTCGAGCTTTCCACGCTCGTCACACGCGCCGCTCACGATTCATACGCTTCTCTCAAAGAACTCGTCGATAAATGCAGGTCCTCCGAATTATCCGACACCGACAAGAAGATTAGCATCCTCAAATTCCTGAGCAAGACTCAGCAGCGAATGATCCGTCTCAATGTCCTCTCCAAGTGGTGCCAGCAGGTGATTCAATTTCTCGCTCACTTTCGTGCCTCAGTTCCATTTTCATCTCATTATTCCGTTGTTGTTATGGAATTTGCTGTATTTGTTTAATTTATTGGTTTATTTGTTTTTTTTTGTAGGTTCCTTTGATACAGCACTGTCAGCAACTGGCTTCCACTGTTTCCAATCACGACATGTGTTTCACGCAAGCTGCAGACTCGTTATTCTTCATGCACGAGGGGCTTCAACAGGCGCGTGCCCCCGTTTATGATGTTCCTTCCGCAATTGATATTCTTCTCACTGGAAGTTACCAGCGTCTGCCGAAATGTGTAGAGGATGTGGGGACTCAGTATGCTTTGACCGAGGATCAGCAGAAACCTGCTTTGAAGAAATTGGACACGCTTGTTCGCTCCAAATTGCTTCAGGTTTCGATTCCCAAAGAGTTTTCTGATATTAACGTTTCTGATGGTACCGCACTGCTTAGGGTGGATGGGGAGTTCAAGGTTTTGATAACGCTTGGGTATAGAGGACACTTGTCATTGTGGAGGATATTGCATTTGGAGCTGCTTGTCGGGGAGAAAAATAAGCCTGTGAAGTTGGAGGAAATGCGGCGGCACGTGCTTGGAGATGATTTGGAGAGGCGAATGGCGGCGGCAGACAATCCATTTTCGGTTATGTACTCGGTTCTTCATGAGCTGTGTGTTGCACTTGTCATGGACACGGTGATAAGGCAAGTTCAGGTTCTTCGACAGGGGAGGTGGAAGGATGCAATTCGGTTTGAGCTCATATCCGAGGGTCATGGAGCGAGTTCTAGCTCGGTTCAGAACCCTGATTCAGAATCTGATTCGTCTGCCCTGCGAACTCCTGGCTTGAAAATTGTGTACTGGTTGGATTTTGATAAGAATGCTAATGCGCCTGAATCGGGTACATGCCCATTTATTAAAATTGAACCTGGGTCAGATCTTCAGATAAAGTGTCTCCACAGCAGCTTTGTCATAGACCCCTTGACAGGCAAGGAGGCAGAGTTTGTTTTGGACCAGAGTTGTATTGATGTTGAGAGGTTGCTGTTAAGAGCTATTTGTTGCAACAGATATACTCGGCTGCTCGAAATTAAAAGAGAACTGGGAAAAAACGTTCAGGTCTGTCGAACTGCAGACGATGTTGTGCTCCAGTCCCGGATGGGTGAACCTGATATTGAATATAAGCAGGTTGGTTTACATTTATTTGGAAACGTTTTCTCTTTTGGGGAGTTTGGAGGTGTCAATTTGCTGTGTTGCATTGGAGTTTAGTAGGTTCGGTAAGGATTAGATTTGGATAATTATTTTGGGGTTTTGTTTTATTTGCATGTCTGATGTCAGTCATTTCGAGGTTTGACTTTGTTAACATCGTTTAAGTTTCGAAAGATAGATAGATTCTCAGATCCTTGATATTCAATATTTTTACGGTTTTGTTTTATGTGTTTGTGTGGTGTCAGTTCTTTGTGGTAAAAATCATTTCATCTTTAGATGTTGCAAATGTAGTCCTTATAAGGCTTGAGTAGTCCTCAACTCTCGAAAATTGGCCTGTAAGGACAGAACTGCCAAAGCCTTCTGAGGACTACATTGGCCTCAACTTTAGTAAATTTTTTATCTCAAGACATGCTGATACGTACATGTTTTCCTGTGAAAGACTATTCACCTTTGCGATATGCAAACTATTGTTTAAATTTATAGATTCATTTCTGAATCTCTATGCCTTCCCATTGATCTCATTTATGTAATCTTATGCCATACCTTCCATTCGTTCTAGCACGTGGTTTTAATCCGAGTTCTGTTTCTGTCTGTAGAAGGATGAAAAGTGTTGCAGCAAGGACTCTGAGGGCCATGAGGTGTTGTGTGTGCGTGCCTATGGCTCTTCCTTTTTTACTCTTGGAATTAATATCAGGTACCCAATTTACATTTTTCTAATCTATTGCATTTTAATTGGGGGGATTTTCTCAAATCCGTTCCTGTGTTGCTATTCAGGAATGGCCGTTTTCTTCTTCAATCTTCACAAAACATAGTGGTTTCTTCAGCCTTAATAGAATGTGAAGAAGCTTTGAATCAGGGATCTATGACTGCAGCTGAGGTTTTCATAAGCCTGAGAAGCAAAAGTATATTACACCTATTTGCTTCAATCGGAAGGGTTTTAGGACTTGAGGTATATTTACCTGTTTTCTCTCCTTTGGACTGTCTTCAAGCATATTATTTGGGTTTCAGGATTCCCTTTAAAGTCTAAGACCTATGGATCATTGGGGATTCTTGCAGGTATATGAGCATGGATTCAATATAGTTAAAATACCCAAGGATGTTTCAAATGGTTCAGCTATGCTATTGATGGGATTTCCAGACTGTGGAAGCTCATACTTTCTGCTGATGCAACTTGATAAGGATTTTAAACCCTTGTTTAAGTTGTTAGAGACTCAGCCTGACCCATCTGGAACAGATAATTTATCTGGCGGTGACCTTAATCAGGTGTTGCGGATAAAAAAAATTGATATAGGGCAAATGCAGGTTCATGAGGATGAAATGAATTTAAGCCTGGTTGACTGGGGGAAATTACGTTCTGCTCTGCCCAATGCCATTGGCCCAAATCAAACATCTGGACATGAGTTCTTTTCTGATATTCGCCTTGAGAATTCCATACAGATTTCAAGAGGTCATCCATCAGGGTTTTCATCACTTGTTGACGAAGTGTTTGGACTTGAGAAAGGATCTTCAGCAGCTCCATTATCTGTTCAAAATATTTCTTCAACTGGGAATACATCACTTCCATCTCAATATGGATCTGTCCCCATGAATATCCATAGTTTAAAGGCTGGAAGCCCTTCACCAAAGTGGGAAGGAGGAATGCAGATAGCACAGGTTAATAATGTAACAAAAGCATCAGGGGCTACTAGTCTCTATAGTGGTTCATTGTTCTCATCTGGTAGTGTGAAGGGCCCAGTTCAGTCCAGTTCTGTCGGCTCCATACCAACAGGACAAGTAAGGAGCACTGCTGGGAAAAAGTTGTCTGCTTCCAAGTCTGAACAGGATTTGACCTCACCAAAGTCTCCGCATTCAGTTGACATTAGTTCCTCTGCTGCAATTGATGAAGAACAACTAAGAGTGTTGAATGACACTTCTAATGAGGGTTTGTCTGGAAGTCGATCATCTCGATTGTTGTCTCCTCCACGACCAACAGGCTCTCGAATGCCTAATTCCAGACCTAATGGATCTCAAGTTGATTCATTTAAGGCTGCTGGTTCATGTGCGACAACTCCCGTATGTAAGATACTTCCTTTCCATCTTAATCTTTTTCATGTAGAGTTTAGTCATACTGTTCTTTATTTATTTTTCACTAAGCAATATGTGACTGGACAAATGAACGCTTGCAGCCCAAACACTAGAATCCACAGTTAGTTATAGCACAGGAGAAGATGTCACCTCCAAAAATGATAAGAAATCCAGAAAGCGAACAGCTTCAGATATGTTGGCTTTGATTCCAACTCTTCAAGGTGTTGAAAACAACCCAGGAATCTGCAAGAGAAGAAAACTTTCAGATTCATCTGGTTGTCAACTGTCTTTGGCACAGGGTGCCATGTCTTCTGAGATGATACCCAAAACGGAAGGGTACAGTTATGGAAGTTTAATAGCTGAAGTGAATAAAGGGACTGTTCCGTCCAGCATTTACATTGTGGCTCTTCTTCATGTCGTCAGGCATTGTTCACTTTGCATTAAGCACGCTAGACTAACCAGTCAGATGGATGCATTAGACATCTCATATGTTGAAGAAGTTGGCTTGAGAAGTGGATCATCTAACATTTGGTTTCGACTTCCTCTTGCTAGAGGGGACTCATGGCAGCATATATGTTTGCGACTTGGAAGACCTGGTTGCATGTATTGGGATGTTAAAATAAATGATCAACACTTCAGGGATTTATGGGAGCTGCAGAAAGGGAGCAATAATACACCATGGGGTTCAGGTGTTCGAATTGCTAATACATCTGACATAGATTCACATATACATTATGATCCAGATGGTGTTGTTTTGAGTTATCAATCTGTCGAGGTAGATAGTATAAAGAAATTAGTGGCTGATATTCAAAGGCTTGCCAATGCAAGAACATTTGCTCTTGGCATGAGGAAATTACTTGGCGTAAGAGCAGAGGAGAAGTCAGATGACCTTGTTACTAGTACTGACAGCAAAACACCAAGTTCCAAGGTTTCTTCAGATACTGCTGACAAACTATCTGAGCAGATGAGAAGGGCGTTTAGAATTGAGGCAGTTGGATTGATGAGCTTGTGGTTTAGCTTTGGTTCAAGTGTCCTTGCTCGTTTTGTTGTTGAATGGGAATCTGGTAAAGAGGGTTGCACAATGCATGTATCTCCAGATCAACTTTGGCCTCATACCAAGGTTTGCTAGTTTCTCTTCAACTGATTGCTGCTATCCATTTCTTATTTTTTTTCTTTCATTGTTTTCATTCTGGCATCAGTGATAGACTTCTATTTCCCTGTTGCTTTTCAAAATTTTGATGAAACATTATATGCATGCCACATTATTATTCGGTCATGATTTTTGGCTTTGATCTGTTTTCACCATTTTTCTTTTTACTTAATTGTTCTTGGGCTTTCTCTCCTATCATGAGAATTAACATACATGATCCCGCCGAAGTATTGTTTCCCATTTCATATTTGTTCTGATTCTTTATAGTACCTTTTGGGTGAAATTTGTGTGGGACATTTTTTTTTTCTTTTTCAGCTGGCTATGCAATATAAACATGAAATCCGATGCATTAATTTTATTGTTATGGTTATTTCTGCTGATTGGTGCCATTTTTTCCTTTTGATATTTCAGTGGTGATAAGAAACCCGTTTCTTAATGTTGTCTTCAGTATAGATGTTCTAATATTTTTCCCTTGCTATGTTCCCAATATTTCTTGCCCTGTATATTTACTATACCAAATGCTTGTATTTCTGCGCAGTTTCTGGAAGACTTCATAAATGGAGCTGAAGTTTCATCACTTTTGGATTGCATTAGGCTGACTGCAGGGCCATTGCATGCCTTGGCAGCTGCAACCAGGCCAGCTAGAGCTGGTCCTGTTCCAGGGGTTGCAGCTGCTCTATCTTCTATTCCTAAACAGTCTGGTGGTTATATATCGTCACAGGGACTTCTGCTTGGGAATTCAACAACTAATGTTGGTCAGCCTACATCTGGTCCTGGGGCAAACACCGTCATGCCTACTGCAAGTGGTCTCACTAACCAGACCCTTTCAATGTTAGCTGCTGCTGGACGTGGTGGTCCGGGCATTGTTCCTAGTTCACTTTTGCCCATTGATGTCTCTGTTGTGCTGCGGGGTCCATATTGGATAAGAATCATGTACAGGAAACAGTTTGCAGTTGACATGCGCTGCTTTGCAGGAGATCAGGTGTGGTTGCAGCCTGCAACACCTCCTAAAGAGGGTCGTCTTTCAGGAGGGTCATTGCCGTGCCCCCAGTTTCGGCCTTTTATCATGGAACATGTTGCCCAGGAATTGAATGGATTGGATCCCAGTTTCACTGGACAACAGGCAGGTGGACTGTCAAATTCAAATAATCCAAACCCTGGTTCAGGATCCCAGATGATGGCTGCAAATGGAAACAGAATAAACCTGCCAATTTCTGCTGCAATGTCTAGAACAGGAAATCAAGTAGCTAGTTTAAACCGTGTGGGAAATGCTTTAGCAGGCTCTTCAAACTTGGCTTTGATGACATCACCTGTCTCTCTACGGAGGCCCCCTGGAGCAGTTGTCCCAGCACATGTCAGAGGCGAGCTTAACACAGCCATTATTGGCCTTGGTGACGATGGAGGATATGGAGGTGGTTGGGTTCCTCTCGTTGCTCTTAAGAAGGTTTTGAGGGGCATTCTCAAGTATCTTGGAGTGTTGTGGCTTTTTGCCCAATTACCTGATCTTTTGAAAGAGATACTGGGATCTATTTTGAAGGAAAATGAAGGTGCCCTTTTGAATTTGGACCCTGAGCAACCCGCCTTGCGTTTTTTTGTTGGGTAAGTATCTAGAATCCTTCTTCTGTTACCCCAGTTCTTATGTCTAGATTTTTTTTTTATTATTTGCACACTTCTCTGTCGTAATTTTTCATTTCTTCTTGATATATGGACTTTTGCTATATATTTACGAACTTGTCTGTTATATAATGTTTCAGTCCTGCTTGAAGGGGACATAGTTGCAGTTGTCATATTACGGGATTGGTTCTTGATTTTATTCCTCCTTTTATTTTTCAACATGTTCCTTGCTTCTGTTTGTTTTGTGGCTTTGTTACCTTGCGTGATTTAGCCTGATTAGGCACAATACATTCTTGGATTTTGGATTAGGATTTAATATAAGATGCCTTGATGCATTTTTTATTTCTTAATCTGAGCATGATACACGAAGTTGATTATTCCATGTTAGTTAATATTACGCATATTTATATTTGATGATTTATTATCTATACTTTGCAAAAAAGGGAAAAAGTTAACTACATTTTTGTTCATTTCAGTATTATGAGAGTTCAAATTTAACCCCCTTAATTTCTGTATGCATAATATCCCATGGTTTAATGAGTTGATGCAAAATATTCCCCCTGCCGATAAGCAGTTGGAAGTGGCTATTTTTTGCTATAGGGCATTTTGTCCCATGAAGCACCTAAACAAACACAGATACCGAGACATAATTAATGTCCAACTTATAGGACAGATGACACCACTTTTATGTGTGATTATATGTGTAACATGACAAAAATCTCAAACGAGAATTAAGATTTATAAAATTCATTCTGTAAAAATGAATTTGCTAGTTTTCAGGTTCTCTATAGCAACAGCTCAATAGAATTCGAAGAAACTACACCCTCTTTTAACTATTATATTTTTTGAAGGATTTTTATTTTTATTTAATTGTCATTTTCAAAATTTAAGACAACATTAATTACTCCTTGTTATCTATTCTTATTCTTTAATTCGTTTATTTATCGTGGTGTACTAATGAAATGGGTAAAATAGAAATCTCACATATACCTTATTAAAATCAGGAAAGTGTTTTGTATTTCTTGGTTTCTCCAAAATAACAGGAGTATCTCTTAATAGTTAAAATAACTAGTTAAGTCTTAGGGAAAGAAACCACAAAAAGGTGTATGGGCCTTACATTATTTATATTTTGTTTCCTTTTTTTTTTACTTTATTATTATAGTAGTATCCAGTAAGTGTTTAGTCAATAATAGGTGTCGGCTTACTTTACTCAAGTTCAAGCTGCTTCCCAGATGTGTCTGGGCTCAAAAAAGGATGACCCAGTTGAAGGTGTGGATGACGTGTTGTGTCCAAAAAGTATTGGACAAGTCTACACACTACAGAGATGTTGGTGTCAAAGTAGAATATATATAAGTGGGATGTTAACCTCATTTTACAAGTTAGTTTTGTAGGTTCAAGTTAATACTAATCTGTATTTTGAAAAATAACTAAGGTGCTACTCGTTCAATATTTCCGAGAGCGAGAAATCAAATCTAAAGCCATGTGCATGAAAACCAGTGTGATAGGGTCTTATTTGCTTATACGCTACAAATTACAGGGTAACGTATAAACAAGTAATATATGCATCTAAGACTAAAATTTTAACCAATCCTGAAAGGGAAAACAGTTTGAGTCTTTTCAGGTTCTTAAATATTTGGTATTCTTATTCTAGTTATTATGCACTAAACTGAAATGCTTTCTTTTCATCTTTCTGCAGAGGATATGTATTTGCGGTAAGTGTCCACAGAGTTCAGCTACTACTGCAGGTATTAAGTGTAAAACGATTTCACCAGCAGCAGCAACAACAACAGCAAAATTCAAATCCTGCACCAGAGGAATTAAGTCAATCTGAGATAAGTGAAATATGTGACTACTTCAGCCGTCGTGTGGCATCAGAACCCTATGATGCATCTCGTGTTGCTTCATTCATTACTATGCTCACTTTACCTGTATCAGTACTGAGAGAATTCTTGAAATTAATTGCTTGGAAAAAAGGATTATCGCAGACACAAGTTGGAGATGTTGTTTCTGCTCAAAAACCAAGAATTGAGTTGTGTCTTGAAAATCATTCTGGTTTAAACGCGGATGAGAACTCCGAGAGCTCATCTGCATTCAGGAGCAACATCCATTATGCTCGTCTTCATAATTCTGTTGATTTTGCGCTTACAGTTGTTCTTGATTCTTCTCACGTCCCTCATGTTAATGCTGCTGGTGGTGCTGCATGGTTGCCGTACTGTGTTTCAGTAAGATTGAGATATTCATTTGGTGAAAGTTCTAATGTATCATTTGTTGCCATGAATGGTAGCCATGGTGGTAGGGCCTGTTGGTTGCGTGTTGATGATTGGGAGAAATGCAAACAGAGGGTGGCACGAGCGGTGGAGGTTAATGGGAGCTCAGCAGCAGATATAAGTCAAGGTAGGTTGAAATTAGTTGCGGACAGTGTACAAAGAAATCTGCATATTTGCATTCAAGGGCTGAGAGATGGTAATGGGGTTACAGCCAGCTCTGGAGCAACGTGATTGTTTCGGTAGTATTAATAGCAGTCCTATCTACTCTGCATATATGTGTTGGGTTAGTGCTGTCAATAATGCATTTTGGTTTATATTGGTGCCATGCTGAGTTTAAGTATGCCCCACCATCCTAGCACGTTTCTTCTGCTCCGTAGGTTATGCAGTTCTATTGGAGATGAGCTTTGCTGTAATGGAGAATGTGCACAGGTGATTTTGATAAAATGAATTTTGATAGTCAAGCTTAGATTTGCGGGCACCAATTTTAGATTACTAACCAAATATATATAACGAGTATTCCAAGTTTCTCAGATAATCTAGGTTGTACAATATCTTTGCTGATAGTGTAATATCATGGCATAACTTTTTGGCTGGGGCGCTATTGTACAGATGACATCAAATGAATTAGTAAAGGAATTTTTTTACGCTTCCTCTCTATGACAATCAACACTTGCATGTTATTAGAACTTGCAGTCTATTTAATTTTGAGTTGATCTTGTCCTTGATGCTCTCATTCTCAACCGAAGTTTGCTTTAGTGTAATTTGCAATAACCTCATTTGCCAGGTTCCTAATTTTGTAATGTGTATCCTTGTGACCATTGAAATAGCTCAGGGACACTTGAATTTGTATAGGTTATTTGGAAAATACTAGTTTTAATTTGGAAAAAAAGTTGTATTTTTTTTTCTGTATTTAGAAATATTAAAAGTCTCGTGAAGAGAAGTTAGTTAAGATTCTACCCAAATTTGATTGAGGATTCAGTAATATATGTATTGTTTCACTACAATATAGGAAGATATTTATTTTTTGTTTGGGTGAGGAAGAATAAAAGTGACAAGATAATTTTTTTTAAGTGTTGCAAGGAATGAGAAAAAAAGTAATCATATTAGAAGAAATGAAGATAATATTCATTGACATTTTTTAATGCCCTTTTATTTCTTACTGAAATTTCTGAAATCCTAACTTTATATGAACGAAATTTTCAAAATTCAACTTATATATGGTGTATTTGTTAATTTGCATGGCTGAACCCATTTGGTCTATGTACCACTGTTTGAAAACATTAAAGTATTTAAATATCCAGAAAGTATAACTATTAAATGACAAAGTGTAATAGTGCCAAAGCATTTGTGATTGATTGTTACGTTAAATTGCCTAGAATTTCAACTCATACACGGGAAAGTGTTGTCACAATGGAATAAGGGATGAACAGTGTGATGCATTAAATCGAAAAATTCTTAAATTGAATCGTAACACAACCACTTAGTTATGTAATAATCCGCACTTCTGTCATTTCATGCACCGTGAGTTTGACATTAAGCGCATCAAGCACAAGCGAAAATTAGTTCATGATTTTGACGATGGAGATGAATCTAGTAATCGAGTTTTCATGTTAGTTAAGATTCCACCATGATCTTTAACTCGTCATGTCATGCATGCTCTTCGTTAGCATAAAGAAACGTTCAACGTGTTTTTCGTTAACATTTAAAATCCCAAGTTATCATGAAAACGAATGTGACCTATAGAATTATTTTCATGAATCAAAATGAAATTTTACTTGTATAGACAACAAATGAAACAAATGAAAGATTTGATCCCATTCCTCTAAACTGAACGTGGGGGAAGTAAAAGTACATTGACAGTGCGAATAATGTTACTCTAAAGGACACGGATTAACAAGGAAAGTGGAGTGAACAAATTTGAGCAATACCAACCAAAACTAGTACCCCTCTCATGATATCTTTTATTTGAAAGTTTGGTTGATGATTTAAACAACGAAACTCAAAATCCCAGAAATACTAAACTAACAGATCGTAAAGAAGAATAGTTTCTTTAAAGGCATAGTAATGTCATGGTGATGATTTGGTACCTACTTATCAGATCTAATCTACAATCTTATGCTGTCTCCTTAGAACTAGACAACTCATTGTCCAGCTTCTCCTGTTCACCAATGGCAATAGGTTTCTCAGAAGAGTCCTCTTCTGTGGAATCAGGTTCCTTCTTAAGCTCCGACTCAAATTCCTTTGCCGCCTATAATATTCACAAAAACACCATAACCAGCAATAAAATAAATGTACACAACACTTCACAAACATATCTTTAACCATTAAGTCAAACCCAGAATCCAAATAATTTTTCCTCTGTCCTCTTTCTTCATCACATTGTAATTTCCCCTTTCAAGTTCATTGAATTTGAGTTTGGCTTTAACAAGATCCAAAAATTAGCTAGCTAAAGAGTGATTGTTGTTTGCCTTATACACACACACAAACACATACCATTTCAGTCACTGTATCATTTGTGAAGGCAAATCTTCAACACACCAAGTCATGAGACCAGAATATCAAGTGTAAAAAATTAACAGATTTGAATATTCCAGATTAACAACACAACTACTAAGATAGTATAATTTGAATTTAAGTCTAATCAATCCCAAAATCTATTATAAGAATGCTACAATGTGAAATGATTGATTGTGAAAGAGAAGAAGGGGAAAACAATTACCTGCTGGAAGCTCTTCACAGTTTTGCCGATGCTTCGACCCACTTCCGGCAATTTCTTGGGCCCAAAAACCAGCGCTGCCACGCCGGCAATAACGACGAGTTCTGGCACGCCCAATCCGAAAAGAGCGTTGCAAGTTAAGCCTCTGTTTCTTCTTCTCCCACCATTAACGCTCACTATACTAACCCTTCCACCTCCTGAATTCAACAATTTCGGGTTTCCCAAACACAAAGATGAAGACGAACCCAACCCAATTGCGGCTTTTGGGATTGAACTCGAAAACCCAACGCAGCTCGTCATCCTCATCTCCATTTCTCTCTCTCTCTCTCTCCTCCTCTGTGGCTACGATTTTTGTTTATATTTTCCAAATTAGATAATAACCTAAAACCCTAATCAAGAAAAAAAAAAAACATTGACCACATGGTAATGCAAACAAACAAAACAACCTCTTCTTTACTTCCTTGTGTTGTGTCTATCCATCACGTGTTAAATTTTATTCACTGCAATGATCAATAAATTAAGTGAGCAGTCTCAACTACAAATTTTGGGGGCTGCTCTATAAAAAAATGGAGAAAATATTTGAGAGAGAATTAGAAATTTCTTTTCTGTGTTTTCATGGAGTTTTAAAAGCTGGCTGACGTACATTTCAGTTTCCACTCAAATCTAATTTTATTTTTTATTTTTTACCAAATTTTGTTTTTTCTTATATTCATTTCAGTGTTCCGTTTTCTAAACTGACATTATTAACGCGACTTTCAAATAATCATTGTTTTTAAAATTTTATGACACGATTTTGAATACTGTTTGTATTGATTTAATATGTTAAATTTGTTTCATTATATTCACGTTCGTACAAATTATAAAGGCCATACACACGTTGAAAATGGCATGAAAAATAAATTACTCAATAGAAAATTTAAGATAGAAACACTAAAGTTATATATAAAAAACAAATGTTGAAATGAATTCCAAATTCAAAATAATTTAAGGAGTTTTATTTTCGTTTGAATTGGCTGAAAATATATACATTATTTGTAGATAGTTAAGTTTCTCATTCCTTTATCATGTGTGTAGGAGGAAATTATTACACCAAGGATAAATAAAATTTGTAATTTATCTTGTATTTTGGACTATATTGAATAAAGTGATGATATAATAGATTTTATATTATCTATATAATTATGGTCTTTATTAATTTCTATGTAATACAATTCATTCTTTTTTCTTGTAAATTATAAATAATTCCATGTTGAGTTAATTAGTTTATATTATAAGAGGTTGAAATGATGTCATAAGTACAACCTAACCCTATAAGAACAAATTTTGAGAAACAAAATATAATAGAATACAAATAAAAAGAAATTAATTGGGAAAAATAAAATAAATAGGAAATAAAACTTAACATTAGATGTTTGATAAAATAAAAATAAGTAAGAAGATAATTGAAAGTTATGTAACTAGAGTGTTTCAATGAAAAATAAATTATTTAGATAATATAAAATCTATTATATCATCACTTTATTCAATATAGTCCAAAATACAAGATGAATTACTAATTTTATTTAGGATAATAATAATTTGACAATATTTTTTTAACAATATTTTAACACCGTTTATGTGTCATTTTATGATTGATTCGTGGTGTTTATAATTATTATTATTGATTAATTACAAAATAATACGTTAAAATGTTATAAAAAAATGTTGTAAAATTATGTTATCCTTTTATTCATCCTCTTTCGTTTAAAGAACAACTATGCTCCGTCCATCTTTCTCCCTCTCTCCGCCAAACACTGGTTAAAATTTAGTAACAGATTCAGAACCTTACAACCTCAAAAGTAGATACTATGTAATGATTGCATGTTTCACGAGTGGAATATATATATATATTGAACACATCGATAACATAATTTAGAGACGGCACAAAAAGGATGCATAACTAACAAGTTTCAAAGTGACGTCTTTTAGATTCTAACTAATAACACATGAACTGAATTCCCTTAAGATTTGCTATCATTTTCGATGAAAAATTTTAAAAATGTAGATTTTCTTTATATATAATGTTCAATTTTTTAATATTTATTCAATATAAGATTTAAATTCAAAATTTAAATTTTTAATACAAATAAGATTAGATGATTGATTATATTTGGCATATTTCATGCTAGCAAGATAACTGCAAAGGATAAACACTAATTTGGATAAGGCAACCTCTACCAAACACTTGACACTCTTGTGACCATGATGTCTTTAACTAATATATGTTACACATTAGGCATGTATTAAGATTTGAAAGGGTCCACATAAAATAGGAAAATAACAGTATGCATCCAATTGATTTACAAGAATTTAGTGTTACTTACAACTAGCAGAAACAAGAGCCTAGAATAGTTTCCTCATGAAACCATAATGTAATTTGGCTATGTTATTGCTCTCCACGTGAATCTTCATCACCACGAATCCGCTTCTGAAGATGTTCCAAGCTAGCAACTCTATGCAGGGAATTTCCTCCCCCACTTTTGTTCCAACCTACCACTTTCTGCTGCACACTTTTCACTGAAGAAATGCCTCCGAATCCATTCTTCGAACTCGCTTCACTAAGTTTATGATTTGTGTCTTCTTGCACAGGAACAGCACCACCACCTGATGTCTCAGAACGACTTTCATCAAACATTGCTATTTCCATTGATGACATCTCAGTCATTGCATGAAACATTGGATTCAACCCAGAAATTCTTTTCACTGTCTCTTCAGCCATCTTCACCTACAAAGCAAATCATCACCGTTAACCTTAACCTTAAACTCTATTTTTTAAATCATATAAGAGTGATTTGAAAATCATTGCAGCAAGGATTTACCTTAGCTCTTAACGTTTCAACATCAGCTTTCAATACTCTGTTGTCAACTGCAGCACTGTTGTATCTGTGGTTCACGTCAGTTAAGCGCTTTAACAAGGAAGAATTTTCACCTCTTAATTGGGAGACCTGAGATACAATATAAGGTCAGAATGTACATAACTCTTTGAGGAAATTATTACAGAAACATGCACACCTGTGTCTCCAGCTCACTTAAATGAGCCTGCTTTCTTCTCCTTGAGCGTCTAGCAGACTCCCTATTGGAAAGCATCCTAAAACACAATTTTGTTAAGAGTTTAAATCAAACAAGGTACAATAAATTCCATATTCAATAAGTACATTTTTCCCTTTGAAGAAACTAACATTTCAGACCTGAAGCATTAACGTTTTCTATGCTAAACATATATAGTCAATTACGAGACTCTTGTCTGTTACCTCCTTACTCGTTTTGCATCAGTTGTATTCATTTTTCCAGTCATGTTAATCTCTTCCTCCGCTTCCTCATCATCTGATTGCTCTCTTGATGATGCACTTAATGTTGGCCTCATTGCAACAGCAGGTTTCTTTTGCAGGGAAGGTGATGAGAATGAAATCCCAGTTGCTGCTTCGACATCTGTATTTTGTGATTTAGAACGATCATTTTCCAAAGGACCTTCCATGCTCTCATTCACACGTGCAAAAAAATCATAAATGCTTCCAAAATTATACATTAATTCAAACCTTTCAAGGTTCCAACTTCAGAAGGAACAGCTGCCTGTGATCCACTGTCAGGGAAAGTGGTCGGATTTTGAGATTTGACCAAAGATCCCTATTGCAAGCAGCAGAAGAAAAAAACATGAGATACCGATTCAATTTCCAACGACAAAGAGGTGACAGAAATAGATGATTAATACGGAATTACTCTGAGAAACAGAAAAACAGTACAAAATATAAGGTTGCTAGAGTGAAGGCATTACCTAAATGAAACCACAACATTTAAGACCATACGAAAAACATGGAATTTATGCAACAATTCAATTTGGGAGAAAGAATGGTTAATTAATCAATGAAGTTAACCACAGGTTCAAAGTTTGATTTGTAAAAGTTACATCCCGTGAGTACATAACAATTTTGGAATACCATGCTATCATATCCATGAAAAAAAGCTAGCTTTAAAAGATTGAACACAGATAAACATTAACAGCAGACGAAAATTTAGCAAAACTAATTCAACACTGATGTTTTACATGGTAAGAACACGAATCTATCCGACAAAACATTTACCGTTATTGGTAATCTGCGGATGAAATTGTGAAAAATAGAAAACATCGAAGAAAGCAAAAAGGTAAGATACCCGAGTCAAAGCGACAGCAGCACAAGCGAGGTTAAGCTTGGTTTTAAGAATGGATTGGTAATCGTGGGAATCGACATTTAGAGTTACAGGGATGTTCATGTTGATGTCGGGATCCTTTTTGGGTTTAACGTCGGAGGAAGAAGATGAAGAAGGAGAAACTGCTTCCTGAAGAAACTGCTGAAAGGCCCATTCCGATTCACTACGGTTCATCTTTGACTTTGACTTGCATGATTCCTTCTTCGCCGCCACCCAATATTGCTCCGATATTTCATCCACTGACAACACCCTTTCCATTCTCTCAAACTTTCAATTCCAGTAATCACATCATTCTACCAATGGACCTATCATAACACAAAATGCTTCTGTCAGACCTTCAATCTCATCCACACGAATAACCTCACGTTTTCTTGTTATTTAATATCCATGTCTGTTGGAATTCAATAACAATAATAATAATTATTATAATAATAATAGAAAAAAAATGAATTTGTGAGGTGGCATGGCACCCTCATCCATTAGGGTTGGTTGCTCTTCATTTCAGCATCATAATCCAATACATATCTTCTTCCTTTTCAACGCCCACCAACTTGTTCCTAGTTTCTACTTTTGGCACCAATCCATAATCTCGTCGCTAACTTTTCTTATTTTTAAAACTAAAATTCTTGCTGCTGTTTTCTTGTTTTTCTTCTTCTAACAATCCTCGTAAAATAACTGGAATGATTGTGACGTTATCAACCAGACCCAGTAAATTTTTACACGTATTTTATATCTATTTTTTTTATCAATACAAAATTAGCTTTTTTTAATGATTAAAATATTCCTAAAAATGAGTTTTCTTAAATGAAATCAATTGTGATAAAATAAATAAATAAAAAGATATTTTTATGTTGCTAAAGCGTGTTTATAATATTAGAGTTTTGAAAGAAGGAATATTTATTGACATAAGATGAGGTGTGAGTGAGTCACTGCGGATAGACACGACACAACTGTCTGTCTCTTTCGGGTAATCTTAGGTTGGATTTCCACTTTCTTCTTTCTTCTCTGGACATTTTTCCTCTCAATAATAAAAAATATTAACTGAAAAAAATTTCAATTGATATGATATTTATATTTTTCAATTTTATTGTTTTAGTGTTTTAACAATTTTCCTCTATCTTTAGGTACCACGTTACGTTATATCAATATACATTATGTTATTATTTGCATTTTAATCAGTATCATTAATTTATAGTAAATCAGATAAAGTAAACCACATAATAATATTACTTAAGAGTTTAATTCACTGAGTTGAACTTTGGATAGTTAGAATAGAAAGACTTCTTTACTTTGAATACATTATAAGTGTTATTATCTCTCAATACGTTTTTCTTATGATGGTGGGCATAAGTTAAAATGTTCTGTTTTTTTTTCCTATCTTGTAGTTCAATTTTTATTAATATCCTGTAATTATTTTTTGAAATAAAAAAAAATATTTGGTGCTAATTAGTCCTAAATAACTTTGGTTAATTGTTAAAAGTAGAATTTCTGTCAGATAGAAAGAGAAATTTATTTACTTTTCATTGACAAAATCCTTTTTGAATGTTTAGGAATATGGAAATGATTGGGCACGAAATCAGATCCACTTTTCTGGGTCTTGTTTGGGCCGGGCTTTAAATAATACACCAACCCAAATTGCTAAGCATACCACCTTCTGCTTATTTCAAATTCCGAGTTGAAATGTGTAAAAAAAGGTAATCCCAAGACTATGCAACTAAAGGTAAGATAGTAATGTAAGCAATTTTTTTTAACAGTCTTCTTCTTATTGACTAGGTGGATTTTACATGTAAGTTATTTTCAAAAAATTAAGATTCAAAATATGAATTGAGTATTAATTTTTATAGTAAAAGTAATATAATTTAATTTAAGTATTAAGTCCTTCTAAAATTTAGATATTTTTAATTATATTTTTACTAAAGTTTTTAGTCTATTGATTTGTATTTTTTTTTACTTGAGTCTTTATTGTTTAATTATTTTTAATTAAGTATTTGTCATTTAATCTTTATAATGTGATTCTCATCTTGAAGTGTTAATGTAAAACTATAAATGACTTTTGTTGTTTTAATTTAAAATCTAATAAGATAATCATATCATTCAATCATGTAATCATATGCATAATCTAAATTATTAATATCATTACAACTGTTGATATAGAGGAGAGTGGCTATCTTTGTTATTCAATACATTCTCAAATAATAAATTAAATTAACTAGAGACATCCAAAAGAAAAATATAACAATTTTAAGTACTTGTATTAAAAAGTAATAAAATTTTAGTTAAAAATACTAAAATTTATAAAAAGTTTAAAACTTAAATAAGTCAAATAATAATATTTACGTATATATAATTTTATTTTTAATTGCATTGATGAACTAATTTATATATTAATTTATTACCGGTGTATCATACCTAATTGCACACTCAAATTTATTTAATAGACTACATTTAAATAGACTAATAAAAAATAAAATTGTCTACTAAATATTCCCTAGTAAAATGTTGTAATGAATTAGCTATTATGAAAAATATTAATTATTAATTGTACTACCAAATAAACTTAACTAATTTTCAATAGTATTATAATTCATCTTTTATTATATTAATAATAATTTTTAAAAAGCTTATATAATATTAATATTTTTTTAGAAAGGTATAATCTATACATGTTCTTTCCTTTATTTATTTTCTAATTCGAATTCACAGCTTAGTTTCTAAACCTTAAAGATTTTATCTCCTAAAGAGTCAAGTCAAGATATTCCATTTTTTAATAAAAAATTATTTAAATAATGATAAAATAAAATTCATTTGTATTTATTTAACACATATTACAAGAATAAAATAATTATAAAATGATAATTTTTGTATTTTTTTTAAGAATGAAATAAATTTTTTAAAAATAATATAAAGTAAATATAAAAAAATTGTGTGTATTAAAACATTTAGAATCGAAAAAAAGTATGATTGACATAAACTATAAAAAAGTGGAAGCAGTTATTATTTGTTTGTTTAATATTTTTAAATAAGAGAAAAAGGAATGAAGGAAGGTGCACCATACATTCATACATACATGCATTCATTTATATTCAATTCACAGTCATAAACATTCTTTGTATTGTATTGTTTGGTTTTGCAATGATGATAAATGATTCTGTGTGAACAGTAACTACAACAAAGAATAAAAACAGAAAGAGGAACTTGCATCGCACACAACTCCAAACAACGAAAAGCGCGATTCCAACGTAGATTTGCTTTTTTCCGCTTTCGCGTTCTGTTTTTTCTTCTTAGTGACGTCGTAAGTACTTCCAACAATCATTTTGCGATCTCCTTCTATTCCAATCCAACTTAAACAAATCCTTTTCAAATTTCCAATTTCATCATAGTAATACTTACATACCCCATATTTGAATAAACCTTTTATTATAAATATTTATAAAATTTTAAAATGTTTTTTCTAAAACTTATTTTTATCCTAAGTTTAAATTAGTTTTAATTTATAACAATTTATTTATTTATTTTACCTTTTATGTATATTTATAAATATTTCATTTTAAATTATATATCTTTTTAATCTTTAAATTTAGATATAAAATTATAATTTATCGTTTTCAAATTTTAATATATTTTAATTCCTAAACAATAGATTTAGCTTTTTAACTTAACGTTTATTTATTTTTAAAGTTTAAAGAATAAAACATGAAATAAAATTAACTTCAGTTTCTTGTTAGAAATTAAAAATATATTTAATAATATTTAAATATTTATTTTAGTTTTGTAATTTTGAGTAAAATAAAACAGAAGGGTGAAATATCTTACAAAGAGTTTCCTATAACTGTGATTATTACTTTTTCTTCTTTAAATAATAAAACAATTAGTCTAAAATTAACGTTGATTGTTTCAATTTTTGACATTAATAATCCTTCCACAAATTCATTTACAAACGTTATTATTATTATTTTATTCTAATATTGAAAAATCTAAATGCTTTATTTGTTCAAAAAGAAAATTAGTTGGAAGTTTTCGTAACGAGATTTGAAATTTGTTTTGATTACTAAAACAAAATTTATTCTGATAGTAAGACTCATTTATTTATTATCATTTAAATTCGTATCAATTAATTTAATCTATAATTTATTGTATATGATGAATAATGTGGTTTCCAAAATCAAGAACATCAAATTGATTGGCGAATAATTCAACAAAAAAAAAAAAGGGACTAAGTACTTTTACGAGAATTGACTAATAACTATTTATTGACTAATTAACTTATTGATTTTTTTCACCTGAAACCTTTTAAGGTATAAACTTAAATTTAGTAATTGAGAAAAACAAAATACACACAAGTTACAGCACACACAAATAATATTATTATGGACTAAAAATTACAAGAGATATTTGTAAAAGATTAAATATGTTTTTTCTTTAATATTTAACATCAAATTCTGAAATTTTGATACATTTTAATTTTAAAAATAGATATATATAATTATTTTTATTGAATTATATTAATTTTTATTGAATTATATTAATTTTTTTATGTGTTAAATACGTTTTATATTAATATTTAAATTGTTTATACTATTTTACATATTTTTAACGTATTAGCACTTTTTTAGTTATTTACTCTGTTTTATATGATTCTAACATTTTGATATTTCAGTTGTTGTTTATACTTTCCAATGTTTTAGTTTTAATGTAAGCTGAGAAACATTTAAACTATTTACATTATTTTACATATTTCTAACATATTTTGAATTGTTTATACTATTTCACATCATTTCAATGTCACTTAAGAAAATGTGTTTGATATTTGAAAATAATTTAACATTAGATGAAAATGATTTCATGCATTTATTTATAAAATTTAAGAATCAAAATGTATTAGAATTTAACCAAAAAATCGTCAAAATTATAGAAATAAAAAACATTCTTAACTACTTGTAAATCATTGTTTAATTACATATATTTCCAATAAAGACTACATGTTTTACTCTCGAAAATATATATTTTAACATTTACAATATTAAATACTATCTACTAGTTTACTCAAGATTGAGCATAAATTATGTCTTTAAAAAACTTTTGTCTGCAAATAAAATTTAACATAGTTTCATCTTAAAAAATAATAAGTTGTCTAAAAATATGTCACTGTATGTTAAAAATATTAATATTTTCTAAATATTCATAGACAATAATAAATTATTTGAAATAATTTTCTCAATTTATTTATAGTGAAAGTTGGTATATTTATGTAAGACGTAGATAGAGTATTAGTCGTTATCGTTTAATAATTTAGTTTTGTTTTTAACATTTTAGCAAGAAAAAAACTTCTACATGTACAAACAATTTAGAGAAAAAAATTTTGAGATATTTTCTCTGACCCTCTCATTATTATTAGCAATTTTTTTTTAAATAGTACTTATAAATCATGAAAAATGACATGAGAGATATAACGTACTAAAATTTATAATTTTTAATAAATTTTGGTCAGTAGTGGAAAAAAAATGTCAAAAAATGATGTTTTGTCATTTCTATTATAGAAAATATAAATCTTTATTATGATCATAGTGATTCAAAACAATTTATTATTTTATTGAAATGAAAGTGTTTTTTCTTAAAATATAATATTACATTATTTTATTTATATTATTATAGCATTATTTAAAAATATAACACTGAATGTCAGTCATACAATAGTAGGACTAAGTTAAAATTAACAATTATTATTTTTTTATCCTTTAATTATGTTATTTAATATACAATCTCTTTTAAATTACTTTCTATGTTTTTTTAGCTGTCAACTATTTTAAAAAATTATTCTACATAACTGGGTTTAAAGTTTAAGATGACATTAATTACACAATGTTACTTTAATTTAAGTTTTGATTAATTTATACATGTGTATTTATTATGATAAGGGATATAATAAATGTTCTCGAATAACAATTTTGTTGTGATTAAGAAAACTTTTTCTATTTTTTTTTTGGCAAAATAATATTAAACAACACCTAAAAAGGAATGGACGAATGTCTCTTAGTCTTTATAATAAATATTAAAAATATATTAATATGCTTTTAATATTAAAAATCAAGAAACATTCGTCAAACTTAAATGCATGGAACTACAAAAAACATATTTTATTGATAAGAATGCTATTCTTTAATATTAATCAGGCATTCAATACTTTCCATAAATGTTTTTTTGTTTTACTTATTCTTTAACCGATGCATTAATTTTTATTAAAAAAGACTTACATATTTTTACTAAACAAATATTCGTTTTTCCTACAAGTACTCTTTGAAGGCAATCATATAAAAGCATAATCAATATATATATATATATATATATATATATATATATATATATATATATATATATATATATATATATATATATATATATATATATATATATATATTAAAAAAAAGAACTTTGAATTTGAATTTTGCGTTGAAGGAGAATATTTTTCTACTAATTGAAAATCTGTTGATGCTAAGTCTGTTTTTTTTAATTTATTTATTTTTAATAAATTTTTATATAATAACAAATAAATAAATGAAGAATAGATTTTAAGATATCAACATATTTAATTAAAGATTATATCATGGAAATTTAAAATTATAAGTATATAAGAATTTTTAAAAATAAAATAAAATATATGTACAATGGTTGGAGCTTGAATGATATATTGTAAAATTATTAAATAAGTGAATAATTTTGAAAAATTGTTAGAATATTTTAATAGTATAAGAGTATAATACCTTTTCATGTATAATAAAGTTATTGATTTTATAATAACTATTTTAAAATATTGGTATGCTGAGAGTGTTATCCGTGTAAAAATAATTATATTATTTTTCATTTAGATACGATGCTTAAAGATAATGATTACAAAACTCAACAAACTCATCATAAATGTTAGTATGCTTGTAATATAAGTGGATTATTTGTTCATAACTATTGGTATATCTATTTATAAATATTAACTATAACTATATTAAATAAAAAGTATATATTTAGTATTTAAAAAACAAGTAATAGATATATAATTTATGAAAATTTAATTGTCTTTCCATAGCCTCCAATGGATCTAATAGATAGGAAGCAGTGATACATGAGTGGCTCTGCCTTCACACAGTGGCACTCTCTTCTATATATAGCATTCACACCCACCACACACAACACATGTACTTCAAACCCATAACCATTCCTCTCTTCTTCTTCTTCTTCTCTCAATCCTTTTCACTTTCATTATCAGGTATTCTTCCTCTCAAATTCTTCAACCTTTAGCTTTTAATAATGGCTTATCACTCTCTTATATCTTTCATGTTATCCTTCTCTGCTTTTCTTTAATCTCATTACTTGCCACCTATTTTGGTACTAATATTTTCCAGAAGTTTTGTATCGGCGAGTTGATTTTTTTGCATGCACCCTTTAATTATTTTATTGTTTGTCATAATGCTGTTCCATTCCATGTGCCCTTGTGTGGGGTATGTGCTCTTTTAATATCTGTTGGTTGGTTTTCATCTCCCAAGGTTGTGTACCTGTTTCTCTGTCTGGTTCTTCCTTAAAAAAAGCAACTTGAATGATGAAATTGTTGTTTCTGGTAACGTTTTATGCGTTTCTGACTAATTCGTTCGTGTGGGGTGCAGCATGGGAAGTTCCGGAACCACCGACTATGGAGCATACACTTACCAAAACCTTGAGAGGGAACCTTACTGGCCCACTGAAAAGCTCAGAATTTCCATCACCGGGGCCGGTGGTTTCATTGCCTCACACATTGCACGCCGCCTCAAGACTGAGGGGCATTACATCATTGCTTCTGATTGGAAGAAAAATGAGCACATGACTGAAGACATGTTCTGCCATGAGTTCCACCTTGTTGATCTTAGGGTCATGGATAACTGTTTGACAGTTACCAAGGGTGTGGATCATGTTTTCAATCTTGCTGCTGATATGGGTGGAATGGGTTTCATCCAGTCAAATCACTCGGTCATTATGTACAACAACACCATGATCAGTTTCAACATGATTGAAGCTGCTAGGATCAATGGTGTTAAGAGGTCAGTGAATTTGAACAAACATGAGTTGTGCTGCTACTCTCCATTGCATAATTGTCTTTATCTGTGTCATGATTGAAGGTCTTTTGTTTTTGCTTTTCTTTTAGGTTTTTTTATGCTTCTAGTGCTTGTATCTACCCTGAATTTAAACAGTTGGAAACAAATGTGAGTTTGAAGGAGGCTGATGCCTGGCCTGCTGAGGTTTGTTGCTGACCCTTTAATTAGTTGTTCAAGTTATGCTGGTTATTCACTTGTATACTTAGGTCATCAAGGGCGTGTTTAATTTGTGACTTTTTTCAGCCACAAGATGCATATGGGCTAGAGAAGCTTGCTACTGAAGAGTTATGCAAGCATTATAACAAGGACTTTGGAATTGAGTGCCGCATTGGAAGATTCCATAACATATATGGTCCTTATGGGACATGGAAAGGTATGTTTTTGTTAACAATCCAAGTGTGAGTGTAAGTCTTATATTGGATAAAAATGATAAAATTGAACAATATATAAGGTAGAAGATCCATAAATCCATTATCTTAAGGTTTTTGGTTGAAGTAATGTCGTTCTCCTATGTGGTTTGGCTCAATACTTAGTGATGTTGTGTTTCTTGAGTGAACCTAGACCCATTAGTTCTTGATTGAATTGATAGTTTTTGTAGTTGTTGTCATGTCATATCTATAAGTCGACAAAGTAGTGTTTGACATTTTTGTATAGCTCTTTTGGATTTGAAAGTTTGTTGCTTTTTTGTTTGTAATCCAGGAGGAAGGGAGAAGGCTCCTGCAGCATTTTGTCGGAAGACTCTTACTTCCAAAGACCAATTTGAGATGTGGGGAGATGGATTGCAAACAAGATCCTTCACCTTTATTGATGAGTGTGTTGAAGGTGTACTCAGGTATGCCTTTGCTGATCTCACGGCTAATGACTGTTACATCTAAAATTATGTCTTCCAGGGTTTCTCATATTTTAAAATTTGAATTATGAGTACATCTTTTTGTTTTTATTGAATGCTGAGAAGGAATCCAGTAGTGTGCATTTGCCATTAATTACAAAATGTAAACAATTGTAAAATTTTTATGTTTATCCTGAAATTGCTAGTTCTGAAGATGTTTAAGATTTGCATAGACTGGGAAGAAATGTTAATGTCTCAATCAACAACATCTGCTGAATTGTAAATTTTCTATGTTTATCTTGAAATTGCTAGTTCTAAAGATGTTTAAGATTTGCATAGACTGGGAAGAAATGTTACTGTCTCAGTCAACAACATCTGCTGAATTTAATGGAAGCAATAGTGTTTGAAGTGACTTTACAAGAATTAAGATTTGCCTATTTGGTTGTACAGTGCTTGATTAAATCAAGCCTATATTACCTTCTTTTATGTCTTCTGCTGGCTAGTTCTAATTACTTGGTAAGATGGTTTAAATTACAATGCTGGTTCTTTGTTTTTTTGTTTGTGCTTAGATTGACAAAATCAGATTTCCGGGAGCCAGTAAATATTGGAAGTGATGAAATGGTGAGCATGAATGAGATGGCTGAGATTGTTCTTAGCTTTGAGAATAAGACTATACCAATACACCACATTCCTGGCCCAGAAGGTGTTAGAGGACGTAATTCAGACAACACATTAATTAAAGAAAAACTTGGTTGGGCTCCAACTATGAAATTGAAGGTATTATTGTCATTTTCCTCTCTTTGTATGTGGCTGTAAAATTATCTTATATCTTATAAATGTCCTACCAATTGTGAACATTATATCACATTTTAGTTCACATTCCAGTGTCTGATTAGTATGGAATTTGATGAGTAAGAATGTATGTTTTACTCAAAGTACCTGAATTCTGAATGCAGGATGGGCTGAGAATCACATACTTTTGGATCAAAGAGCAACTAGAGAAAGAGAAGGCATCTGGTGTTGATTTATCAGTGTATGGATCATCCAAAGTGGTGCAAACTCAGGCTCCTGTTCAACTGGGTTCTCTGAGGGCTGCAGATGGAAAAGAATAAAGCCACTGATGTATGAATTTCAGAATAAAATAATATCTGGTGTTGGAAGTGAAGGGTTAGTTTATGTTACTGTTTTACAGATATCTCTCAGATCAGCAGATCACATATAGTAGAGTGACTAAAACATTACTTAAATTTTTCAAGTGAGATCATGTTGGTATTAAGTAGAAATCTTTGGTCACATATTAGCTATTGTTGAAGTTAGTTTCATGTACTTGAGACAGATGCTGTTATGTAGCTAGCTTCTGTGATGTTAATAACTGCTGTTTAAGGTGTTGTTGTTCTATTGGAAATTTTAGTTTGTGTTGAAGTCTAAATTATATGATTTATAATCATGCATTTAATTGTATTCAATGTTTTTCTCTGATCAAGATATGAATTTAGTTTTATAATTTGTGCAGTCAAAGTTATTAATAATTCCTCTCATCTCAGAATAATAATAAATAATGATAAAAAATAAAATATTAAAACTAATTTTATCATCATTCATTTGTTTATATTGTCTAAAAGAATATACACTGGAAAAAACAATCAATACCCGCTTATTATACAAATATGTTAATATATATAAGTAATTATTTTACTCATTTATATGATTAAAAGCGTGATTTAATCAGTTAAACTTTATAAAATATTTAATAAAGTTTAGGGTTAAATATGTTTTTAGTCTCTAAACTATTGGTG
This sequence comes from Vigna angularis, assembly GCF_016808095.1. Taxonomy (NCBI): domain Eukaryota; kingdom Viridiplantae; phylum Streptophyta; class Magnoliopsida; order Fabales; family Fabaceae; genus Vigna; species Vigna angularis. The sequence continues at coordinate 26,748,731 of NC_068975.1, read as the reverse complement.
GTTTCTGGTTTTCGTCCCTCTTTCAAAGTAAGGTACGATTTGGTCCTTAATCTTTAAAAAACGTTCGTTTTAGTCGAAAAAACGAACGTTTTGAGGACTAAAACGAGGACTAAAAACAAAATTTTGAGGACTAAAACGAACGTTTTTTAAAGATTGAGGACCAAATCGTACCTTACTTTGAAAGAGGGACGAAAACCAGAAACGACCAATAGTTTAGGGACTAAAAACATATTTAACCCTAAAGTTTATATCTAAAAATATTACTTAATTATACAACATTCATATAATTATCTGTTTTCTTTTATATATATATATATATATATATATATATATATATATATATATATATATATAAATATTGGAATGACTCTTGTGGTTTGGTTTTTTACGGCTTTAGAAATTTTTTTTGGTTATTGTATAGTTTAGTTAAATATTATGACTATTCATATTATTATAATTAGTAAAAACATGTGTGTCTGTTCAATTTTTTTATGTAATTAAAAACAATAAAATTATAATTATTAAAATGAATATAAATTTATAATTTTATTATAAATAGTTTTTATTTATTTTATGAATAATGCTTTATCAAAAGTGGTTAAATTTAAAAAAAAAATCAAACTAAACAAAACGGTTAAATTTAAAGAAAAAACCATTACTTAAAGATAAAAATAAAAACAGTTATTTATTAAAGGATAAAATAAAAAAAAATGTATACCAATTCAATCTTCTTTATAAATAGATAATGAACAGTTAAATTTTTTACATCTTGTTAATACTGAAAGTTAATTTGTTTATTTAGTAAAAAAAATTATTATTCTTTCTTACTAATTTATTTTTGTTTGATAATATACAAAAATCAATACATGGAAAGAAACTAATTAATATAAAAGTGTATATTAAAAAATAAAAAAAAAACATTTTTCCTTATTAATTATCTTTTTATAATAGCCATGAGTTATTTCTTTTCTACTATTCTCTCTTAATCATTTATTCTTGCGTGATAAAATAAAAATCGATAAATGGGAAAAAACTAATTAATATAAAACTACTATAAAATATTTTTTATGGAATATTAATTATATGTTGCAATTTTTAAGTTAAAACATCATAAATATGATGGTGAAATTTAAGATCTGACAGACAAGATTTAGAAAACACTTTGACTTTAATTTTTTTATGGTAAGAATTTGAATTGATGTTTTGTGTGGTGAAATACGGAATTTTGAATCAATGGAAGATGAGTATTAGCTGAAAAGGATACAAAGGAAGACTGGGTCATTCTCGACGTGGGCTTTGTATTGTTATTACTATGTTTAGTGGTTATGAAACTTTGTAACTAAAAACTAACCCTTGTGCTTTGAAATGTAAGAAAACCAAAGTAGTCAACATTTTGTGATGTTGGAAATGACTAATATGTGAGAGGCAACATCAGTCGGTAACGTGAAACACAAGAACCCTAAAATTACTTTTTAGTTTTCATTTTGTCTGTAGCTATAAATTTGTATGTACTAACTCCTCTTTTTCTTTTCACTCCTCTTCCTCTTTCTTCCATGACTTAGCCAGACCCAATTCATTGGATTTTATTTTAAATATCTTCTTTCATATTTTATTTACTTTAATTAAGTTTAACCTCTGTTATTAATATTATATTTCTTATTTTTATTTTGATAAGGACAAGTATGATTCCCAAAAATTCTGTTCATACAATGTAAAGTTAGACATTCAAACAATTTTAAAACATTAACTTTTCTATTTTTAATTAAATTGAGAAGAATAACTTATAAATGATGACATTTTTTAAATAATTAAAGACACTTTTATAAAATATACAATTTATTCAAGAGATTGATTTTTACACAAAAGATTTAAGTGGAACTTTTAACTTTGATTTAGACAAAATTTAGATTGAATATGATGTGTTATCGATGTTTTTCATTTCTAATAAGAATGACAGTTTTATTTTAATAATTCTGCACGATAAAATAGTTCGTTAAATATTAACGTATGATAAATTAGTAAAGTGAGATTTCGCATTTAATTGGAGAACAAATCTAAGTATTGTTTTTTTTTGGTGAAAAAGTTGTAGGTTGTATCTTATATATACAAGTATAATACTTTATTTTTCTCTCTCCATTTACAGACAAAAAAAGTATCCTCCCCTTCAAACCAAAGAAGAAAATCGATCCTCCCATTCTCTCTCTGAACTAAGTAATGTTTTAATATTGACTTACCTAAATTTAAAATCATACACCAATGGAATAATTTCGAAAGAAAATTACCCGGATCGGTTAAAAGGGCCATGAGCATGCTATTAAGGCAACCCCACAATTCACATTAAGTATAATTCAGTATACAGTATACATATATATATTATATATAGCTGAAGTTTGGGTGCCATAGGGGAGAAGGAGAAGGGGAGCGAATCCCAAATGTTCTGTAATGAAGCAAAGTTTCAAATATAACATGAAATGTGGTCCATTAACTCTACTCTTCTTCAATATATGACAAGTCCTGTTGCACAGGGTTAGCCTCAAGTTGCTCTGCGAATTTTTGGAGTATATCCTTCACAAGTTTTCCCAACTCTTCTTTATCTAATTCGGTACCATCTTTTTCTTTTGTTACTATATCATCAAAGACAGCGTCATAAAGAAGAACAGCTGCCACCTCAGCTTGAACTAGCGGTAGACCCAATTCCTTTGCGTTTTTCTCTAGGTAGCTCCTTATTATTTCTGTGCTCCTTAAGCCATCCCTTCCATCCACTCTTTCCCGAAATACCTTCTCCACTACAGTGTTCAATTCCTGTTCATTGGCTAATAGCTGCAGCATTGGCCACGATAAAAGTTGATAAATAAGACTGTGCTAGTGGGGAAACAGGTACACGCTTTAATGTGCTTTTATGTATTTCAATGATGATGATTTCTTTTTTATAAACTAAAAGGATGATCAACCTTCAATTTGAAAAATGTAGAAAGCATGGTGAAGAATATATACATAAAAAAAAATTAAAACATGGGATTTTGAAATAATATATGAAAGTACCTTTCTTAGCTTAGAGCCATTAACTACTTGAATATTCCGGATAACAACAACATTCTCTTTCGAAAGTTCCTCCTCTAGATCTTGCATTACAGACTGCAGAAGCTGTGCAAACTGTGCCTGACCCAATTTTTCTTCTCCATCCGCCCCATGCTTTCTCAATAAATCATTTAGCTTTGGAAATTCTGCTCATTTATGCTCAAAAGGTCAGTTTTGTTCCACACCATGTATATATATGGTGACAAACGTATTAAACAAATCCTAGATATCATAATAACAGCACATGTTATGCCCAGTTTCAAACAATGGAAAATATACTTCACAATTTTCTTTAAATGGATATAAATGTGTGCATTCCAACACTTTTTCTACGATAAATAGAACCATAATCTAAGAATTCTAAAGCCAAAGGACAGACATACCTACTACCAATCAAGCTAAATTCTACATTGGCAAATGGAAGATAAGACATTAACACAGATAACAATCATCTTCACAAGTACAAAATGTCAAAACCAAGTTGCATAACATGTGGTCTGTGAGGAAGTGCAAGCCTCCTTAATTGAGGCCAAAAAATAGAACTGCAGAAGTCAGTATCCGATTATAAAAATCCAAAGGATCAGTCTTTTTTTATTTGGTCTAAAGAAATGAAATGCTATACACTTTCAGAATTCATCACATCAACCATTCTAAAAGTCTGTTACTGTGTGATGCAAACTCTGGAAACAATGAACTCGGCCAGTTCTAAGCAGAGGTAGAAGAAATATATACATGCCCAAGGGGACTAATCATGGCAAACTAAAATCTCTAAGCTTTTCCTAGACATTATATTTCGTAACCTTATGCCAGTTGGAGGATTTCCTTCTGAAAATTGCAACTTCAAGAAGAAAAATGTTCTCGCACTTCAAAAAAGAACCAGATTGACATGTATAATCATGATTCTTGCCTTTATCAATCTAACATAAAGCGGATCATAGTAATTCTTAGGAGCATAAGAAAAAAGTGCGGAACCCAGATAGAGCTGAAACTGATTGCTCATGCAAGGAAAAAAGTTCCATGAATAAAACATGTTACATCTTTGATTTCGATATGTCTAAATTAATAACCGGAATTTGATATATATCTTTCACTAAGAGGACAGGGCAAAAAGAGCATAATAATCAAGAGGAAAGAGGATTCAATGAAGTATCTTATACTTTACATCTCACAGTTAAGGGTAAAAAAAACAATCATATCATTGATAATAATGGCAATTTGAGATGAACATACAAAATTACAATGCAAAATAGTTTTAAGGTACTACAAGTATAGTTGATTCCCCGGAAGTCAAAAACCGAAGTAAAGAGCAAAACGAACAAAATCCAAACTAAAAAGTAATATTAACCTGAGAAAGGAGGAACACCCATCTCAGCTCCCATCTGGACAAGAGCGTTCCGAATTTCACTCTTGCTGATTTTCCCCTCATCTTCATCATCTAATTCGGTAAATAGACTTTCTGCTAACATGGCGAAGTCGTCCTCATCCTTTAACAACAAACGTAGAGTACTACCATCCAAGATTGACACAACAAGAGGATTTTCTGCAAGCAGACAAATGTAAAACAGAATTCGTTTTCATATAAGAATTTTCAGAACCGATTGTTTCTCGTAAAAAAACAACACGAAACTAATCCACGAGTTCAGTGCAATAACAGTATTATCCAAGTCAAGTTTCAGTCAAATTCGATCAAACAGGGAACCCAATATTTTTCCTGCTTGGCGGCATTATTTTCTCTACACTCGACCTATTTCAGTCTTTCCAGCAAACAAAAACCAAAAAACACAATAACAACAGGGGGAGATCTACACAATCGCGCACGAGAATTAGTGAAGAAAATAAGAAGACTGTGATTTCAACCGAACAAAATAACAAAATCAATTCAGACATACTCCACAGAATGCAAAAAGAAAATAAGCATCAAAGCCACGGATCAGATTTCGAGATTAGAGAACTAATATCATAATACTAAAAATCACGCACTCAATCGATCATCAGCCAGTAAAGGAACCATTTAACGTCCAGAGAGAAAACGGTTAATCTTAACAATTAGTATTTTGTTTATTGTTTTTTCACTTTTCAGCGCGAGTAGGTCGATCGCACGCTCAATTTACCTACAGTGCGTGAGCAGAAGAAGATAACAAACCTTTTAGTTCATCGGCGACAGCGGTGATGTAGTCTCGGAGAACATCGGATGCCTTATCGGAGGCGTACACAGCGGAGCGGAAGGCGTCGGCGTCAGCGTCAGGTGTACGGAGGCGCGTGAGAGCAGAGGCTTTGAGAGAATCGGGTAATGAGAGACGAAAGAGGGAAGAAGAGGCGCGGGAATGAGCAATGTCGATTATCTGAGCGCCGGTGAATGAACCGTCGCCTAAGGACAGATCGAGACCTGTGAGTTGCGTTCCGTCCAGTACCTGCAACGTTGGGTCTGACATTTTCGACTCTTTGTTTGGAGTGAAGAATACTTCAACTGTTTGCTGCTACGCGTTATTGTGTCTTTCTCTCAAATCAAATAGTATCAACCCTTTTCCACCTAACTACACTTCAAAATCAAATTCTATACTTTTACATTTTCCTACCTTAGGAAAATTATGCCTTTTAATAAATAATCCATGCATCAGTAACGTTAAAGAGAGTTAAGAAAATAAATATTAAACGTAAAACTTACTTATTTAATATATATTATCATAATTAATATAAAAAATAAAAGCTAATTTTTGTTAAATAATTTAGCTTTCTATATTTTCTTTAAAATTCCATCAGAGTCCATCGATTTCTTGATATTATATTTTACATTTTTATAAAGTTTTCATAAAAGTTGTCAAATGCTTTTAGGACAATGACTATGCTTATTTTTCGTAAGACACTCGAATGAGTAAGGAAACAATATTAAATAAATTTTTAATCCATTCTATTTTTTTTCTAGCATTTTTTTTTTCAATTTTAGTCCTACTTTTACAAAGTATACAATTTTGATAAAATCTTTAACCTTTCATTTATCTATCTATTTATTTCACAATGACACTTTAAATAAAAATATTAAATGTAGAATCTAATTAAATTAAAATATAAGTAATAAGCGTGTATGAACTTAAGGATTGAACTAAAATTATAGATTTTTTTTAAGATGTGAAGACTAGAATAATTGAAGTCAAAATCGTGATTCAGAAATGAAAAGACAATAATATTAGTATTATTTAGTTCAAAAGGTTTTATTTTTTTTATAGAGTCAAAATAATATTATTCAATTTGATTATATATTTGGGACTTGCATTCCACCAGTTATACGTGTTTCAACTGAACTAGAAAACAGGCATATATTTAATTTCTTAATTAAAACAGTGACATAAGAATCGTGTTTACTTGTCATAAGACGTTTTTCTATCTGTATCAACTCATCTCAATTTTTAAGTGTCCAATACTTCGAAGAAGAAAATATCTGAATCAACTCGTTACAAATGCGTAATGACTATAAAGTTAAAGAAAACGTTGAATATACATTTGCAATTAACTATCATAAATATTCCGTTTTCCGTGCAATAAAGGAGTTGTAAGTGTAACTCACCTTTCTAGATCAGACTATCCCAAAATGACATTTAAATTAGTGGTACTTTTTATATAAAACTTAAACAATGTTTTATGTTTGTTTTTTTTTCTGTTGTTTTATTTTAAGTGATTTGTCGTAATTAGAAGTGGAGTTTTATTTTGAAATCCATATTAATATTTAAAGGAAATTTTAATTATGAATATTTTTGAAATAAAATTTTAATTCTATTAAGAAACTTCTATTAAACTACAATAATTATTTCTATAGGTAGCATCACTTGTTCTTGTAATAAATAGAATTAAGTCTAAGTATAACTGAGTCATACACTTGTTCTTGTAATAAATAGAATTAAGTCTAAGTATAACTGAGTCATAGATAAGATGAACCAACATATAATATATGCCCTTTAAATTGTCATCATTCTAATTCCACAATAACTTAACATATAAAAATCACATTTGATCTATTATGTAAAGCAATAAAAATTATCAACCGTATATTAAGATATTAGGACACTTTATTACTATAAAAGACATTTCACAACACTCAGTATTAGATATCTTTCAAAATACATCAATAGTTAATTCATCAAAAATATCACTAGTAAAATGAACTTGTATTACTTTATTATTAAAATATGATTTAGTGCACTTATTTTAAAGAGTTGAATATAACATTATTATATTTTGTACATTTGTCATATATTTCATATTTCACAACTTAATAACTTTATATATATATAATATCATTTATCACAATTTAATTACATTAACTTTTATATAAATATACACTCAAATAGTGAATTCGTCGTAACAATTTTAGAAAAGTGACAATTAGTTTGCTCCCTTCTTCACCTAAATTTTACATGAATATTCAATATTTAGTAGAAAGAGAATCAACTAAAGAGAATTATAAAGAAAATCATAACTAATTATATTGATTAAGCTATATCATTTCAGTAAGTAGCTAAATTTAGAATCAAGCTTAAACCTAAAAACCTCTCTGTTGTTTGAGTAACAACTATTTATTTGAACAATGGGAGTTTCAAAAGAAAAATTATTTTGATATTTCTTTAGCTTAAACTTGAAGCGAAGTTTTTTTTATGAGTTTTATCACTTGAACAACCAATTAGACAGTTTTATGCATGCAACAATTTTCACCACTTAACAGTTACATCGACTTGTCGAGATGAGTACCAGAGTCAGACTAACTCAGTAGCCCAAAGTCAAGCCTGCCTAAGTCAACACATCTCAAAGTAAGATTTGTCTAAGCCAACAACATGAAGCAAAAGCATGCCTAAGTCGACAATTCTCACATCACAAGGCATGCTCAAGTCTAAATTCACGACCAAAAGTTAAGAAACAACATTAAGCTCAACACGGTCAAAGACGACCACTCACAACTCGTCTAAACAATCAATTCACTTTCAAACAAAAAGTCAGCTACAACTCGATCAAAGTGTCAGTTACAAGCATTCCTCATATACTAATCAAACTTTCGAGTTTATAAGACTTATGTATATACCCAACCGAACAAATATGCTAAGTGACGTGGTCCAACAAGACTCATTTAGCTTTAGTGAGCTAAAATGGTTAAAGGATATTATGAGATATATTCGTTATGCAAATATTCATATATTAATAGTATAAGTGACCAAATTTTAGTATTTTGAATACTTCATGATATTACTTAATATCATATATTTACATAATATTTGGTATATTAGGTAAGACTCACATTATTATTATTATTATTATTATTTTACTAATTATCATATATATGGTAAGTCATTATATTTATTCTTGTTATACGATATTTTTTTCGATATTATCTCTTTTTACCACATAAACCATAAGGTTTAAAAACCCCATAAATACACATGGTATTTGAGAAGAAATACACACTCTTAAATACTTATTCTCTCTTACTAAAAAGATCGAACTTTCATTATTGACTTGAACATCATAAAGTCTTTTGGAGGTGGATCTACTTCATGTGTTCCATTTCTCAAGACACGGATGAGAGGAGATTTATCTTAACAATGTCACTCGAAGGACTTAAGATTGAACATTGACGCCTTAAGCTGATAACGAGGTTCTAAGACGAACCATTGATATCTTAAGTCCTTCGTTATGGATAACATCATTCTCCTTAAATTTCAATTGAGGGTTTATGTTCTTATCATGTCTAATAGTTTTACGTCACTTATAAATCAATGTTCATAAGTTTAACTACTCATTTCTGATTCTCCAATACACTAAATTAGACGATCTAATGTCACTCTGGGAACACATAAACCATAATTTTTATTTTCCCTTTATTTCTCTTAGTTTTTTATCTATCATCTTTTTGTCTTACGTTTTACCAAAAATATATTTGTCTAAACTAGAATCAACAAGTGGATAAAGATTACCGTTTTAAGTGGAGGAAAATCCGTTTTAAGCGGAAAATAAATGGAAATCATTATCCATTTTAGAGTAGTAACACGTAGCAGTCCTTAAGTCTCAGCGCTAAAGTCCTTATCGTAATTAATTTCCTTCAGTATGAAATCAAAATCAGCTCAAAATCTTCTCTGCAACTACCAAGCCTCGTTCGATAACATTAAACGCAAATTTAAATAGGGAAACACGAATTTTAGTGAGCAGGAACATGAACCAAAACGCTAGGACTGACTTTCAATATTGCTGCAAAATTCAGGATGTAGAAAGATGATTGCGCCATCGAAGACAACGTATAGAAACAAAACATGCATGCTTTAACACTTTATTTTTGGTGACTTACTCATACCATTTGAAGTTGAGTCAATGGTTTTGGGTCTCTAACGAAGGAAAAGTCTTGAGTATCATAAACTTTGTTGTGGTTGAGATTCTCAAACTTGGCATTGTCAGCATTATTCAAAGCGAAAGCCTCTTCTCCATGCATTGCCTTGTCACCCATTTGCAGCGCATCGGTGTGAAGTCTGAGAGGTACCAAGATCCCCACCAGCAAGCAAATCAAGCTTGTAGTAACGAAGTTGAAGATGATGACGAAAACTATGGCTCCGATTTGGATGCCCATTTGTCTTAAACCCGCTCCAGTTGCACCGTTCTTGAGGCCATAGGCCAGGCCAATGTATTTTTCCCAATCGGGGACCATGTAGAAGAGACGGCAGAGTTTAGGGACGGCGAAGAGGCCGGTGAGGATTCCGCCGAGAGCACCGGCGACGGCGTGGGTGTGGAACACCGCCATGGGGTCGTCGATTTGTCTCAAGAAGGGTACCTTGTTATGGAGGATCATCATTGTGTACCAGGGAACGCTTCCTGAGATCAAACCCATCAAGATCGCTGCCCAACCCTGCACAACTCCTGTTGCATTTCACGCATGTTGGTGGATGTTTGAAGAAAGAACAACATGGGAAAAAGGAAGCGTGTGTGCGTGTACCTGCAGCAGGTGTGATGCAAACGAGGCCGGTGATCATGCCTTGTATGGCGCCAAACACGGTGGGCTTACCAAAGTAGAAAGTGTCAAGTAGAACCCACACCATGATGCTAGCGGCGGCACACACGTGTGTGTTAAGGACGGCCAGAGAAGCCACCGTGCTCACCACGAACGGACCACCACCGTTGAACCCACTCCAACCCATCCAAAGCAGGCCGGCGCCGGCGAGCCCTACAATCATGTTGTTTGATGGAAACCTTTCTCTCTCCTTCTCACATCTTGGACCCACCTATTCAACAACCCTAGAATACCTTAGTCTTAGTATCTTCCTCATAAAAAATGGAAATTTCAAAAAGTTATGATTTTTAAATAAACTGGGAGATGGAGAAAGATGAGTGAGGAAATGCAGACCCACCCAATAAGCTGCAGTATAACCGGCAACTCCGGCAGAGAGGTGAATGACATATCCACCGGAGAAATCAATAACTCCAAGCTTCGCCAACCATCCTTCGGGGCACCAGATGCTAAACGCAGTGACCGTGTACGAAAAAGTAACCCAAAGAGGAACAAACAGCATCCACGCAAGGATGTTCATTCTCCCGAGCAACGCCCCAGCTATGAGGATCAAAGTAATCGCCGCGAACACGCCCTGAAAAACCACCATGGTAGCGGTGGGAAAGAGCCCCAGAAACGCTTTCCCCAGAAGAAACTCCTGGTCCAGCGCCACCCCTGGTTTCCCCAAGAAGAACAGCATTTTCTCACCGAATGACATGCGGAAACCCCACGCAACCCAGCAGAGAAGAACCGCCGCGAAGGCGTAGAAGGCCATGAAAGCGGAGTTAATGGCCCATGTTTTTTTGACGAGGCTTCCGTAGAGAATAACCAGCCCTGGAATGCTTTGTAGACCCACCACCGTCGCTGCCATTAACTGCCACGCATTGTCTCCTTTGTTTAACCATTCTGGGCTCGCTTCGTCTGGCAAAAGGTTCGGAGGAAACTCCATGGATGACCCTCCGCCAAGGTTCTATGATACTCAAGTTATTTGTTGAAGGTTTTATAGAATGATCAATTTGTTTGGGAATGTATACTGTAAACAATAATCTCATTACTTTGTTCTTTTATTTACTTGGATCAGATGAGAGTGTGAGACATCACAAAGCCGGCTTTTTTGGTTGACAAGGAAAAATATTTTTTCTTTATTCATTCTTTCATCTTATATACGTCGCGGCATGCAGATCACGACGACGTATGTCCATCAGAAACCGGTCGCAAACAATTATATTGTAAACTGCATTTTTAGAATCACATTTTTCTTCAGAGATTAGAAATAACTGATCATAATTTAACGGAGAAAACAAAAGAACAGACGAAAAAAAGAGGAAGAGGACAAATGGAATAAAGAGAGAGAACAAACAGTGAGAAGTGCTCGTAGCAGGGTTTTGGTTCGATCTTATACTGAAAAATCATTTAAATCAAATATAAAAACCAAATATTTCGTTTCGATTTAATATAAAATTTAAATCAAATTAAATCAATAATGTTATACAGTTTGGTTTATAATTTTTTCTTTTGTAAAATTGATAAATATTTTTTAATAGAAAAATATCAAATAAAAAATTGTTATTACTTTTTTCTATTTATTATGCTCATATTTTCCATTTTATTTCTCTTATCTACAAGACAAATTATATAATATTATAATTTCTTTTAAGGAACGCAATATCATAAATAAAAGCTACATTTTCGTGTTTTGCCATACAGCTCAAACCCTTATAGCTGTAAAAGTCATACTTGTAAGTTTAATACACGAGAAACTCTAAATTTAGTTTAATTAAGTTTTAACTCTCTCCTAAATTTAAATATTTTTTAATTGAGACTTGTTTTTGTCAAATTTTGTTTAATTTTTCAGTTAAGTGAGTGACAAAAATGTTATTTTGTTTCGTTATCTTTTTTATTAATCTGTATATATTAAAAATTATGTAAGTTGATATTTATTAACTTATATAGACAAATAAATAAGATGATAAGATGCGAAAATTGCCATACTATCCAATTAATAAAATATTTAAATGAAAAATATAAAAATTGAGTACTTAATAAAATAAAAATAAAATAATGAAAATTGAATTGAAAATATCTAAATTTAGAAGGAAATTGAAATTTAATTAAGTTGTATAATGATCCAACTTATAATGTTAATACCTAGCAAGCCTCAACTCTTTAAAAATATAACCATGAATCTAAAATGGAAATTATTAGTTTGTAATAACTACCATACCCCAACTCCTCACTCAAGATCCTAACTTGTTAGTTTATTATCCAATAAAACCTTAACTATTTTGTTCTCAAAACATTAAACTTAATTACAAGTTTAAAACAAAATATTTTCTCTTTAATTTTCAAATATAGTTTAATACCAAAAAGAGCGAAAGAAATTGAAATTAAGGATACAATGTGCAAGAGACATATAATAGAGAAGAATCGAAATACTTTAATGTAGGATAAAAAATGACTAATGTCTTAGAAAACATAATGACCAATCACAATATATTACATAAATTGTTGTAAAAAAATTGTAAACAAAAATTGTTAAAAAGACACATAAATTTAGCTTATCATGTTGTGATGCTATTAGTATCGACTTAATTGATTTTAATACAACGTGAAAGACACGCTATTCAATTACTGAATAAAAATCAAAGTCAATTGTTGGAATGTATCTGCATAATTATATTAATCAAAACCTATATCTAGCCTCATATTAAAATTGTTCAATTCAATAATTATTTCAATAAATAAATATCAAGTTAATAATATTTTATTTGTTTAAAATAACTAAAAAGAACACATACAGTTAATTAAGGACAAGCCTCTACATCAAAATTTGACATATTTTTAAAATATCCGTTCATTATTCAAATAATATGTTTATTAATTAAAAAAATCTATCTTTTTAATTACAATAAAACACATTACAATTTTCAAGTCTAGAACTTGCCTATTTTATTTTTATACACGATCAGTTTTTTCTTAAGACTTTATAAATTTTGTATAACCAAATTTAGAAATTGATATTTTTTTAACTTTTAAAATAATTTAAACTCATGTTTCGATAATATTTAATTTCTTATTTAACAACTAAAATGACAAAACCAAAAAATTGAAAAAAGAAATAAATTTAAGTTTTTTTATGAGAGAAGGTCTAATAATAACCAAATTTTTGAAAAAATATTTAAAAAAGAAACAAAAATAGCATACAAAATCTATGATTTTTGTAGTTATAAACATGCCTCGAAATCTCAACTTTCCTTGTGCTCTGCTCGGTACTTTTCTCTTCCATCATTCGCCTTTATGCTTCTGTATCTTTACTCATTATTACCATATTCTTCTTTGTCTACACAGTGTGGTCGGAACGTTGGCTTCCAGAAGAGGGACGGGGCCGTCATCCAGGCAGATCATACCGACGCAGACAGCCGGGACCTTGGGAGAGTAGGTCATTGACAGTGAGGTCATGCCTTCCTCTCTCGTCGAAATTGCGTCCATTTTTGGTGTCGTTAAATAAGTTGAAAAGACTCATCCCAGGGTTGCATATCTCTGTATGTTTCTTTCTTCACTTTTCACTTCTCATTTTCATCTCTATTTCATCAATTTCATTTTAAGGATTTTTTGTATTGGAATTGAAATTATATTAACTTGGGTTTGTCAGGCTGCTATAGCCAGACAGAAACATGGTAAATTGTCTTTTCTCACAACTATGGTTTATGCTTCAAATTTGATATTTTTATATACTTCTTTTGGAATTTACAATACATGCAAACAAAACTTAATAGTGCTAAATGATCTATAACATTATTTTCAAGCATCAAGAAAAGGATGGAGAAAGATATTGATGAAGTTGGAAAGATTGCTCATGGTGTCAAAACAAAGATTGAGGCAGAAATGTATTGATCTATTGGCTGAATATTGTTTTATTGGATGTCAATTTGCTGTAAAATTTCAGACAAGTATGAAACTTATTTGATCATGAATTGTTTTATGCAGTCAAACTATTCCCGCAGTAGAGATCAGAAAATCAGAAGTTGGGAAGACCTTAAAGTCAATGGTCACCAATTGAAGATCTTTTAGGAGAAACCGCCACTGGATCAGAAAATAGCACACTGATTTTCACTTAAGATTTCTTTTTCCTTATCTCTTTTTACTTTTTGTTTTTGTTTTTAATTTTTTTTGTACTTTTTGCGGAATAATTTTTTTGTTTTTAATTTTTTTTTGTACTTTTTGCTGAATAATTGTCTGCTGGTAGCCCACTTCTCTCTTTCACTTTTTTTTTTCTGTTCCCACTGTTGTGTTATGTGTTTTTGTATGACAAAAATTTGGCAATTTTTTTTTTCTATTTCTGTTTTTAGCTTCTGTTTCAGTTGTGAAAATGTGTATGTTTGAAAAATAATTATGTCTTAGTATTTTGTTTAGTTTTTTTAGTAGTTCTAGGTAGTTTTGTTTCACTCTTTGCTTACTTTTTGCGGACTGACATGATGAAAGTTGTGTTTCGTTTAGTTTGAGATTGCTGAGTGTGTCATTAGATCTAAATTTGAGTAGATGATTTCAAGCGGTCTTTTCTTGCATTTTGATTCAAATGAGTTAAGTAGTTTTTCATGATAGAGAAGTAGCATTTCAGTTTTGACAAATATCAACCTTGAGAGATTTTGAGCTTTAATTTTTCATTTTTGTGTGATTGCATGCATGGAGAGTTACATTTCAGAATTTGCACTGATTCTTTTTGGTTTGCTTGACCTTGGATGCACTCTAGATATGATCTAGGCCCTTTTTGTTCCGGTCACTTAGCCAAAAATGACTCACCCTGATATTTTGCCATTGCACCTGATTCTTTGACCTTGAATTGATCTTTCCAGTTTAATTACCCTGTTACAAGCCAAGAGATCTGAAAAACCATGAATTACCTATCTTGTGAGTATAAGAAGGTCAAGGTGCATAATGAATTTTAAGTGTGCAGTGCAGTTGGTGATTCGAAAAAGAAAAGAAGAAAAAAGCAAAATTGGTTGAGTATTAAAACAATGTCTGTAATGACTTAAAAAGAAAAAAAAAATGAGGAAAAGAAAAAGTGGTTTGAATCATAAAAAAGAAAAAAATGAGGAAAGAAAAAGATGTGAGAGAAAGCTGAATTTAAAGAAGAGTTGGTGACATAATTACTTGAGCTGAAAATGCACTTGAATTTCATGCTGCCACCTTGCTTTTCTCATTCTCTCATGTTCATAGCTTTGAATTCCTTTTATGAAACCTAACCCCAACCTGATCACATTACAAGCTGAGATGAAGTCCTAGTGATTTGGAGTGTGCCTTGGATTAAGTAATGCTAGTTAGAAGCTTTTCAAATTCATGAACTGTGCTTTTTCATGTTTTGTGGAGTGATATATACAAGCCTATACACATTGAGCGGTTGAGTGAAAACACTTTTCTTGTGAGGTTAAATCTGAGATGCTGTTGATCTTGATTGTTTCCTACTTTATTTTGATTGAATTAATATGTATTTTTTGACTTGCTGGTTTTCATGAAACTTGAATTTGGAGGGTTGATGGCCATGTAGCAGATTTAAGCTAAAGTAATAGAACTGAGTTGTGCAGATTTGTAAATAGTAGTGAATTGTGATAGTTTGTTTAAAATTGTGTTTGCCCCGTCCAGGGTAGTGTTCTAAGTGTGGGGTGTGTTAACATTCCATTTTTTCTCCTTAACAACGAGAGGTTGTTGTCCTAGAATAATGGTCAAAACATGGGAGGGATAGAGATAGCGAAAAAAATTTACTTGTTTGAGTTGGGTGGAGTGGATATGATCTTAGGAGTAGAATGGCTGGCCAAGTTAGGGGAGATCACCGTGAACTGGGTGAGTTGACTATGTCGTTTAAACAAGGAGGGGATAAAGTGGTTATCAAGGGATCCTACATTGGCGAAGAGGCTGGTTGAACCCAAGGCACTACTGAAAATGAATGTAGTAGAAACCTGGGCCCTGGTATGGAGTTTGGAGCACCAGGAACAGGGCGAGAGGACAAGGGAGGACTGGAGCTAACTGGGAAGCAAAAGGAGGAGCTGGAGCAAATTTTAGAGGACCATGCTTAGATCTTTTGTTAACCCAAGGGGCTGCCTCCTGACAAAGACAGAGTGCACCAAATCACGCTGAAAGAAGGTATCGATCCGGTGAATGTTCGACCATATAGATATCCCCATTTGATGAAAGGGGAAATTGAGAGGCAAGTGGCGGAAATGTTGAGGGCAGGAATCATTAGGCCGAGTACTAGTCCTTATTCGAGCCCAGTAATACGAAGAAAAAAGATGGAAGCTGGAGGTTCTGTGTGGACTATAGGGCTTTGAATAGGACTACTGTTCTTGATAAGTTTCCTATTCCGATCATAGAGGAATTATTGGATGAATTAAGAGGGGCAAAGTATTTTTCGAAGGTGGAATTAAAGGCGGGGTACCATCAAATTAGGATGGGGATGAGGATATACACCAGACAGCTTTTCGAACTCACCAAGGTCACTATGAGTTCTTGGTGATGCCTTTTGGTCTCACCAATGCCCCGACAATGTTTCAGAGTGTCATGAACAGCTTGCTGCAGCCATTTATGAGGAGGTTTGTCTTGGTATTTTTTGATGATATCCTCATCTACAGCCGGAATTGGGAAGACTATGTACAACATGTGGGTCAAATTCTGAGTGTGTTGAGGCAGAACAGATAAGTAGCTAATAAGAAGAAATGTGAGTTTGGCAAGGGGAGATAAGATACTTGGGTCACTTAATATCCGCAAGGGGCATGGAGATGGACCTAGAGGGCAGTGATGGAGTTGAAGGAACCCAAGATGCTGAAGGCGCTGAGAGGATTTTTAGGTCTTACGGGTTACTACAGACGTTTCGTGAGAGACTATGGGAAAGTAGCAAGACCCTTGACAGAATTGTTAAAGAAGGGGCAATTTAAGCGGTTGGATAGGGCTAAAGAGGCAATGGACATATTGAAGGAATTGATCACCATTGCACCAGTGCTTGCTCTGTCAGGCTTTGAGCAGCCCATCCATGTAGGGTATGACACATCCGGGGAGGAGTAGGGGCGGTTTTAACGCAAGGAAAAAAACCCATTGCATTTTTCAGTAGAGCTAAGTCCATATATGAGAAGGAACTCATGGCATTGGTCATGGTAATACAATATTGGAGACCTACCTGTTGGGACAGAAATTCTTTGTTCACACTGATCAAAGAAGTCTCAGATACTTACTAGAACAAAGAATAACCACCCAAGACAAGAAGGAGAGGGAAAAAGAATTAAGGGTGGTGCGACCCTATTGGCGAGACTTTGAAGAAGTCTTGCGGGGAGTAGAGGAAGATGAAGATTTGATGAAGATCAGGAAAGAAATTAGAAAAGATCCTGATGCCCACCCAGCCTACACTCTTGAACATGATCGGTTGCGTCATAAGGGAAGGCTAGTTCTGTCAGCAAAGTCAGCTTGGATACCAAAGATCTTAGCTGAGTTTCATTCAACTAATACAGGGGGCACTCTGGGGTGTACCATACCTATCGTCGAGTTGCCCAGTCCCTCTTTTGGATAGGAATGAAGCAGACGGTGACTGATTTTGTAGCAAGGTGTTTGACATGCCAACAACACAAATATTTAGTGTCCTCTCCCAAGGGTTGTTGCAACCCTTACCCATACCTCACGCTGTCTGGGAGGAAGTGAGTATGGACTTCATTGTAAAGTTGCCGAAATCACAAGGGTCTGATGCAGTGTTGGTTGTGGTGGACCGCCTCAGTAAGTATGGTCATTTCCTGCCCTTGAAACACCCTTACTCAGCGCGTACGGTTGCAGAAGTTTTTGTTAAGTAGGTGATAAGGTTGCATTAGGTGCCAATATCCATTGTTAGTGACCATGACCCCCTTTTCTTGGGTGTGTTTTGGAGGGATATCTTTAAAATACAAGGAACGCAGTTGAAGATGAGCACGCCTGAATCGGATGGGCAGACGGAAGTGCTAAATAGAATACTGGAAGGCTACCTGAGGTGTTTCTGTTCTGAGCAACCAAAACACTGGAGTATAGTACTTCCTTGGCTGAGTATTGGTACAATACTAGCTATCAAATTGCACTCCTTTTGACACTGGAGTATAGAAAAAGAAGAGTTGGTGACAAAATTACTTGAGCTGAAGGCGGAGATGAGATGAATTTCATGCTGCCACCTTACTTTGCTCATGCTCACAGGTTATAGCTTTGAATTCCTTTTCTGAAACCTATCCCCAACCTGACCACATTACAAGTTGAGATGAAGTCCTAGTGATTTGGAGTGTGCCTTGGATTAAGTGATGCTAGTTAAAAGCTTTTCAAATTCATCAACGGTGCTTTTTCATGTTTTGCTGAGTGATATATACAAGCCTATATACATTGAGTGGTTGAGTACCAATACTTTTCTTGTGAGGTTAAATCTGACATGTTGTTGATCTTGATTGTTTCCCACTTTATTTTGATTGAATTACTATGTATTTTTGATTTGTTGGCTTTCATGAAACTTGAATTTGGAGGGTTGATGGCCATTTGGCAGATTTAAGCTAGAGTAATACAACTCGGTTGTGCAGATTTGTAAATAAAAGTGAGTTGTGATAGTTTGTTTAGAATTGTGTCAGTTTTGTTTGCCCCAGTCCAAGAGGATAGTTAACTAACCTAGTTAACTAACCTAGTTAACTAACCTAGTTAACTAATCTAGTTAACTAACCTAGTTAACTAACCTAGTATACTAACCTAGTTAACTAACTAACCTAGTTAACTATCTTAGTTAACTATCCTAGTTAACTAACCCTAAACCATAACCATAAACACTCCCCTTACCCTAAACCCTAAACACTAGTCCTAAACCCTAACCTAAACCATTATTTAAACGTTAAACCCTAATAATAACTCTAAACCCTAATCATAACTCTGACCCTAAACAATAAACCCTAACTCTAATCCTAAACATAAACCATAAACCCTAACCCTAACCCTGAAACATAAGCCTTAGTTAACTAACCATAGCCATAAACCATAATGTGGCCAGAGATGTGGAGGAGGCCAATAAGAATACAGGAACGAATGGAGGAGCAACCCATAAGAGTAGTCAGACATGGGAAGGTGTTAAGGAGGAGCAGGAACGGTTGCCAGGTCTGAATCTTTCAGGCGAGGCTAGGGTAGACAGGGTACAACAGACAGCGTGAGCTCCATAAAGAAGGAGGGAAGGATGGTCACGGTGGCATCCAAAACAGGGAGTAATATGATAGGAGACACTCGCGGCAAAGGGGTAAAAAACCTGCCTTACCCTGAATACATCAATAGAAGAGAGGAGGGGAGGTGTTTTCATTGTGGAGGGCCTTACAGCCCAGGCCATGGGTGCCCGAAATCTTTGTTCTTCTCTTACCTTAAATTTGGAATCATTCTTTGAATTCTTCGTTTTTTTACAATTTCTTTAGTTATTTCCTTTTCAATTCACAACTAGAACTGAAACGCAAGGACTTTGCTTTTCTATCCTATAGAAATTGATAATAATAACGAGGCCTTTTGAGATAGAAAAGATTTGTTATTTCAGATATATGGTTAGTTCATAGAAAATTAGTTCATCTATAATATCATATCACATATACATAGGTTTCTTCTATGCTGTAAAGTATGTGTGTGATAATTATGGTTGAAGACGAAGAAGAAGGTGAAGGGGAATAAGCAGAGGAAATGGAACAACAACCAATGGAACTACCATCGTTCTCAGCAGGCGGGCTCACTACACCCAAAACGATGAAGCTACAAGGCTGGGTAAAAGGGAGGAAGTATGCTTAGGCGATGGACAAAGGAAGTGATAGACAGTGGCGCCAGCCACAATTTCATAGCTTGTGGAGGACATGGGGTTACCGGTGAAGGAGACACAGTCACATGGAATGTGCCTAGGCGATTGACAAAGGAAGAAGACACAAGGCTGTTGCAATGAGGTTTCGGTAAGGCTAGACGAAGTAGAGATCAAACATAAGTTTTGTCTCTTTGAGTTAGAAGGGATGACCTCATTCTGGGAGTAGCCTAGCTAGCCACGTTGGGGGAGGTTACGATCAACTAGGGCGACTTGACAATGGGGTTTAAACAGGGCAATGAGACAGTAGTGATCAGAGGAGGCCCAACTTTGACAAGGAAGGTGGTAGCCCCAAAAGCCTTGTTGAGGATGAAAGAGATCGAAGATGTGACTTTGGTCTGGAGCTTGAGTCAAACAAATTTGGAAGAAGGGGAAGAGGAAGGAAAGTAGCTGACGCAAGGCCTGAGGGAGGACTTTAAGCAGGTTCTGGCTAAGTTTGAGAACATTTTCAAGGAGCCCAAGGGTCTTCATTCTCCTAGAAATTTGGTGCACAAGATACCCATTGAGGAGGATTAAATCCAGTGAATGTTAGACCAGTACCCTCACTTGACGAAGGAGAAGATCGAAAAGTAGGTAGCAGAGATGTTGAAGACAAGAATCATATGGCCCAGTAATAGCCTGTAATCCAGCCCTGTGATATTGGTAAATAAGAGGGATGGAAGTTGGTGTTTTTGTACCGAACAAATTTTCAATTCCGATGATTGAAGAGTTGAGGGTGTCAAGTATTTTTCGATGGTGGATTTCAGAGTCACCAAATATGCATGGGAGAAGAGGATATAAAAAAAAGCCTTTAGTTCAAAATTTCAACCAATTTCAACAAATTTCCAAGGTTATCTACTAATTCGAAATTAAATTGCAACCACAAAAGAAATTCAAAATTTCAGTTCTTGCACTCTGTCGATTTGTGGAGTCGAGGTTAATAGTCTTTTGATTTTCGTTTGTACAACTCCTTGCATAGGTTATCGTTTATCATTCACTTTGTTCGGTATGTTGGGAGGTTACCTTTAGAAGGTAATTTGATGTCAAAGTAAAAAATGCATATTAAATGTAACCAACCTACCACAATATCTCAAACCTTTATTTATAGATTTTGGAATGGATTTTGGATTAGTGTCGGCCTAATTACAGCACAACTAGTATTGAACATGCTTTGACTTAAGCTAATCTCCATGAATCTTAATTCTTATCTTAATTCTTGTTTAGGGTCGACTGTTCAGTTGATTAGCGATGAGGTGGAAAACGTGGCATGTTAGGGATTCGTACAACTGGTGAAATGAAGGGTCGTGAAGCGTGAGCTGTCAGATCTTCCTTATTTTGACAATCATGATTTGTTACTGGGAGTGTCCATTTTGTCTATAAATAGAGGTGGGGCTCAATGTAATTTCACCATTGTTCTTTATTCTCCTTACAAGAATTGGACGTTTCATACTTCTTTTCTCAAAGGTAATAATGTCAAGTTCTGCTTTCTTTGTAAGAGGAGTCAGTGGGGAGGGGAGGTCGGGAGTATGTCGATAACGATTCAAAGTCTTCTGTGTCATCGATCGGGTCTTCCTTCTTCGCATCAACCAAGCAAGTTGAAGTCAGGTGACTCAAAGGTAATAATGTCAAGCGTTCTACTTTTTTTGTAAGAGGAGTTGGTGGGGAGGGGAGGTCGGGAGTATGTCGATAACGATTCAAAGTCTTCTGTGTCATCGATCGGGTCTTCCTTCTTCGCATCAACCAAGCAAGGGTTGGAGTCAGGTGACGCAGCGACGAATATAAATATGAATAATGTCGTTGATACAAATGCGGGTGAGGTGGTTGCAATTGAAGTTGATGCAACGTGGGAGTGGACACGGTCTTGCGCATTGGTCCCGTCCTTCAAACTTGTCGTGTACAAGAAAAATGAGTGGGTCTTTCACGGCAAGGAGGGTTATACATTGGATTTCTTCTACGTGTATTCTACTTTGTTCAAGGATATGGCAGTTCGATTGTCCTTCGACGAATTTCAAATGGGCATTTTGAGGGAGCTGAACGTGATATGGAAAGCCTTGGATGTCACTCTCACACTACTTTGTTTTCTATTATTTTTTCGGACCCAGCATCACCCTAATAGGGTCTGGGTATCCCTTATATCGAAAAAAGGGAAGTGGTTGTTCACATTGTTCAACGTTTCCTTTAAGGGATTTAAGACCAATTATTTGAAAACAGTAATAAAGGATGTACATCGAAGTACTATTTGGATAATGGCTGACCGAAATTTCCATTGTATTGGACCGAACACCCAAAGAAAGAAATTGACTTCATGGGCGAAGTCTGCGATTACGCCCGAAGAGCTAGAGACAGCCAGTTCAATCGATTAGTTACCCCGCCGCCTTTCCTCACGAGAATTGATTAACCACATCGATTTTGATGTGCTCTATAATAGTCTTTGATAAACTTTTAATTATTTTGTGTTATAACTATCGTTTTTAACTTAATTAAATTTTATATCTTATTTCAAATATCACGACCTCCTACAACATCGTTAACACTAGCGCCTTCGCTATTTTTGCCGCTCAAGACAAGGTGGCCAACAAGCTCCACCTTCAAAGAAAAGGGCAGCATAGGAATTGCGACCCGCATGCCTGGGCCTGCTCCCTATGTTCCTGAACCGACCCCATTACAATCGTCTCTTCATTTGTCCATGATAAAGGGAAAAGAAAGTCCCACAAGGAGAAGTCCTCCTCTTCTCAGAAAAGGAGCAAGGAGTCTCCACGATCAAGACCCTTTTTGATCGACCATTTTGACTCAGTCATCCATGTGGCCAGGAAGGCCAACTTCAATCTCTCCAATGTTGACCGGTCATACTTTAAAGCAATGACCATGGAAGAGGCCATAGATGCGACATTTGAACTCAATGTTCAAGCGGGCATTTGCATGGTAATGGCCTCTTCATGATGGTCGACCGTCAAACAAGTTTTTGGATACCCCATACACATTAATGAAACTTAGAATTTGCTTGTCCATTATTCTCATCTTCCCTTACCTTTATTGTTTTTATTCATTGAACGCTCGCTCGTAACTTAGTGTCACTTTTATTAACTTGTTGCGGAAATTATTTAATTAAAACTATTTCAGTATAAAAGTTGGGACCGAAATATGAACCTAGTGAGTCGCGTCCTCTCCTCCTAAGATGCCTTTATCTTCACGTCCTTTTCTTAGTCAGCACGTTTCATGGAGAATGGGGTGGGTACCTGCGAAGGCATTCCAACGCTCAAGTCAGAAAAAAGGGAATTGTAGAACTCTTTCAGTTCAATAATTGAAGAAAATCATAAATCTCTCCTCCTGAAAAAACGTACCTTTTTCTCTTTTCTGTTTTTCATATTTAAAATGATAAAATAAACCGTTTACCTAAAAATCCGGTTGGTTACAGAAGTTGACCATCTGGAAAATACAACCGTTAGGTCGTGTTTGATACTGGGTCAGTTAATCCCGTGATTTGTGGCCCTAACTATTTGATCTTTTGTTTATTAAGATTTAATATGTTCAACTTGACTAAATTTAACCAGATGTATTTGCTTCGACAACTGATTAGTGTAATCGATACATACGATCGCTATATTACGACCGCAATATATCTCGGCCTCTTAATGGTCGTTCGGGTTACCAGTCGACCGTTGGTGAGCTTAGGCTACACGTCCCCTTAAAGGTCGTTCGTGTTCTTGAATTGTCGTGACATCGCTCGACAACTATTTATTGCCATCGACACATGCGATCGCTATATTACGATCGCAATATATCTCGGCTTCTTAATGGTCGTCCGGTTACCAGTCGACCGTTGGTGGGCTTAGGCATCCTATGATACATGCCCCCGAGTCCGAGTAAACGACCGCCGGTTTTGCGTGCGAGGTTACTACAGGACGTTGAGTATACAAGTTATTGGGCCAGTGTTACGCACTGTTTTGGCGGAGAAAAGGTTAGAGTTTCCCGCTTCTGGGGGAAGCGAAAAGACATGAAATTAGAGCCGTTAGATCGAGTTAATCTTACGGCGTATGATGCTGTGGCACTCTTGGCTTCTTCAATACGAAGGGGAAGGTGGAAAGGTGTGATACGTTTTACCATAATCAAAAGCATTCTCTTCCTTCTGGCGATAGTTCTTGCTTGGCTTATCAGTCGATTCTGCTTCCGTACGAACTTGCCAGGTAAATCCTTAATCTTTTTTGTGTTCTAGTGTGGTTTTTTACCGATAATGGAAGAAAAGGGGCAGAATGTCCTGGTTGGCGCACCGGGATCGTCATCTTTGACGGAACAGCATGAAATCACCACCATTCTAAGTGGTGAGAGTGCTTTCTGTTACAGAGGCGTGGTGAGTGAAGGTCCTGAAGTTCTTGCTGAGCCCACGACTAGTGGTGGTGGTTATGACTGGGCTTCGCGTGAGGCAAGTGAACTCCGTAGTGTGTTTAGAAGTAGAGTAGTGCTAGCAGATTGGGTAGAGAACAGTTGTATCTTGAGAACCCTAGATTATAGGTCGTGTGTTAAGTTGGTGGCCTATCGTGAGGATGAGAGAGTTTTCCATGGAAGAGAAAACGCCACCAACGATTTTTTCTACTGCTACTCTCCGCCGTTTTACGATCTGTATCTGTGATTGCCGTTGACAACCTTCCAAATGGTAGTACTAAAAACCCTAAACGTGGCCCCTACACAACTGCATCCCAATAGTTGGGGGTATATGCAGGCGTTTGTTGTCGTCTACCAAGCCTTGGCGATTAAGCCTACTGTGGCATTGTTTTTGCGTTTCTTTAGGTGTCGCCCGGTTGCTAAGAGGGGTTGGGTATCCTTAATTTCGGAACCGGGTGATGCTCTCCTGGAGCTCTATTTGCAGTCGTATAGGGGTTTTAAAGAAAAGTTTTTTAAAGTGTCGATCCTTGAGTCAGGACGAGCGTACTTTTTTGATGAGGATGGAAATCCGAAGTTTCCTCTATATTGGACACAGGATCCATTGAAGTTCACTTCGTGAGACGAGGATAAGATGACGATCGAAGAGTTGGAGGCCTTGAATGTGTTGACGGCATTGTCACGCCCCTTTTCTTTCCGTCGGCTCATAAATTGTCTTGAGCATGATGATTTCGGCTCGAGGGTATTCGGTATGTTTTTCTTATTGTTATTTGTGTATGCTATTGGATTGTTGTTGACTATGTTGGAGGGATTCTGTGTTTGGCAGAGATAATGGGGAGAAAAGGATCAGTCCGCAATTGGTTTCATGCATTCGACACTGGCAACGACACTGGCAAGGCGAGTGCTGGACGTTCAGGAACCCCTTCCAAACCCGTTCAAGTCCTCCCGAGCGTGCGGGTGGTGTCGTGTGACGAAGTAGTGGCTGTTGAGGAGCAGCCATTGGTAAGGAAACGGAAAGGCAAAATGGTCGACGCCACTGGAGGCGTGCCAAAAAGAATGAAGGAGACCGCAGAGGAGACAGATCGTCCCTTTCCGAAGGGCCTGTGGGATCCTTCTTTCAACTTGAGCCATAAAATGGATTTTAACTTGGATGATGCCGAGAAGAAGGTGGTGGAGAGCATGACCGAACAGCAGATGGCTGACGACTTGCTAGAGATGGCGAGTCGAATAGCTATGGCGGCTTGGCACATGGCGTACGCTTCTGATAGAGGCGTCCTGAGGGCTGAGTTGGAGAAGTCGCGGACGTAACTGAAAGAGATAGCGGACGCACATGCCGCCTGTGAACAAAGGCAAAGGCAATCGGAACAGTTGTTACGTGAAGGACAGGCATTACTTAACTCTACTCGGGCAGCCGGCTCTGCCTTGAAGAAAGAGAGGGATGAGCTACGACTAGCACACGATCAGATGACATCCGAATTGGCACAACTAAGAAAGATTGTAGTTGCAGTGACCCAAGAAAGAGATGGCGCGATTAAGGAGAGGGATGAATTGATTGCCGCGGCCGCTGAAGATCGAGAGGAAAGAGAAGAAATGCGCGAAGCGATAATGGTGGAGCATACGAGAGGCTTTAAGAAGGCGCTAAGGCAGGTCGCGCATCTTCTCCAAGTGTCGACTGAGGGAGTGGCATTTGACGTGGGTAAAGATGTATATGAGGGTCAGATGCTGCCTCTAGCGGAGGTTCCGGAAGACGCTTTCCTGGAAGCTGAAGATGGTGTCGAGCATGCGACGGTCGCTACGGAAGGTCCTAATGAAATGGCCGCTGAGGAGGAGCCAAGCGTTGGGGCGGTGGAAGAAGCTGTTGTCGGATCTCCAAATGTTGTAATAGATTAAGTTTTTTGAATTTGGATGTAATGATGAACTTGGTTTGTGTTTTGGCATGAATTTGCGATGACTTTTGAACATTTGTGAAGATGAAATAGATGACTTTGAACTTTTGAATTTGGACCTTATGATGTGTTGAACGATCGTCTAAATGAACGGTCGTCTAGATCGAATGTGTTGATAGGTTTTTATGAACGATCATCTAAGATGAAAATCGACTAGGGGAGTAATGTCCCGAATTTATCTGGGTGTTCAAGGGAGAACATCTGCCAGAGGGAGTGTATCCCGAATGTAACTGGGTGTTCGAGAGAGAACATCTACCAGAGGGAGTGTGTCCCAAATGTAACTGGGTGTTCGAGAGAGAACATCTACCAGAGGGAGTGTGTCCCAAATGTAACTGGATGTTCGAGAGAGAACATCTACCGTAGGGAGTGTGTCCCAAATGTAACTGGGTGTTCGAGAGAGAACATCTACCAGAGGGAGTGTGTCCCCAAATGTAATTGGGTGTTCGAGAGAGAACATCTACCAGAGAGAGTGTGTCCCAAATGTAGTTGGGTGTTCCGATTCGCCAAGGTGCGGACGCTCGCCTGTGAACCTATATCCGGCCGAGTACTTGTTTCTATTTGGCTGCTTGTGAGCGACCATGCAATTTGTCGAGCGAATTCGAAAGAATTTGATCCTGGGACTCAACACTTAAGAACAATATAAACGGAGAATATATAAATTATGAGAAAAATGATGTGTTCTGAACATAAATGAATTTTAACTAAAATAATATTTGAGGTGAGTAGCGTTCCATGTGTTGGGGACGGGTTGTCCAGTGAGGAGCTGGAGGCGGTACGCTCCATTCATTAGATTCTCAACGACGCGAAACGGTCCTTCCCAGTTAGCCGCTAACTTGCCGTGAGCTTTATTCTTCCCGGCTTCTCCGTGTTTCCGCTTCTTGTTGTTTACGTTGAATTTCCTGCTGCTCCTGTATGGTTTGAGCCTGTGGTTTGATTTGCGCCTGCAGTTGCCTGATTAGATCTAAAGTGTTGTTGTCTCCCATAGCTCTTGTGGTCTTCTTTGGGGATGTCAAATCTCGGCCCCACGGTGGGCGCCAAAATGTTTCAGTATAAAAGTTGGGACCGAAATATGAACCTGGTGAGTCGCATCCTCTCCTCCTAAGATGCCTTTATCTTCACGTCCTTTTCTTAGTCAGCACGTTTCAGGGAGAATGGGGTGGGTACCTGCGAAGGCACTCCAACGCTCAAGTCAGAAAAAAGGGAATTGTAGAACTCTTTCAGTTCAATAATTGAAGAAAATCATAAATCTCTCCTCCAGAAAAAACGTACCTTTTTCTCTTTTCTGTTTTTCATATTTAAACTAAAAATCCGGTTGGTTACAGAATAATGGGAGCTCAATAAGAACGTTCTCCAAACTCGCTTTGACGATGCGACAAGAGTTCACAGTTCTTTGCCTATCGGTTGTTAAGACCATTATCAGTAATGACCATGCGGGGAGAGAAAAATGACAGATGAGTTTCCACACAATTAGTGAAGTAATGTACTGCCAAGAGGAGGAAATTCTTCTAGGCGCGATCCACCAGAAAAGGGCCGACAATATCCATACCCCATTGGGCTTATGGTCAGGGGCTCACAATATTATGTAGCTCGATCAATGGCTCAGTCGATTACGGGCGAGCTGGCTAGAATTGTCTTCACCCCAAGAAAACAGCCTCACATTGGTCTCCCACTTGACAGTAGTGTTTTTCTTCATGGCCTTAAGAACGCACTATATTATCTCAACCAGCTTAGGGATGAATTGTGATAAGGAGGTCAGAGTCAGATGGCTGACAGGTTGCTACACGGGAATGCACGAGAGCACGGTTTCCCTTTTCAAGTAAGAATCTAGTTTGAGAAGTTCCTCTCAATTGTGAATAGTATTATTTTATTAGGAATCTAATCTTTGTTTTGGGTTACTAGGTTAGCTTTCAGTTGCTATATGGAGGTGATGATTTATTTTCGTTCGTTTGGTTATTTCAAAATATATCAATTTTACTTTTTTTAAATATATCAATTTTACTTTTTTTTCTATAGTTGTTGTAGATTGATTTTGAAATTTGAGACAGTTTGTAGAGTTCAATTTTGACAGCTAGTTTCTTTTGTCATGTTTTTTCTAGATAAAAGTAGTCTACATGCTAGATTTTGGTTTCTTTATAGTTTGCCCTAGTTAACCTTGGATTTTGTTTTATTTTACAACTTTAAACATTTAGGAATTTGTTAGTAGTATCTCTTTTGCTATTCTTTTGTTATTCTGAGTATAGTTTAGAGTTTGTCCTGTTTATACTTTTCTAATTATTTTGTTGTATTGTTTTGAGTCTTATTTCAAGTTGACACGGCCATATTTTTCATCCTTAGTTCTTTCTAGTCGATAAACATTGTTTTAGTAGTTTGGTAATTAGAATTTGTTGGCAAAGTTATTCTACTGTTTTGGTAGTGTTAAAAGTACATATTAGATTAGTTGCATGCTTCTAGTTGATTCTTGTTAGTTTTAGCACATTTTTAGGCTCTCACTAGTATGTTTTTAAGCTTTTGTAGTTTTGTTGCTTTTGATTTTGTTTTTAGCACTCTTTTA
Source organism: Vigna angularis (assembly GCF_016808095.1). Classification (NCBI taxonomy): domain Eukaryota; kingdom Viridiplantae; phylum Streptophyta; class Magnoliopsida; order Fabales; family Fabaceae; genus Vigna; species Vigna angularis. Next base: position 26,719,926 of record NC_068975.1, on the reverse strand, counting down.
CCATAGAAAAGTTGTTTAAACAATTGTAGCGCATTTTACTTTTTTGAATTAGTACTGTTTTATTTGATACCTCTTGGTTTGCATAGTTAAATTTTAGAATTGGGTGTTATTTTGAGTTACATTCAATTTTCCTGCATTTTCTCATATCATTTAGAACTTGTATAAGTCGTTTCATTTTCGTTGAGCCAACTTCGAGTGTCATTCATGCTTAGCATTAGATCATTGCTAAGTTCATAGTGTCGTCTATTCCTAGAGTCATTTGCTTGCTGTTTTATTTCTTTAAATCTATTGCTGTAGAATTCATTTGAACTTTGAAAACTGTAGTGCATTTATGCTGTCAATTGGACTCAAAGTGGCAGGTTTGAAAGACCAAAATCTGCATCATGATAACAGTTGGATAAAAAAGAGTAAAAGGCCAATTGAAAGTGAAAATTATGCTTGAACAATGCAGTAACAAGTTCATTTGAGTTGTCCTTGCTGATTTCACTTTTAAGTGTGATTTGGAGTCAAAATACTGATGCAGAAATTTTCCAGCAAGCATTAAATGTGAAATTTCAAATTGTGTGCATGCTTCTTTTGCTGATAATCACAATTGCACACTGTTTTTACATTTGCTACGTGCTGTTACAATGAATCAACTGGTCAAAAATGTGAATTAGGAGCCCAAATTGCTGCTGCACTGAAATTTCAAGCAAGCTAATTCATGAGAATCAGCACCTTTGCATCATTAAAATTCTGCAGTTTCTTTGTTATCCTTTTAATTGTTTTATTAATCTACTCTAGAACCATTCTTAGGTTTCAATTTGAGTGCTAACCTCCTTCAATCACCTTTGTTATTGCTTGTCTTCATTCGCTTTCTTAAGTTTTGTCAAGTCACAGTTAACAATTCTGGTTTCCAGCCAGCTTCTCACTTTTGATTTTCTTGCTTTATTCCTCTGGATTTGATGTGCTGTTTTTACCTAATTGTGGTGTAGAATTTGTTCTCGGAGGCTTACCATAGCTAGTGGTAGCATTTTAGGGAGAGACTTGCATGAACTCTTGAACCAAGTGTCTTTCCAAGCACTCTGAAAAAGAAAACAGCATAATGAATACGTGAATGAGAGGGAAAACAACTGCTACATGGTGGACTTTGAGTGCCTAAATTTGAGAGAAAATTGTGAAGAGAGTAAACACCAAAAGTGTGAGAGTGATTCATTTTTTTTTTCAGTGTATTTAAACAGTTGTGAGCTGTTTTTTAGTAATCTGTTTTTGCTGCTGATTTTTGTAAAAGGCCCTTCAAACCAAGTGTCTTGAAGAATATTTGGTGTTCTTCCATCTCTTGCCTAACTCTTTGAACTTTAAGTTTCTTCAAAATTAAAATTGAACTTACACAGTGAGTGTGTCTTACTTAGTCAAAGCTACAAGCATCACAGTTAGTTTTCACTTAATTTAGTTTTTGGTATTTGCGTTTTAGGAGTGACTTGGACACAGAGCCTTGTTACACTAGAGTAGTCCGATGTAGGTGTCTAGGTGTCTTTAAATTCATCTTTGCTTGTTTTGTTTTGAGTCTATCTTTTGAATTCGGTAATAATCATTTTTTTAAAGTAGTAAAGTAGTACTATAAGACATTCTGCCTAGGTAAAATTTGATATTTAAGTAGTTTTGGATTCATCCCTCTTACTTGGAAATTAACTTCTATAAAATCTTAAATTTATTTCAAGTCAGGAAAAACTTTTGAAATTAAAAGATGTCAAGATATTTGTCTAAACATAAAATGAGTAAGATGTCAAGACATTTGTCTAAACATAAAGTGAGTAACTCGGGAGAATGCTATTATTGCATTCAAGAGTTGTGCAAGCTTTTGATTGGTGTTGAAAAATCTACTTGTAAACAAATTTTCTTTTCTTTTTAAAGTAAGTGTGGATCCCATCTATCACATATAATTAATTTATTTCTTTTAATTCTTTTTAATACCATTCTCGTTTGTATTTAATGTTTGTAATAGTTTGTTTATTGTTTACTTGTTTAATTTAGATTAATTAACATTAAAAAATATTTTTAAACCTAAAATATAAGAAATTGTTATATATTATATCGTGCTTTTAGGAAGAGAATAGGAAATCAGATACTGTTTTCAATTCGGTTTTCACAACATCATCGACATCATACTTTTGTCATCCACGCTTTCAGATATTCATTACTGTCAATGTAACGCATATTGTTACAGATATTTCAATATTATGAATGGATCAATATTATGCTTAAATGAATCATTTGTACTTCATCTGTCTCGGTAACACTATGAATCTTTATTTGTCGTTTGAAATTTTTCTATAATTATCAACAAAATCTAATATTAAAACATAATTTTTACTTTGAAGGACAATGGAAGAAAAAAATAGAAACAAACAATATATTGTTGCTTTATACAGTTCAGGTTTATAAAATTGTTGCCTCATACATTTCAGGTGAAATGAAATTGTGTTGCAGTGTGCGTAGAGTTTGTGAATTTCGATATGGTATAATAATATTTGTTTTCTTAAATATATTCTAATTGAATGTGTATTTGTGTGAATACTAACATATTAAACATGATTTTGTTCTATGTAATATTATTGTGTTCAATATTCGGTTCCTGATTTTTTCTTTGGGCTTTTGCTTTTGGAGTTTTGAAAATTTTCTTTTTAGTTATTTGTTTATAACTTCTTTTCACTTCCCCTGTATTTGTTTAATAATATTTAGATTCTGTATTCTTATATATTATTCTATTATATAATTATATAATATGTATTTAACTATTTTTTTCATACATAATTAATTATTAAAAGACCTCTCCAGCAAAAACATAATATTTACCTATGATTGCTTATCTATCTTCAAAATTAGCCTCGAACAGAAGTTACAAAGTCCTCTCCTGAAAACATCTCTACAATAAAGTTTGAAAAGTTATTTTGAGATGACTGAGAAGAAAAGGTTGGTGTCAGGAAATAAAAAAAAAGTTGTTGCCATTGTAATTGCAATTGCAAGAAATTATATGAAATGAAACCATATGTAAGAAAAATCCTTTTTACTTTTTAAAATATCAAACCAAATTTTAATGTGTAAACATTTCTTCTAAGGTAAAATAGAAATAAAAAAGATTAGAAAGACCTTTTTGCGATTGGTATCTCCTAAAGAATAAAAGATTCGTTATAACTTGGAACCTTCTAATGTAATGCATGATGATTTTGTTTATCGTATAAAGATGATGATAGGTATGGTGAGGTATAGGTAATATTTTTTAGTCACTCCTTTTATCTGAAAAAATTAATTTTGTTACTTATTGTCTGTGAAAAAATATTTATGAATTTTTTATATTTGTGGGTACCATTAATATTTGTAGATAATTTTATACTATTTTTTAAAATTTTAAATAAAAATATTTTAAAACAAACTTTTAAAATATAAATTTATATGAAAAAACATTTATTAAATACAGTTTAAATCAAATTACAGAATAAAATATTGATGTGAATAAGTTGGTTTTTCTACCACTAGACATTAACTAAATAGATATCATAACGCTAACAATTTATTACTTCATTACTTAAATTCAGGTCATCCAATAATGACACTAAATTTAAAATTTATTCTTAGCTCCTTGAGTTTATTTTATATTACTTGAAGTGAGCAAAAAATACTCTAGATACAAATGGAGAAAATTTACTTTCTTTCTATTACCTTGCTGGAATACTCGGAAAAACTTATAGTGATTATATAAGCATTTTAGGAGACGAAAAAAAACTTCAAAAAAAATATTTTTTCTACTTTTTGCATAAACTAAATATAGTAGTTTAAAAAAAAGTCTAAAATAAATGGAATATTTTGATCTTAAGCTCAACTACTAAATATCTAATGTAGTAACAAGAAACAACATACCTCGTCACTGTAACAACAAAAAAAATTATTTGACAGATAAATGCCCAAGAATATCTAAAGGAATGTAAATTTTAGTAAATTTAAACAAGAACTCAGATTTTATTGTCGAATGTACACTAAACTAGTTCAAGAAAATGAAAGTTTTGTACAAGAATTTACGCAAGAAGTGGCATTGAACTCACTAATTCTAAGGGATTTAAAGTCAGGGGAGAAAGAATAATGGTAATGACAAGCAAAACACATACCTGCTTCTGTAAGGGTTTAGACATCAAATGAAGTATTCTTGAGGGTTTAGACATCAAGAGCAGCTCGTGTCGTGTTTTAGAGCGAAGAGCAGCTTGAACATTTTGAGGGTTTGGACATCAATAGCAACTCCTCGTGTCGTGTTTTGTGGAAGACAGAGTCAATGACCTTCTTCTTAAACTCTTCTTCTATCTTTTCAAACATGCTTCTTCTTATGCCAAGGCTTCAGAATCATTGAATTCCTTTCGTGATGTCAAGCCCTTCTTTCGCCCCCTTCCCTGCTGCTTAGTATGTTGATTAAGATGTAAGCAGATGATGATTTTGATTTAACTTCTACTTATTTGTCCACCAACTTCCACCTTAGCTTTCACCAACTAAACAAAAGGAAACTGCTGGCACAAGATTTTCACTGCAAACTTAATAAAGACTTCCTTACCGACTATGCACTAGAATCCCCAGTACCAGATCCTACCATCATAAGTGACTATCCTTTTTGGTTGTGGCGTTGTATTTCCAAAAGCAAGAACTTTCAAATAAAGTTCTTTCCCTCAGGTACTTTAAGCTTTCAAGAGAGATAGAGATGGCCTGCTTGATTGGAACTTCCTAAGTGAGAAGGCATTCCCCCAGACTTGAATGGCTATACCACAGCTTATATCTGACCTTCTATTCCAACTACTTTAAGTGAAATATCTTTAGAGAATAACTGAACTTGTAAACTGGATTTGACCCTTGGATCATGTGCCCTTGAAGTGACCTCCTTTCAAAGACCTATAAGTCTTCGCCTACCTTTACTTTGAAGAAGAAGATTTAGCCATTGGTTTGACTACCACTCTAGTGGAGCACCGTGATAAGGAGCCTATTACTTACTTCTTTATCATGATCTCAAGACAACTTAAGAAAGGGATTTCATGTTGGTTACTCTAAAAAAGTGGGCTTAGAATCTAACAATTCCCACAAAACCTGTTAGTAAGGTAATAATAGATCATGCCTTGGAAAGACTACGCTATTTATATCATTAATTAATATAGAATATCAATTTGCTAAGAGCCTGCATCCTGGTGGTTCCACACTACGACACTCCACTCGGCTTTGCAGGTGAATCTCTTCAATGTTAACATTTAAGACAGTTTTACAACGGTTGTGTTCTAATAATTGTAGGCGCATACTCAATTAAGGCTGTGTTAGAGTAAGCAACTCCATTAAATTATATAAATTTTTATCATATGAGAACTTATTCACAAACTCAATTATGAAATTTACTCAAATAACTTTAAAAATTTTACTGTGACAAGTTTTTTTTCTTTATGTATTCAATTGAAATAAGCTGAAAAAGCATACAGGAAGGTCATATGTCCAATGTAGTTCTTTGAAAGGTCCCCTATATTAGGACCACTCTATTCATATACATTGGTAACGTAAATAGCAAGGGTATGTTAGGGCACATTTTTCTGTAGTACACCTTATGGAGACGCTGTGTGTAGTATGCACATATTTTTTAAATGAAACCCCAAAAGGACAAGGAACTATACAATACCTAAGATAGTTAATAGAGTGCCATATTGGTTGTAATTTTAATATGGTGCGAATTTACCAGTGGAACATGTTTATTGCAAAAGGTTAGAAAAATAAGGTCAACCTGTGCAGTTTTGATCCCGCTTTATGGACTCTGGATGATGTACCTCAGATTTGGTAGGATCCAGAGCCGGCTGAGATATCTCAAGACCCTCTTCTTTAACAATAGATAAATACCTGCCAAATAATCAACAAGTCCTATAAGAGGAACATAATAATCACCAGAGATATAAAAAAAAAATATTACTTCTCATCTAGTATGGTCAACTAAGACCTCTAAACATCCTACATGATCATACAAGGAAGAGGGACGAAGAAATGATAGGGGGTGTATATGGGAAAAAGGTGATCATTGTTGGAATGCATTGGTTTTTATAGCAATAACAGTTCACCAACATTTTTGGATTTCCATTTTGCAGTGCACAGTTGGATAGGGGCTGAATCCACTTCAGGTAATTAGTTCTCCAGGTTAACCAGAAGGCTATTTCTATAGAAAGTTCCTTCAGTTCTTATAGAAATCTTTTCACCTTCAGTTTTTTTATTTATTTTTTATTATGTTTTCACATTCGCCATAATGTTAGCATAGCTTTACTTCTTTAATCATAGTGTTGTTTCCCAGATGGCACTAAAGGAATTTAATCTAAAGAAACCTTCTGCATACCACAATAACATACCGCTGCTAGGACTAAAGGTATATCTCTCTTATACTTGATTGTTTAATGGTCATTTACAGTTGCGTTCTGAGGTGAATTGATGATTTTCTTTGGATAAAAAATTTCAGACTTTGCTACGTGGATTAGTTGGCTTACCTCCTTCAAATGGAATTCTTCCTCAATCTCATGCACACCAAAAGCCTGGTTGTTCTCAAGAAACAGGTGGATAGGATAAGTGTCAATAACTCTCATAATTGCATAAAATATTTAATACGGTGATTTTTATTTTTCAATGACAGATGATCCGAAAAAAGATGGTTAGAAGTCAAGGAAAACATAAATCTTAAAGTTGGCAATTCTGAACATGGAGAGATGCAAAAGTATTTATAGAAATAGATAGTTATCCACATGTATGCATATAAGCCCTTAATCTTCTTGCCACTGTCTAATTATGATAATTGATACATAACTAAGTTTTCTATTGATCGTGAATTTGATTGCTTGCAGAATCATTTAGGACCTTAAGCAGAAAGAAATTGGCAACAATATTGTTGAAAAGAAATTGTCAACAATATTCTTGGAGAAATTTTATAAAAGGAAGCAAAAAAACCATTTTCCTTTTTGGATTAAAATTATCAACAAGAAGGTCCTCATCCTAAAGAAATATATAGTTGTATTATTATGTCTGGATGCAAAATCCGTTTCACAAATCACCTATGCCATGATACAGCATTATTTGACTCAATCTTTATCCATAAACTTAATCTTCAGAAAAGATTATTACAACTAGAGAGAAAAATTTGCCTGAGCCTTTTATACCATTTTTTTTATTTATAGCAGATATATGTATTACATGGTTACTCCAACTTCCATCCATCCACAAAACCATCCTAATGAAAAAGCATCACAACAAAATCACTTGACAAGAACTACCGCCAGTAATATGAGTCAGAAGTTGCAATGAGTTTTAGATCAAACAAAAATTGCACACATGAAGGAATAATAACCTTTTCAACAATATTGTTGACAATTTCTTTCTTTCTAAATTAACTATCAAAAGAAAACTTAGTTATATATCAATTGTCATAATTGAATAGGAAAAGCAAGATTAAGGCTTATATGCTTATCTATTTCTATAAACACTCTTGCATCTTTCCATAAAATTCAGAATTTACAGTTTTAAGATTTATGTGTTACTTAATTTTTAACCATCTTTCTTCGTACCATCTACTATGAAAAAAATCACCATATCAAATATCCCAGGTAATTATGATCCATCAGCATTTGGTGTTCCCCCACACGACACTCCAGCCAACTACAACAATCAATGTAGTGCAAAAGTTTGATTAACATTATAAAAAATATATGTGCAAGTAAAAATACAATATGGTATGGTTAAGACAACTACCTTCATTTATTTCCCCATGCCTCCTCCATGATCTGTTTGCCTCCTTGATCCCCCTACATTCAAATTCTAGTGAATGATGAAATTTTTATATCCAAATCACGCTATCTACAGGAAGGGAAATAACTGTTCATCTTATTTACCCATCATGAAAGCCAAGGAAACATTTTGCTGATCCCTTCGCCGATTCGGTCCCCTTCCAAGTCGTATTCTGCACTAGAACGACGTCGCTTGGCCGACTACTCCTGCCACCACTGAAGAACCTTCCAGAGCTTTGAAACGATGCCGTTCGATGACGAGAAAGAAGCGGAAAACCTATGGATCTAGTCCAGGAGCCGCTTCTAACATCGGCGACTCGGGGACGGGAGAGTGGCAGAGCGGAGAGGGAGTAGGCAGAGGAGGTCGTGGCGGAAGTTTGGTAATGACCTGGTGCTCAGGGTTTTGATCTGGGGGAAGTTAGGTTGAGTGTGAAATCTCCAAGCAAACCTAAAAAAGAATTGAGGGAAAGAGAAAAGTGAGAAGGAAAAATAAATTATAATTTATGACCCTCTTCAAAAACAATTATAACTTTCATTGTTATTATTAGATTTTAAATAATTGACCAAAATCATTCTAAATTATGTCTGAAATTTTTTTAATTTTTCTAAAATAACATGCACTAATTTTTTTTTCTAGTGCGGTTTAATTCTCTATTTTATTTTGAATTAGAAATTAAAATCATTACATTTTGAAACTAATAATAAAGAAAAATGTTGTAAAAATATTTTCACAAAGATAATTATAAAGTTAGTAAATTAAATTAAAAAAATAAAATAAGTTAAATATTGATATCTTGTTATCGAACAAAATTACAATTTTCATTAAAATCAAATCTTCAATATGTATATAACCTTTAAAAGATATATAGAATTAAAAATTCAATTTTTTAAAATAAAATGATTTTTATGTTATTAAATATGATAATATATTCCTAATATGATAATACTATCGATTTGTTTAATTAGTTAGGGTTTCCTGTTTTTCCCCCTTCTTCCCACGAACTCTATAAATAGAGTTTTCCCATTTCTTTTTCAGTAGAACAAATGATGTAGAAACACCATTACAGAGAATAAACAAAGTTGATGTTTTTCTTACCTTTCGTGAAGCCTTTGTGCAGATCTTCTCCTCTTCTCCTCCCAACAGCCATGGTTGAACGCTTGCAGAGAGCTCACGCTTTTTCCCTCTCTAACTTCCACAAGAGCCTCAAACTCTCTTTCTCTCTCATTCGCGTGTGATGAAGGCAGCTTGTCTGCCAAAGACTTTCCTAAGAGATATTTTATCTCTTACGGGGTTCTGAGCAAAGTGAGCCTTTTTGGGCTTCAAGGATGTTGGGCCTTATTCCCAATAGCTTTATAAAAAAGATAGCTCATGATAACAAAAAAAAAAAGTGGATAAAACTATTTGATTCCCTTTATTTAGCAATTTTGAGAGGATTACTCAACCAAATCCCTTACCTTTAATAATTATCATTTTCATGTGGCCCAACATATTTGTAGGTCTAACACGAATCCTGAGATTACTTGTTTTCAAAATTTAATAATACTTTATGAAAAAAATATTATTTTTTCAAATAATTATATTTTTACTAAAAGTATTCTTTTGGGTTTTAAGGATGTAAATCTTTCTTTTATATATATATATATATATATATATATATATATATATATATATATATATATATATATATATATATATATATATATATATATATAATGACATTACTTAAAATAATATCACTCGGAGGAAATTACATCTCATAAGAATACAAACATGCATGGGACAAAACAAAGACATATGGTAAAATTTCAAAACCAAATAATATAATTTTGAATCAAAGTAATGAACAGAAAATATTAAAATAAAATGCATAAGAAACATTTCTTAACTTTTAACTGGTAGCAGTAAAAACACTCAGTGTTTCACAAGCAAAACAAGAAAAAGTGAAAAAAAAAAAATTGTTCCAGAAAGGTTTATGAAAGATGTAAAATAAAAGCAAAAAGAAAAAATGATGTTACCTTGTATTAATGTATGGCTTCTGAATAGTGATTAACTGAGTCCCAAAACTGTACTATACTTTTATACGAACCCGCTAGTTCATTCGTTTGATCCGAAGATACATATTGACATAACATATCTTTCGGTAAAAATATTATAAAAACGAATCATGAATTATCACATTAAGCAAGGTTAAAGTACCATTGAGTCATGATTATATAGATACCAAAGGAAAAAGTCTATTATAATCACTATAAATAAAATATGTAAATAAAATATTTAATACTTATGAATTATCTGTATTTTTTATCTTTCTCAAGACCAAACTCAAACTTCATAGTATCTTAAGCGAAAAAGACAAAAGAAACGAATAAATATAAAAAAAACAATTAGTGTAATAAAAAAATTAAAAAAGTTGAAATTAGTATTTTCAGTCCTAAAAAACAAATACAATTATGTTAAATTAATATGTTATATATATATAGCATAATAATTTAATAAAATTAAAGATATTAATGGAATTGTTTGGACTAATAATACCATGAATAATTAATTTTAAATTCTTTTATAAGAAGTTTGTAAGTCAAATAAATTGATGAAAACACCAAACTTTTAATAAAAGATTTATAGACAATTAATATGCTCTTTTCTACAACACGTGTGTGATCCAACTCCCGGTAAAGACACGCTATTCAGTTACTGAATAAAAATCAAAGTCAATTGTTGGAATGTATCTGCATAATTATATTAATCAAAACCTATATCTAGCCATAAACAATATTAAGCATTTAGAATTATTTACGAAAAAATAGGAAACATTAGAACAATCAATAATTTGTATTTTAGTATAGCTGTAGATATTTATTGAAAACATATGTATTTACATTTAAACCTTTACAAAAAATAACAATAAACAAAAATATTATAATATATACTATAATACGAAATAAAAACATTACGATGCAATTTAAGCAAACCCTACAATTTTAAAATCTAGTATTGACATGTTATAAACTAATTCTCATTCTTAATCTTTTGTAGCAATATACCTTTTAATTAATGAAATAAATTATAAACATAATTGATATAAGGGTTAAATATATTTTTCATTTTTTAACTTTAAGTTAAAATTAGAATTAGTCTTTTTTTGAAATTTTTATTTAATTTAGCTATCAACTTTAAAAATATGTAGATTAAATCATTTTAATTAAATTTTGTAAAATTTATTTGATTTTTTAAACGCATGATAATATTTGAATTGTTTTCTTTCTTTGTTTTTTTCTCAATATTAGTTAAAAAATGCATTTGAAATTTCAAATAAACTTAATAATTTTTTTTTAAAATAATTAAATTCACCTAAGTTTAAAGACATGATTTTTTAGAGCTAAACATGTTTTTAATTTTTAAACTTAACTGTAAAATTAGATTTTGTTTTTGTTTTAATTGTTTCTCAAATTTAAAAAATAAGTAAATATAGTATTTTTAATCTAATCATGTAAACTTATTTTAACGTGATATTTTATATTAGTATTTGATTATTTATATTATTTGATATATTTAAAGTTAAAGTTAGTATAAAATATCATAAAAAAAATTGATGTCGTTAAGTTTAAAATAATTATTTCTATTGATATTTAAAATTTAATATCCAAAATATATTAAAATTTGAAACAATAACATATTTCAATTTGAAGTCTTGAGACTGAAAATATACTCAACGTTTTTTCTACGGATATCCATCCATTTAGTTGTTATATTGTTGTCCTTGGAATAGGGATAGATTTTTTGTAGGACTTATATTTTCCTCTTTCCTAACTTTTCGGTCAACTTCTTTGTTAATTTCCAAATGCGACAACTCATATTTTGCCACTTTAATTTCATTATACTTTTTTTTTCACTATATTACCTCATTTGTTTTAAAGTCTGAAAATTATTTTTCAGATTTTAACAAAAATATATATCTTAATCTATGTATATAAATCAAATTAATTTAACTATACAATTTAGCCATATTTAGTATTAATTGGTGGTTGCAATAATTTCCTTTATACGGTCAGTTTTTACGGAAAAAATACTCTTGTCTAACATGCTTTAAAAAAATTACAAAAATAGTATATTTCATTTAAAATTTAATATAATCTCTTGCTGTAATTATATTTTACAAAACACAACATTATAATTGCATGTGCCGTACGTTCTATAGTTCAGCGCTTACGCGTGGCAGGTATAATTAAAATAATTAATTTTTCAAACCTAAGTACATTCCTGACCTTGTTTCGTACGAAAACTGAGCACCTAATTTCACTAATTCGCCAAATTGAATAGTCAAGACAAAATACCTGGACCCTAGTTCGTCAAAACGACCACGTTTATTCAGTTTAGTTATTAAATTTATATATACACACAATTATATTCTATTTCGTTTTCACACTATTTTTATATTTCTATTATGTGTTATATGTATATATTATTTCCTTTTTTCTTTGTGTTTTACTCACACAACTAAAAAATAAGGTATGAAGGTACCATATATATATATATATGGCACGAGTGCTCCTTCGTCTCTGCATAAAATGAGTTTGTATTGTGGTGAAAGTTAGTTAGAAAATACCGTATTTGTGTATCATTACAGAGAGTGAGCATGAAGGAGGCCTTGAGGGAAGAACAGATTGGAGAGTTTTTGGAAGCCTTTTGTCTCTTTGACAAAGATGGAGATGGTATGTATATGTGTTTCTTCAGCTCTGTTTTCGCGTTCTTGAGATCTCACTTCCGTTTTCTTTTGATTGTTGAATTTGTCATTGATTTTCTTAATCATACACTGGATTGCATTTCTGTTCTGTTAATATGATATAAATGTTCATAAAATTGGAGAAAAGGCAGAATAAACATCGAAGAATTAGGCACTGCGATTCGCTCACTAGATGAAAATCCAACGCTGGAGGAGTTGCAAATCATGATGAGTGAAGTGGATACAGACGGCAACGGAACCATAGAATTCGGGGAATTCTTGAATCTCATGGCCAGAAAAATGAAGGTGCATATGAAATCGAATCACATGTTCATTAATTTTTATTCTATTTTATTTTTTCATATACTGTAATAGACCACGAAGTCTTGACCACGACGCTTGTTGATTGTATTGTATTGGAAAAGGAAAGTGAAGCAGAAGAGGAACTGAAGGAAGCATTCAGAGTGTTTGACAAAGATCAAGACGGTTATATATCGGCGAGTGAGGTTAGATTTGTTGATTGGTGAGAGAATTGTGAGTGTTAATTGAACTTGTTGAATAAAATGGGTTAATGTGTGGGTGCAGTTGAGGTCTGTAATGAGGACCATTGGAGAGAAGGTGACAGACGAAGAAGTGGCACAGATGGTGAAAGAGGCTGATTTAGATGGTGACGGTCTCGTTGATTATGAGGAGTTTGTGAGAATGATGTTGGCTGCATAATCACATCAACCAAAAATACAGAAAAATATATATAATTTTATGTTTGGTTAGTATTAATTCCTGGACAGTAAATGCACTTCTTTCATTTTCTATTGCATGCCTGGTAAGTTATCGTGTTGACAAAGAGGACAGTAGATTTGAGAATGGAATTGACAAGATGATAATTTCTGACCCTGCAACTCTAAAGTCATCCTAAACGTGTCACGCAAAATTAAGGTGAAAATTTCTCATTTTTATTCATCAATAAGATCCTGAATTTCAACTAATGAAACTTGCTTTGACCTCTTTCTTTTTCTTTCTTTTTTTTTTTCTTTTTTTTTAATTTATGATTATATATTGTACTTTCATTTATTCGTTAAAGAAAATGTTTGGATGAAAAAAAAAATTATTTTGTAAAAACAAAAAAGTTGACTATCATAAGAAAAACTCATTAATATAAATGTGACTTAGTCTTATTATTAATATTTCGTCTTTCGAAATGAATTGACACACGAAAGGGTGAAATACAAAATATTATGTGTATTATTACTTTTTATTAATTATTCATTTATTAACTTATATTTTATTTCATTATAGTTTAAGTTTAAGAATGCATTTAAAGATATTTTCATCTATTAATTAAGTTTAAGGAAAAAGATCTTTCAATATATGACAATATTTCTTTTAGTTATTACAAAAATATTAGTGGATAAGTGTGAACATATTTTCAAAATTAAATGATTCAACATTAAACTAATATTAATGAAATTTTATAATAGTGTAATATAATATTAAAATATTATATTGTATTTTAATATTAGTATTACAAAAATAATAAATAAAACATATTTTTTAGGTTATTAACATTTAAAATACATATAAAAATTCAAATTAAATATATTATGATACTTGAATCGAATTTTCAATAATATAAATCAATCTTCATCTATCTTTCATGAATTTTAACTAAAATGAATATGATTAATGAAGATTTAAAAAAATAAATGATATTCGATTCCGACATAATACATTTATTTTCCATTAACAACACGTAATTATAAATTCATTAGTTTTCTTAATCCACTAATTTCAAATTAGTTGCTTTTAACTCATAAACCTACTGGACGCGAACATGACACTACATAAAAACAACTCTAACTGCTAATCACGGATGAATAATTAAAAGAAATACATAAAGGAATAATATATTACGTACCAGTTACGTATAGTTCAAAATTATATAGAAAAAGATTAATTACATTATTTAAAAAGAAGTATACATCTAAATCATTAAACTCTTTTTGAGAAATACAAATTTAAAGTTAGACACATTAATTTGACACCCTTTATATGTACTCAATAATCTTGTATTATTTATTCTCTATTAAAATCTTAATACAGAAAATATAGATACAAGAAAACATGATTAGTAACCTCTGTGTCGATTTGAAGCATCTCACTTAAGAGATTAATTCAAAAGTTATATACAAAATCTGAAATAACAAATGTAAAGGAATAATTTGTGTGAATAAGGGTGATGATAAGCAAACATCTCATTTTTCACTAAATGCTTATCAAACACCAATAAAAAGTCTTTTTATTTTAACGTATATAATATAATTTATAATGAATTATATATAAAATTTAAAATATTATTTTTAATTAGATGTTATAAATGTGTATAAAAATTGAAAGTTATAGTGTATAATTTTTCAATAGAAAAAAACAAGAAGGAAACGGTGAATAAACTTTGATTTAGGGTTACCAATATAAACACAAAGAATTCATGAAGAGATACAACATTAATGAAATCTAAGTTCAATCCTATAAGGAATTGATAACACTCTTTACCCAAAACATTAAAATAATGGATTAATGGATATTGTTCCACTTTTTCATTTTTATTCAATATGAAACTTGGACAGTTGATTCTCAACATCTATGTTAAAAAACATGTGTTCAATCAGTCTACATTAGTTCAAAAATGAGATAAAAGTAAGGATCTTATATGTTATAATATCATTATCGTTCATTCTAAGCCCTTAATGTCATTACTTATACTATGTGTTGTTTTGTTGTTAAGATTTTTAGGCAAACTTATTGAAAAAGAGATAGTTATGCCTTGGAATGATAAAAAAACAAGTTATTATGAAAACTCTAGTAGAGAAGATAATTTACAAAAATTCGTTGGATTTCAATTTTTTACATATCTATTATATGATAGATACAGAATGTTAGATCTATCTCTGGGTGGAAAATGACTATATGATACAATTGTTTAAATATATTATTTGTAATATTTAGATATGTAAAGATCTCTTTTATGTTTTGTCCTGGGAATTTTTGGTGTTGTTTGTGAGTTATGTATGTTAAGAAAGAGATTCAGTTTCAATTTTTTATCTCCTTTATTTTTATTGATATTGTATATAGATTGAGGAATAGAGTTTTTGGTAGGCTTAAGATTTATAATCCAATATAGGTGAGTCTTTGCTCATTGATGTCTTAGGTATCCAATGTGCACTCAAGTTTTTCTTTATTTCTTGTAGACGTTAATTACTGGATAGGTACCTCGTTCCTCTTAAAAAATCCCAACTCCAAGTATATGCAAAAGGAGTTGGTTTCTTTTTATTAATTAGCTCATGTTGTAGGCTATGTAACAGGTGAATCAGTTATTGTTTTGTTTCATATATTTTAGGGCTATGGAGCCAATAGTTATGTATAGTTTTTCAGTATTCAAAAACTGCAAAACGTACCACCCAATCCAATAATCAACGTCTACAAGAAATAAAGAAAAACTTGAGTGCACATTTGGATACCTAAAACATTAATGAGCAAAGACTCACCTACCTCAGAGTGTACATTGCATTATTCATTGTTTTTTTATTGTTACATCACAAACTTGTACAGCAAACTACAAACTTGAACCAACCAAATATTTCAATCATGGAGAGGCCATAATCGAATTGGATTTATTAAATTCAACACGCATATTCGAATACTGATACTAAGGATTTTACATACGATGACAGACATCAGCTAACTCGTGCTCATCTCACGAATAGTAGTGCATATTGTTCCATTGAAAAAGGATTTTGAGTGATTGAAGTTTAGACCCTGGGATCTTTTGGAGGTGTATTAGCAACAGTCCACGCAAAACTAGCTAATCCATAGTAGTGTCGATTCCCTGCTACGTCATCAATGGGAACTGCCTCAGAAATTTCTCTCAACTCACTTTCTGCTAATTTCAATGATACCCCACCAATGTTTTGATCCAGGTTCTTAATCTTAGTAGTGCCTGTACTCTCCAAACAAATTCAGAAAAATAATTAAGTGTACACTTATGGATAACCACATTTAAGAAGCATACACGCATGGATAATAACTTGAGTTTTGAAAATGTTCGATTGATGACAATTCATATGTAATAAGAAATACCATATAAAAACTTTTCCAATGTGTAAACATACCCAATAATTGCACCTGATAATTTTACTCAAAAGAAAAACACACTAAATGCATGAGTTTATTGCAGACGTTCCCCAGGAGGAAAGTACATGTGTTTAATTTGTTGTGTTAGCACGGGTGAATTAACAAAAGTAAGCATAGTAGGTTTCTAGATTGAGGGTGCAAGAATCATAATCCATGCTAAGGTTTCTAGTTAATAGAAGTAGTAAGTGTGTTAATTATAATACTTTATCAGTTTATATATTTAAAACAGAAAAATATATTTAGTCACTCACCAGGAATAGGCGCAACATCATTGCCTTGGTGGAGCATCCATGCCAATGCCAACTGTGAAGGAGTGCAGTGGTGTTTCGCAGCAAGTCTTTCTAATTTCTCATACAGTCTTTTGTTCTTGTCCAGGTTCTCAGTTTGGAAGCGTGGATGTCTCATCTGATAAGTGAAACAAATATTTATCACACACCCAGATTCATCTTAAAATTTTCTTTTTAAGTGAAGTCTTTTTGATGTGGAAAATCAATGCTTTTGTTCAAGTATTTACGTTTTGATGAACACATGATCAAAGATGAAGAACATTGATAATTATTATACCAGGGAGCTAACAGTTGACACGGTTTCCAGAACTCCTTTGCCACCAAAGAAACCTCGACCAAGAGGGCTGTATGGTACAATTCCAATGCCAAGCTCCCTGTATCAAATACATTTTTTTATCACTTTTCATGCAGCTAGCTGATGTGTATGTTACTGCTGGAGAAGAAGTTGAACTTGCCTGCAGAGAGGAACTATCTCCTCCTCAATGTCACGAGTCCAAAGGGACCACTCCATTTGAACAACAGTGATGGGATGAACAGCATGTGCTCTCCTTATAGTATCTGGACTTGCTTCAGATAATCCAATATACCTCACTTTCCCCTCTTCCACCAGTTTCTTGAGTTCACTGTTAACTGTAAAACCAACGGCAAGTGCACCGGTCGCAGCGTAGCAAGTGATAAATATCGTTTTCTCCCAAGGGACTTGTGAAACACATGATAATTCTTCCATTCATAAATCACTTAGACATCAAAATGCACAAAATAACACAAGAAACTCTTTTTGGTATTTTTATCAAACAGTTGGTGTGCAAGGAATTTAACATAGAGTATTTACAATTTGTCAAGACTAGAATTCATCCATTTCATTCTCATGCACTCACAAACATCTCAATTCCATCCAATATGTGTTCAATTTCGATTCTAGGTTCAATTCATATTTCTCAATACATCAAGAACCAAAATTTATGCATGGGTGATCAATCCAAAGCAAGCATTAAGCATAGAAATTGAATACTAACATGAATTGGAACAACATCTATCATTAACATTACAAAATACATAAGAATTTCATGTTTTACAACTAATCTCAACAAATAGGAAAAGCCCTCCATGGTGGAGAACTTAGGGTTCTACAAAATTGAAGAGATAAGGAAGAAATTGAAACCATAGAAGTGTGCATAGCCTTTCCCAAGGTTCTTTGCAGCTGCTCCATGCTCCAATTGCGCTTCCCCTTCGCATCTCCATCTCCAATTCGTGACCCATCTTCTTTCTCAACCCAAAAGGGGCAAAATCACCATTGATGAAGCTTGAAGACCCAAGAAGGAAGAAGGGCTGTTCCCACAGCTCCTAACTCACCTCCAAGTGCTCTAGGTGAAGGAAAATGCGTCTAGCTCTTGGAAGATCCAAAGCCCTTCGAGTTTTAGCCATAAATAGACCAAATTTGCCACATCAGCATTGCCACCGCTCAGCTGCACCCCAGCGGCAGCCCAGCGACAGCATTCCAGAGAGCTGGCGCTCAGCTGCACGCCAGCGACAACATTCCAGAGAGCTGGCGCTCAGCTGCACAAAACTTGTACCGCTCAGCGGCAGCAAGTCGGATCAGGTGGCGCTCAGCTGCACAGGACTGTACCGCTCAGCTACAGCAAGTCGGATCAGGTGGCGCTCAGCTGCACGCCAGCTGCACCCCAGCCACAGCACTTTTGTTCATTATTCTTCTTTTGACACTTTTTCTTGCTTCTGTGGTTCATTGATTCTTTGGATTGGCTAATTGATCTTTCATTGTCCAAAAACATGTTCCTTTGATTTATTGCTTGTTTTCCTCCACTAGAATTGCTTCCTATTCATTTATTTCCAACACTCAAACAAAGAGATTAGAGGTAAAAACAAACAAATACTAAATAAAACATAAGAAAACTAGAAAACACACTAAACTTGAGGATAAAACACGGTAAAAGCTATGAAGGAATTGATTTATTCACAAAATATATACATAAAAACACGCAAAATCAACCGTTATCACACCCCCACACTTAAAACCTTGCTTGTCCTCAAGCAAAAGGTAACTTGGCCAAGAAAAACATCTACTCAACAATGGTCAAATAACTAGAAAACAAGTTCACACAATTAAATCGGATAACATTCATGAATGCTCTTCTTTCATCATCAATCCAAAGAGAATATGTGTAACATTGTAAATCCTTAGCTTTGGTGCTCACGATACAAATATTACAAGAATAAATGAACATGCTTTATGAGAGATTAACAACCATGGCAAAGATCATTGATCAACCAAAGGAACCAATCCTCACTAGAGAAAGTGTTTTCACTCAAGCACACTAGCGTATAAGGGTGTGTCATTCTCTCATCTACCTCTAATAGCACACAATTTGACTTTGCTTTTCATTTCAAGAGCCAAGAATTATCAAAGCATACAAACACAACAAGGGCTTTAGTAGATGTTGGGACAAGGCAAGAAAGGAAATTCGTGTTTCTAGGCATAATGAACGCGCAAAGAGAGCAATCACAACATTTTTGTAGTTCTATCATTATATACTCTCTTTTATCTGGAAACTAAAACAACCAAACACCAACTTGCAGTCACCTTATTCAAATGCTTTTCTTTTTCTTTTTCTATTTTTCTCTTTCTTTTTCTTTTTCTTTTATAGATGACATATATACAAGAATGGATTACATCAACCAACACCAATTCACAATTGTTACTCTTGCTCCCTTGTTTAATAATAAATTCCCCCCACACTTGAATCCTTCTAATGACCATGGAAACTTTACTCTCCCATCAAGGTGAGATGATCAATCATATTCAATAAGGTTTAAGGTTTCAAAAGTGAAGGTAAGTTTCTTTTAATGCTCAAAGGATTGCACAAGGGTTCTATTCTTTAAAACACAATTGGTTAATTTGGGTATAGATGCAAGGAGGGAAAGAAAGACGAACTTGTTTCAATGTAAGCATGCAAATGAGTAACAACTAGCAATGAAACTCAAGCAAAGTTAATTGTAAGCCAAAAGAGGTAGCACTCAGATAAAAATAACTCGGCACAAAATCTCACCCGGTTTAGTTCTTTGGTTTCCGATGGTTGTCATATACCATGCCACAATCATTAACCACAATAAAAGCAATAACACATTCTCGATATACCCACATGAGAAAAATCACAAGCATAAGTTTTCACTAAATCACAACACATTCCCAATGCATTCCAAAACCAATTTATGAGCAAACACAAATAGTTCTCCTCAAATTCATGCAAAACTCACTCAAAGTCACATGACAAATGCATCATATTTGTCAAACCAGCCAAGTCACACTTATTTTTATCATGCATGAAAAGAAAATAGAAAGGGAAAGAAAAAGCAAACTCTTTTTGGGCGGACAAACTTGTTGCTCAAATTCCTCAACTCCTTGTATATTCTTCTTGATCAACATTCCTACCTATTACTTACAAGAATACCAAGAAACTCGAACAAACACGTTAGTCCAATTTTTATAAAAACCAAGATTTAAGATTGAAAACATAAAGATGAAAATAAAAATAACATATAAAAAGGTAAAATAGAAAAAACAAACAAACAAAGAAATAAAGAAAAGAAGAAACAAAAATTGCAAAACATGAGCACACCAACCAAATAACAATTCCAATATGCAGAATGATTGAAATGGATTCCCTAAATAACCTCACTAAGATCCCTCTTGTTGCAAGATCACTTAGTACTCTCCTAAGGTGATGAATACTACTTTCCCTGTTCTTTAAGGTAAAAACACTCAGATCCCTCTTGTTGCACTTATCTAAGTCTGACACACCTTACCCAATCCCTTGGCCTAAGAATGTATCAAAACTTGCATTAAGAACCAGAACAGTGGGGTCCAAATACACAATCACGTCGTCTGTCACTCGGGTGACTAGTAATATCTGGGTTGATTTAGCTAGTTCGGCTGCTGAAATCCCATCCCTAGGACCTTCCAACAACTAGATCACGCTCTAAGGCGTACCCCGAAACAAGCATTAAGCACAAACCAAACCAGTGGAAAGTAAAAACATCTGTAGGCAAACTGCATATAAGAAACAAAGACAACACAGACATACAATTGGCAAAGAATTTCACTTTCCCTGTTTTCTAAAGTTAGAACACTCAGATCCCTCGTGTTGTGCCTATCTAAGTATGACAAATCCTTACCCAATCCCTTAGTGTAAGAAATCCATCAAACTTGCCTTAAGTTCCAAAACAGTGAATCCAAACACACAACCTCATCCCTGGTGATTTGCACATCTGGTTTGATTTAGTTAGTTCTGCTAATGAAATCTCATCCCTAAGAACTTTCAATAACTGCATCAAGCTCAAAGGCGTACCCCGAGGCAGGCATTAAGTTCAAACTAAATCAATGGAAAGTCTTAAAAACTAAAGCCAAATGCAGACAAAGAAAAATTCAAAGACAAAACAAATAACAAAGTCTAAAAGATCCAAAAGTGTCGAAATTGTCTTGTGTTGGAACACAAGTCCCCGGCAACGGCGCCAAAAACTTGTTAACTGCAAAACCAACGGCAAGTGCACCGGTCGCAGCGTAGCAAGTGATAAATATCGTTTTCTCCCAAGGGACTTGTGAAACACATGATAATTCTTCCATTCATAAATCACTTAGACATCAAAATGCACAAAATAACACAAGAAACTCTTTTTGGTATTTTTATCAAACAGTTGGTGTGCAAGGAATTTAACATAGAGTATTTACAATTTGTCAAGACTAGAATTCATCCATTTCATTCTCATGCACTCACAAACATCTCAATTCCATCCAATATGTGTTCAATTTCGATTCTAGGTTCAATTCATATTTCTCAATACATCAAGAACCAAAATTTATGCATGGGTGATCAATCCAAAGCAAGCATTAAGCATAGAAATTGAATACTAACATGAATTGGAACAACATCTATCATTAACATTACAAAATACATAAGAATTTCATGTTTTACAACTAATCTCAACAAATAGGAAAAGCCCTCCATGGTGGAGAACTTAGGGTTCTACAAAATTGAAGAGATAAGGAAGAAATTGAAACCATAGAAGTGTGCATAGCCTTTCCCAAGGTTCTTTGCAGCTGCTCCATGCTCCAATTGCGCTTCCCCTTCGCATCTCCATCTCCAATTCGTGACCCATCTTCTTTCTCAACCCAAAAGGGGCAAAATCACCATTGATGAAGCTTGAAGACCCAAGAAGGAAGAAGGGCTGTTCCCACAGCTCCTAACTCACCTCCAAGTGCTCTAGGTGAAGGAAAATGCGTCTAGCTCTTGGAAGATCCAAAGCCCTTCGAGTTTTAGCCATAAATAGACCAAATTTGCCACATCAGCATTGCCACCGCTCAGCTGCACCCCAGCGGCAGCCCAGCGACAGCATTCCAGAGAGCTGGCGCTCAGCTGCACGCCAGCGACAACATTCCAGAGAGCTGGCGCTCAGCTGCACAAAACTTGTACCGCTCAGCGGCAGCAAGTCGGATCAGGTGGCGCTCAGCTGCACAGGACTGTACCGCTCAGCTACAGCAAGTCGGATCAGGTGGCGCTCAGCTGCACGCCAGCTGCACCCCAGCCACAGCACTTTTGTTCATTATTCTTCTTTTGACACTTTTTCTTGCTTCTGTGGTTCATTGATTCTTTGGATTGGCTAATTGATCTTTCATTGTCCAAAAACATGTTCCTTTGATTTATTGCTTGTTTTCCTCCACTAGAATTGCTTCCTATTCATTTATTTCCAACACTCAAACAAAGAGATTAGAGGTAAAAACAAACAAATACTAAATAAAACACAAGAAAACTAGAAAACACACTAAACTTGAGAATAAAACACGGTAAAAGCTATGAAGGAATTGATTTATTCACAAAATATATACACAAAAACACGCAAAATCAACCGTTATCATTCACCTACCTATAATACTATTACCATTACAAAACCATTGATATAATATGTACTAAAAACTATTGATAGATTCAGAGGAACAAATCCTTAACTGTATCTTCTATTGGTACTGATAAGTCCACTCTGTGCTGATAATAGAGATCAATGTACTCAACACCAAGACGTTTCAAGCTGCCTTCACAGCATGACCGCACGTACTCTGGTGTGCCCTTAACAAACATTCCAGAAGAATCAATCTTTGTTATGCCAAATTTGGTAGCTATTTGGATCTTTTCTCTTGGTAGCTGCTTCAGAGCCTGGTCAAGCAGAATAAAACAAAGTAATCAACCATCATGACAAAGCGATTCCACTGACCCTTTATAAAAAGAAAACGCATTTTTGCAGTAGAAAATGATGGGTTTTATGTCAAACAGGTACTGAACATATATAACATTAAAACTCGTCACTGTGGAAGAATTCATTTTGATACCTTTCCGACCAAAATTTCGTTAGCATGGTCGACCCCATAAATATCAGAAGTATCAAAGAAAGTGATTCCTTGATCGAATGCATGTTTAATAACAGATATGCCTTCCTCGTCCGGAAGTGGATCATTGTAAATTCCAGTGAGACCCATACAACCGTATCCCAACTTCGAAACCTGTTCAAAAAATCAGAATACCATGCTTGCCAAAGCAATGAAATTGAATCATAAAAAAGAGAAAAACTAAGAATATTTAATACCTCGAGGCCTTGAGTTCCGAGTTTCACACGAGGAATTTTCACAATCTGCGCCATTTGATGAGTTCGCTGCAATGCCTTTGGTGTTGATGAGTTTGTTGCTATAAACTACATTTGAACTTTGAGATATATATGTATATATATATATATATATATATATATACATAGAGAGAGAGAGAGATACAGAGAGTGCAAGTGGTCTACTGTTTGGAGGGAATAGAATTCTGTTAGTTAAAGTCAACTTTTTTATTTCTTTGTTGCAGTAAATTCAACTACTTTTAATTTGACATTTAGTTTATCGATGTCAGTCAATTTAGCTACTTTTATAATTACAGCAACTGTTATGAACGTATTGACATCGTCATTGAATATGTCAGTAACGTTGATTTGATCATATCTCACCAATTATTATTCATGTTAAAATACAAGACCGGCAATTAGAAGGGGAATTTGATTTTGATTTTGCTTTTGCACTTTTTTCTGTTTGTTATCTATGTATAAATTCACAGCTAAAGAGAATATATAATATTATAAAATACAATTATAGTTATTTAAATATAACTATAACATAATATATATATATATATATATATATATATATATATATATATATATATATATATATATATAAGATACTATGTTACTAAGAGTTATATCACATCAAAACTAAAAGTGCAATCCTAAAATTTTATAAAAATATATACATAGTCATCCTCCTACTTTATGTTGTTTGTTGGATCACCACCTTGTACCTGACCTACAAAACACCATCAACTACTTACACTGTTAAGATGTTCATAGCAAACAAATATATATAACAAACAAATATATACACAGATAAAAGGGTAACTTAATTTATCAAAAAAAAATACATACAACTAAATTATGAATATTAACACATAAACACAAATATATGAAGCAATCTCAATGGATTCAATCATTAATTCTAAATTTGACCATCTGAATTTATACATTAATGTTAAATTTTTTGTCAGGTATGCACTTGTAACTGTTTCTATTGTTTTGCCGAACTATTCTCAATAGTTTCATCCTACTATACATAAAGTTAGTCTATTAACCCCTTAAGCTAAGGGAAAATTCCTAGATTAGGACCTTTTGTTTCTCAAATCTCATACCTTACTATTCTCTACTTGATCATTCTCATACAACCAAAAATAAGAACTCATTCAACAAGCAATCAGAACATGCTTTCACCTTATCTTTGTAAATAATAGCCTAATGGACCCATTCCTGTTAAAATTAAAGTGTTCATATGTCATTTCCTAATATTTATATATATAGAATTCTCTAGCAGCCATATAATAATAATATAAATTTGTGATAGATTACTTATAAAAATCCTTCTCTGCTACGTGGTTGAGAAGTCCAAATAAGCGTCGCAGTAAAGTTAGATCTACCAGCACATATTTATAGAGGAACAGAAGAAAGACATGGTACAAAAATTTAGAGAAATTCGCATAGGAGCAAAAACATGGCAGATATTCCTCGAGTGAAGCTTGGAAGTCAAGGTCTTGAGGTTAGTTTCTACGTTGTTACATTGATTTGATGTCTTTCATTAATTTGTGTTGTGTGAATCATTTTTGGTTACTGCTTTTGGTGTGTTTAAGGTTTCTAAGTTGGGATATGGGTGTATGGGTCTGACCGGAGTGTACAACGATCCTGTCCCCGAAGAGGTTGGCATATCTTTGATCAAATATGCATTCAGTAAAGGGATCACTTTCTTTGACACATCAGATTTTTATGGACCCCATGCCAATGAAGTTTTGATCGGAAAGGTCAACTACCTTATATTATAACACTTTCAACATGTCTGTTTCAGTTTAACAGATAACAATCGACAATGTAATGTAACATGAGATTTTGATTAACTCTCAGGCGCTCAGCGACTTGCCTCGAGATCAGATTCAGATTGCCACAAAGTTTGGGATCGTCGAAATGGTTTCAGATAATGTGATAGTGAACGGTTCTCCTGAATATGTTCGATCATGTTGCGAGGGTAGCCTTCAACGCCTTGGTGTCAGCTACATTGATCTGTATTATCAGCACCGTGTTGACACCTCAGTACCGATCGAGGACACTGTTAGTGTGCCATCAAACACTTTTTGAAATTCTTGATGTGAGGTTGATTTGGTGGCTCTGTGTTTTATATGTTGTTGTGTTTCTTTTGAATGACAGATGGGTGAGCTGAAAAAGCTGGTCCAAGAGGGAAAGATAAGATACATAGGATTGTCGGAAGCAAGCCCTGACACAATTAGGAGGGCACATGCTGTTCATCCCATCACTGCTCTGCAAATGGAGTGGTCCATCTGGAGTCGTGAAATTGAGCAAGAAATTGTTCCACTTTGCAGGTACTTCTCGTAGGTGTGTCTGATGTAAATGTTTTTTGGGACAATTTGATCATTTGTTTCCACAAACGGTGGAAGGTGTTGTATCATGGGCGGTCTTGTCATTTAAAAACAACATTTAGATTTGTAACACTGTTAAATATTGACCAAAAAATAGGAAAATGTTTTTAACCTTTACAATTCATTTTAAAGATATTTTGATCATTAAAAGAATTTGTAATCATAAAGAAAAATAAATTTTAAAAGATAAACAATGACTACAAAATATGTGTAAAAATTTATTGAGCTTGAAAATAATAGTACTCACCTTAATATATAACATACATATTTTAAAGAATTGAAGTAAAAGAATTAAATTTAAGAGATTAGTTTCAAGCAAAAAGAAAATGATATATTTTAGTTTTTACATTCATTTTTTAGACCTACTTTTGTGATTAAATAGTTTTACTTGCTTCAATTGGAACCGTTTAAATTTGTGCATTATTTAGGAAGTTAAATATGACTTGGAAGTCTAATTGAAATAAAAAATTTGAATGCTATATAACAAAAACAAGATTCCCAAACATAGAGTCTTAAAGTTTTATATTACATGTAGCAAGTTTTTTTATACAAGACAACTCATACTTGGTAAATCTCACATCTATTCCAATAAAAAAATTCTAGTAAGGTTTGTATTAGTGTTGGATTCACCTCAATTAGGACCATTGAAGTGTGTTTAAAAAATCGGCAGAAAAATAAGACCCACAAACATAAAACTTTAAGGTTTGACTATGAAATGTGATGACATGTTTCTTACATATGAAAACAAGTTATTTCTTTCATTTCTTGACTAAGAGCACTTACAGGGAGCTTGGAATTGGATTAGTACCATACAGTCCCATTGGCCGTGGTTTTTTTGGTGGCAAGGCTATTGTAGAAAGTGTGCCTGCAGACAGTTTTCTGGTATGAAATAAATCCTTTCTCCTGAATTCTTTTGATTTTGAAAGTTTTCCATGTTTGTTGTTCATAACATCTCTTTCAACCTACCAGGCAATTCAACCAAGGCTACAAGGGGAGAACTTTGACAAGAACAAAATCTTATATTCCAGGATAGAAAAGTTGGCTGAGAAGTATGGATGTACACCTTCACAGCTTGCTCTTGCATGGATTCTTCATCAAGGAAATGACTTGGCACCAATCCCAGGTGAGTGAATCAAACTTGCTGTATGAATTAACGATTAGTCCGAAAATGACAATTACTGGTCGTGTTCTTTTCGCTAACAACTATCAGTCATTTTTAACAAAGACCTGTTTTGTTTCATGTATTGTAGGAACGACTAAGATAAAAAATCTTGATAGTAATATCAGTTCATGTGAAGTGAAGCTGAGTGAAAATGAATTGAGGGAGATTACAGATGCTGTACCAATATCTGAGGTGGCTGGAGATTGGACTACTGATACATTTGTTAGATGTTCATGGAAGTTTGCTAATACTCCACCAAAAGCATAGCTAGATTTATGCTAATTAAGCACCTCATAGAGCTCAAACTTTTATTTAATCAAGTTTCAAGTAGCCTTGCATCCTCTCAATAAAAAGTAATTGTTGTTGTTCATTTGGCTCTTCTGTTATGTTGTATCAATGCTTAATTATGATCATGCTATTTATTGAAAAAAGTAGAGTATTAAGGAAGAACATTCATAAATTATTGTCTTTTGTTTTGAATGTTGTAAATTTTTTTTATGTAATTGGACTTAAATCTTATTAATATTATGTCTTCAGTGAATCTCCTTCTTCAATAAACTCAATTCAACGTTGTTCAAACTCGTCAGAACTTTCTGAGAATGAAGATTTGGTCCATTGTTGTGCTGTACGTTGCCAATGAAAGCTTTGGTTGTCAGTTCAAAATTTAACTTGTTATTAAAACTTGTATTTAAATGAATATCATTGTTTTCACATTTTCTTTACAAATGTAAAATTTAATTTTTTAATAACCAAAATAATATTAAAAATGGTTTGTCAATTAATGTAAATAGTGTAAAAAACATTTTCCTTCTTAAATATAATAATTAAATGTGCAAACACCATTTTTATTATAAATATTACGTTATAATTAAAATTTATTATAGATAAATATTTTCAAATATATAAATTAGATTTTAGATTTATAATAATCAGTTTAAATTGTGATTTAAATTAAAATAGATAGGGTTTGAAAAAAATTCAAGTATGCGACTAACATAAAGAAAGATAGTTTGAGATTATTGAAATAAGTATTTTTGACTAACTGTAAAGTAGCATGTGTAATAACTATTCTTTTAATTATATGACAATACAACGTTTGACTGTGTGTTTGTCCAATTGTATAAAGAAATTTTAGGGTTAATATGTATTTGAATCAATGATAAATGAATATCAATTTTGATATCAGTATAAATTAAGGAAATATTTCATGGACAATTATGTTAATCTCTTAACAAAAAAGTTAACTTATAATGAACGTGTTTATTTGAAAAATAATATATGTATAAAGCAATAAAATTTTACTAGTTATATATATATATATATATATATATATATATATATATATATATATATATATATATATATATATATATCGTTAAACCTTGTTCAAATTTGTGAGAAGAAATCATTATCAAACAGACATAAAGGTAAACAATAGGCTCAACAGATTTAGAGACTTTTTATTTTGTTGAATTATAAAGTTGAAGTTATAATGTTTTGAAATTGGCCAATGTTTAAAATGAAAATTTAATATCTATTTTTAATTTGATTAATTTGAAGAGTTAATGTGACAACATTACAAATTGAAAAGTAAAATTATATTTACAATTTTTTAATATCTAACAACATTAAACTCTTCAAGATAGTTTTAACGGCTGGTTGAAGAGTTGAAGTAAATAAGAAGAGTTAGGTTCACCAACCACATAGCACTAACAGGTGAAGACTAATAGAAGAAAGGAAGAGAGTGAGTTGGATAATTGGTAGAGGAACAAAAAACATGGCAAATATTCAAAGAGTGAAGCTTGGAAGCCAAGGCCTGGAGGTTAGTTTTTGTGTTCTTGAATTTTGATTTGATATGTTTCGTTGAAATAATCGTTTGATTTGGTGTCTTCTTTATCTTGTGTGAATCATTTTTGGTTTTAAGGTTTCCAAGTTAGGATTTGGGTGTATGGGCCTAACTGGAGTGTACAATGATCCTGTTCCTGAAGAGGTTGGCATATCTATAATCAAATACGCTTTCAGCAAAGGGATCACTTTCTTTGATACTTCAGATGTTTATGGACCACGAATCAATGAAGTTTTGGTCGGAAAGGTTAACTACCTTAACACTTTTAACATGTCTGTTTCAGTTTAACAGATAACAATCGACGATGTAATGTAACATGAGATTTTGATTAACTCTCAGGCGCTCAGGGACTTGCCTCGAGATCAGATTCAGATTGCCACAAAGTTTGGGATCGTAAAAATGGTTTCTAATAATGTGATAGTGGACGGTTCTCCTGAATACGTTCGATCCTGTTGCGAGGGTAGCCTCCAACGCCTTGGTGTCAGCTACATTGATCTGTATTATCAGCACCGTGTTGACACCTCAGTACCAATTGAGGACACTGTTAGTGTGCCGTCAAACACTTTTTGAAATTCTTGATGTGAGGTTGGTTTGGTGGCTCTGTGTTTTATATGTTGTTGGGTTTTTTTTGAATGACAGATGGGTGAGCTCAAAAAGCTGGTCCAAGAGGGAAAGATAAGGTACATAGGATTGTCGGAAGCAAGCCCTGACACAATTAGGAGGGCACATGCTGTTCATCCCATCACTGCTCTGCAAATGGAGTGGTCCCTTTGGACTCGTGAAATTGAGCAAGATATTGTTCCACTTTGCAGGTGTGTCTCCGATGTAAACTGTTATCTGCTTGATGAATTGACTGATTTCTTTCCTACTTCCTGGTCACAATAGAGTTTGAAAGTTTAGATTGCTTAAAGCTCTACCTTACTGGTTGGTTTGCTCTTAAGAAATCACATATTCAAGTTATCTGTAAGATTTATTTATGAGAAACTTGTGAAAATCAGTCACAATGGTAACTTTTGTAACTGGAGAGTTCAAAGTCATAGAAACCTCACACTAGAACTGCCGTAAAGTTTCATTGTACTCTTGATTGGAAATTCTACATTGACTAGAGATAAGACTACTTTAAAATATATTAGTGGATACGAAACTCATCTTACATGTCATTTTGTGAAATTGTGTTAGGTTTAAAGTTCACTTCTTAATCCCATGTAGCCTTGTGCTCACGTATGTATTGGTCAGGTGACTCCTAGGACTTTCGAGAGACCTGACTCTCCCGTGATAAACTGAATTTCCTCTTAAATCACAGGATAAAATCTTTCCCTTAACCCTTAGCTAACTCTGACTGAGGATACATATATGGTTTCTATAGTTTAACTGTGATGTGTATTACGAAGGAAGTTTAAGTCTAATTTATCTTTACAAAACTGGTTTGTATTTTGTAGAGATAAACTACTGATCAAATAGCTTTAGTTGCTTTTGATTGCAACCTTTTTCTTAGTGTACTCACGACCAAGTTATTTCTTTGATTTCCTTCGTGAATCTTCATTATATGACATTGGTGGCAACACTTACAGGGAGCTTGGAATTGGAATAGTGCCATATAGTCCACTTGGCCGTGGGTTTTTTGGTGGCAAGGCTGTCACGGAAAGTATACCTGCAAACAGTTTTCTGGTATGGGCTTAATTCTTGTAATTCTGGTGACAGTTGGAATTTTTCATTGTTCACCAACATTTCTTTCCGCAGGCATTCCAACCAAGGTTACAAGGGGAGAACTTTGACAAGAACAAAATCATATATTCTAGGGTAGAAAAGTTGGCAGAGAAGCACGGATGTACATCTTCACAACTTGCTCTCGCATGGATTCTTGGTCAAGGAGATGATGTAGTACCCATTCCCGGTGAGTCATGGATCAAATTTGTCAATAGTTGTGGTCAGCATTATATTATATGAAATTGTTTTGAAAATGCATTATGTTAGGAAATTTCTTCACATTCATATTACTTGGATGGGTCTTATAGGAAAATAACTACCTATAATAGGATAGAATCCATCAGTTTCATCTTTGACTATTTCAATTATCGGTCATTTTGGTTTTCTGTCAATGATCCATCAGTGTCATCTTTGACCATTTTTTCTTTGAACGAAGTTGTCCTTCTTGTCTTTGACATTTCAAATGACATAAAACTACCGAATTTCCTAAGCCAGAAATCAACTGTTCTCATCTTCTATTTTGCCTCTCGTAATTGTTGTCTTTCATTCTTCCCACATAGGATTTGTTTTTACATTGGTCAATAAATCATGAATCATAGGTTTTTCTTTGATCACGTCTGAACTGTTACAATGTTGTTACATTTAAAATATGAATTATCTTTTCCTGTGAATTAACGTTTCTAGAACTTGTCATGTGTTGTATAGGAACAACCAAGATAAAAAATCTTGATAGTAATATCGGTTCATTTGAAGTGAAGCTGAGCAAAGATGATATAGACGAGATAACAGATGCTGTACCAATATCTGAGGTAGCAGGGAATCGCACTACTGATGCATTTTTTAGATGTTCATGGAAGTTTGCTGATACCCCACCAAAACCTTAACTACTTCCTGCTATCCTTGTATGCCTCCCAATGGCAAAACCATGTTGTCTTCTTAATCATGATCATGTTATTAAATCATCAGACTGTGTCACATGTATTACGGTTAATCGTTACATCTGAGGTAACCTCTGTTTTTGAGTTTAAATTTTTTATTATGATTTTATCTTAAAAACACCTAAAAGGATTGGAGGAAAAAAATAAAATATATTTAAATTGTTATTCGTTTCAACTTTTAAATAATTATTAAAATACTGGATCAGTAGCTATTATCATTAACATCGGCCACAATGAAGGAAAAGGAGTAGCAGTGTCACCGTTTTTAGCTATTTTTTGGCATCTGGTTACTCATTTCTCTTTCACAGGTAAACTACCTTAAAATAAAAAGCAAATGCTAGCAAGTCATTTTGAGGTAATATTTAAATAAATTACAATACTTTTTTTATCAAAAGAAAAAATATATATTATATCTAAAGTGCGTTATTGTTATAACTTATCATATATTTGTGCTCTTGATTTTAATAGATAGCTCCTAAATTAAGACTTTTAATTAATATCCTCGTTTATATATTTTTAAAATTTCTTATTATGATTTCACTTTATATATGATAATAATGATAAGATATTTTGGTAATGGTAAAGTAAAAAAAATGTAATATTTCATAAAAATAATTAATGAAATGCAAGCTAAAATCTTTGAAAGATATAAAATAATGTTTTTTCCTTTAGTAAGTTAGAGTAATAATATTGGATAAAAAAATTTGGTTGGTATTAGATATTTGTATTGTATTTTGTCCATCAAATTTAAATGCCAAATAGGCATCTAGGGTTGAACTTTTTGTATGCAATTTAGGCAACCTTGGACCATATATATTTTATTCTGACTTTTACTTGCTTCACTTTCACAATTTCTTCGGTAGTTCCAAAATCTTCCAAATGATACTTTAATTTTCAAGAAAGTGATTTCTTTCAAAAATTTAGTGTTTAACTTAAAAATTTGAAATATTAAAATTATAATTTTTTTTATATGATATTTAATTTTATCATTTTTATTTAACATAAAACTTAAACTCACAAGTAAATTAATTTAAAAAATATTCTAGATAGAAACACATCTTAATGTAAGAAATATGTTTGAGAAAAAGGTTTTCATTCCGTATTATTTCTTCTTTCTTACAAAGTTCTACCTCTCTTATTCTTTCTCTTGAGCAACAACAATGATGAAAAGCTACATGACAGCATTGCTGCAGTACAATAATAAAGGGTGGTTTAATATTTTTCCACGAGTGTGGGGTGCACTACCCTCTCATTCTTCATTAAAATTCCTGTCTTTTCCTTATTCTGACAACCTTTTTTTCATTTCAGAAAGCAAATGTTCGAAACAAACACCCTAGTAATTGAAACGGAGAAGCCTATCTAT
Source organism: Vigna angularis (assembly GCF_016808095.1). Classification (NCBI taxonomy): domain Eukaryota; kingdom Viridiplantae; phylum Streptophyta; class Magnoliopsida; order Fabales; family Fabaceae; genus Vigna; species Vigna angularis. The sequence continues at coordinate 26,686,829 of NC_068975.1, read as the reverse complement.
TAAAAAAGAATAAATAAACAAAAGTGATGTAACGAATTTACTGAAGCAGGGTACACTGCGAGCCTGACTCATCAGAAGTTGAAGGTACACAAATACTATTATCTCACTGGCAACAGATTTCAGCTGGTTCTATACTATACCAGGTTCGTGAAAAGCTTTTTGGTTCTTCCAAATTAAGCACGTTGATGTGAGCATCGTGCAAGAACCTTTATACTTGTCTGCTCCCACAAGCAAAGGTGCCAGCTTTACATTCACAAAAGGAAAGAGAAAAGATGATAGAGACAAGAAACCAGAAAAAAGTTAACTTTCAAGTCAAAGTGTAAAATCAATCATCCATTCCACAACCAGCAAGAACCACCACTGCCTCCAACTCCATTATAGCTTCGTCTTTCTTCAGTTCAGCCACCTCTTCCTCCGCCAGCATCACCGTCACCGATCTTGAAAGCCCTCCTTCCGCGCTAGGCATCACCATGATCAAACCTTCGCTCTCCACATTCCCCACCCGACACGAAACATGAACTGGTTTCTCGTTATTTACAAACCCTGCACCGTATAACAATGACTCCTGATCTTCCTCCTCCATCAAGTGCTCCATGCAGACACAAGTTAACTCACTCCCATACACGCGTTTCCCTTCATTGCTAGCCCCTATTTCTGAAAGCTTTTCCATCTGCCAATGCACTGCACTAACTATGCCTCCTAGTTCCACGTCTTTCACTTTCTGCGAGAGCGTTGAAAAGTGCAAGGCGTTTCCCAAGTACCCGATTGGGAGGGGAGGTTTCAGGAGACTCCTGAAGTCGCTGCAGATGCGCAGAGAGTGAGTTTGGTCCTGAGTTTTTGGAGGTCTGACACTGGCGATACGAGTCCAAAACAGAGCCGCCAGAAAGTCGAATGGGGTGGCGTTGGGGCACGAGCCATGGACTTTGGAGAGGCACTGTTTGATGGTTGAACTCGAAAACTTGAAGGTGGCTGTGGCAAAGTTTGTTGCAGAGGCTGTTTTTGTGGATGACGATGATGACGATGATGCATGGCCGCGAGTAGAAAGTGGAGCGGTCAAAGGAGGGTGAGTGATGGGAAAATGGCTGTGAAATTCCGTCCATGATTTGAAGAATGATGCAATGAAAGTTAGATCTGCCATCATGTGACTGCAGCTTACTCCTATTGCAACACCTCCTTCTTGAAAGCTGTTTATCTGCAACACCAGCCAATAATCTGTTGTTATATCTCATCCATATCAACACAATAATGATCTAAATCTTCGATGGTTGCAAGTAAACATCGTAAATCATTGTTCATTTTTTTATATAAACATAATCAACCAATCAAAAATCAAGTTAAGTATAAACTTTTAAGCAGTAGTTATCATAAAAATCAACAAATACATTGCATGTCATAATTTGTGCCTTAATAACACGGCACCGAAATCATTTAGTTAGTTTATGTTACATCATCCATCCAAACATCTTAACCAAACAAAATTTGTCTTTTCTTGTCTTGTCTCTCTATTCAAAAATGGGTGATAACCCATTTTCTAATAGTCGTTGTTCGGCTAATTTCTCAGAGATACATCATATGAATGCAGAGTCCATGATAGATGGGCTAGACCCTTTACTGTCAGAGCAACAGAATGTGTAAACAGCAAATAAAATCTAAAAACTTTAACAGAATTATTATCTGTACAACACACACAACCTGAACAAAAGCTTCACCAATTGTGAATAACACTACCTGAATTCGAAAGGGTGACCAAGTGGAGGGATCCTCAGGCATATCATCCCAAGCAACCAGAAGCTTTTCCTCAGAGTAAGAAGCAGATTGGAGCCATTCATGAAGGGTGGCATCCACAGTGGCCTTTATGGTCCTAACGCCCGCATCATTGCACTTCACTTCCCACTCACCATTCTCCCCTCGAACCAACCGGCCCGTCAAAACAGGGTACTGAGTCAGAACCTCCGACAAGGATTCCCTCAAAGGGTCCAAATCAAAGGACTTAAACCAGTTATCCTCGTTCTTGTAGTAGAATATAACGTGCAGACTGTGGCAGCCCATGCCACGGTCCAGCGCTGATAGTGTGTGAACCTTACCAGAGCTAACTGGTCTGCTCGACACAACCGTTAGTTTTGAGTTCAGGGTTACCCTCAACTTCGACATGCTTATGTTTCTGCTTGGCTTTGCCTTTCCCCACACCACAATGTGCGGTTATATATCAGATGAAAGAGACAGAAAAACAACAACAACACCCAATATTGGTTAAGTACTTCTTCTGTGAAAATTGTTTATATTCGCATGTTGTTATATACATGTATGTGTGTATAATACAAAAACAATTGGTAATAATGAAGAGTGATAAGCTTCGTGGACAGTTGAGAATTAAATATAGGGAGGTGACGGTTGGTAGTTTTATTTATGTGAAGGACCTCAGCTGTTTCTCAAACCTTAGCCAATGCTCTCTTTTTTTGTTCACAAACTAAGAGGGGTATTAACTTATTTTCCTGAATTGTTACATTGTTTTGAAAATACAAATTGTAACAAAATACACATGTAGTACTATCTTAATTAAGTTTTGGTAATATTGCTTTTCAAAAAATATTAAGGATGTTAAGAAATTCAAAACAGAGTTTTCCATGCACTTTTATCTTTTGATTCTTAATGAGAGTTTATTTATTAGTTGTTCGCTGAATATCCTTAAAGCTCTTGCTTAATTGGACCAAAGAAGACTAATTGAGGAGATTTGTTTAATATGGACTGTTGTATTTCAAATATAGAAGAGTTTTGAAAATACGTTAGTTGACTTATAAGGCATGTCTTTCTACAGTCAGTGTGTATATCACTTCACTACATTATTTTGCATTAAATAGAGATATTTATTTGAGTTATCACTTTCATATATGGCAAGTGCACTGCTGTTTGAACTTAATTGTCATTTAAGACAAATTTTCAGTTTAAATTAGATCACAGAGATAGGAGTTTTCAAAATAACTAATTATACTATTTTTAATATAAAATTTTATGGATATTTTTTTAATTAATGTGAAACTTTCATTTTATATGAGACTAGAAATATTAAAGATTTATATCAATTAAAGATATAATGAATTTATAAATTTTATTTCACAAACCAATTTTATGGATGATTTAAGTTAGATTTAAAGTTTACTATTAAAATATTAGTAAAGTTATTGTTGGACCTATTCGTTATCCAACAACTTATTAATATATTGTTTTAGATTCGAGATATAAATATTTTGACAATCATTATTAAATTATTAATTAATATCTGATATTCATTAATGTCTGATTTTATATTCGATTAGGTAAATATTTCAACATAAAAAACATATTAAAAATCTAACATTTACTAAAATAAAATATATAAATAAATACAAACATAAACTTAAAAGTTATTTTTGTTAAATTAAATTTGTCTTAAAATTTATATTTTTAATATATATCGTTGTATTTATTCATAATTTAATTATATTTAACTCACACTTTATTCATGATAATATTTGGAACAGATAATACTTGAATAAGTAATTAAGAAAGTAGTCTGAACTAGTTGGGTTGTTAACATGTCTACCAATATATAGTTAAATTTGAGATATTGTACTTATAACTACTCATTTGAAACGTGTAATACCAGTTGGATAGCAACTTGTAGCTTCAACCAATTACGTAAATGTTGTTATCAATATTAATTAAGTAGTTAGGCTGTCAAATCCTGCATCACCTATGACCCAACCCGTTAATGCATGTTGGTGGACAAGTTTTAATTAAATTACATGAAAATAAATTTAAATTAAAACTTATCCGTATTTGGGTGGATAAAAAATACACAAGAATAAAAATATAGAATTAAATATGTTTTTTGGTTCAAAACTTTGGTCTATTTTAGTCTTCAAACTTTAGAAATGTGTGAATTTAATTCTTTTAACTAAATTTTGTTAGACTTATTTGATATTTCAAGTGCGTTTCATGATAGCATTTGAGTTGTTTATACTGTTTTGACATATTTTTGCTTCAATGTTACTGAGAAATGCATTTGAAACATCAAATAAATTTAACAAAATTTGGTTAAAAGAACTAAATTCACACACTTTTAAAGTTTCAGAATTAAATTAGTCTAATTCCAATTTTATTGAAAGTTAAGAGACAAAAACATATTTAACCCAAAAATATATACAGTGTCCCTTACAACTTTAAAATTTATTTTCCCATCTTTCCCCAGATAATCTGCATTAATTTTAAAATATATACAGTTTTATGGCTGCAAGAGATCAAATTTAAATTTTTCATGGTTATATAATTTCATTGATTTGCTTACACAGAAAAATTAAACAAATTTATTGCTTACCTTTTATACAAACATTTGCCTAGTTACTACCAACACCGACAGAACTTCAGTTCCCTTGGGGGCCCAAGAAATTACAAATAGGAAATGGTGTTGAGATTATACACATATACTTCTTTAAGAAAAAAAATATTTACTTTTCAAATTCATAGAAACCTAACTTTTATTATTATAATATGACCATTTTAAGATGGAAGTATTGGAAGTATGAGTATTGAAATCAAATTCTCCTTTTAGTGTGAAATGCTCCTTTTGTTGTGAACCGTGAGTATTTAAAAAATATATACATTCTCAAAGGATATATAAATAGTAACTATTCATAAATGAGTAACAAAATATATGAACCTACTACTTATATAAAATTATGATTTTCGTTTAACTTTTGTTGGAGATCTAAAAATCATTTCAATCTGATGACTTACCACATGTTTTAAGTACAGTTAGGTTAAGTTAAAAATTATTTTTTAATTATGAGTTAAATTAAACTTGATTCACTTAACTTAAGTTAAGTTAAAATGGATTTAAGTTAGATTCAATGTAAATTGATCCATAATTTATTAACATTTTTTTTATCTTTATAATAATATATGATAAAATAAGTTAATATTTTGATTGTAACACTATAAAAGAATGAGTCATGTTAACTCATTTTCACAGTTGTAATTTTTGTATACCTTTAACTGTCAAAATATTTTTTTTCTTTGTCTCTGTATCTCTTACCTATGCATATGCTTTATGTGACTAATATTTCATAAATGCCTTTTAATTTTTTCTAAATCTTCCATAAAACTAGCACATCTAACAAACTAGGAATAAAATACATGTTATAAAAACATTACATTGACTCATGAAAAAGTTAAACAAGTCTCTAACTTTATTAAAAATGTTTTTAAAAGATTAAATATGTTTTTAGTTTATAAATTTAAAATTTGTTTTTAACTAAAATTTAATATATTTTAATTTAATTTTTTTAAAAAATAAATAAATATAGTCATTTTAATTCTATGATATTAATTTTTTTATGGATTAAACACTGATTTAGATTGTTATTTTAGTTAGAATTGTACACAACTGTTACCTAAAAATATAATCTAACACGTAAAAAAATTTCATGATTAAAATGAATATATTTATTTTTGTTTAAAGTTTGATAATAAAATTATTTCAACATTTATTACAGAAAAAAATAATATTCAATTTTATGTCAAAATCTAAAAATTAAAAATACATTTAATCTTATAAAAAATGAAACTAATTGTTAACCGTAAATTTAATCAATAATTTTAAGATAAAAATAATATACTCAAACTAAATATAATTTTCTAATGTAATTTTCTCTTATTGAACCTTAATTACCAATCACCAACTCATAGTTTGTTTCTTGAATAAAAATTTAAAAAATGGTAGATTTGACAATAAAGTGAGGAATCTAGACCACCTTAATCCTTTATAAACCCTGTTACTTATTTTCAGCTCACATATAAAATAATATTTTATATCACATAGGAAGTTTAATAAAATAAATTTCAATTAAAACCCCTTTAAAGTACGTTAATAAATTCATTTTAAAACCCTTTTAATTCATAAAGAAAAGTATGTGTATAAAGTAGTTTACATATAAACTAGTGGAAACACATCTATTAGCATATGTGTGTCCACTTTTATCTTATTGATTATAAAAATGTAAAAAAAAAAATAATAATCATTATAATTATTAATAAAATAAAAGTGCTATTAAATTTATAAAAACTATATTTCTAAAAAGTAATTGAAAAATACATACAAAATTTAAAAATTAAGATAATTAATAAAATTATTTATATTATTAAAAATAAAATCAATTTTTATATACAATCAAAATAGAACAGTTATAAAAAAAAATCAATTTTGTATCTAGTTATTGAAGACTATTTCTTTTGATAAAGTCTTGATTTGATTCACAAACCCAAATTCAATTAAGGAGCTAAAAAGTACATTTAGATAAAATTTTCAAATATGTATTTTTTAAAGAATAATAATATATTGAAAATTCAATAAATTTATGTAACGCGTATTATTTTAATTTTTGCACAATTACAAAAAATAATATTTTAATAATCACATTACACTTAAAACAGGTTGTAAAGTAATTATATAAGTATGAAAAACATCATTTTATTTTATTTATTTAATTTATCATTTTCAATAGAGAACCAAGTTAAGGGATCATAAGACACGAACCCTAAACCCTTTATCTCCATGCATCAAACCACAATAATTTATGTCAATCACTATGATATTTTTTTATTATTTGTCTTCTTTATACATTCACACCAAAAAGTTTGATTACTATTCAATTTTATGAAATTATAATTTTTGGCTTAGATAAATTACTTCAATTGGACCTAAATAGAAAATTATCTTAATATTAAATTATATCGAATAATTAAAAATATTAATCAGGGATATTTTTCTTGTTCACGTTAGTTAATGATATTAATAATATTACGTTACAACATTGTTCCTGTTAATGTTAAAGCAGTAACGGTTCTTGTTTATTAAAATATTTATTTCTGAGTAAAAAAGAAGGTTTACTCAGGGGAAGTTGAGCAGAGAGAAAGAAGATGGTGGCTCGCAAGTTTCAGGTGGTTCACGACGACTCTGATTTTGATATCAATTACGACACAGACGATGGCTTCGAAGTGCGTCTCTTTCTCTGTAACTTTTCTTTCTCAATTTCAATTTCACTATCTATATCCAATTCATTCCTTCGTTATTCCACTGTTGCAGGTTTTTCAGTTCCAGCTTTATTCCCTCACTTCCGTTCCACCTCATCAGCAAAAGGTTCCGATTCGCTTTTCGCAATTCTCAATTCTTCTCCCTAATTTTCAGTTCCTCATTCCTAAACTTTGATTCTCTGCTTACATTGCTCAGATTTTTGGAGCCGAACAAGATACACCAGTCACCACTGATTCTGATCTCATCGCCATTTCTGACAAACTACGACTCGTCTCGGTCAAGGACACCGAACCGGAACCGGAACAGGAACAAAGTTATTCCGATTTGTTGAAATCCGATGAGGAATTGGCCCGACTCTTGCAGGTATCACCTAAGATCATGTGTTCAGAATCATTGATTTTGGAAATGGAAAGCATTTCTATATCTATTTATTGTTGCAACTTCATTTTCATTTTCATTTTGTGTGTTTGTGCATGTGCTATTATATCTGTACAGGCAGAGGAGGAAGCGCTTTTGTTGCAGCAATATATGTCTAGCGAAAATCCTCGAGAATTTGATAGTAGAGTGCGGTCCTACATTAGTCAAGTTCGAATGGTATTTTTTAGCTTATTCACTTGGTAATAATTTTATCTTCGTTTTGAATGAGGAGAGCAAGATATTTGGTTCATGAAGTTGCATAGGGTGAAGATAGACTAAGAAACTGGTTTCTGTCTGTGTTGTCGTTATGAATATTATTATATCACGATTGATTCCATCACTTCATGTATTGATTTGTTTTAATATATTGCAGTATGAAGATCCAACGCGCCAGGAGGCTGCTCGGAAGTCTGTTCCTGTAGAAGAGCTTGAGGAGAAAGCTTTGGTCTCTTTGGCTAAGGTAGGAGAATTTATCTTTGTTTATTGTACGAATATAGAGTTTCGTAGAGGATATCAATCTGTCTTAAGTAAATCCAACTATTTCACTGTAACTCTCTGTACAACTATTTTAGAAATTCATTTACCCTGGAACTGTCTTTTTCTTCATTTTGATAAGAACTGTGTATAAATTGCGATGTTGTTGTCATTTCATAAGCATATGATTTTATTCATTTTCTTTTTTGTAATCCCGGAGCCTGATAAATATTTTCCAGGAGGGGAACTTCAAGCCATCGAAAATAGAACAAGATCATGCTTTCATGCTGCAGCTGCTTTTCTGGTTCAAAAAATCCTTCAGGTTTAAACTGATTATTATATTTTTTGTTCTACCTTTAATGCCAATGGACCAAACGTTTCAATTGCCAATAATTCCTTAAAGACTGAAGAGAGTGGATCACATATCTCATGCTTCATGTAATTACTGGCGTATTTGTGATTTGAGTCAATTATCATTCGTGCAGTCTTTGTCACCATGATAGACATCGGTTAACCTACACACTGTGTAATATTTTTCCAAATGCATCTGATTATTTTCTTATTTCTTTCTTATTCTTGTATAATAGATGGGTGAATTCACCATCGTGTAACGATTGTGGTAAAGAAACTGTAGGCCAGGGCATGACTTCTGCACTTCCTTCTGAGACACTTTATGGAGCTTCTAGGGTTGAACTCTATCGGTATGTGAAATTACTCTGTTTCAAGGAAAGTGGTTTTTCTAATTATCATACTTTATATTTATTTTAATTTTCTTATGACATTATGCATCTGAACTAACTTTAAACCTTCTTTATGCTACCGAATGGTCTGCAATTTTTACAACCATCAACTTACTAGTTTCTTTAAATCTGAAAATATCATTTTTTTCAATGTCAGCAAACTGTTTCCTGTTTGATTTTACTTTGTAGAGATCTTTGCCAGCAAATCCTATTTTTGTGAGTGGAGTTATTCATCCATTACATACTACATATCTATTTACATTTAGGAGATCTGGTGATAACAAACTAGTTTTGTTATGGTTACCTGGATACTGTCCTTTTTCTTGTAAAGCATTTTTGAAGGGTTTTTCTCATGTTCACTAACTTTTTAGCTTCTATTTTCTTTACCTAACTTCTATTTCATGTTATTTGCATTTATCTTTTCACAACCCAGTTGTACCTTTTGCTCCAAACTTACTCGCTTCCCTCGGTACAATGATCCAATGAAGGTATTCAACTCATGTCAAGTTGTTTTAATTTATACTTGGCTGACTGCCTATACAACTTCACCATACACATTTACGTTGGATACTGATATTCCCTTGTTAAAATTGCAGCTTGTGGAAACAAGAGAGGGCCGCTGTGGGGAATGGGCCAATTGCTTTACTCTCTATTGTCGAGCTTTTGGCTATGATTCACGTCTGGTTTGTAGCTAGATGAAATTCAGTCTTTTCAATATGCTGGTTTTTCTTGGTTTCTATACTGCAATTGAGTTCAGAATGCATTGGTTTTTTGTATCATTAATCGCTAGATAATGTACATGATGATTCTGATATTGCAAGTGCAGTGCCCAATGTATTGTGTGAAACGTCCACATGACAAAATCTTGTGTTTTGTTAACTGATTTCATTGTAGTTTTACTTACATAATGTATGTTTGAGAAAAAGTCGTGCTTGCTATTCTAAATTAATTTGTTATCTGTAAGGAAAAGATAGGCATAGTGTGGACATGTAAATCTTATTTGATTTTGAACTTAGCTTGCATTCTTATCTGGTTCGCCTTACCCTTTACAATAATTTGGTGCTCATGCTCAATGAGTTCTATGGAATGATTGGGCCATTTTTCACTTACTAGGGGAAAAGGGTATTGAGTACTGATGTCCTTACAGTTTTGGTAGTGAATTTTATCCATGGTAAAATTGAAGTTTGTTAATTTTTTTCTTTGCATATATATTTGCAACCTACGGTGTACATGTGCTTGCTTGTCTTGTAAGGAATGGGTTTTTGACACTGATTTTAGTCCATCTGCAGATCTTGGACTTTACGGATCATGTTTGGACAGAGTGCTTCTCTAAATTCTTGGGCAGGTAAAAATAACATTGACCTAAAGTTGCCGGTTATCATAATCCTGCTGTTAAAACTATTTCTGGTCTGATGTGTTTGTATGTTCTTACAGATGGATGCATCTTGACCCATGTGAAGGAATCTATGACCAGCCATTATTATATGAAAAAGGGTATTGTTCATCTTTGCAGTACTTTCACTTTAGTGTATTGATTGCTATCATCCATCTAATTGACAGTGAGAAAATTATTGTTCTTTTCCTCATTAAGACTTTCCATCTTGCTTTCATGTTTCCTCACTTTTTAAAATATGTGGCATAGGTGGGGGAAAAAGTTAAATTATGTAATAGCCATAGCAAAAGACGGGGTTTATGATGTCACCAAACGATATACAAGGAAGTGGCATGAGGTAAGTTTTACAATGTATGCACTTGCATGAGAATCAAAATTTGCTGATAACTTATGAATTTTATATATTTTTTTTCAAAATTGAGGTTCTGTCTCGCCGTACTATGCTTACAGAGCCTTCTGCATCATCTGTATTACGTAATATAACAGAAGAAATTCGAAGAGGCCTTCCATCTGAACTACTTTCAATTATTCAAGCTCGTGATATGGTAGAAAATGAAGAACTTGAGAGGAGTTTACATGCTAATGATGACGAGTCATTATCATTACCAGGAAGACGAAGTGGGAATGAGGAATGGCGCAAATCCAGATTAGAGATTGGTTCTGATGAGCTAAGTTCTTCTGCTTGCCCAGTTCGTTTGTGCGTAGATGAACATGTGACAAGGATTTACAATGCATTTCATGCTGTCCTTTATCAATTCGTTAGGGAAGAACTAACAAAGTTAGAAGCTGTTGAAGTACTCAGGATTACTAAAGGAATTCTTTTGGATCTTCGCAATTCCCCTTATAAAAGTAGAAGGACCTCCATTGATTCAGTTCTAAATAAACCAAAATTTCAAAAACTGTTGCCATCTTTTGATGACTTAATTGGTGCACTTTCACTAGAGAAAAAAGTGAATACAGATGGGACAGTTGAAATTGGTTTGGTCGCTGACCCTGTTGTTACTTCTTTAGCATTGCCTGTTGCTCTAGATGTTCTGGATGACATGATTTACAATCTTGACAAGTGTGAAAACTACGGCAAAGATATGTTTCTGCTGCCACTTCCAAAGTTAAATAGAATACATTCGGGTTCAGTGTTGGCAAGTTCGGAGGAGTTGCCTTTTGGGATTGTGAGTTTGGATATAACTGGACATTTTATATGTTTACCATACTCTTTCCTTATAGCATCTATAAAGTTGTCACTATTTTATGAAATTTCAGATAACATCAGCATTTGATGGAATTAGAGTATCTAAATGGGAAGAACCAAATGGAGCAAGAGGTATCGTTAACCAATTAAATAACTTACCACATAACATTGTGCTTCAAGCTTAAACATATTTTTAGACAATTTATTGAGGTATTGTTGTTTTCACCTAGAAATGGAAAAATGTGATATCTACTCTCCTGTTAGAAAAGAACAAGTTATGGCAAATACATCAAAATATCTTATCTTTGTTGAGTACTTGGCTTGATATCTATCTTTACTAAATTTTCTCAAGAATATTTCCGCTATATCAATTGTATTTTATTAATAGATTGTAAGCAAACTAGTTAGAATTTATAGTTTAAGTTACTAGTGTTTAAATGTTAGAAACTTGACTTTGTGTAGTTAGTTTCTCTGCACTGTTATGCATTTCTATGTTAAAACTCTCATTCTTAGAAGTTTTCTTTGTTGATTTTTGGTCTTCGATTAATGAAAACTAATTTATAATTATCAAGTGTTAGGCACTATTTAAAGGGGGTAGAAAACGGATATGAGGGACAAAGTAATGAAAAAATATTTAGTGGTCCCAAATTTACTAAGTGGACCCTAGGCATAACATGATGCTAAATTTTACAGTTTGTCGGTGGGGAGGACCTTCCTAGAGGGAGAATGCTAAATTTTTGTAGAGAGGGTTTAAGGTGATCGTGAGAAGGGAATTTTGGGTAAAATAAGTGTCCATTTGGCCTGGGTAGAGATTGTTTTAGGAATTACTTGGTATTTTTGTCCATTTTTCTTATACTGGATATTTATTTTCCAGAGGACTTTGGTCAATTCAAAGAAAACATGTTCCTTTTTTGTTGAATAAATAATATCCAGAGATTTTAATTCCCTGTCTAAATGCTCCGCCAGTTTAAATGCAAGTACCAAAAGTATAATTCCATTTTATTCCTAATGTGCACACCTTTCTACACGTCCATACACTACTTGCTTGATACTCTGATATAAAAGTATCGGTTTATGTTGACTGTGTAGGTTGTTGGATCGTGTATAGAACATTTGATTGCAAGATGTTTGAGCTTGTAGCATATGATTTGATGTCAGCCAATGATGCACCAGAAAGGGATCCAATGAACTGGTATGAACTTTGGAATATACGTTGAACTACTGTTACATCTTTTCCATTATCTTTACCATTTTTATTAATTTTCGAGTAGCCGAGTTAGTTTGCCTTACCTTGTAGAGTTCTTCAATTGTAATAAGCTTCATCGCTTCAAATTAATATAATGTGTTGCTCCCTCCATATATGATTAACAATGAAAATTTTAAATTTAATTTGTAATCAATTTAAAACATTCGTGACTGTAGTAATAACTTTAACTTTACATTCAACAAAGTATTGATGTTTTTTTAAACAGGTGACACAATATAGTTTATTGGTATTATAAAACTTATGCTGTCATCTTATCAAAATCAAATTCTTAAAGACAATATACAAGCTAAGCAAGAAAATTGTGTCATATATGTGTGCTGCTTTTGTTCTACCTGTCAGCAACCAAGAAAATTGTGTCATATTTGTGTGCTGCTTTTGTTCCATCTGTCAGCAACCATATATGTTGTTAAAATTATCTTTTAACCTTTTCTATGTTTGGTAATGATTTATCATGTATAAGCTTCAATTAATAAAACATGTACCATGCATTCATTATATCTTGTGATATGTTATGTTCTCAGGATTCTTGAAGGTAGCAGTAATAAGGGGATCAATTGGCAAGTTTTGGACAAGCAAACCTCTCAGTTCTTTGAAGACCGTTTTCAACGTAAAACATACAAAATCAATTGTGCAAGCTTTCCATGTAATATATTCAGGTAATAATATATCTTGACACAGTGAAAAAACTTAAACAAAAAAATTGGGAGTGGTTTTGATAGGTAACCCCAGTGAATCCATTTTGCAATTTTCTTTACTAAAAAACAATTATGTGTTGTAAATCTATTGGAACATATAGTGTTTATGTTTATGCTTATCTGTACAACCCATTATAAATATATAATTCTATTTAAAGAATTATTAAGTTTTGTGTTTTTTAAATATTTTTACAAATGAATATTTTTCTTCTTTTTTGTTGCATAAAAGGCAAACACAAAGTGTTTAACTTTTTATTTGTCTGATTTGTGTCGGTCTACATATACTGGACTACATATTTAGATAGTAATAATGAATTCTTATCATTTTCCCTTTATCTTAATTATGTTTTTATACTTTGAGATGACCATTTTTTTTTTGGGTATTTGGATAAAAAATTATCATATCACTAATTTAGTTTTAATGAATATTCTTTCTAGAGTAAAATGACTATTAAGACTAGAAAGGTACATACGTTTGATTGCTCCTGTGTGCAGATTGTTTCTTATTTGACATTGGCTGAATCTGTTTCTTATTCTGATGTTTCAAATCATAAATAATTTCTGTACAGGTTTAGGTTTCTGGCAGTCAGAGATGTTCATTCTACTTCCCGGCTGCAAATCGGTAACATTGACCTCTACGCAAAATCTACATGAAACGTAGTTACCGAAATAATCCCATCACCATGAAAGAATATAATCTAAATGAGAATGCAAACAGAAACCCAAATGGCGTGGGTCTTCATTTAATCTGTATCAAAGTGATATTATTTATACTGGTCAATGTGGGACATGCTTTCATATTAAATTGTTTTGTTGGTCTGCCTTATAACGTCGGAGGTTTTACTTAATTTTTTGGTAGCTTATGGTAACATTTGTTCTGCCTCCTGTACATTATGAACAGATTGACCTCAAATGTATGTTATAGCATTTGGATTTTGCGCGGAGGGTCGTAATTTATCCACTTATCATTCCTGCAAGTCACGTGAAAAGATCTGACTGATTTTTCTTGTTTACCTGTAATTCGTATTATAGCACCAACTCCAAAATGGGATGGTTTTAAAGCATGACCTATTTTACTTTCATTCTTATCTAATCAATAGTTTCCTGAAAAAGTATGTGGCTTTGAAAAATGGAGACTTAAAAAAGACAGATTTTGTTCTGCATGTACTAGGGAACTACCCGTTGCACAAAATGTAGAACAGATATTTCAGTAAACTTGCAAGCTCGTGCTAAATTTGCCTACAATTTTGAAAGAGTGGTGACGATGTGAATACCTTGGCCTTTGATAGCAACGATAAAAGAGCTAAACGACTTGTACAAATAAAATGTAAAGCAAAAACCTCTTGTTCACATCCCTCTCCCAAGAGCAAACCATTATAAAGGTTTCAAGGATCACACACCCACAAGATTAGTGCAATCTTAATTCACACCAAAATGATAAGCCATGCACTAAACTATTTCTTCTTTATCTTCGAAAGCACGCGCACAAGCAGTTCTCTGGCCACATTTGCTTTGTCAACAAGAAACTGAAAATCACATCGAGACCCTACTTGAATGTTTTTACTCTCCTTGAAAGCCATCCATCCACTTCCCAAAAAACTACGATCATAATTCGATGAGGAATTGATCATCACCAGCCATGACTTGCCATTCTCATCCCTCAGAGTTATAGACCGAAGCAGCTTGATATTATTCATTTTAAGCAATTTTCTAGGAAATTCCTGCAACCCACCAACACCAATTACATCATCTCATCAAGTCGCCAAACTATTTCATAACAAAAACTAAATTGAGCAATTATATATCCCACTTTATCCCAAGCCCAAGGTATATCTATTACTTTAACAACTAATTTTATCGAATACTTTCAGTTCTACTACATCAATTTTAAACTCATTGTTGTAACATTCTTAGATATTTTAGACCTACTCCACATAAAATGCACTATTCTGAAAATACAATTCAGTTACTTAAAGAGACACTCATTCATTCAATTCAGAGAAGACTAACTACTTATTGTAAATATAGGTAAAAGAATAAAATAACCAACCACTCTTTTTAGTTTATATGGAGTATCAAAACATATTTGAAAATGAGCATTCTCCAATGGAACATGCTTTGTAAGCGCAGGTTTCTCGTCATTCATTTTATCTTTTCCTTCCTTTATTCTTTTTGATTTGCGCTGAGCTTCTTTGAATGGACATGCACCTATAAACATTATACATTAAGCATGAAGGGTTGAATAACAATGACATGAAATTATGCAAAATGAATACTTGAAAGACTAACCTTCTGATTTCACATTTGTTTTGGGACTTGGGAGTGGACGTTTCCGTACACCATTGTTCTGGATTTCATGACTATGCTCATCAGAATCTTCTTCCAAATCCACAATGGGAACAACTTTTGGAGGTGCAGCCACTTTCCTGCACCCAGTTTTCCCAAATATCTTCACATTAAAAGTAGTTTTACCATCATACTCAAAAACCAAAAAGTCGCAATCTTCTAAATTTTTCTCCTTGGAAAATTCCTGCCACCCACTTTTAAAAACCAAACGACCTTCGATTTTTTCCACCTTAACATCCCAATGTTTTCCATCGTGTTCTACAAGAATGACCTTACATGGTGGGATTCCAGAGAAAAACTTAGTGAAAGATCTTGGTATTTGCTGAAAAAAAAAACCAAGTCCCAGGAGGGTGTCATTGTCAGTAACAAACGATTAACATTTTCAAAGCATAAAAGACCAGACAAAATAAGCAAACATTAAATCTCAGGAGAATGTCACCATCAGTAATGAACTATCAAACATTCTCAAAGCATAAAAGACCAGACAAAATAAGCAAGCACTAAATCCTACTTAAGAGAAAGTGCAAGAATATAAAAAAAAAATCACTTTCCATGATCCTTTTACACTAAAAAAACACTTTTTTTCGTATACATGACACTGAGAGGGTTTGAAACTACCCCGTATAAACTCTCCTAACCCTCCTATAACAAAAAGAGAAAGAGACTAAAAAGAACTAAAAACAAGAGAAAGAAACACCTACCAATTGGGTAGAACCTCTGTTTGTAAGAAAAACTTTAAAGAATTCACAAGAAATTTTATCGCCGCCACAAGATAGCCCCGCACTCTCCATCCTCACAAAAACTATTCTACAGGGGAAAGGCAGACGAAACGTCTGGAAAAAGCGTCAAATCTGAACTTGTTTTAGATGTTAGGTAAATCTTTACTTACTTCAAATATAAAAAATTTTAAAATTTGCTAAAATGAATATATGTATATATTTTGGGATTGGTATAAAAAAATTTGTAAAGAGGCGACTTATTTCGAGATGTGTAAAGGTATGTGACATATTTTTACATTATGTTTTATTTTTTAAGAAATGAAAAAGTAAAAATAAGAGAAGGATAATATTAAATAAATATAAAAAAATTTGTGTGTTAAAAATTATTTTTTTTACTGAGATTGTTAAATTAAAAACGAAGAATTTAAATAATGAGTAAATATATATTTAGAATAACTTAATTAATTAGTTAATCCTCGTATTATATGTTTGATTTGAGTTATACGATAGAAAAATATTATATCTTCAAAAACGCTGAAGCCCAGCCCCATCTTAATGGTTAAAATTTAATATAAGCAGTTTTTTATAACTTTTATGTTTTATTCAATAGATATTTTAATTATTTTATAACTTGTAACAATTGTTTTTTAATTTATAACAGGAAAATAAGTTAAAAAATATATATTACTGGTATTCTGTTAAAATTCCTCTTATAATACACAATAAATTATGATAGGATCAAAGTATTATAAAATTAGGTTTATCATATATATATATATATATATATATATATATATATATATATATATATATATATATATATATATATATATATATATATATATATATATATATATATATATATATATATATATATATATATATATAAAAGTTTTTTTTTATTGGTATAATTTAGTAAGGTGTATCAAAATTTAGTAGATCAAAATAGTCTTCATTCATAAAAAAAGACATATTTTAAACATAAAATTATTTTAATAATTTTTATTTTTAATTTAAAATAAAAAAATCAGAAATTATTGTACGGTTGCTCTGTGAGAGGATGAAAATGAGAGAAAAAAATTGGATAAATAAAAAAGGTGAGTTAAGATTAGGTGAAATGGTGGTTAAGATTAGGAGAGTGTTTCTTTTTTTTAAATTAAAAATAAAAATTATTAAAATAATTTAATATTTAAAATATATTTATTTTTGTTTACTAAAACTTGATATATTTTACTAAGTTGTATCAATTGAAAAAAAATTATATAAGTTAACAATATATATATATATATATATATATATATATATATATATATATATATATATATATATATATATATATATATAACATTTTAAGTAAACCATGAACACAACAAAAAATGTAGTTAAATAAAATAAACTTTATAATTGACATTTACTTCATTTCTAAAACTAACATTATTTAATATATTAGTAAATAGTTTTAAAAATTTATAATAAAACTAGATTTCGTACAATTAATAAAAGAATTAATTTAACGATTGGATTTTATCAATTTAATGTATAAAAAGAAATAGTTAGTATTGGTCATCATTTCTCGTACGATTTTATTTTCGTGATTGTATATCTTGTGCTTTATTATTTTCGTTGTAACGAAATTTTGAAAAATTGAATCTATAATAAAAAGCATTGCTTCACCAATTTTTGTTTTAATCAAAGTCAAGAAGACATGAAAATCTTAGACACCTAAAAATTAGGGATTGATGTTAATTAAGAATTTTAACTGAATATCAAATAAAAAATTGGCTATTAAAATTCAGGAAGATAATTTGTAATTCCTATAATATAATCTTGTAATAAAAAATATATTTTAAAATATATGTCATTCCATCTCGAGATGTCATACTTAAGAAAGATGTAATGATAAATAGGATTTTGATACATTTCAAAGAAGCTTTATCTCTCAAAACAACTCATAAAAATATTTTATATGAATATTATCACATAAATCAATATATTTATACAAATATCACTAAATAAGTTAAAATGTATTTATCTTTTATAAATTTAAAAATATTTTATCATAATAAAGATAAAATATATAATTCATAATAAATATAAAATATAATATAATATAATAATTGTAACATCCCAAAAATACAGTGTAAAACCATATAATAGAATGATCACATATAATAATATTACAGTTCAGTTATTACAAAATATAGGACGTACGGTTATGGCCGAACGACCTTACAAAAATAGCAGCGAGTTAAAACTGCACAAAAGACTACACATATAGGACGAACGACTTATAACCCTTCTTATACTGAACAGTCAAATCAAAAAATAAAGTAAACGCATGACAGAACGCTCCTACAAAAGAGTAGGCCAACAACTAACTGAGCGTCCTAAGGTTCAACCTTCACGTCCGTCTCTTCCAAACTTCTTCCAGCAACTCTTCTCCTTCTACTCCCACCCACAGGGTGATCATCGCAATGACAAGGACGAACGAACGGGAATACATGACAAGACAGGAAATAGGGTAAGCTTATATAATTTAATTCAAGTATCAACATAGATTTCACACAATCAACTAAACAAGATAAATCATTAACTCTTTCATGCAAAGCCTAATACTAGACTCTGTCTTTCCGGACTGTATGAATTATGTGTAGCTACGACGTTTGTGCACCTGGGTGATGTAGTAACTAGATACCCTCAACAACTGCCACTCGAGGTTAGTCCTATCTGTCCAAATTAACCATAAGGACTAGGACCTACTATCATTCTCACACATGATTTACCCTTCTCTACGTGAGAATGAGTAATCACGGAATATTAGGATGAACCGCCAGCTTAACTTTATCCACATTCATACTTTACCAATTTCCAATATCCACTCATGAGATATTCCTCCCCGGAATACTCTTTCACAATCAAAGTCATTTCATCCATATCATATTCCATCATCTTTCATCATTAAAACTTCAACTTAACCAATTTGAATAAAGATCCCGTAGGATACCAAATACCGAACATTAGTTTTTAACCCAGAACGAGACTAAAAACTTGGAGTGAGACCGAGATGTCTCCAACTCAAAACTAATCAAATCGAGAGAGTTACTCACTTGTTATGAAAGGGACCGAATACAATAATACTTCTTAGAGACCAATAGAATCGAACGTTATTTTCCAAGTGAGCCAATTTAATGAACTAACTCTTGAGATTTCAAACCGAACACCGTAAAACCTAGGCCGAGTACTAAGACTCTAGGCCAAACCCAATTAAGACAAATATTGTAGGACATCAAATAATAGTACTTGACGGAATCATTTGAAGAAACCGAACGCCAATAATACTTAGCTTCTTAATGAGTTAAACATCAAGGAAACTGAACACTATATGGAACGAGCGTTGGTCTAATACCAAACACTTATTAAGAACGAACGCTACTGAGAACGAATGCTTGTATAATTGAATGGTCAATACTAACTCTCGACAACATGGTCTAATACCAAACACTTATTAAGAACAAACGTTATTGAGAACAAACGCTTGTATAATTGAATGGTCAATATTGACTCTCGAACAACATCCCTACCCATTTCATGGATTTTATTAATCATCAATACTTTTAAACAACATACCATATTTCATCATCAACCAAATCATCAAACACAATATCATACCAGTTTCTCATCTCTTAGATTCATATACTCATACAGCCAACAATGCAGTAACAACCAGATTTCATATTCATTCAGCAATCAACGAACATGCATCCATTCAAATCAACAAAATAAATCAAATTATATAAGCTTCCCTTACCTATAAGCTAGCCGATAGCTCACGGTTCTGCAGATAAAGGCTCGCCACTAGATTTCTTTGAAGACTACGGTTCACGATTTAAGAAACTACCCAAATACCAAAACAGAACATCGTTCAGAGTGTGAAAAGAAACTCATGTGTAACACCCTAATATTTTAAAGGGTATTATTGATAGTAGAGACTAAATTAATTTGATATCTTCTATAAACAATCAAACTTTATTTCAATTCTTCCAAAGTACAATACCAAACTTACAAACTTCAAACAATATAGTCTTCACCACTTAACATAAATTAAAAATTTCAACTTATAAGTTTTACACAACATAATTTTTCCAATACAAATTTATTCTTTTTACAAAATATCCCTGAAAGTTTTTCCCCGCATCTCTCTCATCTCTAAGCTTTTTCAACCGCATCTGCAACATTATCCATTCACATATAACATGAGTTATATGATCATAGCACAAACAAATAAGGGTAAGCCAACCATATCATATAAATAATTAAACTTATTATCATGTATTTCTGCAATTGATAAAATATCATTATCCCGATGTCATTAATTCATCATTATCAAAATCATCTTCCTCATTTTCATAAACCTTACAATTGTACCATGCTTACTCACGAAGCCTTATGGTCAGACCGCTCTCTGCCTGCTTCCTTAAGCCGCACCTGTATACTATGTCTTACTTTCTGAAGCCTTATGCTCAGACCTCTCTCTGTCTGCTTCTATAAAACTTATGAACCATATATTTATGTCAAAGTCTTATGGTCAGACCACTTTCTGCCTGCTTTCATAAACCTCAGGTGTTACTTTGCTCATATCAAGCTCTCATGGTATAACTCGAACATACTACTCCAGTAGTAAACATCATTTCATAAGTAATGATTTCTCATATCCACTCCAACATTTCATAAAATCAACAATTCATACCCTTTTTATCCACCTAACTCAATCCTGTTCATTCTTTAATCATAAATTCACAATAACACGTTTTGGTGTCAATAAATTAAACATATTGTCAGATATCATACTTCATATTATAAACTCATTTTGCCCATAATGAGTATAACTCAACATATTTTCACCAATCAAAGATCATATATAAGCCAAAATACATCAACATATCTTAGGAACTACATATTAAAGTCTAGGATCAATGTAATGATAAATATATATGAAGTTTTTACCATGATAATATTATGCATCTACAATCAACTTGTTTTATTTTCTTTTCATCCTAGTAGAGATTTTTCTTTACCCCAATTGGTCACCGGAGAGGATCCAGATGTCTGAACGCATCAAACTCACCTTCGACGCCAGCACATATGACTAGTCACAACTGACTGGACCAGGCCAGGGCTGCTCTATGATCAGGGATGTGCCAACTCAGGTTTTTAAGGTTCCTCTATCCTACCAACAAGGAAAGGCCCTCAATAATTAACAATTGATTTATTTAAATTATCTTCCATGTTCTCTTATGCTCTAAATTTGAAATGCCAAATTTTAATATTTTCACTTCCTCTCAGAGCAACCTCAAACAATATATGTACATCTATTTAATACCCATATACAAGCTATTACATAACCCTTACTCTAGACCTTCCAACAAGATCAATTTCAGCCAACAAACTCATTCAAAACAGATTAAATTCATCACATTACAACATGTACCATTTCACAGTTTCAGTTATCACACCCAATATAATAAAAGTCATAAAATAGTTTCACAAGAGCACACCAGTTCAACATTCATATGCAAATATTTTATAAAATAAATTCATACAAAAATAATTAGCTCCCATTACCATCAAAATAATATTAATATAAAAATTCAGGAGAAACAAGAAGTTGAATCTGGCAGAGCCGGTTAGACAACTTCTCATCCTTCCAGAAAGATGCAATAAAAAATAGATAAAACAATAAAATTTCTGGGGAACCAAGAAGTTGAATCTGGCAGAGCCGGTTAGACAACTTCTCATCCTTCCAAAAATACAATATAAATAAGAAATAACAGGTATGGGAAAACAAGAAGTTGAATATGGCAGAGCCAGTTAGACAACTTCTCGTCCTTCAAAAAATACAATATAAAGATATAAGAAACAACAAAAGCTTTGGGGAAACAAGAAGTTGAATCTGGCAGAGCCGGTTAGACAACTTCTCGTCCTTCCAAAAATACAAAAGAAACAATTAAATGTTCTCATTCAAAATTCAAGACCATACAGAAACAAAATACTCTATATTCAAGATTTAGGATTAGATAAAAGCAAAGTATAAGAATGACTTCCCTTACCTCTATTACAGACTTAATCTCCTCTCTTCTGAAAACTTCCAGAATATCCTCTTTGCAATTAGAAATTCTTCCAACTCTCTTTTCTCAACATTTTTCTAAGTTCTTTGGTGTAAATTTTCAGCCTCCCCCCTTGGCTATTTATAGTAAAAAAATTTACTATTCATTTTTACTATTCATTTTTTTATTCATTTTACTATTACAAAAATAATTTTTTATTTGCAAATTGGTGAATTCTGATCTCAAAGCTACGTGGAACACTTATCCTTTCCAAAAATAATTTTTTTACTATTCACAATTTACTATTCACTATTTACTTTTTTTTTAATCTAGTATCTGACTTACAAATATTTTCAAGGATCTTACACCATGCACCCAGAAACTTGGTTTGCATGTTCAAGAAAAACCACACGGTTGAGGGAAGAGAGAACTTACCAACTCAGAACCCAAAACCGATTGGCTCAAACGAAAGCCCTTGACATCGGAGGAGTAGAAACAGTGCATGAATGGTGATCAGAGGAAGAAAATGTGAGAATTTCTTAGAGAGAAGATGAAGTAGATGTAGAGAGAAGGAGGAGAAAATGGTTTTCAATAGGTGGAAGAAGATGGTTGCATGTAGAGAGTGGCGTAAATTTTGAAACTTTGAGTTTTACTTCTACCATTAAAACCGAACGGTCACTCCACTGTTCACACATGTCTTCCACTTTCTATTTTCCAGCTCCCTTCCTCGACACTTGTCTTCCATTCAGCTGGGGTTTTGGGTAGATTTTTAATGAGTCTGACAATAATCAAAACTAAAAAAATTGTCAAATTAAATAAGATAGAAATTAAGAATGTGAAACTCGGCCTTTTAAAAAAATTACAAACTTAGAAAAATATTTCGGTATAAATCGAATTGATAAAAGTAAGACGACTTATAACACAATGCGTGTGCTAATTGAAGAGATCGTTATATTTCTTGGCTCAAAAATATATTTAATATTTACTAAAAATCAAGAGAATTGCAAACTAGTCATGAAAAGTTAAAGTATTGATTAAAAAATAGTGATTTTTTTCAAGTGTTTAAAATGAGAATTATATATTGTATTTGTTATATTTGAAAATAAAGTTGATAAAATCTAAAGATGTGAACAGATTTTAAATGATATTTAAATAAAGATCTATAAACAAGATTAATAAATTTATCAAAGAAGGGTGTTAATGATTTTTATTGAAGAAAAAAAAGAGACATTTATTCAACAAATTTATGAACATCACTAAATAATTAGTTCACAAAATATTATATAAAATATTTGTTGGTTTATGAATTACAAACCAAAAAAATTAACATGAGTAGATTCTAATTTCTTACATTAATAAAAAAAAAGCGATATTTGAAGGTTTCCTTTAATTTCTCTATGAGATAGAGAGAAAAAAAAATAGAAATAATGTTTCTTAAATGGAGACTGACGGTTACTCTTTTTTAATTTCAATAATTATAATTTAACATTTTTAAAAAATTAAAATTATTACTGATTTCTATATCATCATATATATATATATATATATATATATATATATATATATATATAATAAATATAATGGCTTATTTGTTATATACGTGTCAACAATATTGTCGAATTCTAGAGTAATAACTTTATAGTTATGTTTAATTGTAAACAAGGAACTCATACTTTTCTATAATTTGAATGTATTTATTTTTCATTATTTATATTACACTTTGAATCTTCGTTGGGCTTCGTTTATTGTAATTTAGAGCTAAATCAATTTTATATTCTGCGTGGTTTATTGTCCGGTAATTAAATAACAAAAATAAAATAAAATAAAAAACTCAAAAATAAACATTGATATAGACTTATTTTTTCAAGGAAAGAAGTTTTTTTTTTCTTTTCCTGTATTTATTATTTTGTTTTTATCTTTTTTTTAACTGTCTTTTATTTTATTTTATTTTATTGTGTTTTTATTTGTTTATTTATATTTATTTTATTTTATTTTTGAACTTCCCTTTTAATTTTAATTAAAACTGATTTCTCTTCTAATTTGTTTTTTTGTATTTAAAAAAAATATTCTGAAATATATACATTTATACCATATAGATACAAACGTGTCTAATTGTTTTTTTTTATAAGTAAAAAAAAAAGAGAGGAAAAAAAAGGAAAATGAAAAATGCATGTGAACTAAGCATTTTAGAACCCTTTTTCTGAATATGGCTGCAGGTGCTTTCCCTGGAGTCAGTGGAGGTAAGCAATATCTGATAATTTATCCTGCAACTGCAACCTGATGCTTACAACCACAATAACACTATCTGACCATTCAGGCTGCTACAACCTGTGGCAGATGCTTACAACGACAATGCCTATACGCAATCGTGAGAGAGGTGCTCATACATCAAGGTAGAAGGTTTGAGGTTTGACCAAGGTGATCTGGCAGGGCAAAGTCAGGAGATAACGCACGAAAGGAAAAAGACAAAAGTGTGATAAGAAGGGTGGGAATGGAGATTTGGTGGAAGGACGTTGGTAGTACCCGTCAAGACCAACCT
The DNA here is from genome assembly GCF_016808095.1 of Vigna angularis. Taxonomy (NCBI): domain Eukaryota; kingdom Viridiplantae; phylum Streptophyta; class Magnoliopsida; order Fabales; family Fabaceae; genus Vigna; species Vigna angularis. The sequence continues at coordinate 26,661,877 of NC_068975.1, read as the reverse complement.
TCATGGTTACCGTCTTATAATTTTGGTTTGGTTTAAGAGAACGAAGTTTTCTCTTTTCAGGTTTTTTTCTTTCAAAATATTAATTAAATAATATTGTAAAGGTTGTGTAACATTATGTATTGTTATGGTGTTTAATATTTTTTTCCTTCTATAATAATTAAATAATGTTTAAAGGTAAAAACACTCTTACGATAGTTTGCATCGTCCTTTGATACATTTATTTTAAAAATAATTAAGAAAATTAATAATTGAATATGATTGTAAAGAAAAGAGTATTTGTGTGATTGTTTGCATCGTCTTATTGTTTAATACTTTTTTTATTTTTTTTAAATAACTAAATAAAGTTTTAAATATACGAGTACTCGTGTCGCCGTCTGCGTCATCTTAGTGCTTGATAGTTTTTGTTTCTAAATGGATTAAAATATATTTCTAAATATATGAGTACTCGTGTGACCGTCGACCTAGTACTCATTATCTTCTTTTTCTCAATCATGCCAAAAATACCAAAAAATATAGAATTTTTAAAAACTAAAAACATTCACGTTTTCTAACAAATAATCTTTCGGTCAAAACTACATGATCCTTGATTTTTCATTGTTAGCTGAAATGTATAGGAGCAAGGCAAGTCTTTGTCAAATTCACTCCCCAAAAATCCAAAATTATCAATAATCATTTTTAAACAAAATTTCTAAACAATTTTCCAAACAAATTAAAGATTATGTAACTTTTTAGTGATGAGTAAAGTAAATGATATTTGTTAGATGTTGACGAGTAATTTGATTTAAGGATATATAAATTTAGCTTAATTGGCTTCAAATGGTACAATTTGAAATGGTATAATATGTTTTGACTTGTGAAAGGGAAAAAAGTACTTAGTAGGACCAATTGAACAAATTTATATATGTCATGAGTTCTAAATTATGCATACTCATTAGAGGAGTGTTTCAATCATTGAGTAAAAGCATAATTCATGAAGTCAGTGTGCAAGAGAGGTCCTACTCGCTGAGCGAGGAATCCTTTTGGCATAAGTATTTCACTCGTTGGATGAGATAAAATTGTTAGAAGTGGACTTTAAGCCTAACTCAACCCCACAAAACCAGCTTGTAAGATGAGGTTTGCACTCACTTATAAACTATGAATTGGCCTTATCTCTAGTCGATGTAGAACTTCCAACAAAAACTTGTTGGACAAATTTGTGAGATTTGATCTCAATGATTTTATTTGTTGAGCGAGAAACACTAAATAGGTGAATGTTTTAGATTTTATCCCAATGTCCACTAGTTGGGCGAGTAGAGACGTCGCTTAGCGAAAAAAGGTTTTTCAAATGACATGTTTTAATGGTTTTTGGATAAAAAAATAATTGTGAAATGTTTTAGAATGTTTTAAAGGATAATTAATTGTTGAAAGGAAAGATGTAATGTATTGATGAATAGAATGGAAATGCTTAGATATAAATGTGATGATATGAGAAGAGAAATATAATGTATATGAATGTGATGTAGTGAAAGCAAAAAGACTTTCTAGAAATATAGTATTTCACTCGATTTATCTTAAAGTGTATTGAATTGAGATTTGATTAAGAGATTATCTAGACTCTCCTTAGAATTCTAACTTACATAAAGGAAGATATTTAGGTAACTAGAGTTCATAGAGATTTCTATTACGAAAAATGGTTTGAAAGATAATCTTTCTAACGAGACATAAATAGTTAACTCAATCATATGAGAGAGACATAGGCTTTATTAATGGGATGTGTAGAGCATGAATAGTAAAAGCCAAAATTTATTAGGATCTATATGATAAGTGCAAAATCTTTGAGTCTAATTCAACGCTTAAATCTTTTGAAAGTAGAAATTATAGTTGGTCTAGAAATTTATGTGCAATGAAAGAATTCGTTGAGATTAATTATTGTATTTAACATTTTGAATTGTTTGAGTTTTAAACCTTTCTAAATATATTAGCTCATCCTAATTTGTGGATTGTTGATATATGTTATGATCCTTTATGTTTGTACGGGAACATGGGATAATGTAGGTGAATATCATCAATAATGATGTAACAAGTTAATTTTGTATATAGTATACACTACTTATATGTATTTTCTTTTGTATTTATAAAGAATTCCTCTTTTTTTAATTAATTATATGTGTTTGAAAAACTTGGTTATGTAAATTAATAAGAAATACTGTGATACATATCTTACTTTTGTAGGTATTAGATATTCTCTTTAATACAAATTATGAAATACTTTAATTAGTATAACGATTCTACTGATCAAGGTGTTAAAATATGGATAAGAATTGAATACAAATGTTAATTGTTTATGATAAAACATAGTTAACTATCGTTGTAAAATTGAAAGTTAATAAGGAAGTAGAGTTTGTTACAACTGACTTCCTCCGATTTAATTTTATAGTGAGAAGTAAAAAAAGCTTATAAATATATATTCATATACTATAAGTCCTTACTCAATATTTAGTATTTTTTATTTTACTTTTTACTTTTACATGTCTTTGTTAATAACTTGGAGTTCCCATTTAAGGAGTTCACAAAGCTCGTTAATGAGGTGCACTGAATTAGGGAATAAATTTAAAGAAGTGGAAAAAGGAAGGAAATGAAAAGAAAAATAGTGAAAAATAAGATTATGTGGATTGAGAAATATAGAATGAGAAGTAGAAAGTTTACAGAAGATATGATTGATATAATAAAATAAATTTTTGTATATATTTAAAAAATGACTTTTAATTATTTTAAATAAATTAATAGAAAAATCATTTAGTTAGAATGAAAATAAATTTTAAATTAAGAGAAAAAATATTCTCAAGTTTTAATAAACAAAAAAATAATTTTAAAATAATAATATGTTAAAGTAAATTAATTTACAAAAAATATAAATTTTAATTTAATTATTTATCTTATTTTTTTATTAAATTATTTTTATTTTATTTATTTATTATATTATAGTATAATATTAAAAGCTTTATATATATATATATATGTATGTATATATAATTATTTTAATAATATATTTAATTATATACACTGCATAATTATGCATTGTGAGAATTGCGATAGTCAATTATTATAGACTACGAAAATTGATTAATGTTTATTAATTTTTGAAACTTTTGTTGTATTTCATCTCATGATTAAAGGGAAAGTTCACCACAAACTTTCTTTGCTATCTATGTTTTCGTCATTGAAAACAAACATAACATAAAAGTAGAATTCACCTCTTCTCACATAAGCAACGTTACATTCTTCCTTTCAACATGAATACTCGGAATTCATTGTCAAGTTCGGCTAAAACTTTTCTCAAATTACTTGTTTTTATGCTTTTTACCAAAATTTGTACTACTATATCATTTTCCCCCCTCTAACATTGAGATGAATCTTTTGATAGTGAATACATTAAAGACACACATGGAAACTTTCAATAATGAATACATTAAAAACACACATGGAAACTACTCAAAATAAAGTTACCAACATGCAACAATAACCATCAATTAGTCGTCCTTGTTTGTGCTTGTTGATCAACAAAATAAAGCATCTTTGCCAATTTTTGTGCGTCACAAAATCTTAAGTTCAAGAAGATTCCCATACTCAGACTAAATAATGAAGCTCACACTTAGATACAACATACTAAAGGTATTATGCAAAAGGATAAGCAAAACACAAATTTACACCTAGAGACATAATGTCAAGTACTTTTCCAAAGGGACGACTAGATCAAAGTCATTTCAATCCCTCAGTTGGATGACTTTACAAAGAAAAGTAATGAAAAATTTCACCCCATTCAGTCCTTGGCATCTCTAATATTGACTTTCACCCTTCTATCCAAGTGGCAGAGTCCTGATATTGAGAAGTGTGATAGATTATCTCACTTGGATGCAAATCTGGAACCACGCATTACTTATGTCAATGTTTTCCCCGATACCATACATCAACCTTGCTTAGATGATTAGCTCTGCAATGGTATTATTCGTTGCCCCGAACATTTTGCACTAGGTTGTTGTCATGGCAAACCAATGGTTCTCGATAGCATAAAACAAGGGAAGGTGAATCATATATCTCTTACCATTCCTTATCTCTATTTGAATGGAACCATACACACAATGCTTACCGACTTGCATCGGGGTTATATTCTTGATGGTTTGTTCATCAGTCAACAAGAGACATGTATAAGATTTAACAACGATCATCACAATACAAAATTATTGAGGAAAACTTTGAAATTTGATCGGTCAACACCTTCATCATTCTTGTAAGAATTGGCTCAATAAAATCTTAATCAAAGGTTTCTAAACCGTTTAATCAGTACTATACCATCTAGTGATAATTTGAAATAGATGCACTCACTAAACCATCTAGTCTCTTAACATCTATTGAGTCATGGATAGCCTAATGGAATCGTCTAATGATTGTAATTAGAAGCACTCTTCATATATATCTTCGGTTATAACAATATTTGTACTATAAGTATGGACCTTGTAGCTTTAGTAACTACTAATTGAAAGTTGTAACATTTGAGTTATATTAAGTGAAAGTTTATTGCAAGAGAAACTTCTAAATTATAATGTGTTATAATAATGAATTCAAGTGAACGTAGATTGAATTATGTTAATTCTTCGTTTGTACCACATTTCTCAGTTTACATTTTACCATCTAATACTTGCAATTTTCCCTGGAATCATTTCTATTTGTGGGACAAATATTCTGATCAAATTAAGAATTATTCATCCGAGAACAATTCTCAAAGACCTCAGGCTTCTATCCAATAAGAAGATTTTGTGTAATTATGCTAAACTTGCATAACATACCCACATAAGATGTCAGATTAAACAAAACTAAATTTAATTTGCCTTAAGTAAATCCGTTTTCGAAAGGAAAGCAGGGAGTAGTGTTTGTGCCTACAAGGTTTTTACGTGGCCAATTAATATAATTTTTTAAAGAAATACTAAATTAGCAAACTTCGTGTACACGATAATTTATAATAAAAGAATGGTATAAATATAGGCAGATATATTATTTATTTAATACGATAAGCATTATTGGAGGTGTTTGTTTTTATTAAAATGAAATGTGTTTTTCTTTTAAGGATAAGGGGAGAAATGGTGAAATTGGTAGGTGAACGAATGGGGGAGGTTGGAAAGGGAATATCCATTCGATCCAACTTTTTGTGTTGTTGAAAGCAATGAAAGGCAAGGCAAAGGAGAAACCAAAAGACATAATAAAGTGAGAAAAAAAAGGGCCAAAGAAACAAACCTGGGTGTAGTGTGGTGTGTCACTCACTGTGGCTAATCTTCTCCCAAACAAGGCCCACTTTTCTCATCTTCTTCACTTCTTCAATGGCCTCCTTATCCCTCTCCTCACCCCCTTCTCTCTCCTCCGTGCACCACACCGCCTCCACGCGCCTTATCCTGCGCACTCCCACCTCTGTTAAACTGCGCACCCGTCCTCACTGCTTCCCCGCCGTCCGCGCCATCACCCTCACCCAGGACGACCTCAAGAGACTCGCTGCAGACAAGGCCGTCGAGGCCGTCAAGAGCGGCATGGTCCTCGGCCTCGGCACCGGATCCACCGCAGCCTTCGTCGTCGCCAAGCTCGGCGAGCTCCTCGCCTCCGGCGAACTCACGAACATCGTCGGCATCCCCACCTCCAAGCGCACAGAGGAGCAAGCCCGCTCCCTAGGCATCCCCCTCTCCGTCCTCGACGACAATCCCCGCCTCGATCTCGCCATTGACGGCGCCGACGAGGTCGATCCCGACCTCAATCTCGTCAAAGGCCGCGGCGGCGCCCTCCTCCGCGAGAAGATGGTGGAGGCCGCCTCCGACAAGTTCATCGTCGTCGTCGACGACACGAAGCTCGTCGACGGCCTCGGTGGCAGCGGCCTTGCCATGCCGGTGGAGGTGGTTCAGTTCTGCTGGAAGTACAATCTGGATCGCCTCCAGCAACTGTTCAAGGAAGAAGGATGCGACGCTAAATTGAGATTGGATGAATCTGGTAAACCCTACGTCACTGATAACTCCAATTACATCGTTGATTTGTATTTCAAGACTCCAATTCGGGATTCCCTCGCTGCTGGCGCTGAAATCTCCGCTCTCGAAGGCGTCGTCGAGCATGGACTGTTCTTAAACATGGCCACCTCTGTCATCATTGCCGGCAAATCTGGCGTTGAAGTCAAGACCAAGTGAGAGATACGCTTCGCCGATTCGTAATTTTTTTTGGTGTATTGTTTTGGTTTTCGAGAAATATTAATAACAATAATAGCCTACATTTGATTGCTCCTATCTCTATTGATTATCCGCAAATGATTCAATTTAACTTGTGCATTTGAAACATTGATATTTTGTTATTAGAAGGACTTCGTTGATTTGGTTGATAGTTTTTGCATTACGGTGGATAGTTTGAAAATAATATTTGGTTCGGAAATCCAAAAGACAGAAGTAAGAAATTCATCGGGCATGAAGAAAAATTGAAGTCTTCACTAAAACAAAATTGTTAGAAGTTTCAGAAAAAAGATTACCAATGTGTGGCTGCTGGGATTCGAGCCCAGGTCTCCACGGCCACAACGTGGAATTCTCACCACTAAACTACAGCCACATTATGTCAGCCGCTTATTTATTAGATATATAAATTATATAAATATTACTTATTTATAAGATAATAATTCAAAAAAGTTGTTTAAAATTAAACTACAGCCACATTATGTCAGCCGCTTATTTATTAGATATATAAATTATATAAATATTACTTATTTATAAGAGATAATAATTCAAAAAAGTTGTTTAAAATTAATTGTGGCTGCTGGGATTCGAGCCCAGGTCTCCACGGCCACAACGTGGAATTCTCACCACTAAACTACAGCCACCTTTTGTTGAGAGGAAAATAATAATTAAATATCAAAATCAGATGACATTCTATAAATACTGGAAAATACTAGTTTAACTAAAAAAAAAGGCACTTAATCTAGAACACATTTTAATAATATAATAACGAATATTAAATTTTTAAATAAATAAAATCTTATCATTTTAAGTAATTAAGTGGATTTTTATTTGCAAAATATTACCAGTCTAAATACTTACCATTACCAGATCTGATGGGAATGAAATGGAGATGAACCTAATATTTCTTAGTTTATTCCATGTTTGGGCTTTGCTGCGCCCAAGGTAACTTGATGGCCTATTCGGCCCATATTGGACCTAAAGTTGTTGTAAGAGAACATAATATTAAATGTAATTTTTCCTACAAGAAAACTTCAAGACATTGTAAATAATATAGGTATTAAGTGAGATTTTATTAATTTGAAAAAAAAAAATCGATGTGACTATAAGACGGAAATTCATCACAATCTTCAAGCAATATCATAATGAAAATTAAGCACAAGACTCTATTTTAGTATTGTGTTTTGTTCTTAAAAAATATTTCAGAAAATTATAAAAAAAGTATATTTAAATTCTCTTTCATCTTAACTCTTAAATCAAGGGTGTATTATTGAAAAGGGCATTCACATGTTGAATGCTGAACTGATGAGAAATATAGGAAATATATATATAAAAAAAACATGATTTATGTAATTTATGTATTATCTGTTATTATTGATATGCATTTTAGATCGACAAACATGATGCAGAGAAACGATAAAAATAAAATAGCATACTAATTACTAAATAACTGTATATTACTAAATATTAAGTCTATTTCTTATAGTGGGTTGAAGTGAAAGGCCATAAAAATTTTCTTAACTATGCAGTAGCTAACGCTGCATATTATTGACTATATCAGAACCCAACCCAAAAGAATACAACAGCATAGAGACAAATTCCAAGTCAACACATATAATCAAGTAAATTATGTTGATTTTTTTTTTATCTTCGACGCTAACTCCTGATGTTGAGTTGCAGTAAACATTTAGAGACAATGGTTTATCACTTTGTTTATTTTCCAGCACTTGATCATTAATAGTATAAACCTCAATAATAGGATTGTAACAATTTGGTGACATAATCACACCTTTAATAAAATGGGCATTGGGATAACAGTTTTTCTTCTCTCTTTTTTGTCACAAATAGATTTTGAATTTGCATGATTATATATATATATATATATATATATATATATATATATAAATAAAATAAAAAAACTCAGATGGAAAGCTCTAATTAAGATTACAATAGATTTGAGCGAAACAATCATATATATATCAATGGATAGATATATGGCATTCCAAATTGTTCAGCCTTGAATAGAGATTGATAAAATAAAGAATTACCATCATATTAATTGATTTTCTTAAAGATATTTGCAGCCATGAATGACACTTGCGTGCAAGTCATTCATGGCCCTTGAATCCCGGATTAAGCCTCAAAGAAGCTTTAAAATGTTATAAAACAGTGACTTTTCTACCTTCTTATTTCTGTAGAGAGACACTGTCATTGATTATTGGAATAAAAAAAGAGAGAAAACCCTTTGATTTTTACAGCATGAACCCCTAAATATTACTGAAGTCAGAAAAATTTACAGCTCTTGACGATCAAGCTGAGGCAATGTTGAAGTAGAATGGTCCACGAGTGTGGCAAGTGCCAAGTGGCTTTAACAGAGAAAGCTTTGCAGGCCAAAGGCCGCAATATATAGTTAAATAGCAGCACAAACACCCAGAAAGAGTTACAGTGAGCAATTAGTACAGTTGAAAAATGCAGTGTATATATATAATGGATCGATGTGTAACAAGATTAAAACAAACACATGAACTAGAAGACAAGACCCCTTATGTGTATGTACTAATTATGTGGTGTTTCAGGCAATAGGAAGCTCTGTCGCTTGTTCATTTGGCAGGTCTGTTAACTGGTGTTTTGGAAGGTGAGGAACAGAAAACAAGAAATGGGAAAAGCCAGCAAATGGATCAGAAACTTCCTTCTGGGGAAAAAGGATGAGAAAATCAAGAAGATCGATGCATTATGCTCTGAGGATATTAAGAGTTCTAACACGGGGAGTCTGATTGTGAGTCCCAAAGTGAAGCGCAGATGGAGCTTTGGAAAACTAACAGGTGGAAGAATAACAAGCAAGATAGTAGGGCATAAATTTTCCAGGTCTTTTGACTCAGGTGAGTCTGCAAAACTGCAAATACAAGCCTTGTTGGAAACAAAGGCTTCAAGGCGTCTTCCAACACCACTGCCAAGAACTTACAAAGATAAAAACAAAGCTGCTACAAAGATTCAGGCTGGTTTTCGCTCATATTTGGTATGAATTTCTTGTAAAAAATTTTATGGCCACATCTAGCTGGGCTTCTCCTTTGATAATGAGAATGTTACATCCTTACTATTTGTTTAGTTTTTCTTACATCTTCGAGGAAATTTTCAGGCAAGGAGAGCATTGCATGCTTTAAGGGGATTAGTAAAGTTACAAGCACTAGTGAGGGGTCACCTTGTGAGGAAACAAACAACTGCTACCCTGCGTGGCATGCATGCGCTGATGGCCATACAAGTTAGAGCGCGAATTCACAGAATTCAAATGGCAGAGGAAGTAAACCTCCTTGGAAAACAGCCTCCACAACATAGAGAAGTTGCACACTTCAGAGACCTAGTAACAGAAGAAAATAAAGTAAGATTCAGACTCTGCAATGGACCTCAATTTTATCATCTGAAGTTTGACATCATATTCCAGAAATACAACTCTTGTATTCGATTTGAAACTAGATCCTTTTGAAAATTCATCGTAATGATGCTTCTGGCTAATACTCAGTTACCTGTTCTGTTATGCTGCATTCTAGATAATACCAATAACATGACATTATTTTGTAGGATTCAAAGGATATGAGTGTGGAAGAAATGTTGGAGGCTTTGAGAAGCAGAAGTGGCCCTCTAGACGGTTCATATGTTAAGGCGGCCAGAGAACGTGATTTCATGACAGTCTATTCCAAGCATGTGCCAGTTGTTTCCAAACGAAAACATCAATACAAGAATACTCAAATCGTAGAGCCCAACAGCCCAGAAAACTTCCGGGTCATGTCTGAATTTAACACAACGGCAATGGCCGCCTTATCGACTTCTCAGCGTCACTTAGTGCCTCACCGCCAATCACTGTCACCAAATTACATGAACAAGACAGAATCTTCCAGGGCTAAAGCAAGGTCGCAGAGTGAACCGAGACAACGACCCAAAAGGGGAATGAGGAACAAAGGGAAGTCCGTGGAATCCCCATTGAATGGTCCAAGACAAAATCTGTTCTCAAACTCATTACGTTTCGATCATGGAAGCCTGGATCTTTGGCCTATCAATCTTCATGGGGACAGGAAGCGCGATTCCTTTGGCAGCAGCTCGGTCACTACTGATTCCTATTATTGAATTCTCCTGTTTTGTGACAATACTATAAAATGTGTTATAGTTTGGGCAACGCAATTTCATTACCCATCTACCTGTACTTCGCAAGAAAAGCGTGGTATGTGGTAGGATGCCAGTACAATAACAAAACCATTTATGAAAGGGAAAACGTAGATATAACAAGTGCACTTTATCCCTAATTTTTGCTATCAATTACATACGAACAATTATTTTATGGGCTGTCAAAGACAAATAGGAAGTGGAATAAAAGTTTAGAAAATGTTTCTAGATATTTTTATCATTTTAGGTAATTACTCGGATCGATGTTACCAATTTTTGAAAAGATCTATAGTCTTTTTCATTCATCAGATTGAAAGTGAGTTACATCATTGCAATAAGTGAAAATGAAAGTGGGTAAATGAAAAAACGTTGTTACCTATAAAAAAAATTGCTATCTAAATGTGTGAAAGAAACACAGAACTCTACAAACATGACTATGGGATATTACAGCAGTTTAAGTCGATTGTTCTCGGCTGAAAGTGTTCTCTTTGAAACTCTTGCTCAACCAAATAGCAGTTTCTCTTGGGGAAGCTTTCCCTGGCCCAAACGGTTTTAATAAAACTCCGAGTTCTCCATACCTTTCCTGCTGCAGTAATCTTGCACTAAATTCAAGGAGACCTTCTAATGCCTCCGCCCTTTGTTGGAATGATGATGTATCAAACTGCCGGCAGTGCAAGTCTGAAGAGTTGTGGCTTGATGCTACAGCTGTTGCATTTTGATCAGATGAGCCACTTTTATCCTCATTGTTTTTCTTGAGCACGCTGCGCTTGATTCCCTGCCAAGCATACGTACATCCTGGCGTAACATAGGATGTGTCACATACCTTGATTGTGCATTTGTCTACCAATGTTGAATCATTGCCACAAGGAGGGGAACCTGAGGAACCCTGTGCCGAGTTTGGTGAAGATCTATTGATGGGAAACAATTGGTCTTCATATGATGCTAATGGGAATTCTGCTATCCTATCAATCCGGGGAGAATTGACTGAAATATTGGGAGAAGTTACATGGCAAAGTAAACCAGTACTGGACCTGCAAGGAGGCAGCTGAATGGCACAACTTCGTGGGAACGGCAATGATGCTCTGCGAGTTGTATGGACAGGTTGTTTCATGTTGTGTGAAACAGGAAGCTACACCATGGACTTCAGAAAGTCAGGAAAAAGAAATTCTAAATTGAATAATACCATTACACATGCAGGAGTAGTTCCTTGTAAAACAACCCACTCAAAAGAGATCACATGCTTAAATTTGTTCATGATCTACCATAAGGCAAACATTAAAAATAGATTGACTCTGGCTTGCCGTACCGTCTTATGATTCTTTGAGGATAGCATTGATTTCTTGGGGGTGGCAGAAGCTTTTGATGCAGTTAGCGTAGGAGTCCTGGCATTACTAGAAGTTCTTGAAACAACTGAATTATGCCGTGACTTCAAATCGTGGTTGTCTCCAATAGAAAGTTTAGCAAATCTTTGATTTATATTATCAGGAGTACAGTCTATTTCTAGCGTAGAGCATAGAGAATCTACCTCTGCTCCTGATACATTGGGATTTAAAGTCCTATCATTGCTAATAGAATGCCACTTATACCCAGAGACAGAAACACGATCATCTTCTGACTTCAAAAATCTTGCTTTCTTCACGTAGTTGGATTCTTGCCAAAGACCTGGCAAAGTACTTCGCCTTGGGCTATTGATTTTGAAATGGACCTTAAGAACATAAGGTTGAAGATGTTGGTTCCCGAGTAGCTCTGCAGCCTGTATCCAAAAGTACATGAAGGAAAATAAGCAAGAAAGGTGCTACCTGATTCACAATTCACTAGTCTCCTCTAGTCAAAGCATAGTTAAGTATATATTTTTACAATTTTATAATAAGTAAACTAATACAATATAGAAAAACTAGTTTTTTTTTTAATAATAGGAAAAACCAAGTTAGTAAATCAAATTTAAATAAAAATTAGTAACAACCGTATCTGTGTTGACCTCGTTCGAGACTAAATAACAACATCAATACGTCATTTGTGACCCTTTATGTTGATAAAAACGTAATTTTAACTAAAATACTTTTAAGATGCAAAATAATAAATATTCTTTACTGGTTTTAGATCAATATGACCAAGTCTATGACCATTTGACCTTTCAAGTTGAATGCACTGAACACCAGACAAGTATTTTCACAATTTACTCACTAAATCTATCCAAACAAATTAAATCTGATTCTAATAATGTAGAATCACATACTACGAAGTTTAGATTCTGCAGACATATTTAAAATTTTACAAACGTTTAAGCACTTCCTTACTCATCAAGATACCTATCTGCACATGTAAGTGATAAGTTTATTATTGATTTAATAAAGAAACAAAAAATTATTCTTTTGCACAATGCAAGATATGTTAACATGAATGGAGAATAGGTAATATTCTAGTTATTATATAAAAGAAAATTATAATTAAAGTTTGAATGTGGAAGCCATCATCAGCCCAAACCTATCTCCAAAAATGATACAAGGCACTAAAGCTGCACCAGTAAATTGAATAGAATTATTCCATTGTCAGAGGAGAACTCTTGTACGTACACTAGGTCTAAGCTCTGGATTTTTCCGCAGCATGCTTTTGACAAGACCACGACTGCCAAAAGTGAAATAAAATATTTGTTAGAACAATCGTACAGTTCATAATATAACTGATTGATTGCAATAAATTTACAAGAAACCTCACTTTCGGTGAGCTTTTCCTTGCCTAAAGCTGTTAGTTACGACAATTTTAGGCATTAGGTCAACAAAAGTTCCACATTTAACAGCCTTAAGACATGGCAGAGAAATTTAATAACTAAAAGTATAAGCCATAGCAACTAAATGACAAAAGAACGAAGACTTACAATGCACCAGAATATTTTGTTGGCAATGGAGCCACTATGGACTTGTTAATTTTGTTAATCAGGGACTGTATATCCTGTTTGAAACAAATGAAAGACAATTATATATATATTTTTAAAAAAGAGCAATGTTTGCCAAAAATATATAATTATGGATAGCCATGCAACTGATAATCAATTAAGAAAGTCATGACAAAATACAAAGAGACAAGTTCAAACTAGGTGAATTATTCGGATTTGAATGTATTAGCCAATCCATAGAACATACAAGCATGTTGAAACTAGGTAACATAACAGGATTTGGCTGCCTAAAGAGGAGAGCATATTTTAGAGAATAAAATGCAGAGGTATAACCGTTGACCGAAAAATTAATAGAGTACATTTTAACAACTCAATAGTTATAATGTGTATGTATACATGCACATGCATAACAAAACTAATTGTTTATTTAAGTCATCGGTTATAACTCCACAATTTTTCCTATATTTTAGGGTGGATGCCTCACTTTAGGGGATTCAAATTCAATTCAATATGAATTAAATTGCTATCCAGACATTGGCATCTTATTATAACAAACAGAAAATTGGTCAGGTGACACGAAAAAATATAAAGTATTAAATATGTTCAAAGACAATGTATATAAAGAAAAAAGGAAAAAAAAAACTTGTGATTATAGAAGAAAACTTACAAATGCTTTGAATGCAGGCTTAAGCGAGGTCATTTCATATATACAACATCCTGAATAACCGAATTCCGAGATCATGAATACACAATGAACTAGATAATAAAAAAACTTATCAAATGAGTACTTACCAAGGGACCAAATATCTGATTTAGAGCCATAAGGTATATCAGCAAGGAGTTCAGGACACATATAGCTAGGAGTTCCGACAACCTAAATCACAAGTCATTATTTATGATGACCATACAAAAGTTGCAATCAGGAAGGCTAACTCGTTCTTAGATTAAATATTTCTTACAGAGGAAGTTAGATCATCGGAAGTCAACATTTTGGCAAGTCCAAAATCACCTGATTCATCATTGACCACTTGTAAGCAAACTTTAACACATCTATGCAATTATGCTTTATTTAAAGGAACAATAAAATAACTTACCAAGGCGTATGTCATGATCTTTTGTCAAGAATATATTTGAACACTGATAGAAATACATCATTCTCATTAATATATTCCTTAAAGGAATTTAGATGGAAACTGGAATATTCTCACTAAGCAAAGAGGATTGTTTAACTAACCTTGACATCACGATGAAGAATATGGTTCGCATGCAAGTAATCAAGCGCCATAAGAAGTTGAACAAGCCACTTACATAGTTTCTGCAAATAGAAGACTGTTTTAGGTTCTAATTGTCCAAATATAAATATTATCTTGTTCATTCAAACATGAATATTCATGTCTAAAGGAAAAGACAGATAAAAATTAATAATTTTCACAATAAAAGAAAAAATCAGACATAACCTCCTCAGGGAACATAACACCACCAGCTTTCTTTATAGCTTCCGCCCTATGTTTCATCAATAGTATAATTAAAACAATATTAACAACCCAATGTATTAAATAATAACCAAGGGAAAGAAAACATAACCATAACTTGTAAGCTAGTAAAAATGAGAAAAGAAACTTACATGTCTCCACCCTCACAATAACCTATAATAATGCATACATAGCAACCCTGGAAGGAAGTTAGATTACTAAGTCATCCATGAACAATTAACAATAAAGATAAACAGTGATAATAAAAGAAAATAGCTGAAGTGATTATCCAAACAAGAGAATAAACTTAAATCTTAACTATAAGATAGCTATGTAACCTAGAATTTTAGCCAACATTACCGTATTTCTTTGAAGATGCAAACTAACCCGTCAATGGTGACACCAATATATTATCAAGGCAAATGAAATAGTATATTATTGTCAGCATAAGACCAAGTCCACGAGATAAAACTACTTCAAATATTTTATAACGCAAATGTGGAGAGACTTAATTCCGATCATCCAATAGAAGCTTGATAGGTAAAGCATCTAACAGCGTCCATTCTTATATTAACATGATGAAATTAAATCAGGAGGTGAAGAGAAGTACAATTCAAGAACCACATACCTTTTCTACCCATGAATCTTTATACTCCACAATAAATGGGTTTCTTAATTTGGAGAGGAGATCCATCTAAACAGAGCAAAAGAAGAAAAAAAAATTAATAATATACTGAATCCTATTCACAATAATATACTGACTCATAGTCACATCAAATGTTTGAAGATAATAGGTTGTTAAGTCTACAGCCAAATTCATATAAATGTTTGAAATTTCTTTCAACCTGATAGAAAATGAAATTCGCCGGAGCAGACACCCTAAAAAAAATCACATCAGGAAGGCAAGAACGATGTAGTAGAACACAGGCACAGAATGCGAGATTACAGAAAACAGCACATGATGTTAAGTTAGTCCATTTTTCGAAATTCAATTTAAGAACAAACCTCCAGGTGAGCAGACCTACGAGAGCGCTCAGTTTGGCGGGCAAGGCGAATCTTCTTCAGCACATATCTACATAATTGAAAAGACAAACTTGAAATGCACAAATAAATAGATATAGACGCTTAAAGGGAAAAATGAAGATAACATAAGTTCAATTCTCACTTTTTCTTCTCATGCTTATGCTTCACAAGAAGAGCAGAACCAAAAGCGCCTTTTCCAATTTGCTCAAGCACTTCGTACTGCTCCATGTTATCAGTTAGCAACAGATTTCCCTCTCCTAGATACAAGCAAATCCGATTCCTTAAAAAAAATTAAAAAGAAAAAAGGGCTAACAGTAATGCAAAACCACAAATCAAATTTCAAAGTCCATCACTGAAATCTAGCGATACTCCGGAAGGAATTTAACCAAAATGCCAGAGGAAGTTCCTTAAAAAGCACATAAGATTGAAGGCAAAACTTTCTCCCTTTCTCATTGTACATGCAATAAGGATACAACAACTTAATACTGTACACAATACCATCAAATAAGTACCTATTACTTTAACTTACTTATGAAGGTTAACCACGTAGTAATTCATAGCCACAAACCTAGAGAAACAGAAATTGTAGAAGGACTAAGAGAAAGATGAACCTCTTTTCACTCTTAAATTAATTTTTTTATTATTATTATTATTTTGTATACAAAATTACATTCACGAACTCCGCAGTGAAAAGCGGTTACAGACCAAGAATTTCTGGAAGCGGACTCCAGAAATAGCAATACAGAAGTAAGCGCCGAAAACGCAAACGCAAACGCGGAAAATGGAGAGAAATCCAAAAAAAAAAATACGAAAAAAAAACAGAGAAAACGAAATGAAACATTTGATACAAAAATAAAAGGAACAGAAGAAAAAGAAAAGACAAAGTGCACCTGAAACGGGATGAGGAGAAGTTGAGAGAGGCGATAGAAGAGATTCAAAAGGTAGAGGGAAGAGACGAATCTGAGAATGCGAAGTTCAACATTGGCAAAGGAAGTTCAAAACGACACCGTCGTTGGAGCTGCTGCAGAGGAAGCTGCAGAAGCTCTTTCGTCATCGTGGTTGGTTTGGAAGAAAGAAAATGACGTTTTACATTGCAAATTATGAAAGCTGATTAATTCAAGGGAGGTTTAAGCTCATGATTGATGATATGAGAGAAGCGAAAATGATAGATGGGTCAACATTTCAGTGATTAATTAATTAATTGATAATTAACAATTCGTCATTAATACAGCTTCATATCTCTCCAACACTAGTAATTAAAGCTCCTTCGTGAAAGCAACAAACAAATTAAAACCTCAGTCAACAACTTTTACTAGTTAATAAAATTTCAAACTTGATTTAAGTTCTAATCAAGGATTATGGTGGAGGTTTAAGTTCTAATCATATTTTTTTTAAAATATATGGAAACAAGAATATAAAATAACGAACAAGATAATAACAACATGTCATTACATTAATGAAAAAATTAAACAATACATAATTAATTGAAAATATAAAAAAATATCAAGCAATAAACATAAAAGATTTAATATTGGTAGCCACGCAAGCAGTTAACAACGTATAACAATAATGTATGGTACTTAACGAAGGTTATATATTGATAATGGATTATAGGTAAGGATAAAGGATAAGTCTATTTTAATATATATATATATATATATATATATATATATATATATTTAAAAGATAACTAATTATGATTATATTTTTTATTAAATATTATTACGTGAAATTATTGACTTGAATGTAACTTTCCACGCGACTTGAAAGAAAAAGAAAAAACGAAAAATGTCATTTGATAATAGAAAATCATCAAGAAATTTATCTAATCTTTAAAACAATTTTAAATATTTTGAGTAAGGAATTTTAATGTTTCAACCCGAATAAATATTAAAAATATAAAAGTAGTTGATTTGAAATTGAAATAAAGTGATAGAGAAAGGTTAGTAAGAGAAAGATTATTGTAATAAAGTAGGGGGAAAAATAAATAGACTAGAGGCTTAGGTGTTATGGTGTGAAAGTATTAAATAATAAGGAATATTGTAGGGTTTGAGCATAAGCAATTGAAGAGAATGAATATAATAATGATGAAATTTGATGGCATACTTAACAACCTCTTCTTCTCAATTACCCACCTTATCATCCGCCGCATAACTTCACGTCAATTTATTCTCACATTCAAATTCAAATTATCAGATGCAGATTTACCACTGCCGTGACTTCCGACTAAAAGTTTTACACTTCATTGCTTCTGTTGTAATTCTCACATGCAGTTTTCTTTCAAGGTCAAAACATTGATTGAAAATTAAAATGTCAGTTTAAATTTTACATTAAATAAACATAACAAATTAAACATCTTAATAAGAAACATCTATAAGTTTATTGTTTAGTTTTGTTAATCGATAACTGTCGGTCATAAATAACAATTAATAAATATCGTTTTTTTACAACAACATCATTATTGTAGTAATTAACATATTAAATAGACAACAAAACTTATAGAATACAAATAAATTTTTGTTTATGTTTTATTAAAGAGTCTGTGTGTAAGATAAAATATATATAGTTGTCCAAAATAAGATTTCATTCATTTCATTTTTTTTCATTTACCAACATATCGATTCCATAATTAAACGAAAATCAACTTATAAATTTACTCAAATTATATTTTCTTCTAGTGACTTTGAGTATACCATAATTCATCAAATTTCTATTCCTCATATTATCAACAAACAACCATACATCAACTTTAAGAATTTTAAGATTATTAAGAAGATATATATTATCTCTAAATATATGTTTTAGTAGATATTCAAATGCAATTCTAAATTCAAAGAACATTTTTTCAACACTTCAAAAATCAACAAACAAGTCATGAATGATCAAGTCACAATAAACATAAATACTAAAATCAAATATGAATTAGAATTAGAATAATATATATAGTTTATTATATATATATATATATATATATATATATATATATATATATATATATATATATATATATAAATATGGGGTTTGCTAACGCGCGTACGCCTGTTTTCAGTTGGTACATTTTAGCAATGTGTAAAGGGTTTTAGTAGACAAAAATACTCTAAGTTTTAAGGTTAAGGGTGTTCTAATAATTTTCATTCTCAAAACTAAAAAAAGAAACTCCTGAACCCTTGTTCACCTCCCTCATTCCTCTCCACCCTTCCTCTTTCATCTCTCTCACCCAACATTTTCTCTGTCATCCTATGGTAGCTCCAACGGAAAAAAATCAGAAACAGTGGCGGTTAAACAATCTTACAAAAAATGATTTTATAATGAGTTTTCATTTTATAATTTTTGTCTTATCTAATTTTATCCAATTTTCACAAGCATAATGGAATTGGTAATTAACCTGGAAAAAATCAGAAATATTCATTGTTAAACAATTTCTTACAAAAAATGATTATATAATGAGTTTTCATTTTATAATTTTTTTTCTTATCTAATTTTATCTAATTTTCACAACCATAATGACATCAAAGGAATTGGTAATTGGTCTGTAAAAAATTAGAAACACTCGTTGTTAAACAATTTCTTACAAAAAAATGATTTTATAATGGTTTTCATTTTATAATTTTTGTCGTATATAATTTTATCTAATTTTCACAAGCATAATGACATCCGAAGGAATTGATAATTGGTCTGGAGGGTTTTTTTTAGAGATGATGATTCAACATATGGAGATGATGAAATTAGAGAAGTTAGTGAAGATGGTGAAATTCAAGAGATCTTGAATGAACCTTTGTCTGAAGGTGAATATATCAATGACTCAACTCTTTACAAAGGCAAATTGTTTAACTACAAGTGCTTCTGATTTTTTCAATTAGGGCTACAGTAGGGATGACAAAGAAAAGGTTGAAGTGAGAGATATGAAAGAGAATTCGAGTTGAGAGGAATGAGATTTTTTTTAGTTTTGAGAATGAAAATTATTAAAATACCCTTAACCTTAAAACTTAGAATTCATGATATATAAAGGTATTTTTGTCTACTAAAACCCGATACACATTGCTAAAATGTATCAACTGAAAAACAGACATACGCGCGTTAGCAAACCCATATATATATATATATATATATATATATATATATATATATATATATATATATATATATATATATATATATTAACAACATAAGTTACCAAGCATTTAGTTTATTACATTTAATTTCAACGAAATAGGATTTCCTCTTCATGGTAAAGAAAAAGATAAGAAAGAAATTCAAACCAAAGACAAGAGGAAAGTCATCTTCCAAGGCACTAAATAACTGCTCCAAGCTCTATTTGTACTTTCCACTCACATTCACATCTCCCATTCATATAACATCTTCCTCTCCAACCCGAGAAAGGGGAAAATCATCATGAATGAAGGAGAAGACCCAAGGAGGTGATAAGAAATCTTCAAGTTGTACGAAATTAAGGACAAATTCTCTTAAAAAAGAAGGGTATGGTAGATGACAATCTCTTGAACATACATGAGAATAACTTGAGGAAGATCATTTACAATTAAAAGAATCTATAAAAATATCAAAGATCAAAACATGTCTCTTCGAATCTTATAATGTTTAATGAATGAGAAAACTTCTCTTCGAATCTTATAATGTTTAATGAATGAGAAAACTTCAAAAACATAAATATCATAAACACAATTGAAGAATAATTTAAAAAATTAAATAAGTTAAGATCTGAGTATTTATTCTGAAATGATATTTTCTTATCCAAATATATTTCATTTAGTCTTAACTTATCGGTCGCAAATACTTCTTATCTACTTATTTAACACATTTAAGATAAATATTTGAGGTAAAACCAAAATAAAACATAAAACAGTAAAAAGAAAAGCACTAAACTTAAATATTAAACAACATAAAAGTTAGGGAAAATTTATTTTATTCATGAAAACCAATACACAAAAACATATAGAAATTAATGTTATCAATTTCAAGGTAGAAATAATGAAAATCACTTATGTGATGTCTTATTTAATATTATGTTTTTCTTTTTTATTCTTCTTTATTCTTAGTTTTATGTCTCTTCTTCTTGTTGATTTTGGTTATTGGTTTTCTTTTATTGGTCTCATTTTATTGATCTTAGTCTTGGTTGTCAGTTTGTGCAGAGACATATTTGTAGAATATTTTGACGTTCAAATCAATTTAATTATGAATTTATTTTTAAGGAGATAAATTTAGTTTTTAAAAGTTTAAATTTACTTTAAGTGTTCACTTGTTTATATTATTTTTTTAGTGAGCCAGTGAACTTGTCATTGTTCATAGAATAATTAAGCAAGGCTAAATACGATTTAATTATGATTTAGATTAAGAAAAAAAATTAAACTTAATTTTACAACTTAATTTTACAATCATTAAGTTGTCGTCTATTTAGGTTGTTCATATCTTATAAATCCATTTTATCAACCTAATGCAATGCTTCCAACTTGATAGTAGAATTTCTCACGATGAATTTATTCTCTTAAATCTAGAAGTATAATTCTGTGAATTTATTTTAAGTCAATCTGTGAATTGATTTATTCTGTATGCTTAGCTATAACTTGTTTCTAGTTAATTTTCTCAACATAAAATAAATGAACAGATCACAAAAATGTTAAAGAGACACAAATCTAACCAGACGATAAAAACAAAAGAAAGTTAAAGGAAAGATGGAATAGATAACGAATCCATGTCTCATTGATAAAAGTAATATATTAGCCATTAAATAAAATAATAATAATAATAATAATAATAATAATAATAATATATATTTTACAGCAAACAAAAGATAGTGGACACATTACCTACTTCAATAAAATAAATAATGATTAATCGTAATGCCTGTCTCATTCAGGCATTGCATCGAGTCAACATCTTTACTATAAGAATGCAACAAACAATTTGCTTCCCTTCAATTAATTTGCACATATATTTTACGAGATTTGAGGTAGAATAGAAATATATATAAATGTTTTATATATAACAAAATGGCCTCTACAACGATCGAGTCTCTAGCTTCTATAATTTCTGTCCTTTTCCATTACAATAAAATATGTATATTATCAACAATTGTGAATTTATATATTTTTTCCTCTGCAATAGCAGAAAATAATTTATAAAGTATATATGAAATATGAACATAATTAAGACAGAAATTAAAGGATGTTAAAAAATGCAACAATTTTTTATTATAATGTGGTAAGGTTGAACCGCGACACTGTAGTGTGAGAATGGACATATGTCAAGCAAAAGGGAAGTTCAAGGAAAGAAGAAACATTTTTGAAGATTCTGAAACAAAATAAAACAAAATCCAAAGACGGTGAACAACCATCTACGCGACCAAGTATCCAACCTAAACGTGTTTTCCATAATCGGATATCATAAATTATTTATTTATTTTTACTCGCTAATACGTTGATGTTGAAAATACATGAATTGAATACATTTCTACATTAATGTATATTAGTGTATTTGTTTATACATTAATAATAATTAACGATCCAAATCGATAAGTTGAAAACATATTATATGATTATAGTAATAATCTTAATTTATTCTTGTAATGAAGATTATTGGATGATTAGGCTTACCAAAACATAAAAATTCACAAGAGATATTATAAATAAAGAGTTCAAATAAAATAGAATGTTTTTATCAACATTTATTACAACTTTTATTTAAACCGATAATTATCTTAAGCATCACAGTACTATGTGTAAATACACTTTGAGGAGACCAACAACACGAAAGATCGAAAAGATTAAGAAGAACTAAGGAATGAAAAACTACTCATTACATAAAACTTGCTTCATGCAAATGGTAGGTTGTCTTATGTATCTCACTTCGACTCGTCCATATTTGATGTTTATTGTAAGTCTTTTAAGCAAGTATATGGAGAATTTCACTTAACTCCATTTACAATTAACAACGAGGGTAGGTATATACAAGAAACTATTGAATTTGGAACTTTTTACAAGAAGGGAGAAAGTGATAAACTCATAGCATATACTGATAGTGACTATGTTGAAGATATGGATGATAAAAAAAGTACAATTGGAAATGTCTTTCTTTTTGGATCTGGAACTGTATCATGGTGTTCAAAGGAATAATCAATTGTCATATTGTCACCATAGAGGCAGAATTCATCGCAAGCATCATGTTCCTGTCAAGTTATTTGGCTAAAGAGGTTACTCATGACACTTGATCAAATTGAGCATGATTCCATAACTATTTAGCACCACATTAATATGCTATCAAACTATCAAGAAACCTAGTAGTGCATGGACGTAGAAAGCATATAGATGTTTGTTTTCACTTTCTTCGAGAATTTGTACAAGCAGGAGTGATAGAACTGCGGAACAAATTGCTGATATGATGACAAAGCCTCTCAAACTAGATGTTTTTCTAAAGCTGCGTGCAATGCTTAGAGTTTCTAAAAAGAGTCATGTAAACTAACCTTTTTATATTAAAAGAATTTAGTTTAAGAGAGGATTTGTTAAGAATTAGTCAAATAAAATTCCGATTTATTTGAGATTTTTTCTCTATAAGTTAAAAGTCTAGTAGTAACTCCTTACTCATATTTTCGATTTTGCCTTGTGTTGTATTGACTATTTAATAGCTTGATGTTTTTCATTCAATGACAGAACAGTTCTTTTTCAAAATATTTCTCTCTCACACAATCACTTTTCAAAATATTTCTCTCTCACACAATCACTTTACTACTAAAGTTATCATGAATCGGACACATTTTCACATTTATGTATATCAACGTGTTTGCCAATACATGTATATTAACAACAATCGACGATCGAAATTGCTAAGTTGACAAAATATCATGATTATAGTAATAATTTTGATTCGCCTTTATAATGAAGATTATTAGATTATTGAGAATGTATAAGTATATTCTAAGAAGATCAATAACACGAACGAAAAATTAAAAAAACCATAAAAAACTTAAAGAATGAAAAACTATTTATTATGAGCCCTTGTCCTTGGACTTAACTAACTTAATCCTTATATTATATCTATTCTAAAAAGTTTGTTCCGATAACTTTTGTTCTAGAATGTGTCCAGTGTTTCAAAAATTCTACTATGGAGATTACGTTATGAAAATCTTGTTTCGAAGGTTTTGTTTCAAAAATCTCGCCTAAAAGGTTGGTTTCAAAAATTCTGGAGAACTTGTTCCGGAATATGTAAGTGGAGAGCCAGGATAAAACATTTTGAAAATTTGAGAAGGTGCGTGAAAAAATTGTGGAAGTGCAGGAAGTAAAAGTCAAAATATTTTTATGAAAAGATTTCTTGGAGTACGTGGGCCTTTCAGGCTAAATATTATGGGCCGAATATTTAGAATAAGGTCCAAGTGTTTATTCGGGTGGGGGGACCTGATACTCTGATTTAAGAAAAAAAATTAAGAGGGCTTAATTACGTTGACTGGTGTGGTTAAAAGTCAAATAAAGAAGTGGTGTTAGTAATAATAAGAGAGCACAGGACGCACGTGTGAGCGTTCACTGAAAGTGAAGAGAAGAGATGCAGAGGAGCACATGGGCATGCATGATGCATGATGTAGGTGGCAGTGTGTGACAGTGAAAAATGAATGAGTGTGTTTGTGTCTATGTGTCATGCAGAAAAGTGTGGGGCCAGAATCACTCTCATATAATCACTCCAACAATTTATTTCTCTTTATATATATATATATATATATATATATATATATATATATATATATATATATATATATATATATATATATATATATATTAAGTTTTATGAATTTTAGTCTTCAATAATTATAATAATAATAACATTAATAATAAATATTTTTTTTATTACTAATGCTTTTATAACTCTTATGAGTGATTTATATGAGTTAGTGTGTTTAAGAATAATAAATAAGAAAAGATGCTTTTACACACGTTAATTTTTTATATTGATTTGATATTGTCTTTTTTTATTTTATTTTTTATATCATTACTCTAAATGAAATATCTAGAAAAACAAATGATTAAAAAGTTATTTATATATAAAGAGAAATAATCTTTTGATACACATCAACTTTTTATATTCATTTGAATTGTTATTTTTTATTTTTTTTTATTTTTTAAAAATACAAAAATTATATTTTTATAACAATTTTATCTTTAATATGTATGTGAAAGTAAATGTGTCACTTTATGATGATTTATCTATAAAACCTGACAAATATAAACAAGGTGTTGCCAAAGTGCATCTGTCTTCTACAGTGATTATCTTCCAGCTACTATAACTGGTTGTGACAAATCAACACTGTCACAAATACTGAAATAGGTTGTTGGAGACAAATTATTTTTGTTAGGAACCAAAGGACAATGTTAACAAAACAACAATGAGGAATCCTCGTGTACCTTACAAATTCTTTTTAATATTTTAATTATACACAAAACTTTTAAAATTAATATTGAATTAAATTAGTGGTGCAAATTGATTATGTTAAATGTTAACACCACGTTTATCTAAAGCCCATTCAACATCAAGTTAATACAAGGTTTTATTGAAATAATAACAAAAGTTCAAATACTAATTAAAAAAATAAAATACAATTTTATGGTGTCTGTTTACTAAAAGGTAAAAGTTTACACAGTTGGATTCCCTTTTCAATTATAAAATATATCCGAAATTCAAAAAAATCAAGTGTGCTTA
Organism: Vigna angularis; assembly: GCF_016808095.1. Lineage (NCBI taxonomy): Eukaryota > Viridiplantae > Streptophyta > Magnoliopsida > Fabales > Fabaceae > Vigna > Vigna angularis. The sequence continues at coordinate 26,636,408 of NC_068975.1, read as the reverse complement.
TGAGCAAAGAAATAAGAACAATATGGTTAAGCTCCAAATTAAAGTCGATTAACAGCACAATTACCTTCCTAAAACCTAGCAATAATGAATTAATTATTGTAGATTAAAGCAAAGAAGTCAACGATTTAACAGGATGATTTTGAAGATGTGAACCATTGATAATGATCAATCAAAATGTACGGCGTGGATGTTTGTAGCATGTGAATGAATGCTATGTGATCAATTGACAAAACATTACCTATAAGTTTTGTTACAGATTTATGTATATATATTTTTAAAAAAAAATTCCAAGCAGAAAGGAATTATGCAATTCGGTTTATTATAATAGAATAAAAATAAAATAAGTAATTAATCTATAATATATTATAAGTTTATATATATATATATATATATATATATATATATATATATATATATATATATATATATATATGGAAGTAATTTTAAGAATTGTATATTTATGACTATATTTTATATCTGTCATATTGATAATCTGAATTATATAGTTCAAAGTGAAGATAAATAATAAAAAATTTAATAATTTATATGATTTATTTCCTATTCAAGTGATATAATAAAAATTTATTTCCTATTTAATTAAATATAAATAGAACACTACAACTTGTGTTAAAGCGAAATGTTAGTCCATCTTTATATTTTAGAAACCACTTAATCTCCCATATATTGAATATTTGTTTATTAAGTTGTTTACTTTTTCACATGATATAAAAATTGTTTAAATTTGACATTTTTAATTTAACAAAGAAAAGGATAATTTTATAGCCAAAAATATTGTCCTCTCTAAAGTAGGAATGACAACATAATTTATTTAATTCTTCAAATCAAGAATATTTGACTTCTTTATATACCTCACTCTACTATAAGGAGTTAAATCAGTGATAAGTTTCCTCTTTAAATAAATTTAATTTTACTATTATAATTTATTCTAATTTTAATTTCATTTTAAATTTTGAACATCATCGTATCTATCAACTAAAGATGATGAATCATGAGTTAATTTTTCATAAGCGCCTCAAAATCAAAGGCATTATCTTTGGAAAGAGAAACTTCAATAGTATTTAAGAGCACACGAACTCAAATATCCAAATTCACCTAGCAAAATATTCTCATATTAATAAGATCTTATTGCACATATCAAGTTGGATAACTTAATAAGAAAAAAAAATAGACCTAATACTTTTTTATTTCACATATTTACCAAGATAATATCATTATTAACGCAAAATTCACCATCATGCAAGCTAGCAATATTATAATTTATAACTTTTTCCCCTTATATATTGGCACGAGAGTTTATAATTTCAACATTAAATTTGGAAAACAACATCAATCATTTTTTTTATCTTATTTATTTTTATAATATAAATTTTAAATAAGAACTGAAAAAAAAAGGTAATAAAGGAGTTGTACAAAATAAAATTTTATATATTCCTAAGAATGTCTGATACGCAAGGCTCTCTTTTGCTGGGGTCAGTGTGTTCCCAATTAATAGGGATTGGTGAATTAATACATGCATGAAACATCAATCTCATGAAAAGAAGGTGTAAATAAATTGAAGGGCCATTATAAAAAGTCTTCCACAGAAGAGAAACATTGTTCTACTTCCTCAAGCTGTCGGTGCTAACCAAAATGCAAAATATACATATTCAATTCCCACCAACACAAAGCAAAACCAAAAGAAAAGAAGGAAAACAGTGGAAGTTATTATAAAATGGAGAAATTAATGAATTTGAAAGTAATCACAATCCAAAGAAGGTATTATTACTTAATAATTTCAAAGTTTTTTCTGACCTGCATGAGATGAATTAACATGCATAATGATCCAAACCACCAGACCCCACATGAGAAGACTCATCTTCATCATCAACATCCGGTGGCACTTGGCCGGAATTCGCGGTTGGACTCATGTAGTTCCCTTCTCTTTCCGACTGTGCTGCCACGATTTTTCCCTGACCATACAAGCAACTCAGTTGATGGAAATAGGGACAGGTCCTAGAATTAAGGGACCTTTTCTTGTTAACATCCTTAGTTTTTCTGAAGTACTTGTTTATGTTCTCCCACTTCTCTTTGCATCTCTTTGCGCTTCTCTTGTATCCCACCTCTGACATCCCTTGCGAGATTCTCTCCCACAGAGGACCCTTGTTATTTCCTTCTTTTTCTTCACTGCTGTTGTTGTTGTTGTTGTTACTTACACTCGTGCACCTCAGGTTTATCAGTGCTAGCACTTCATCCCTTGGCCATCTTCTCCCAACATCATCTTTCGAATTCTCAGTGCTTCCTGGTGGGGTTGTTGAGGTTGTCTTGTACGTGGAAACTGAATTTGACTCTAATGGGATAGTATTGTTTTGGCTATTGAGGGAAGAACTAGGGTTGTGGGGAGTTGGGGATGAGTTGGAGGAAGAAGGAACTTGTAATAATGTCTCACTCGAACTAGGGTTTTCTGCTCTTAACTTAGTTTCATCATGATTCAGAAGCGTTGGTGTTGGATCGAGGTTGTTGTCTTCATTGGAAGGACTATTAGGGTTTAGTGAGTGTAATAGTGAACGATTTGGAAGACTGGAACCGTTGGCATTTTGGCTTGGAGGAGATGAAGTTGTCGACGTTGTTATTGTTGTCGTTGCACATTTCTTTAAGAATTCAATTATGGTGGCATGTCTGTCTCCGGCGATAGCTTGCTCCTGTGCCATGATGTCAAGCTCCTTGTTCATCTTCTCCATCTCTTGCTTCTTCCATGCTTCCTCTCTGGCAAATTTCTCTTGGTCCCTTTTCACCATGTCCTCCAGGAGCCTGTTGTGAATCTCTTCCTGTTGAGCCATCATCTTGTTCACAAAACTCTCGCAAAAACCCTTGAACATTTCGAACCTGTCACGCCTCTTCCTCTTTCGCTCCTTTGACTTCTCCACCACAACCTTATCATCTGTTCCATCACATTGTCGATGGCCCATGTTGTCTGCTCCAAGGTGGAGGAGGGTCTTTTCACTCCTCACGATTCCATCATCACCACCGTCACATTCACCACCACCACCACCACCCGAATCAGGGTTTTGACAAAGCTCCTCCAGCTCGCTAAGGAACCGGTAATTGTTCTTGCCGTAGTTACTAACGTTGTCGAAATATCCACTCTCATCTTCGAACTTCTCCTTGCACTTCTCAGCACTCTTCTTAAACCCAAGCTCTGCCAGCTTCCTGCACACACCATAAATACAAAAAATCCAAAACCCACAACATAAGCATTTCTGTTATTACTTCACAAAAACTGTAAGCACGTACTGTACTCTAATGGTTTTCATTTCTTCAACTTAATTTCTTTCCTCCACAGCCGGCGGAGCCTTATATATAAACATCTTTCTCTCGGGCTCTGTGTCTTGCCGTGCTGTGTCAGCGTGCGAGCTAAAGTACTATAGCTGGTTGCTGGTTGGTGCACGTGTGCGTTAATTTGTCTAACACATGAATGTAATTAACATGTGATGATTAATGGAATGCATACAGTATCTAACTCATTAATTTCTCATTCCCCCAGATCATTAGTCTCAGCTCAAAGGAACAACAGTGAGTGAATTAAAAGATAACAACAGTGGGATAATGTGATGTAATGGAATATATATATATATATATATATATATATATATATATATATATATATATATATATATATATATATATATATATATATATATATATATAGGTACCTGGAGACATGGTCCCATGTGTGCTCCGGGAAGCAATTTTCCATGGTAGATCTGATTCTGAAAAGTGCAAGGAGTTCATCGTTGGACCAGGAATCGGTTAGGTCTGGTAATTGAGTTTGGTGAGTGTGAATGTGGATTGAAGGAAGCTTGTGTTTGTGGGTAGGAGGAGAAGGAGGGTGCAATGGGTGAAAGAGATTGGTTTGGAGTGGAAAATGGTGTTGCTGAGATTGAGAAGGGTTATAGGGATCAAAGGGTAAGAAGGTAGTTGGGGAAGTTGAAGAGGCATGAAGAGGGAAAGACAAGTGAAGAGGAAGAGTGGTCCTTGGTGCTATGAATTGGTGGAACTGGTCTGATACTCCATCGAACATGTTGGTGTTCGTGTTGGAAAAAATGCTCTTTCTTTCTTTCTCCTCCTCCTCCTCCTCGCTGCTCACTGTAAATCACCACATTGCTACAACAATCCTTTCTTTCTTTCTTTCTCTTTCTCTTTCTCCCTCGCGTTTATCAAGGAGATTGTCCTTGCATGAAAAGGAAAAAGATGGCCCCGACACTCTTTTAGGAGAAAGTGAACTCACCGGCCACCCTCCAAACCATAGTATTTTACGCAATTAAATAATGTGAGACCTTGGACAAGTCAATCCAACCACGTTCCCATACAAGGTATATTCAATTCATTTCAAACTCGTCCGAACAAAATCCAAACTCGTCTTCGTCACCTCATCAAACACACACTACACAAGAATATCTTGTATTTTGGCACCCACGGATCCTAAGCAGTGGCTTAATGGGAAAGATTGAAGTTTTAAGGATGCGATGAGAGGGTTGATGTGGACGCGCGGGGGAGTGAGAGTGGGAGAGAGTAGGAGTGGGTGACGGTGACGATGGTGTAATTAACGGCATAGGGATGGCAGGACACGTGAAAAGAAGCAGAGAGTGGGACCGGTGATTTAAGGATGGGAATCTTCAGTTGGTACAAAGGAATACAGTGGCGTCGTACAGGAACAGCAGCCAGCACGTGCAAGCGCTTACTGTGGAGTGGACGCTTGCACACAGTCACTGAACACGGCCAAGAGCACATGGGATGGGAGAAAAGCTTATGCTACAAATTGTTTCTTTTGCATCTTCTGCCATGTAATACTCGTGACCTTTTTTAAACACACAATTTAACAAAATTTAATACTAAATAAATTTATATAACAAATTAAATACTGATTTACTTTTTAAGGAAAATGGTGCTAAATTGATACTGTGTGGGGGAAAGCGATGCAGACATGACATTATTGTAAGAGTAAAATAAATAAAAAAATGTAAAAATGAAAGATGAAGAGATGTCTGGTGGAACAGGGGCCCCCCAAAGGAGCCTGATATACAAAAAGACAACGTGGGACCCTCTCTCCTTACATAAACATTGCACAATATGCAACTCCCGTGTAGTCACTATATATTGTGTTGTGAATGACGACCACCTCGCAATTAGTCTTACAGAATCAACATTTAAGTTGGAAAAAAAATTACTGAATAACTGTTTGCCCTTTTCATGAAGGTGCTTTCAATGCTGTTATAATCATTTTTCTTGTTTCGTGAAAAACCTTTTCATCGTTTTTGAATTGCAGTTTCAATCTGTCCAATAATGTTGGAGCGTCTCATCTTCTGTTTTTTTTTTCTTTTTTTGGTTTAATTGTGTCATGAATTAGGAGATAAATTGGAGGAGTTAGCTGAGGTAACCTTCCAAATTTGGTAAAATGAGTTTGGTTTTGTAACCTGGGAGCATGCTTAACTTGGTCCACTCAATCCAACAATATCCAAAGGAGGATCAGAATAGAATGGCTTCAACCTGACACTTTTTTTTTATAAAGGTACGTAGCTTTAATTACTTTGCAATTTTCATTTAGGTTGCTGCCAGTTATAATCTGTATTAAATGAAAAAAAATCAATATATATATATACTCTTATTTTATTTTTTATTAATATTTTTCCTTTTTTTTATGTTTCAATAGCTCTCTCTCTCTTTTCTTTTAATTATTAGACTCGTTAATTTTGAAGTTTAATTTTTCTTAACTGTACTCCAATTCAATTGGGACTAATTTGACATGTTCAGTTTTTATCACTAATGATAGTAAATAAGTTTTTTTTTCTTTTTTAATTAGTGTAATTAGTTTTGGTGTTTAATAAGATCAATCTATAAGATATGTACATCTTTACCTGTATGTACAATTTTTACATGTATAAGATAATATATATAATTTTCTCTTATTTCTTTCTTTTTTACTTTTCTTTTATTATTATGTAATCTATTAGAATGAGAAGATTTTGGAGAGAATTTTGAAATACTAGAAGAGAATTGCATGTTATGAAAGATAAAAGGAGCATTATTTGTTATTTTTCAAGTTTCAAGTTGCACCAATATTTTGGTGTTTTAAAAACCAACCCATAGGGACTCTATCGGGCTGTGAAGCATAATATTTAGCAAATGTCTACTGTGTAAAAATATTTGGCTAAAATAGAATTGAGGGTCGAATGATGAAGAAAATGTGCAATTGTTGGTTGATAATCAATGAACAATTTAATAGTTCGTTGAGCTATTAAAATAGATTAACATACACGAGTTAACTTATTTGAATTAGGTTGAGATAAAAAATATTACAAATTTTGACATAGATTAAAAATGAATTTGGTTCACTAAAATTTCGACTCACTCGGATTTTGTGCTGAATTGGATTGACTTACCAATTTATCTATAAATTTTAAATATTAAATTATATTTTAGAAAACAAAAATATTAAATGTTTTCTTATTTCTAACTGTATTTGGATTATGTATCATATTTTTTTGATTTTGGATTATATTTGGAATTTAACATCATTTTAAACAAACTTAAATTAGAAAAAAATTATTTTTTGGATTAAATAAGAAAAAAATTGTAATTAAGGAAATCCACCCGATTAATTCACTAACACGGTGATAGATCAGGTCAAGTTCAAATTTTTTAAATTCATTAATAAATAAATCAAATTAAATTGACTCGTTAAGTAATCAATTCATGTTAGGTGAAGCTAGATAATCTATTTTAACAACTCTAATAACTCGTAAAAAATCATAAAACCATATTTAGTTTTCTCATAAATTAAGTTTATAGAAGAAAGATTGAGTTAATACATTATAAAAGTAAAAATGCAACCAACCAATCTTCTTATAAAATCTATGAAAATTGTAAAATTTCAATAACTCAAAACAATTATTGGAATTGGTTCAAAAAGATAAATCTGAATTAAAGGAATGTGTTGAGTTAGTAAAATTAATTGAAATATTTTCTAAACTCGTCACATGTACATCATTTTTTTCTTCTCTTCTCTCTCATTATTCTTTATTCTTTGTTCTACAATCTATGCATCCTTGACACTTATAGTATGTTTAAAGATCTTAATATGATCAATAATGCTAACATATACTCCTCTTAATTCAATATATAAGAAAAAAAGTATATATTTAGTGAATTCAAATATAATTAAACTTTAATTTTCTTAAAAAAATTTAATGTCATTGTGGCAAAAGTATTTTTATCTTTAAATCTAAATACAATCTTAATAAGTAGAATGTAAGATTTTTAAGGTTTTTTTTACAAAAATGGTATAATGTTGTTTTAAATTTACTGAAATAGACAGATTTTGAAAAGATTATATAATTGGTTAAGTCGTCTTCATCAAATACCACTCGAAACTATTAAAAGTAGTGAAATCTTATTCCAAAAGCACGACTGCTAATTTTATATGAAGTTGTCATTCTTTATCCCGACTTCTCTTTCTTCTACTGTTTTATATTTTCATATATATATAATTTTGGAAGTCTTACAGTTAACATACGACTACGACATACTTTTTTTCCCATTTCTTATAATTTCTTTTTCTTTTAAAATTTCTACCTTTTATGTTTTCTTTTAACTTTTATATAAACTTATCTTAATTTTAAACTATTTCACAATATTAAGATTAATGGATTTTTAAATTTTTTACGTTTTCTAAATTATTTATACAATCATATAGTTTTTATATATTTTTTACTTTGAGATATTTTTTAATAATTTAATTAATCAATTAAAAATAATGCTTTAATATTTTTTACTCCTTAAAATTTGTCATTTTTATTCAATTTTATATAAATATATTTTTTATTTTGAAATTTATAGATGATTTTATTATTAAAGTTATATATATATATAAAAATTTAATATTAAAAGTATATATGTATATATTGTGTAAGAAAATATGAAAATATTTTATATCTCAAAATATATTTAAAAAAAACAATTTTATAAATATAATTTTTGATAAAAAGATTATCTAAAAATCTTAAAACAAAAAATATTTTTTTATAAAGTTGAAAAAAACTTAGCAAATTTTAAGGAGTAAAAACAAAATTAAAAGATTATTTTTATGTCACTAATTAAATTATTAATAAATATATCAAAATAAAGAATATATAAAACAATATTTGTATAAAAATTTAAGAGAACATAATTTTTTTAAAAATTTAATTAACCATAATATGAAAAAATAGTTTAAAATTAAGATAAGTTTATATAAAAATTTAAAAAGAAAACATAAAAAGTAAATTCTTTAAATATAAAAGAAATAACAAAGAATAAAAAAAGAAAAGGAAGTCCCATACTAAACATGAGACTTCCATAAGTTAATAGAAAATACATAGATATAATTATAAACGTGTTAGTAGAGAAAAATCGAACATCGACTGTCATAAAATTAAAAGTCGAATGTACAGAACTTCATATATTTAATAATTAAAAGTCGTATTTATAGAACACGATTTCATATTTTTTTAATAATTAAAAGACGTATGTATAGAACACGATTTCATATTTTTAATAATTTGAAGTCGTCAAGACGATTTTATTAATTTTTTAAAAATATGTCTATATCAGTAAATTTAATGGAAAACTAAACTACTTTTGTACGATTGATGCATTAAACACTCCCAAAGCTTGATAATTTAAAAATGATGCAAAGAGAAATATGCAATTAGCTTAAAAAAATAGTAAAAAAAATTTGATCTTTGAATTTTAAATCAAAATTAGTTTAATATTAAATATCTTCCACAGCCAGCACGTGACAAGAATTTGAATATTTTTATTCACGTTGACAACTCGTGTAACAATTTTATATGTGGCACATTATTCTGTATAGTATGTCAAGTGATACTCTTTAGTATTATTTGTTTTTTGTTTAAAATATATTTAGATTATAACTTCATGTATTTTTATCTGTATTTTCATATTTCTCTTTTACAACTTTCTTTACTTTCGTTATAGTCGATTTTAACATTTAAAAGATTTATATTCAATTTTTCATATTTTAATAAAAATCAAGCAAAATATGTTTACTGAATCAATTTATTTAATTTGTTAAGAATTTTTCAGTGTCACAATTATACACAAGAAAAAATGTCGTTCAATGAATATCATTTAATTAAAAGTTAAAAATTTATACTATGTCAATAAAAACAAAGAATTAGGAGCATGTTTAATAAGATATACTTATTGTTTTCAGTTCATAAAAAAAAATCAACTCGATATATTTCCTAAAATTGTTTAAAAAAATGTGTAGAACTTCCAACTAACTTAACCTTTAGAACAAAATCATTATTTATTTCTTGAAGTAATATACATTATCATGTATAATAATTAAGTATAAATAAAAGATATGAAATTATGACTTTTCTAAAGTTTATTAAAATTTATTTAGGTTAAACAAAATTTAGAGTAAATTTCTCAGTAATAAATTAACATAGCGAGAACCAAAAATTACGAAACATCCCATTATTTCTATAACATATGTCTTAAGGCAGTAGTTTTTTATTTATTTTTTTTTAATTTATTTTCATATTAAAAATATTATAACGGAGAACATTTATTAAAAATTAAAAAAAAAATTACCCCCTTCGGTATCTCAATTCAAAAACATATCCTTTCAATCCTAAAACGTGTTTAATGGTACAAAATCATAAGCAAGAAAATCAATTTGGTTTGAATATAACAACCTTGTGCATGCTCTCGCCCACTTCACAAGTATAAGAGAATAAGACACCAAATGGACAATGGAGTATTGTACTATTGAAAAGGAGAGAAGATGTTCCATTTCCTAATAATGGTACAAAATATCCATTACCCTACACCTTAGTCAAACTGATCACTACATCATGTGCCTAGGAAGCTACACCAAGAAAGCTACACATGCAAATCATCTCTTACAAAAACGAAGATTTAAAGTTAAACATTCGGCATAACTGACAAAAACAGTTAAATTTCCATGTTACATAGAAAGAGTACCTGACAGAGGATTTTTTGCTCTATCTCATCTAACAAGATATTATAGCAACATAAAATTAGTAAACTTCCCTCGACGCTGTTGTCTCTGTTCTATAAGTCACTTTCTCCTCCAGAAAATATTCCTAAATGGGTATCTTTGTGCATACTATTGGTTTAATGTCTTGTGATAGGCAACCTGCAAGAACATTCAAATAAAAGTATTTATATGCACGTACAACTGGGAGATTAACTGATCCCCTTTACCCAGCCAGTTTCAACCATGCTGAAATAGTTCAGTATAGTTTAAAGATTATAGTGTATTTGGATAACACACAAGAATCAATTCTAATCCACAAATCATAGTGATAAAAAAGTACAAGTAACTAGCCTATTGTTTTATCTTCACCATTAAAATTTAATTGATTGTTCTCACCATAAAGTTATTCCAAATCATGGTTAATTTGTAACCTCGCATTAACAGACACAAGATTTTCAAATAGGGTTCTTACAGATGTTGAAGTCTTCAGCAGCTCCCTTATGGCCATTGTTGCATAACATGAAGCAGGAAGCGTAAAGCTCAGTTTCAGAGCAATATGAGAATGTTGAGAGCTGGAATCACCAAGAGATTCGCCATGAGGTAATTTTACCTCCTCACCCGCAATCTCCTTAAAATTCTCATCCTTTGGAAAGTCATCAGAACTCTCTAACTCTCGGATGCAATCAAAGGCTTCATCAGTTTTCCCATTTCCTACGTCAATTGGTTTGACAGTATTCTTAGGTGCAGACTTATTAATTTTGTCTAAATCTGTCTCTACCAATTGTTTATTACTGTCGGAGTATGCAAGCAATTCCCTGGAATTGCAGACATCAAAGAAATGAATCAGAGTGAACTACACACAAAAAAATGTGCTAAAAATACGAGTCTGTGCAATCTGGAGGGTTAACTAAGTAAAATACCATTCAAAGTTAATTGGCTTTTGAAAAACCCTCCGGTAACATCCAGTGATACTAGTTATTGAGAATTCCCTAAAAGAAGTATTAGATCAGGGTAAGAGAACTGGCAGGAGAGAAAAAGAATGAATGTATTAAGTTGAGATTTTTTACATACTCCACTTTGTGCACGCTTTCAGTTAAACTGATTCCATCCTGACCAAGTACGATAAAACAGGTGAATGTATTATAAGGGGGGATAACAAACAACCCATGGAAAAATAACAGTACAGAAGGTTACAAAAAAGCAAGGACAGCAACCCAAACAAAAATGTAAGAACTTGTTCTAAAAGTTCTAAAATTAAACACAGTTCTAAAAGTTTCAGAAAGAGGGAGTCGTCATGCTTAACTATATCTCCACTAAATTGCAGTTCCAAATCAATATCCATTGTCAACTACAGAGTATTAATAATAATCTTATTAACATAAATACAGCAGGCTTTACGGGATAGTGTTCTACAGCATAAACCTGAGCAGCAACCTTGTGAGTTACCCCGGCATCAAATAAAGTCATTTTCTCAAGTACTGTCAAATGCATAGCAATTAATATAACCTTGAAGTATTTTTTACAAGTAAATAGATAGATCTACTCCTACATCTTCTTTACGATAATTCTTACGTGTAAGAGATAGGAAGAGTGGGATAAGGTGGGTAATTTCTTAGTGAGATAGTAAGAAAAAATTAATTACAAAATATTTGACCCAGCCTGAACTTCTGAGATCTCACTCCTAATTAAATGCGTAAAATTCAGGATATTGAAACTTGAAAGTACGAGGGTCAAAATTGATACTTACTTTTTTTGTTAAATCTTCATAAACATTGGCAATATTATTGGTTGGATATTTTACCCGTGAACTGCAAGATAACAAATACACAAATTTCAGAATGATCACTCCCCCAAAAATAAATAAATAAATAAATAAAATAGAAGAAGAAGAAAGACAATGGAAAACTAAAGCATTGGTTGAGGATTTGAGTTGTCAGAATCAGAGAACCTGACCACTATTAGCCAATCATGCTTACCCTGGCATAGGAAGGATGACATCATCAATTGTGTAGTATCCAGAATTAAGATCTTCAGCATCAACAACCTGTCACACGAAGTAAACCCACTTTAGAACATCATTCACACAACTTCTGTTGTTCCTTGTTGAGTAATTCTTGTTTGTCCCAATTAATAAATTATCCTTCCCTTAGTTTTACTTCATCTCATTTTTCCCAAATGAAAATCTTCAATTTTAAAAAATAGATTTTACACTTTACCGCCTGCTAATGAAGGTGGAAACCAAGTTCCTCGACATAGAATTATGCCCATATGGAATTAATCCCTTCATTTGAGAAAAAAAATGGTTCCCTATAGTTTTCACTGAAGAAATTTAACACAAAATTTCTCAATAATTATTGATTTCCTCAAATGCTCAGAGTCACTTCCCACGTTGACAGTTAATCTATACAAACATAAACATGATACCAATTTTATAACTGTTTTTTATGAACACAATTTTTGTATCATTTTAGATTAGTAGGATGACACTATAATAACTACTATTTACTGTGATAACTACTTTTTATTTCAGAAATAACTTCTTCAAGATAAAATTGGACACTTTTCATATATTCTAACACTTGTAACAATTATATTTTAGAAAAAGAAAAAATATAATATGGTTTCGCCAAACAAGGTGGCAAAAGTGAAAAGGAAACTCCAAGATACTGGTGATAAGATGAGAACCTCTACGACTGATAAATACAAAAGGGGTAAAGTCATACTGTGAGATTACAAAATGGTAAAGTTATAGACAGATATAAGCACAAAAGGCCTGCACCATGTAATTAAGAAGCTCCCATTGCTCTTGTGTACTTCATATAGCTGTTTAATAGAACTCTTAGTTAGGAATTTCAGAAGACTAGGGGTGTGATTCAGGTTTTAGCAGAACGGACACAATGAAATTTTGATAGAGTGATCTACGACAAATATTAGAAGGCAAAATGCTATCTACCTTACTCCGGTGCATTTTGCAAAAAGTAAATTCTTGATCCTTTTAAAATTACAATCGGATAAGATTAGAGCTTGGCAACAAGTAACGGTAAAAACAGTTTTCTACAGGGGTTTGTCTTATAGACGGACAAATTGGGTAGCTTTACTTCCATAAAAAAATCTTAGTATTTTAATAAATAAAATGAAAGAGAGAATGACAGTTAACAATGTATTACGTCATTGATAGTTTGATGTTCCTGAAAACCTAGTGTACTTATTTATACCACAAAAATAGATCAAGTGCAAGTATTACTGGCACAAGCCCAAGGCTAACAAGACTAATTCTTAATATCTTCTAACAGCTTCATTGATGTTTTCTTTTTTTACGTACTTTTTCTTCTTGTTTCTTTTTTTCTCTTTTTTTCCTTTTTAAGGAGGATTCTTATCCTCCAAACTTTTGTATGAAAAATAATTGATTTCATAAAATATTCCTGAACTTTGATGTCCAGAATAATACAAAGTAATACCATCTGACACCTTCATTGATGTTTTCTTATAACGTACCTTTTTCTAAGGAGGATTCTTATCCTCCTAATTCTTTTTATGGTAATTTTCAGAATAATTACAATGAATAAAACGACCAAATATTTGTACATAATGTGTGTGCACTAGACTCTGAATAGATAGATGAAAATTTTAAGCCGTGGCTTATTTCTAAAACTACAGTTCGGTTAAGAACTAGCATATCTCTCTGCAAATGACCAAAATCAAACCACTAACCTTGACACAAGTATTTATGTCTTCATGAATATCTACAGAGATATCATCCTCATTATTGGAAGCATACCCACCAGCACTACAGTCTTCAGCATATTCAGATCCAACAAACTCTTCAACTTTTGCAGTAGAATTTCCTTTACAATATACCAAGTCCCCCAATACTACTTGTTCAGTTCCTGCCAGAGTAGAATATCATTCAATTTAATAAATGAATATTTTGACTTCAGCTATCATAACAATGATAATTCATGGTAAGGATTGCATGGATTGAGTACAAATGCAGAAAGGAGTCAGGAGATGTGACATTAGAAGTTTATTTCCTGAGAAACAAGGCAAATCGAGAAATTTATTATAAACCACAACTTACCATAGTTTTGCACCCTCTTACTTGCAGCATGGTTCCATAAATAGCTTTGGTAACTATGTATATACCTAAAAAAGGTAATGGAAATATGAAATGAATATTTATAACATCTTTTATTTGTGTTCAAAGCTGGCTTTCTTTGCAAATGGAACTACATCACGATGTTTAGAGACATAATTTAGAAAAGGAAAGGAACTGTGTAGCTGAGTGAATGTTACTTAGAAAGGAGAGATACAAAAAGGTATTTCAATACCTGATTAAAACTAGCTTAAGTACCTAGTTACAGCAGTCATGCTGACAGCTGCAAAACTAAAGCTCTAACTAACTATGTACCCGTATAACCAACTGAGACTCGACAACAGTTCTGAGTACAACTCAGAACAAAAGAAAAATCATCAACAAATACACAGCATAAACAACCCACTTTAAAGCTAAAAGCTTGTGCAAGAATTTCTTTTGCATCTTCCTAGCTTTCAAATTTTACTCATTTGCATTTGTGTTAACTGTTTTTCTATACATGAAAATCCTTCCTCCTTAGCTGTATACGGTGTCAAAGCAGAGATTTATGACCCGTTTATTACAGATTAAAACAATTATTCTAATGTAAAATCATTCAGTGATAATTTGTTTGTTTAGAATCATAAAAAACTCACTTTAAGAAAACAAATGGTTTTTATGAGAAGCCAATAGAAACAGCTTCTCATTTTAATTAAATTTTAGATTACTTTCATTTTGTAATTATTTTGAAAAACTAAAACAATTGCATGAAAAAAATTTAGAGGTAGTCATTTAAAAAAACAAAGTGACTGTTTCCTTAAATAAACTAAAACAAACTGGCCCCTTAGTACTAAAATGACCAATATTATTTCATAATAAAAAACACGTGCACTTGTCAACTCTGTTTCATCAAATAACACTGAATGGCTGATGAGCTGGCATGGAAATGTACACCCCAACATAAAATAGACATTGGCAATAAACTTCATAGAATTCCCAATAGTAACAACACTACAGCCTTTTTCATCACATTTCTATTGCAAGTAAGGAAATTAATGTTGCTATGGCATGCCTGCAGCGTGTAGTCTGCAACATGCAAAAATCATGGAGCACGTTTGGTTTTTGATCAGTATATGCCCAGAAAAGGCATTTCAGCGAAATGTTTACCCTTGATAATTTTGATTGCAAGTCTTTCTAGAAACAAAATAAGATAATTCGAAGCTAAAGAGAATATGTGAATTTTCACATAAAGTGTGTCAAATTCAAAGTCTGGAATAGGTTTATATTGGAACGTAGAGAAAGAAAAATTAGATCTGCTTAAGAAAACATTTTTTATTCTTCATGCAAGAACAGTTCAAATAGAAGCATACCACTATCACTATACAGTGTCCAAAGAAAAAAAAAATCATGGAATTCTGTAACACCAGATGATGACACTAAAGAATAAAAATTAACTTTGAAAACGAAGAAAAATCACTAGCAGTAACAGACAACGCATCACCACTTTAGCCAGATAATAAATATCATACAATAATTATAACTCACAACATTCTCAGAGTCCTTGGAATGCTTTTCAAAGCCTGCAAATAATTTCCAGGAGACGTCTTTAATGATTGCAGCTGCAGAATTTTTGATGACACAATCGAGGTTACGACATATCATACAAGGATAAATACAGTGAGTAAACAAAAAAAATAGATTCAAACTATCACTTTTATTTGAAGCTTACCACAGCCCTT
Source organism: Vigna angularis (assembly GCF_016808095.1). Classification (NCBI taxonomy): domain Eukaryota; kingdom Viridiplantae; phylum Streptophyta; class Magnoliopsida; order Fabales; family Fabaceae; genus Vigna; species Vigna angularis. The sequence continues at coordinate 26,620,531 of NC_068975.1, read as the reverse complement.
TCAGCAACTAAATATCGAGGCAACTGCTTAAGTGTCCCAACAACATCGTTACTTTCTTTATAGTATTTACGTGCCTTGGCTATTGCAATTCTCTGTATCTAGATAACATTGTTATGACGAACAACAGTAATCAAAATGCTCTTTTTAACTATCAGCAGCACAATTATTTGATTAATCATCTAGACATTATCCATTATATGTAATAATAGAAACAATGAAAAGGATATCTCCTTCTCTTGGATCAAGAATCATGTCAACAGCAAGTTTCCATTCCCCTCGAAGTAATGCACCTCCAATAAGGTGAGTTGGCAAAGAACCACTTCCAAAACGCTGACAGTGAGCACATTCAGACAAATAAGTTACTTGCAAAGCAAAAATGAAAAATAAAATAAGTCTTACAATAGACAGTTTACTAGAAATGAACTACGCCTGGTTCACTTTCAAAAGTTAACGCAAGGGAAGGATTGCCAAGTCTAATGAGGAATGTTATAGCCATATTATTTCTAGTCCAATTTGGTACATCTTAACACAGTCTAAATCAGCATTTGTTACTTTATGAAATGCTGCAAAACTAAGCAAAACCACAGAGACAAATGTAAAATAAGATTTTACATTTTAATGCAATTTTAGACTTACAACAAAAAATTTAAAAGAATTTTTTCTCTTCAAGAAACAGGGAATATGAAGCTGGGTAACTTTTCCAACATGTTTAAGTTTCTTATGTCTTTAATGTATGCATCATAATAATCTTTAAGACTATGCATGTATGTCATCCTTAAAGAAATAAAATAAAACATAAGTTTGTATTACAAATACACAGAGCAGGCATATGTTGGACACAACGGAACTTCAAGAGGTTAGAAAAGCAATATGCTCGCATCCAAGATTTAATTTTTCCTGACTTACAGATATAGGAAAATGGGAAAAATGATAAATAGCAGTAACTGATTAATGATGATTTAATCTAATGGGTTCACACAGCATCCTACTGCATATGTCAGTTCTGAATAGTATACAGGTAAGGCCACATGCTATCATAGAACATAGCCCCCAGGCTTGTTCCGCAAGTTCAGCTCTAAACTGGCACAAGGTAGTTATCCCAAGCGCATGTCATTGAAACAAAATTATGAGAGAACAAATAAGAGAGGAAAAATTAAAGTACCTGTAGACCAAAGTAGTTAATGAAGCCAAGCCTTCCCAAGGCATCTGCAGATGTTTTTATGATATCTTCAGAATCTGAAACAATACCTCTGAGAAAATATGTCAATGCTATGATACAAATAAAAAGCCTCAATTACATTAACAATTATAAATAACCTTAACTCAAAGGATACTGATTTAACATATGGAAAATAAATTTCATGTATAAGTAGCACCCTCACCGCAGAGTAATTGTAAATCGATTTCCCATGAGCTGGCCAAGACAAAGTCCTTCCTTAACATAACTGGACAATAAGTACATTTATAGCTATCATTCCACAAAAACCAGTTAAATAAGAATGTCAACTGTTCAAAATTCAATAACCTTACCAGAAATCACCCAATTTAATACCAAACAAGCGCTTGTTAAGTGAAGCAAGCCGACTTGCTCGCTGCTTGTAAACAGTAACCTAGAAACAAAAGAAGCAATAAACCAGTTTTACTATTTATCTATAGATGAACACAGGTACTAATTCTGGAAAGTGAAGAAATGAAAGAATGCTTGATGTAAAGTAAAAAAGAATGCAACAACTTATCACCCTTTGTGTTGTGACAGCACGCTTGTCCTTCGTACCAGCAAATCCAAATGATTTTGGCTGTCAATTAATTATCAATCAGTTAAAACAGAATTATTCATAAATTAATAGTAATATTAGCACACTGCATTTATTTAATGTTCCTAAATCTCCAGGTTGAAAACAAAAGGTCGTACAGAGGCATGATACATTTATAAACAATTATAAATATATCAAGCAAATAATTCACAGATAACAATATGGTAAACAGATTTATTTATCATATCATATCACACATGCTTCAGTTCATGAATGTATATTAATAATTGGTTAAAAGGGAATCAATGTCACACACAGAATTGAATGAACCATTAGCCAAAAACCTTCACGTTCAAAAATCAATCAAAAAGCCAGCAGAGTGTATCCAACGAAGAACCATACACACCTGGATACCAAGCATATTTCCAATAACCCCCAAGGCTTCATGCGTATCTTTGTTTTCTTTGTAAATATGGAACCTAGAAATTGCATTGGTGGAAACATTCAGTTGACACAAATACAATGTAAAAACAGGAAAACGGCAAGTGCAAATAAGAAATGCAACAATGAGCGGCTATCACTTTCTGACAATTTGTGAATAACATAATTAAATACAGCCGAGAGTCTTCATTAAGTTGAATGATATTCAATAATTAGTTACTTACTGGACACAGTATTATAGATAATTAACAAAACGCTCTTGCAGACTACACTAGAAATGGAAGACAGCAAGCATTGCTTAATTTGTACTTTATTAAACAAAATCGCTGGGCAATCTTACCTTAGGAACTTGCCAACATTTTCAGGCCAATTTTCTGAACCTCGGCTGTCAAAGGGTTTATCACCCCTTTCTTTCCGTTTCTTGGAGTTTTTGCCTTTGTTGTTCGGTTCAGCAGAATTGAATCTCACGCGGATACATTTCAAGGAAGGGTCGGGTCCGTCAACCACATCAGTAACGAGGAACTTAAAGTTTTCCTTAAAGAAGTTATGCACTGCCTGATACATTTCAGAAGTAAAAAAAATTATGATATTTTGAAAGGGCAAAGAAACTACAAAATGATTTTATTTTGCATGCCACATAAGCAAAATCAGACCAGTCCCCCCTTTCTAAATTCAAATAAATGTACTAAAAAAAGGCTTAGTAAATTAATGAAGTGCAATTCAAAAGCATTCAATTTAATACTTGGTTTCTTAATCCAAAAATCATGTAAATTCATCAAAAATGTCTGCCCATTGTAATGAGACGAGACACCCGCTTCGAGTAAATATCCAAGTGCTCCCCATTATGATCATCTGTAGACGTCTTCAGAATCTAACAGAGCAAAATAAGCCACAAAACTCATACTAACCTTTCGATGAGACTTATCAGAATCCGGAGAAAGAACAATGGGAGAAAAACTATCTTCTCCACCGGCATTAATTTTATTAATAAATTCTTCCAAAAGAATTGCATCAGGCTCCCCGGCGAGAGACTTGAAAGATTCAATTCGAGAGGCATAACTTACAACAGTGTCAGATGTGTTGGTTCCATTTTCTTGAACACTCTGAAATAAGCATAAAAAAGTCAGATACCAAAAACAAAGCAAAAATTAATTGATCAATGATCACAGATAATTAGACCTCAGGCTCCTCTTCAGGGGCATCAAGTGAGGTCAATTTAACAACAGTTCCATCTCTGTCCACTTCATTCACAATAAAATCAGAATACCTGAATAAAATTCAACTGAAATCAACATTAACAAGACATTGTTGAATAATGCACTTCAGCACACATACATCACTATCAAGGAGGTGCAATGAGGAAGGTAGTAATGAATTCTGTAGAAAATGAAAAGACCTTTGCTTTAAAACTCCGCGGAAGCCAGGAAGGTCTGAAATAAAGCATGAGATACCCACTTCGTCTTCTTCAACGGTTTTCATCGCCATGGTTTTTACGCAAATGGTGATCAACGACCTCTGGTTAGGGTTTTAGTTTAGATTAGGGTTTAGAGCAACAGAGCGGGAAGTTGCATTGCAACCGCCACTGCATATCTTGCATCCCTTGAAACGCGTCGTTTAATTTCTCAGCAACTTCCAGCTTAAGAAATAAAAAAATAATAATAATAATAACATTTTTCATGTTATAGAGACAGCAGTTATTATATCAAAGAGTAACTATAAAAGAAGTTAAAGATAAATATTTATTTTATTTTTGTGTGTCCAATTTTTTTTTTAAATATACTTAAACGCACACAAATTTCTTACCTTCATTCAATATTTCTTTTATCTTTTACTTTATTTTTCTAAAGCCTTTTTATAATATTTTACTCTTTATAATATTTTACTCTGTGTGAAATGATCTATATTACTATTTTTTTTATTAAGTCATTGTTTTCAATCTCTTTACTTTGCATGTATAACTAACTTATTTTGTATATATAACTACTCTTAGTGTCATTTATTTCATCTTTTATTGAAAAAATAATTTTATTATTTAATAAAAATATAAATTGATAACATATTATTTCTCAACATCACTTAATTTCTTCATACAACAATAACTATCGGAATAATATTGTTTATAGATGTACAAATCTAAATACTAAACCCTTGATACATAATACACAAAATATCTTTTGTTAATTTTATCCTTAGTGATGTTTTTATACAATATTCATAAAAATATGAATATACACAAATAAAAGTATAGTATAATATTACAAAAATATAAAAAAAAAGTGGAAAGAGACTCCAACATATATTGCGCAAGATAAATACTTATACTTTATTTGCAAATATATATATAGTTTGTTAACTTGTTGATGCTTTTTTTTCAGTTTGTATATTTTAGCAATGTCTATCGAGTTTTAATAAAAAAAATCATCTTATATATTATGGATTCTAAGTTTGAATCTTATATATTATGGATTAATTATAAGTTTTAAGGTTAAAAGTATTTTAATAATTTTAATTCTCAAAAGTAAAACAAAAAACCTCAAACCCTTACTCACCTCTCTTATTCCTCTCTCAACCAATTCTCTTTCATCTCTCTCACTCCAACTTTTTCTCTGTCATCCCTACTATAGTCAAACTGAACAAATCAGAAACACTCGCGTAACTCTAATTCACATTCCTCACTTATCCAATTTGTTTCTCTCTCATCTCCATACTCTTTCTAACCCACATACAGCAACCCACCGTAATTTGTTGTTCTTGCTTTATTCGTTCATTTGTTTTTCACTTTAACTCTCTTCAATAATTTGGTCCTCTTAAATCATTTAGTATTATGTGTAGGAGTTTCATTTTTTGTTGTGTTTTGACGTTGGTTATATGCGAAAAGTATATTTCGAAATATTGTTTTCAGTGGAAAATATGTTTTTAGAATTATTTTTAAGAGTTGACTTCATAAATCCATTTTCTGGACAATAACTTACCCCTTCCGGAATCCCCTTTCCCCATAACAGTTTTTCTCTTCTGGAAAATATTTTTGGATAACTTAATAGTCAAAATATCAAATCTCTCTAAAGATAAACTACTAAATCTAAAATTTAAAAATGAAATTTAATAATAATCATCGATTATTTTGTTATTAAAGTGAAAAACAAATGAACAAACAAAACAATATTAACAAATTACGGTGTCGCGAGTTACTGTGTGTGGGCGAGAGAGAGTATGGAGATGAAAGAGAAATAAATTAGATAAATGAGAAAGGGGAATTAAGATGAGGAGAGTGTTCTTCACAGATATGAAAGAGAGAAATAATTGAGAGGAATGTGGGATGTAAGTAAGGACTTGAGGGTTTCTTTTTTTAGTTTTGAGATTAAAAATTATTCAAATATCATTGACCTTAAAACTTAAAATATATAATACATAAGGATATTTTTGTCTACTAAAACCCCGGTACACATTGCTAAAATGTACCAACTAAAAAAAGAGATACACAAGTTAGAAACATATATATATATATATATATATATATATATATACACACACATATATATTATGAATCATGTATTAAATTATTTGTATGAGATCATTTTATTCAAATTGAGCGTGTACATCTGAAACTACCATTGAATAAAATTAAATGCATAAACGCAAATACAATTCAATGTAATAAACAAAAATTTACGCTGTGTTCACATTGAGGGAATGTTTACGCGTTTTTAAGAGCGACGATATGAAGTGAATTTTGTGTTCACATGTAGAGAAATGCGCATTTGAAAGGAATTGCGAAATGATACACTTTTCAATCACCCGCAAATGTGATGAGATTTGGAGGGATCCAAATTAAAAAGTTTGAACTACCCATCTGTCTCACTATAATTCCACTTGCATTCTTGGTAAGTTAATATAATCGATTTTAACTAATAAAGAATCGATTCCAATTCGATGGTAAATTAAGAAAGTTGCAGAGATTCCTGAGGCTTCTGAGGTTGCTTCACAGTCATTGCACATAGAAGATGAAGAAGAAAGTGGTTGATGAAGAACATGAGTGTTTGAAGCTCGAGAAGATGAAAATATATTTGGTTCTAAGGAACCCTGAGTTCCACCCATATGAAGAAGAACAAGGGAAGTTGTATTTGGTTCCCATTACTTCGTATTCGGTTCTTCCATTGTTGAGAACGAACATATTCGATTCCGAAGGTGTGTATTCGGTTCGCAGTGTTGTGATCTCCATGGTAGACGGTGTATTCGGTTCCAGAGTGAGTGTATCCAGTTCCTTGGTGGGATTTTCTTGGAAGCTTCGTCGTTATGGCGCCATCTTGTTTGATGAAAGTGGAGGTTGCAAGGTTGGTGGTGGAAGGTGGAGCCTGGCATTTGGTTCAAACGAAAAAGCGAACAATGAGGCCTATGCCTACGGAGATCACAAAAGGCAAGGGCTTTGCACCCTGTAGAGGTGTTGGTGTTGGCGGTGAAGACTTTGAAGGTGGGAGAGGTGACGAAGAAGCTTGATTTGGGTAATGGGGTTTCCAAAAGGGGTTGAATTTAAAGGCTTTGGATTTGGAAGGGAAGGAGAAGGGTTGAGAGATGATGATAGGTGATCGGAGAGTTGACGAAGTGGTGTGAGAGAATTTGGATCTGAAGATAGGTTTTTTGCTATTTTATTACAAACAAACTACTCGAATCACTTTCCTATTCTTTTCCCCTCTCATTTTATCAACTTGAAAATGGCAAACTATCAATTTCATGAGATTTTGAAAATCATTTTCCTTCAAATTCTAACTTCCAAAAGAATTTTAAATTTAAAATCAGTTTTAAGTTTCTACGTTTCTAAGATCCGTAAACTATTTTAAATTTGTGGTTATATGATAGAGATACTAAATTATAATCTTTTTACATTTTTAAAATTAATTTTAATAATTAATGTTAATTTTTCACTCTTTATAAACTTTTTTACAATTAAATATAACATTAACAATTATCATTTTATATTACTTTAATAACTAGGGGTATTTTAGTAATATTTCATTTATATCAATTAAACAATTTTTTTAAATTTGTCATATCAACCAAATCCTATCATAATTCTCACAAACTTTACCTACAAATCCACTTTTAATTACCTCCAAATTCACTCAAATAAACAAAAAAAAAATTATTCTTAAATCCCTTCAAATCCATTCAATCACTCTCTCTCAAATCATCTCCTCCAAATCCCTTAAGTAAACAGAACATCAAGGTTCTACTGTATTAAATCTACCATTTACTTTTCATAATATGAATCTAAATATTCAAAATTTGTTTCTTTAATTTTAAACACGTATCCATGGGTTAGTTTTAAGAAATCACTAAAAAAGAGTTTGAGAAAAATTAAAATTTTAGAACTCTGAATTAAAATTGGTTCGGATAAGAATAATTCTTAAAAATAATCTATTGAGATGTGAGATTTGATTTATATATATATATATATATATATATATATATATATATATATATATATATATATATATATATATATATATATATATATATATATATATATATATATATGTGTGTGTGTGTGTGTGTGTGTTTTTTTTTTTTTAAGTTTGTCATCTAACTCAGTCTACCCATGTTCTAGTTGGATTAAATTGAAAAATATATTAGTTTTAAAAATGTGAGATAAATTGAATTTGGTTTAATACACAAGTTTAAGTTACATTAAATATGAGTTAATCCGTTATCTATCAACAAGAATCCTATATTATTCTTTCACTATTTATCTTTCAAGTTTTTTATTACAATTATTTTCCATTTTTAATTATCATGTATATTAACATTTAAAAAAATTAAAATGTATTTAATAATATTTAAATAATTTAAATGATTAATTTATTTACTTATTAAACAATGTAGATCGATATTATAATTTTCAATTATTAACTTTATAATATTATTTGTAAATTTGTAAATAATTTGATTGTATTGCTATATTAAAAAAAAAGGCAAGTTAAATTAATATATTTTAATTTTATTATAATAAATGTATCAAATAAAATGAAATAATGGATATGTAAGTTAATTTATTTAACTTACTTATCCATGATAAGTTGAGTAAAGAATTTAAATTAACACGATGCAATTATAGTTTAATTTGAGTCAACTTGTATTAATAAGTGTATTTTAAATCTTAGAAAACTGGTTTAGGAACTTCAAACACACTTGTCTCATATCAAAATACACTTAAAATAAACATTAATAATTTATCTGATAGTAAATAGAACACCAAATCTAACAAATATTTTTTTTACATAATTCTCATTAACATGTAAATTTTAAATTTAATTTAACTTTACAAAATCGTTTTATAAAATAAATTTTACATTTATATATATATATATATATATATTATTTATATATTATAAATTCACTTTATTTTTAATCAAACATCACGGGATTACATTGTCTTAGTTTGATATATATAATTTTTATTCTGAAATGAAATTGGTTTGAATAAGAATGATTCTTAAATCATCTAATATTGCAAAGTGAAATGCGATTTAATAATAATGAAAATTGAAGTTAAATATTTAGAAAGGTAGCCAAAAATATAAATATACATATAAAAGGAAACTGTTTTTAAAAATTTGAAAATAAAAAGAGTTAGCGGTATACCGTGATTTTCATTCCTTTCATTTTGTAAGGTTTATCTTTGTTTTTAAATATTTGAATATTTTTTTAAAATGGACAATAATTAAAAAAATAGATCATAATCTAATAATATACTATCATTTTAAATATATTTTACATTCCATAAATTTATTTATTAGAATCATATTCATAGCAATATACAAATACGATAATCCGTTTTATAATTATTTTGTTTTCCTAAAACCTGAACATAAAATTCATCATAAAAATGATGAAGAGATAAAATAGTACAAAAGACCTACCACCTCTACTTAATAAGAGTTCCATAATTTTTTTTTGCTATAATCAACTTCAAATAAAAGTGTTATATGAAAACAATATACTAAATAAAACAGTTCCTTATATATTAAATAATTTAATATATATTATATACAATAAAAAATAATAGTATATATTGTATTTAATATATCCTAAACTAAAACTAATATAGACATTAAATTTGAAGTGCAGGCGTTCTTCCAAGTAGAAAATATAATGTTTAATGTGAATTAAATAAAATAATTGAAATAAATAATGGTTAAACAAAATAAAATAAAGTAATTATGTGATTATTATTCTAAAATTGAATTTTTGTTGAAGTAAAAAAAATTGTTAATTAAATTCTGATAATATCTTGTTTGATTAGTTTAACTATTTTTTATTTTGATATATTTCTGAGGCGGAACCTGGAGTGAAAGTGCGATCCCACTGTATTTCATCTCGTCTCACTCCGGGTGTGTATTTTCAACGACAGAGAGACAGCGATCGATATTTGCAGCAACAGATCGAAAATCTGTTTATCGATTTGTTGGATCTGCGTTTGTGAATTGTGGGAAAGAAGATGGTTACCAAAACAGAGGAGACTCAATTGAACAGGCTTGAAAATCAGGTCGACAACGGCGGCGGCGGCGCCTGGGACTACCTCTGCCTTGTCAGAAAGCTCAAGGTTCGCCGTTCCCAGAAGGTTCTGAAGCATGGCCTCTCCATCTTGAACGACCCCAAACAACGATCCTCTCTAGGCGCCGATGGTCACTCCTCCTTCGCTACTGACCTAATTTTTGTTGTTATGATTCTATTGCGTGATTCTGTTATTTATGATTTTATGCGGTGATTTTTGGAGCTTCGAATTTCACTGTCTTGTAAAACCTTGTTTTTTCAGCTATGCTTTACTTGCAGGTATATATCTTTCACTGAATTTGACTTTTGACTAATGTTTGGGTATTTGTGTGTGCAGAATGGACCTTGTACGAACAGGTTGCAGTTGCTGCTATGGATTGTCAATGTCTCGACGTTGCCAAGGTCTCGATCTAATTTGGTCGTGTTTCTTGTATAATGAATTGTAAATTTTATTGGGCACTATTCTACAAATCGTAAAATAATAGCCTCCTTTCGTTGAAACAATGTTGTTGGAGTGAATTTCTTATGTAGTGTAATGATTACTCAATCAGGAATCTTATGCACGGGTTGAATCTTACTTATTTGAAATAGTTGGAACTTGCACTTTACTCTCTTGTCACTTGTGTTGTGGAGGTTCTGATTATGCACCAGAGACGGTTGCTTGTGAGTTTTACCTGGAGTTATAATCTTGCTTGATGTTTTTTTTTTGGTGCTGCGTAATGGTTGATTTTCAATACGTACCTTGTAAGGTTATAGTCCACTGCATTTGATTGCTGTTCAATTTCTGGGTAGTTTTTGTTTTAAGTTTGATTCCCTTTTGGCCCTTTATTCTCTGTTGATGATGGATGGAGGAAATAATCGTTTTCTGATCTTGCTATACCGTTATTCATTCACTGTGTTGTATCGTTGTTTTTAAAGTTCTTGGCAAGATGTTTGATCTTGTTTGCTTTTGTAAGTTCCGAGCCTGCAAATTAATATGCTGCTGAACTTGTATGTTGTCATCATGTTGTCCTCTTCGTATGATAAGGGAAAACATCATGTTTGAGATTTTATGTCTTGAAGTTGATAATATTTTTCTTCTTCTTTATCAGGACTGTACAAAGGTTCTTCGGAAGAGATTCCCAGATAGTAAAAGAGTTGGTAAGTTGATATTATCTATACCTTTTAACCATGTTTTGATTTTGAGTTAGTTATAGAACCATCTACACAACTCTTGACATAGAAACGATTCTCTATAAGCTTTTGGGGGCAGGGGGAATTAAATTGTACCACCTGAACTCAGAGCTCATTTTTTACAGTTCTAATCTTAGATGCAGATTTAATAGTTGTGCAGGCAGCATTACGAATGCTGGTGACACGTGCCTTATAATTGGCCAGTCTACATATTGGTGCTGCTAGGCTAAGAAACTGTTTCTAGTGACATTGCAATGATTGAGCTGTCTAATTTATATCTTGAGCCCTATTATAATTTTCCCAAAACACGAACTGTATTGTTTACTTGTCCCAGATCAGGTTCTTGAAACAAACTTTTAGACCGGTGGATAATTTAGATAATTTGTATTCAATTCTTTGAAGAGGAATGTTAGGGCTATGTTTGGTAAAATTAGCTCAAGATAGTTGTTGAAAAGAAATCTGAAAAAACTACACAAAAAGTGTTTTAATAAAAGTAGCTGCCTGAAAGCTGTAAAAGAACAAAAGAAGACATGATTAATTGTTGAATCAAATCTTTATATTAGGTAATTACGTATTTTCAATAATTATAAATTTATATTATCGTAATTTAAATTATTTTATTTGTATAAATTAAGTTCCAAGTAATATTTGTGTAAATATGCATTGTTAATTATAATTTAAAATATCTATTATTTCTCAATAATTTTTTTATTAAAAATTAAAATACATAATTAAATAATTAAAATAATAATAAACAAGTGTTGCATTAAATCAATAATCCAAAAAAGTGTACAAGTAAAACATAATCCAAAAATTGTAGTCATAAACATGGGGTTTTCTATTATTATTTCAAGGGGTAAGATGGTAAATTATAGGTTTCATCTAGATAGATTATTTTGAAAGCTAATGGATTAGCTTATTGAAATAACCTAAAAGCTAAATATTTTTTCAAAATTTCATTTACTAATTTCATCTATAATCTAGATGAAATGCTTTATAAACCACACTCTGTAACATAACTACACACAATCCAAATATATCTATGCATATGCAAGCTCCTGTTCTCTCTTAAGAAAGAATTGATTTAAGCTTCAAAATTGTTACAGGTAGGCTGGAGGCAATGTTGTTTGAAGCAAAAGGATCCTGGGATTTGGCAGAAAAGGCTTACGCAAGCCTTTTGGAGGACAATCCTCTTGACCAAGTAAACTCACGTAACCTTATGGGGAAACCAAAAAGGGGAACTGTTGGTTGTTCAGTTACTCTATGTGATGAGACAAAAATCATATAATTGTGGCTTCTTCTTTTTGTGTTTTGTTATTTCCACTTGATTTTAATATTTCGGTTTTACATTAAACAGGCCACGCATCCTGTGTAAAGAAAGCCAAAAAGCTAAAGTGTTTAATCTTCTTGGTTGTTGTGATTTTGTGCAGGTCATCCATAAGAGGAGGGTGGCAATGGCAAAGGCCCAAGGCAACATTTCTGTGGCTATTGACTGGCTTAATAAATATCTAGAAACGTGAGACTAATGTTAAAAGTTTTATTTTCTTCCATAACTAAAAAAAATTAGTTTCTGATTTACATAAGAAAATATTGCATGTATCTGAATTATTCTCGTTATAACAGATTCATGGCAGATCATGATGCATGGAGAGAACTGGCTGAAATATACGTTTCCCTGCAAATGTTAGTTTTATTCTACCATTTATCTTCCCGCTGCAAGGGTAACATTGATATTGCTAATTATTTATCCGCCTTTTGTTTATTTTGGCTTTCTGTCTACGTAATAGGTATAAACAAGCAGCATTTTGTTACGAGGAGTTGATATTATCTCAACCTACTGTTCCACTATACCATTTAGCATATGCTGATGTGAGTAACTTCTTTATGAAATGTGATCACTTTTTTTTTAGGTCAAATAAATTCTTCTCCTCCTCTCATTTCTTTGCTCCGGTAGTAACCAACAAGGCACAGAAAACACTGCATGCTAGAGGTGTAGTAGCATAGCAAGAGTCTTACTTTTATTGCATAAGGACGTTTTCTTGATTTGTGGCATTGTCAGGTGCTTTATACGCTTGGTGGATTAGAAAACCTCCAAACTGCCAAGAAATACTATGCGTCTACTATTGATTTGACTGGAGGCAAAAACACCAGAGCGCTCTTTGGGATATGCCTGGTAAGATCTTCCATGAGTATTAATTTTGTGTGGTCCTCTGCAACTGCAAGTTATCGTCTGTGTGAACTGACTATAGTTTGTTTTAATTTGGAATTTAGTTGAACCTATGTTTTGTTGGTTGCCAAGAAAGTCATCATTTAGTTTTTACTTCAGAAGATTTCAGTTTTCCTTCGTAGATTCTTGATCTTCTCCTTAATAAGGATCTCTGGATTCTTCTTTCCGAAACTATTAATTGATATATGCCTGAAATTTTAGTTTTGCTCCTGTTCTCCAGTGCGCTTCTGCTATTACGCAGCTTACGAAAGGGAAAAGCAAGGAGGAGAAAGAAGGGTCACAGTTACAATCTCTAGCGGCCAAAGTATTGGAGAAAGATTACAAACAGAGAGCTCCGGACAAGCTTCCTCAACTTACAACTGCCTTAAAGAGTTTAACATTGTCATCATGATGCAGCGTCTCTTAAAGATTATTATTTGATCACTTTTTGAAATTTTCTAAGATTGTTGCCAGCTTGAATTAACGCACTTAGATTTTCTGAGTCATTTTCTTCTCAATATTAAAATGAAAATTCTTAACTTTCTGCAGTTTACCTTACATAATGAACTATTTATTGAAAGACATTTAAAGTTTCAGATGGCCTGGATCCAAAGGTATTGTCATAGCTTTGAGGATGCATAAGATGGGGGCATGATTTGTTTTTGACATCCTTTTGCCACTTATTATTTTCGGTGGCTATACAAATTAAGTTAAAATATTAATCTCCCTCCTTGTTTAATCATTTACGTTAGTGTAACATTATGATTTGATGATGTAGCTCGTTGTACTGTTAATGGATCCCAGTCACACAGTTTGGGGCAGCAGAATTTTGCACTGCTCTGGCATTGGAGAAAGTGACAACTCAATCCTATTTTTGGTATCAAATATTTGTTCCTTCGAGGTCGTGCTCGCTTGGATTAATTTATTTTGAAGATTTATTTCGTAAATTTTATATTTAGATCTTGAAATATAAATATAGGAATATCATGTCACTTTTATGAATTTAATTCAAGTTTATTCGTCAAATTAAGGTTCATGTGGTAAAATATAGGTTTAATGTTTCGGTAGGTCTTTATTTTTGTTCAGAATCTTAAATAGGTTCTTTTATTTTTCAGCGTCTCAATTGAGTTTTTGTTTTTAAAATTGCATCAATTAGACCCTTATCGTTAAATTAGACTTAACAACGTTAATGTATACTTGACGTGACACAAGGGACTGTCTTTTTAACTGACGTGGCTGAATGATGTGGAATTAGGTTATTTTAAAATTATTTGAAAGTTTAAATTATTTTAAAATTATTTTATTTTCTCTCTTCTTTCTATCCATTTTCAGTTAAAGAAAGTTTAAATTATTATTTGATTTTTTATTTTCTTCTAGAATAAGTTCTTAATAAAAAGTTTGTTTGATTAGTGCTTAAGCAATTTTCGATTTCAACTTTATCTCAAGAACTCCAATAATTAATTGTAAAGTATATAAACGGACAATCGTAAACAAAACTTGCAATTAGGGTTTGGAAACGAAATAAATTGAAACTAGTGTCTCCAATTAAAAAAATTGCTCATATATATATATATATATATATATATATATATATATTCTAATCTACTTATGGGTTAAGTCTTTTATTAATTTATATATTTTTAATTATAATTTAATTGAAATGCATTGCATCAAAGAGTTTTTTTGTATTCTAAAAAAATTCTCTTCTAACTTATGGTCCAAATAGTTTAAAGGATTTCTACTCCAATTATAATGGTTGGTAGTCATACTTTATCTTAAATTGTTCAATATTTGAATTAATTGTCCTGTGAAACTATGTAACTGTCTAATTATAATGATATTTTGTTCAAATATTTTCCTAAGAGTTAAATGTTCAATCTATAACTAATCAAACGATTATATAATATAATAAAAAAAATGGTTCAACTTTAAATATAATCATTTCAAATTAAAATCATATAATATAATTTTCATAGCACTACGGTAGCGTACAACTAAACTCTTTTATTGAATGAATTATCAAATAAACCCTTTAATTTTAATTTTGATTAGAAAAGATAAAACAAAACGGTCTCTGAAATGTTTCTCAATTCAAACTTAGACGCGCATTCCATCCATAATAGTTCATACAGTTATATATACATTTTGTTCTTTTAGTCAGAAAGCTATTAAAGGGATAAACGTTCAAAATAGGAGAGAAAACAAGAAAACAAGATTAATAAACAAACAATAAGGTAAAACCTAAAACAGAAAACTCCAAGAAATGTTAAACTTTTATAGGTAGGGAAGATAATGGAGAAATTCTGTATCAATTAGTCGATAACCAATTTATATAAAAAATTAAAATATTATTTTTAACTTAAAATTGTAAGATCTCTTCTCAACTATTAGTAGAATAAGTCAGTGATGACTATTATTTTGTATAGTTGTTTTTCATAAAAAAAAATATACTTTTTTTTCTTCTGAAAAGGAATATCTTTGATAAAAAAATTAAATTTTAGAACTTTTTTTTATCTATTTTTATCAGGTCAAGTAATAGACTCTTACTTTACTATTATCTTTTTTAATTGGACAAATTTGATATCAATAAATTAAAAATGAACTCATATAAAAGATTAAGACATTACTTTCCATAAAAAAAACTTTAAAATAATATGATTAAGAGTTGTTTCATTTATTTTATCTATTTTTCCTTAATATATAACTTTTGATTCACGTTAAAATTTTAATTAGAAAAAATAACTCGTTGACCTAACATATACTTAGTAGCGTCTATTATAAAACTGTAACATTTGGTTCTTAAGCTATTTATTGGGAATGATAAATCATTTTTTTTAAATCTTTAAGTGAAAGTTTATGTATTTATCATATTAAATAATCTTATATTATTTAATAATCGAAGTAAATTTTAGTTTAAATATTCACTTCACTTTTCTATACGTCTTTTAAGAAGAAAATGCCCATACATGAATATGGTGAGAATGGTAAATGCATATTAGACATGAAATTGAAATATATTAAGTTGAAAAGTGGGCTATGTTCAGGTTCAACTTTGAAGACTGTTTACCTACAACTTTTATATTTATTTAACATTATTTTTTATTTTTTTAAAAGTAAACGATTTACCTTTTTATAATTTATTTATTTTTATAATGTGTGTAAAATAAAAATAAACATTTATTACTCAAGTCATTACTGTTCCTCTCCTCTATTCCATTTCTGGTCACCTGCATGCAATCATATAATGCAACTGCACACAATACACTATGACTATAGTTATAGGATTATTATTTGATTTTATTATTATTTTATATAATTATGAAAAAATTATCTTTCAATAACTATAATTTTTTAAAATAATTGGTTAAGTTTCACTGTAATTACTAGGATAAACAATGTGTTTATTATAGTAAATATTGATATATTTTACTTTTAATACAATAATAAAATAAATTTAATTAAAAATAATAATTTTATACAATTTATATTAATAGTTAAAGTAATTATACGTATTTCATTTTTATAATAAACACGTGTATTTATTAATATATATTATCGTTAATATATAAATCTTGAAAGGGATTCCTTATTAATATAATATTCTCAGCAGTTTTTTTTATAATAAATATATATAAAAATTATTAAAAAGTAAAATATATGAAAATATCTCGACTATTTATATAATCTAAATAAGATTAATAAAATTAAAATTTCTTATTGAAAAAATAAATTTTTATTATATTAAAAATGAAACATATCAATATTTATTGTACTAATTCAATTATTTATTTTAAGTATTAAAATAGTATTTTTGTGAAATCATTAAGTTAAAAATTTAAATTAAACATAATACCTTAATATTTTATGTAGTTTTGTTTATGATTTATTAATATTAATTTCCTATTTAAAAATTCAACAGTATATTATTTAATTAGAGCGTAAATTTTTTTTTTAGGTTAAATAATTATATTAATTTAAAATGAAAAGGAGATAATGTTTGAATTGTTTATTTTTTATTTGATTGGTTTTGGTTTTGACATGGTTGTGGGTGGCACTGCTCATTCATTATTTGTGTGGTTCACGTGAACTTGATGTTCCACACTGATATTGTTCTAAATTCAGATATTATATTTTAATTACTTTATATATTATTTGTATGATATCCAAAAAAAAATTAATCTATTCAATAAAACAAACATTAATATTTTTCTTATTAGACGCCAAAGTGAAAGAAAAAATTACATTGAATTTGTATTAGATTCAGTTAATAACATTAATATGTTAAATCTTTTCCTTCTATATTTTGTTATATTAAAAATTGAGATTGATTTTAGAAAATGCAGACAAATCTCCAACATCTCCCAAAACATTTGCAAAATTTACGTCTCGCTACCAATTAGGGGAAATCACATCAAAATATTAATAAATATAATATTAACTAGTAATATTTTTCGTTTAATTTCAATTTAAAAAATATTTTATATAAAACCAATTTTAATTGAAATATTTTTTGTAATTATTAGACTAAATAAAAACTATACGAAGTGAATGGATAAATTGATAATTAAAATGAGTAAAGTTCCCTTTTTATTAGTAAAAGAAATAATTGTTTTTATATAATTATTTTTAATTACAACTACGAAGTTATAGTAGCAAAAATTCATATTTTTTTTTATCACCAGATTATCTCTATTATTGGTTGCTGTGAATTTGTGATGCAGCTATTTTAAAATAAATGAGTATAAAAAGATTATTATTTTTTTATTGTAATATGTAAGTTGCTTTCAAAGGATGAAAACATGAGGTTGCGACTTATTCAAATGGGTCCTGGACGACAAAAATACCTGAAAAAACATCTTTTTATCAGACACATTTGTTGTGGCTATTTTACATGCTACATCTCACCAACATCCTTCAGAGCTGTGCATTCTTTACTCAACATGCTTGTGAAATCACTTCATGCCAAATGAAGTATTAAAGAAAAAGAAATTACTAAATTAAATTACATTCCAATTTACTAAGAACTTAGGTATTAGAAACAAATTGATAAGAAATTATCCATGATTTAAGGATTAAGGTAGTCAGAATAAAATATCCACATGCTAAGATTAAGAACAGTATAAAAAAGGACTCTGCATAGTTTTTTTGTTCAGCTTCCATAGTTCAAAAACCTTTTGTCTCTGAGAGTTGCAACTGAAATCGCAGAATGAAGGTTTTAAATAGAAATTACCATTGTTAAACTGTTGTTATCAAGTTTAGTTCTGCTGCAGAAATGGAATTAAAGGGTCATGCAACAGACTAAATGGTCATAAAGATATATTTATTTAACATCTGAGGCCTTAATGAGCTGGCAAGAGAGGTTCAACAATGGAAAGATTTAAAATATGCAATAATGATTCACTAGCCAGCACATGAATATAGTTGGCCAGACTCTCCTATCAAATTTGCTAATTATTATCAGACATCAGAGTATGCAATCCTACAAAGGCAAAAATATATTCATATTCATGCCCCATCACAACGCATAAAACAACTATAAATCCTCCAGGCTGATGACAGCTTCATCACCATCTCAGTTCCCTAAGGTATATCTTCATCTTCAACCTCAGCTCGGCTAAGTTTACCAGTTATTCAATGTTATGGCCTTCTTAGCACCTGGGTGTTAGCAATATAATGTAAAAGCCTTGGGTGCTTCATGGAATGAATCATAAATTGTAAGTAAAATACTAAAGTCAAAACATATGAAGATCCAGAACAGGGAAAAGTAGGTAATACTTACTGATTTAAAGAGAATAGAGATGTGATTGAATAAACATACTGTAAAGTTTGTATTCTTAGTAATATGAACCATAAAGTTGCCAATTGAAGACAAATGTACAGCCATTTCAGAGGAAAAAAAAAGTTTCTGATCTGTTCAAATACCTCAGCTCAACTAAACAGGATATGAATTTGACAAGGGAATGAGAGAAACAAAAGCACTCATTTTTACTCAACAATGTTTCGATCACACGGTTGATAAACCAAATATCACTGAGAGGTCTGTTAGTACTCTATATGTGATGGATTTCTGCATATCTATTGGCTCTTCCAAGCATACAAGTTAAGCGAGAAACCAGGACCCTGCAATTTGGTCTCAGGAAATCTATCAGAGAAAGACCATGGCAAATCAGAAGGCGGTTGGCTAGCCAACAACTTGTCCAAAGCGGACAGGCTTGTCCTGAACATAAAGACAGCATTTCCAAGGGATGTACCAAAGAGCCAATTATGAACATCCCAGAAAACTTCCACAGCAAGGCCATCTACCAGAATAGTGTGATTCCCCCTGAACTTCCATCTCAACCGCTTCACTTGCATCACTGTTTTGCTGTCTATGCGAATTACAAGGCTCGGATCACTAACACTTGCAGTGTCACACTCAATCACAATGTCATGAATTTGGCCATTGTCACAAAATACAGCTTTGGTACCATACAACTTCTTACCAAAAACATGCTCTTTCTTGGCAATCAAAAATGCATTGTGGGGTAATGGGCTGGCATTGGTCTTCTTGAAAGCTTCTCTCTTCAAATCCCCTAGAAGAAGAACCATCTGTCCATCCACTACAGCTGCAACATAGAATCCCCCCAGAGGTTCCGGGCTGGAACCAAATTTAGCCGAAGAAAGATCCCAATACACGTCAACTCCACAAGAATGAAACTCTAGACTCTTACATCCTTTCCTCTTGGAAAATCCCCACGGTTTGATATCCACCTTACAAAGACTCTGGCTTGAGGAATCGTCGATCGCTACACCAAGACCTTGCCCCATCAAATTCTTACTCCATGTGACAGTAATCAGACAGGAACTACCGCCAACCCTGCATTGATAAACACAAGTAACCACGTTCTGGGCACTTTTATTAGCGCTTGAAGACGAAGAATCCGCAACTTGAACCCCATTCTCACCAAAACAGGATGGAAAATCCTTCATTCTTTTCCTCAATTCAATTCAATTCAACTACGAAACCTTTTTCCCTTTGGGGTTTTTCAACAAACAGATGGAACCCAGATTTGAAATGGACAAAAATACCCACTCAGCAACAAGGTGAAAGTCTCAAACAAGTTCGGACAGACTCTTCTTACCCTAACATGATCATAAAAACCCATAAAGGAAAGATTTTTTTGAATACGGAGGTAGAACCCATGAATCCCACTAGAGAGAATACATTCAAGACAAATAAAGAGAATGTGGAGAGAAAAACAGCTCAGACCCCAGATAGAAGCAGACAAAAAAACATACTTCTTTCACTTTCAATGTCCATGCGTTACCAACGATTGAAATTTCTTCAGGGGAAAAAAATCACATCGGAATATAACATAAAATGAAAAGAACCTTAAGATGGCGACTGAAAGAAGCAAAATAACGGATGTAAGAGAATGAAGAAAACGGAAACTGGGTATTGTTGGGACCGGTGAAAATGGAAAAAGGTTGTATTTTTATACTGTGTCTGTATCTCTCTTTTTTTTTTCCCTTTTGCAGTGAGACCAAGCTTTTACTGACACGAAAAATAGAAGAAAAGAACGTGAAACTTGAATTCCAGAAATTGCGTCTTTCGTCAAAAGATTCAATCTGTTCATGTGTACTAATCAATCTATTTCCATGTCCTTCTCTTTCGCATATATAACAGTTTTCTCAGTTTAATTTTCATTCCACGTAAACGTTAAAATAAATATATTAATCATAAACAATATATATTTTTCTATTTTTTCTGTACAATAATATTTGGGGTGTTTCCGAATAAAACGAGAATTTTTACAAAAACTAATAAATTTATTATATATAATAACATGCCATTTGTGGGTGATATTGCACAAAATTTAATCTGTTTATTTTAATTAGATTCTATTTGAATAACATTTTTTAAAATATTTTGATTCTCTAATATAATGTGTTATAATTTTTATACAAAAAAGATGGAAGTTAAAATTGATTGTGAGGAACTGTTTATAGGACGTGGACCCCACAAGGTGGTGGAATTGCAAGCACCATCTCACCCACGAATTAGAACAAGGATTACGTGTTTAACATGCTTTGCTTAGTAATCAAAGTATCAATTATTTTAAAGTTTTATTAATACTTTTACCAACACTTTTGAATATTACATTATTCTTTCTTTTGTTAAAAAAATATCACTCATTGTTTTGTTTATGTTAGCAGTCATCACACGAATAATAAATAAATGTAGAATTAAAAAACATAATTTAAAACTTTTAGATGAAGGAATAAACCAATTTTTTATTTATTTTAACTTTCATATGATACAATTTATCACAAATATGTTTGTTATTAAAAATGATAATTTATCATCCAAGAAAAATTAAAATAAATTTATACTATTAGTATACTTGAATTAAATTAAATATTCTTTTGTTCAGGAATTTTAGATTGATAACTTTTTATGAATTTTTCTCTTGCACTCAGGTTTTTTCTTCATTTATAACTTTAAAATACTTAAGCATAATTCTGCTCAGAGTAGTAGCCTCTTGGTACAATTCAAAATCAAATTTAAATTTAATTAAAAAATATTTATTAATTCAACTGTTAATTTTTATCTATTATTTATTATTTAATTTGTTTGTATAAATTTAATGATGTAATTGTGATATTTTAATCACCAACCTTTTAATTGGAATTTAAATTGATTTAAGTCAAAATAATTATTATTTTACCAAATTGATATTGACATTTACGAAAAAATTAATAGGACATAAAATTTGGATGATATTGAGATTAAAGATAAGACAAATAAATTATGTATTCTAATGCATAATGGTTTTCTAATAGTCATATTAAATATAAATTTAATTAGATGATAATATAATACTTTTTACATTATCGTGCATCATCATTAAAATCTAAATATATTTTGTATTAAAAAAATACCCTAAGTATCTTAAATATTACATTTATTCTTCTGTCTAAATAATAATAGTAAAAAAAATAACAAAATGATTAGGTGTAAGGACCGAGCGTCCGTCCTTAGCTGGAAAGGGGGAGGAACGGCTGCATCTTGAAGTGGTGAGGAAGGGTTTCAAAAGGGGGCTGCATTTTGGTAGTGGGAGAAGAAGCTTAGTGGGCGGCTGCAGCTGAGGTAGTGGGCGGCTAGTGGAGCTTTAAGTGGGCAGCAGTGGATGGTGGTGGGTCTCCCCACCTTGGAGTGTTCCAGCCACCAAGAAGTGCTCCAAGCACCATCATCACTTACCTTCATAGTGGGATTGAGCACTGAGGATGGAGAAGGGGACGGCTGAGCTGGCACCAGCAGTGGAGTACACCAATTCCTTTCTTCTTAAAGAGAGAACCAGGGATTGAAGGGAGTTTTGGATTCTGCATCTGGAGGAAGGAGAAAACTTACTGCACGTACGGGAGAAGGAGAAGAGGAAGCTTGCTGCATCCAGTGGTGAGGCAGAGAACGTTTGGAATTTCACTGCATTCAAGATTTGCTAGGAGGTCTTCAAGAGGTAAGGGGAGTTGGATTTTCTGGATGTTGATAGTGGTTGCATGAGTAGGATGCTAGAAAATTGTGGTTGTATGTATGGTTGGACTGAAATTGATGTGTTGATTCATGTATGTAATCTTGTATGTTTTAGAATTGAAGGAAATTGGAATTTCATAGCTTTTTAGTCTTTTGGAGAGGAAGTGAGATAGTGATTTTGAGTATTTGGGGTCTAGAGTGTTATTGAGCCTTGGGAACAGTTTCACCCACTGTATTGTGACTTGTTAGAACCATCAAATTGATCAAAATAGGTGTAAAGTGGTAGAATTGGATTTTGGATATCTAAGTTGTGAAAATTGGTGTTTTATGGTTGAATTTGAGTATGAATCCCTTAAGAATTGAATATGGAACGTTTATAATCAATTAGATAAGTTCAATCTAGTATAAAACATGAATTTAGGGTGTTAGAAGTTAATAAAAAGGGTTGAAAATGGTAAAACGAGGTTCTGGCCTCAAATCTGCAGAATTCTGCATTCTGCAGAATTCTCGCCCGGGCGCCCCTGTCGCGCCCAGGCGCCCCAGCCTCTGGAAATGCCGCGCACAGCATCTCGCGCCGGAGCGCGAGATGCAGCGGAACGCGTTCGTTCGAGCTGAATTGGACGTTCGTCCAATTTGCTCGACCAATTCGGCCTTTATTCTAAGTCGAGCGTTCGGTCTTTTCTTCTGTTGAGCGTTCGTCCTTAAGTTGTATGTTGAGCGTTCGTCCTTAAGTTTTATGTTGAGCGTTCGTCCTTAAGTTGTATGTTGAGCGTTCGTCCTTAAGTTGTATGTTGAGCGTTCGTCCTTAAGTTGTATGTTGAGCGTTCGTCCTTAAGTTGTATGTTGAGCGTTCGTCCTTAAGTTGTATGTTGAGCGTTCGTCCTTAAGTTATATATTGAGTGTTCGTCCTGATGAGTGTAGCGTTCGGTCAGGAGAGTTAGTACCGTTCGGTTAAGTTGAAATCATTCGTCCTCAGTTCTAAGACAATCGGCCAATATTTAGGTGTTCGGCAAAGTGATCTAGTTATCTAACTAGGCTCTAAACGTCCGTCTTATATAGCGTTCGGCTGTTGAGGAAGTTTAATCTTTGAGCGTTCGTCCAAGACAGTGAGGAATTCGATAGGGTGTTCAATGGTCTAACGTTCGGCCTAGGTACTTGATATTAGCGTACGGCTCAGTAGTGTTGAATCCAACTTGGTGTTGCTGTGATTATGATCGTTCGGCCTAGCATCTAATAACGTCCGTTCTTATAGTATTCTGGAATTAGCGTTCGGCAGAGAGCGTTCGGTCATTTTGTTAAATTTCTTAGCCTTCGTCCTAGGTATCAATATAAGCGTTCGTCCTGATTGGGTGATCAGTAAAATAGCGTTCGGCCTGTTAATAAATAGCGTTCGTCCTAAGTATCAATCAGCGTTCGGCCACATAGTGTTGAATCCAATTTGACGTTCGGTTTTAGCGTTCGGCCTAGTTGTGTTCAAACTTTGAGCGTTCGTTCAATTGGCATAGTTTGCGTTCGGTTTATAACGCTCGGTGAATAGTGTTCGTCCATCCAATGGTCTGCAAATGGTGATGGGTTTTAAGTTCATTTCTCTTGAATTGAATTATGTGCAAAATGTTTGAAAAATATATACTGTGATGGGATTTATGTGAATGTATGAAATACGTTGGATTTAATGTGATATTGTGGAGGTATCTAGTCATTCATAATTTGGGATAAGGTTTAACGTAACAGTATAATTCATGGACGTAATTCCATGATCCTCAAGGAGAGGATACATGGTGGTGTTTTGGGGTTGTATAGAATGATTACATGGTAGCTCAGTTTTGGGGGTCATCCTGAATCTCCAATGGTCTTTCTTCTCATGTAGAGAGGATTGAACATGTGGTGAGGAGTAGCAGGAGGTCCTAGTCTTGGATGCTTCCATATGATCCAAGGTGAGTAATAACGGATTAACCTCGTGATTGTGGCCGGGCGGGAGTGCCCAAAGTTCCACCGGGCGGGAGTGCCCAAAGTTCCACCGGGCGGGAGTGCCCAAAGTTTCACCAGGCGGGAGTGCCAGAGCGGTAGTGCTCAAGTTCCATAAAGCCATCACGAGTGCAAGACCCACCATAGCTCGGTAATCATTCTAGTCCGGACGAGTCGGGGTATAAAGTAACAAGTCTTTAGATGTCAATTTACCATGTTTGGATGACTTTTGCATGTTGTATGAGTGGGTGGAATTATGGTTAATGAACATGCTATAATTGCTCTTTTATACGAATCTAAGTATGATAACATTGAATTAACTGTGTTATATGTATAACATGCTTTTATATCTAGCTCACCCTTGCATTGTTTTTGTTATGTGCTGTTTGGGTATGTTTCTTTGGCGATGATCATCCACTTGGATGGGAGCAGATGTTGTCGCGGAGTTTCCCTTGAAGCAAGAGCTGGAGGTTGCTGATGTTGCGGAATAGTCTTCTTATAGTTTCTTGATTAAACACTTGTAGTGTTAAATCCTTTCCATTGTTCAAGTTTAAATTTTCAGTTTCTGTTATTGATGAATGACTGTAATTTCATATTTAATTACACGTCATACTCCGACTGTTCTCTATATTTGGATGTTAACGTCTTTATTATATAATATTGGTTATTATATAATCGGGATGTTACATTAATGGTATCAGAGCAGTTCGTCCTTAGGATGACCTTTGTGTTGTGGGTTTGCCGTGTCTTCTCTGTGAAGACTTGGGTGTAGATGGTATGATTTACCATTTCTTCAAGTCTATATTGTGAGGTGTGTATCTGACTAGAAGTTTTAAGAACAGAAAACGTCTTGATAAGAGTAATGGGGGTGCACACTCATGACTTTTATCGTAGATGATTTTCCTTTCTTAATTCTGAAGGTTTGAGGTGAGAAAGAGTTAGAGTTTCAGTGTTGTTTCCCTTAGAAATTCCTGTCTTGTTCTTGTTTTGTGGTAGTGTTATGTGCTCTATAGTAGTATTGGAATGCATATTCGAGGACGACTTGAGTTGTATACCTTTATTGGAATTGGGTTAAGCCTTTGAGACAAGTTCTTGCCTTGAAGATAGGAGATTGAAGACTAAAAAGTTAAGCTTCGGAGGGCTAGTGAAGATATTAGAGTTTGGAAGTAATGTTATGGATGAAGAAAATTTCAAGAAAACAAAGTCAGAAGGTCAGATACCGTGTATTCCACAAGAAGAGTTGGGTTTGAAGGTTAGAATAAGATGAGCTTTGGGTAAGCATGGGTGTGACAAAGTTTGAGAGATCAGTTTAAGTTCAGTGTATCAATAACGTCAGAGGTTAGAAGAAAAGGGTTTGAGGAGCAGTGTGTAAACCATAGAACGGATTTAGGGAGGGTGTAATAGAAGCCGGATCTCCAAGTTAAGGGAACATGAAGTGTGTGAGGAGAATTGGAGTATTATAGGACTGTGAGTTGAATAACCAAATGGAGTGGTTAAGCATTAATCGCTATTGGAGAATGCATAGTCAAGTTCAGAAGAATGTTTCAAGATTAGTGGTTCGTATAGAATAAATGTTTGATCATTGGCTGAGATGAGAGATTTCAAAGGTTAAAGGAAGGAGTACACCAGAATGCCAGTTTGGTAAGAAAGTATAAGGTCAGAGAATTAAGAGCACAGTGGATGGAGAAAGGTTTTAGAATAGATGATAAAGGGTGGCTGTAGTATAAGTTGCTAAAGGAGGTATCGAGAATAATCAGAGAAGTTTGGGTTGGTTGAGATGTTTAGAGTTATGAAGTTGCAGATTGTGATAAAGTTAATTTTCTTCAGGTATGGTTTTATAGTGATGTTCAGTGTTCGGCTGAGTTTGATCAAGAGAGAAGTGGATGTTGAATGATGGATTGTAGAAGGCAGTGAGTTGGTAAGTTCAGATAAGGTCAGAGTATTGGTGTTGTTAGTTAAGAGTATCTTGAGGTTTAGAGAATTAAAGATAGGGTTGGTATTTTGATGATTCCGAGTTGAAGAGGGCAATTCTTGACGAAGCAGGTTTTTAGTTAATCTGGACGGGATGAGTGCAAGAAGAATTATGAGTGTTGTGGCGTTTGTGGAGTTAATCTAAGGGCTCAAGTTTGAAGTTTATTTGGAGTGGTTTCTTGACAGGGAAGGAGAACGAAGGTGGTGCATCAAGTATAGTTGAGCGAAAGGTGGAAGCAAGTGTTATGAGAATTCAAGATGTCTGTAAATTGCAAATGAAGAAGAGATGATGATGTTCTTTCGTAAGTTTGAGGTGTGATTCAAGGGAGGTTTGTTGTTTCAAACAAATTCTCTAGTTCTTTATAGTCTTTAATAGAAGCTTCATATTTCAAGAAGAAAAATCACCGGTTATATATATATCAATTGTGGATCAAATTAGAAGTGAAGAAAAAGGGGTGTGGGAATCAAAAGAGATTAGCATGGATATGTGAAAAAAAGAAGATAAATCTTTATGGTGTAAAGGTTTTGGTTGGTTTTCTGCAACAAGTATGGGATTTTATAACTTGGAGAAGTGGAATTCACTTTGGAGTGGGGTCTTAGGCAACACCAGCGTCCGAAATTTTTGGGTGGTTCCTGTTTAAGTCGTGTAGTGCAAGAGGAAGATGGAGGTTGAGTTAGAGCAATAATATTTGGACTCAGTATAATCATAGGGAGAACTACAAGGTTGAAGAATCGTAGAAGAGAAATAGAGGACATGTTGGCATAGTCTAGTATAAGTCTTAACAATCAGGAGTGATTTTGGGCATGGTCGTTTTGTGGAGTAGAAAACAGCGTTGAGGAAATGAATGACAAGGCTATTATGCAAGGGAAGAGTTTTCAGAGTTTTGTAAGGTCATAAAAGTTCTGAGAAAGGTTCTTCGAGGGTGATCTTTTGCTGGTTACAGTCATCATGAAGGAAATGTTCTTTTAAGTAAATTGGTGAGTAAGGAAGTATAAGGATCAGAGTAGCGCAGCAGATGATAGTGCTTCTTAGTGTTATTACCTATGGAACCGATTCAAGTTTCAGATCTTGCGGCACAGGAGAATCGAAGTGTGAAACTTGTGATTGTGAGTGACTTCTTAAGATGTTTTTCCTGAAGAAGTTTCTGGTTTACCTCCTTCACATGAGCATGAAGATCACCTAAGGTCAGTGTTTAAGGTTGAGAGTGTGCAAGTGAGAAAGGAATTGTCAGTTGAGGTGCAACCAATAAGGATTGAGGAGAGTCAAAACAAACAACTTAGAGGAAGAGATGTCAGACTTGTCAAAGTTATCTGGAGCAGTGGAACGGGCGACTCTACCTAGGAGTTAGAGGACGAGATGAGAGAAGCTTACCCCCACTTATCCTTTTAAGCCTAATTTTCGAGGACGAAAATTTTTGTTGTTGGGGAGAATGTAAGGACCGAGCGTCCGTCCTTAGCTGGAAAGGGGGAGGAACGGCTGCATCTTGAAGTGGTGAGGAAGGGTTTCAAAAGGGGGCTGCATTTTGGTAGTGGGAGAAGAAGCTTAGTGGGCGGCTGCAGCTGAGGTAGTGGGCGGCTAGTGGAGCTTTAAGTGGGCAGCAGTGGATGGTGGTGGGTCTCCCCACCTTGGAGTGTTCCAGCCACCAAGAAGTGCTCCAAGCACCATCATCACTTACCTTCATAGTGGGATTGAGCACTGAGGATGGAGAAGGGGACGACTGAGCTGGCACCAGCAGTGGAGTACACCAATTCCTTTCTTCTTAAAGAGAGAACCAGGGATTGAAGGGAGTTTTGGATTCTGCATCTGGAGGAAGGAGAAAACTTACTGCACGTACGGGAGAAGGAGAAGAGGAAGCTTGCTGCATCCAGTGGTGAGGCAGAGAACGTTTGGAATTTCACTGCATTCAAGATTTGCTAGGAGGTCTTCAAGAGGTAAGGGGAGTTGGATTTTCTGGATGTTGATAGTGGTTGCATGAGTAGGATGCTAGAAAATTGTGGTTGTATGTATGGTTGGACTGAAATTGATGTGTTGATTCATGTATGTAATCTTGTATGTTTTAGAATTGAAGGAAATTGGAATTTCATAGCTTTTTAGTCTTTTGGAGAGGAAGTGAGATAGTGATTTTGAGTATTTGGGGTCTAGAGTGTTATTGAGCCTTGGGAACAGTTTCACCCACTGTATTGTGACTTGTTAGAACCATCAAATTGATCAAAATAGGTGTAAAGTGGTAGAATTGGATTTTGGATATCTAAGTTGTGAAAATTGGTGTTTTATGGTTGAATTTGAGTATGAATCCCTTAAGAATTGAATATGGAACGTTTATAATCAATTAGATAAGTTCAATCTAGTATAAAACATGAATTTAGGGTGTTAGAAGTTAATAAAAAGGGTTGAAAATGGTAAAACGAGGTTCTGGCCTCAAATCTGCAGAATTCTGCATTCTGCAGAATTCTCGCCCGGGCGCCCCTGTCGCGCCCAGGCGCCCCAGCCTCTGGAAATGCCGCGCACAGCATCTCGCGCCGGAGCGCGAGATGCAGCGGAACGCGTTCGTTCGAGCTGAATTGGACGTTCGTCCAATTTGCTCGACCAATTCGGCCTTTATTCTAAGTCGAGCGTTCGGTCTTTTCTTCTGTTGAGCGTTCGTCCTTAAGTTGTATGTTGAGCGTTCGTCCTTAAGTTTTATGTTGAGCGTTCGTCCTTAAGTTGTATGTTGAGCGTTCGTCCTTAAGTTGTATGTTGAGCGTTCGTCCTTAAGTTGTATGTTGAGCGTTCGTCCTTAAGTTGTATGTTGAGCGTTCGTCCTTAAGTTGTATGTTGAGCGTTCGTCCTTAAGTTGTATGTTGAGCGTTCGTCCTTAAGTTGTATGTTGAGCGTTCGTCCTTAAGTTGTATGTTGAGCGTTCGTCCTTAAGTTATATATTGAGTGTTCGTCCTGATGAGTGTAGCGTTCGGTCAGGAGAGTTAGTACCGTTCGGTTAAGTTGAAATCATTTGTCCTCAGTTCTAAGACAATCGGCCAATATTTAGGTGTTCGGCAAAGTGATCTAGTTATCTAACTAGGCTCTAAACGTCCGTCTTATATAGCGTTCGGCTGTTGAGGAAGTTTAATCTTTGAGCGTTCGTCCAAGACAGTGAGGAATTCGATAGGGTGTTCAATGGTCTAACGTTCGGCCTAGGTACTTGATATTAGCGTACGGCTCAGTAGTGTTGAATCCAACTTGGTGTTGCTGTGATTATGATCGTTCGGCCTAGCATCTAATAACGTCCGTTCTTATAGTATTCTGGAATTAGCGTTCGGCAGAGAGCGTTCGGTCATTTTGTTAAATTTCTTAGCCTTCGTCCTAGGTATCAATATAAGCGTTCGTCCTGATTGGGTGATCAGTAAAATAGCGTTCGGCCTGTTAATAAATAGCGTTCGTCCTAAGTATCAATCAGCGTTCGGCCACATAGTGTTGAATCCAATTTGACGTTCGGTTTTAGCGTTCGGCCTAGTTGTGTTCAAACTTTGAGCGTTCGTTCAATTGGCATAGTTTGCGTTCGGTTTATAACGCTCGGTGAATAGTGTTCGTCCATCCAATGGTCTGCAAATGGTGATGGGTTTTAAGTTCATTTCTCTTGAATTGAATTATGTGCAAAATGTTTGAAAAATATATACTGTGATGGGATTTATGTGAATGTATGAAATACGTTGGATTTAATGTGATATTGTGGAGGTATCTAGTCATTCATAATTTGGGATAAGGTTTAACGTAACAGTATAATTCATGGACGTAATTCCATGATCCTCAAGGAGAGGATACATGGTGGTGTTTTGGGGTTGTATAGAATGATTACATGGTAGCTCAGTTTTGGGGGTCATCCTGAATCTCCAATGGTCTTTCTTCTCATGTAGAGAGGATTGAACATGTGGTGAGGAGTAGCAGGAGGTCCTAGTCTTGGATGCTTCCATATGATCCAAGGTGAGTAATAACGGATTAACCTCGTGATTGTGGCCGGGCGGGAGTGCCCAAAGTTCCACCGGGCGGGAGTGCCCAAAGTTTCACCAGGCGGGAGTGCCAGAGCGGTAGTGCTCAAGTTCCATAAAGCCATCACGAGTGCAAGACCCGCCATAGCTCGGTAATCATTCTAGTCCGGACGAGTCGGGGTATAAAGTAACAAGTCTTTAGATGTCAATTTACCATGTTTGGATGACTTTTGCATGTTGTATGAGTGGGTGGAATTATGGTTAATGAACATGCTATAATTGCTCTTTTATACGAATCTAAGTATGATAACATTGAATTAAATGTGTTATATGTATAACATGCTTTTATATCTAGCTCACCCTTGCATTGTTTTTGTTATGTGCTGTTTGGGTATGTTTCTTTGGCGATGATCATCCACTTGGATGGGAGCAGATGTTGTCGCGGAGTTTCCCTTGAAGCAAGAGCTGGAGGTTGCTGATGTTGCGGAATAGTCTTCTTATAGTTTCTTGATTAAACACTTGTAGTGTTAAATCCTTTCCATTGTTCAAGTTTAAATTTTCAGTTTCTGTTATTGATGAATGACTGTAATTTCATATTTAATTACACGTCATACTCCGACTGTTCTCTATATTTGGATGTTAACGTCTTTATTATATAATATTGGTTATTATATAATCGGGATGTTACATTAGGCAATATTATACTCTTTTTTTTTTATGTGATCAGTATAATTAATAAAAAGATCAATAATTTCTAATGATAAGTAAATTATTATGTAAGAATAATATAATATACTCTTAATAGGTAGGAGTAATAATTATCTTGAGTTTGATTTATTCTTTTAATCTATTTTTTTAAAAGGTGTACATTGAGAACGTCTTTGACCTCATCGTCCTCCTCTTCCTCGTGTAACAATCATGACAGAAGGCTCCACTAATTCATGCACTTCTTGAGTTTGAGATACCGAAACACACAAAAGGCGAGTGATCAATGTTTCCATAGAGGAGACCTCATGACTAGTTAGAAGTTGATCTCTAAGATGATCAAAATCGAGGTGTAAGGCACGAAGGATCAACACCATGTAAAATTTGTCTAGTTTCTTCTTGATATCCTCTAATGAGTCCCCTTCAAAAAACATCCTAAGTTTTTCGACAACATATTGGGCTTCAACCATGAAGGATATCATATCATGGTCTATCATTTTAAGAGATGCAAGCTTGTTTGTAGTGTCATAGAGATGTTGAATATCGTTGACATAGATGCTTTGAGCTTTCTTCCAAAAGGAATGACAAGTTTTGAAAGCCCTCAAAGATATAAGAAGTTTAGGTTCCACTGATTGCCACAACAGGGCATACAACTGGAAATCTTCTTGTTTCCACTGATAAGCTTTTTCAACAGGCACATGGCTTCCATCTCGCTCAAGGTGGTCATAATGCCCTTGGCCAAGGAACCACGTTTCAACGGCAACAGACCACGATAGATAATTTTTTCCATTTAGTTTCTCGAAGGTAATTGATGGATTTCTGGAGAAGAAAAAAGTATTGTCATACGTCATTTCTGAAGAAAACGAATCGTACCAACAAGGAATAAGAAAACCCTAAGGGTTTAGACGAACGTAACTTTGACGACGATGGACTGGCGGCAGGCGATGGACGATTGGTGGACAGTGGCACCGGCGAGACAGCAGAGCGAGTCCACTCTAATACCAAGTTAAATATAGTGAAAACCATATATGATATTAATCTCCCTTGTGTTGAATGTACAAAAAGGGTTCTTTATTTATAATAGAAAAAATATGGGCTAAGCCCAAAATACAAATAAGAAATAATAACCAACTAACTAAACATAAAATATAAAATAAAGATAATATATCTAACAAGTAGAGTGAGGTTTGTCTAACTCAATCCTACAAAACCAATTCGTAAGATGAGATTTGCACTCACTTATATATTCTAAATTGACCTTATCTCTAGTTGACGTGAAACTACCTAATGAATACAATTTTGAAAAATGTATTTTTATTAAGTTATGCAAATATATTAACAATTAATTAAAAAAAAATATGGGTCAAGATAACAATCATTTCTACACATAAAAATGTATGCCTACTTCAAACAATATATTTTTAGTCTTGTTTTTAAATCAATGTTTGTTTCGGAGAAAGAAAAAACGAATGAAATATTTTCATAATTCTTTAAACATTTTGTCTTCTCGTTAATCATATCTAATATTTTATTGGATTAAATTTTAATAATTTTTAAAATTATCAATTATTAAAATATATAAATTATACATCTCACATATAACCCCATCTTAAAATAGAATAAATTTATTACAATATAATTCGTTGATTAACTCAAATCAGTGATCGAATATTGTGGTTGAATGCTTTTCAAATGTTTTTTTCTATATTTTTTTTAATGAAATTTCTGATGTGTTTTTACTCCTTTATACCATTAATATCATTAAAGTTTAACCCATTCGTAATTTTTACAACTGTTAAACATATTAGTAGTAACTCACCTCATATTTTAACATCACAATATAAATTATTTCAATAATTACAATACTTAATAAATTTTTATCCTAGGTTATGAATTCATTTATACTTTAGAAATAATTTATATTATTTAATCATTCTTTTTGTGATATATTCAATAACAAAAAGAGTATTGAACTCTTGAAAACACAAAGAAAATTCAATAAAAGATAAAAAAAATCCATAAAAAATATAGTACCTAAGAAAATAACATTTATAAAAAAAGACATAAAGATGAAACATACATTTTCATTTGAAACATCAATTTATAACATAATATAGAATTTAATCAGAAACATAAACACCTTTTCTTTTCTCTATTTATTTTTTTCTTTACATTGAGAGAGAGTTTTAAAGAAAAAAAACGAATTTTAAAGAAAAAGAACAATTTATCTTAATTCGTAATTCCATTGCAAGTACACTGATAGTGAGTTGTGATGTTAGCTTGGTTTCTTAACATAATCGTGGATTTGGATTTGGTGCAATTAGGGAGAATAGTGCAACAGTGAAATCAGAAAAATGTGAACAGTCAGATCTTCATCTAACAGCTGAGATTGAATTGGCACTGAGAATGGTGTGCTATCGGTTAACCGTTGTTTGATGGACCCCAACCATGCAACGTTCAAAATCTTCATAGTCACGATCAACATTAGACTGCAAGAAGTAGGAGATCACTTAGTGCAATTTTTTTAGGTTTGTTTTACTTGAAACTTGGTAGACTTACCTGCCGCGGTTGCGAACATTAAGTTGGACAAGTTGTGTCATTTCATAAAAAAAATCCCGTGAGTACAAAATGATTTCACAAAGTAAAGAAATCCGTGTTATAGACTCGCCAAAACTTAAGCTCGGTGAAACATTGTTGCATATTGGTTGAGCTAACTAATAGATACTATCACAAGAGTTGTTGTATAGTGGTTATATTGGGTGAGTTGTATCGAAGACTGGTTAATGATTGACACTAAGAGAATGGTTGTTGTAGACTGGCTGAGCTCTATAGCAGTCCTTCTTCGTTCTTCGAAGTTTTTTACTCATTTATAATTGTTTGAAGGGTACCTGCAAAAATATTTTGATGCAAAAGTCAGTAGATAACTGTTTGGTTGGCAAGTGATGCATATAATGTGCATGATGATCTTTTGATGGAGAACGATTAGGGTAGTCGACCTAGAGCTTGACCCGAATGAAAGACAACCTAAAGCTTGATCAAGGTAGAGGATGACCTAGAGCTCGACTCGGATGGAGGATGGCCTAAACAGTTAGTCTAGATGAAGGAAGGATAAGGTGGTTTACCTAGAGCTCGGCCTAGAAAAAGGATGGCCTAAAGCTCGATCTAGATGAAGGGCAGCCTTGAGCTTGGCCTTAGAGCTCGACCAAGTTGGGCAAACGGTACACTAACAAATTAAACACATGAGTAAAAATTTCTTTGAAAACACTGGGAGAAAACAAATAAATGGCATACATATTATTACTACCATATATATAATCACACGTCACTTAGGAGACAAGGGTTAAGACAATTTCAATACTTATTTTTCTTTTCTCTATTCGAAATGTCTTTTAAGGACAAAATCATGACAGACAAGGCTCTAAAGCAAACAATACCATGTATGGTAATTGATCTTAACAATGTCACTCCATGAACTTGAGAGTCGAGGTCAAACACAACTTAAATACTCTTTCCACTCATCGAGACACCTTTTAAAAACAAAATTGTGACAAACAACACCTTATATGTATGGTGATTGACTCTAATAATGTCACTCAAAAAACTTGGAAGTCAAGATCAAACAGAGTTTATATATTCATTCCACCTATGGAGATATCTTTTATGAATAAAATTGTGATGAACAAGCCTCCAAAAACAAATATTACCGTTATCTTAACGATGTCACTCAATAAAATTAGAATCGAAATATTTACTATCAGTAGAACCAATAATGTAACATTTGGTCCTTAAAAATGTAACAAAAGAAGTTAAAACGAATGATGATTTATTGTAACTTATTGTAACGATAACACTAATTGATCAAAACACATTATATAACTTTTAGTTAAAGAATATAGGTAAAATTTACGTTGCTTAAAAGAAAGTTCAATTTATACAATTAACATTGAAAGTATAAAAACTAATATAAGCCATTAAAATGGTGAAATTGGCCAAAGAATTTGGATTCTCTATTCTAACTATATTGTTTTTATGTTTTGTCTGGAAAATATATTGATGGATATTATTAATTTTGATGTTTTAAGAACACAGCAAAAGACAGTAAAAAAAAATCAATAAAAAATCTGAATTGTTGGTAAATGGTGTGAGAATATAATGATTAAAGATACGTTGCACACATTATAATAATGAGCAGCTTTTGGGATGATTGACACAATACATGAATTGAGAAAAGGGGAAGTTGTGATGTAAGTAAATGAGAAAGTGTTTTACATAAGTAGACAGTGAGTTCGATGAGTTGGAAAAAGTGAGTGCAACCCAGCTCAGTGGCACATGATAAAGAACCCACTGTTCCAATGGCTTGCCCTGTCAAAGGCGCAAATCAAGGAAAAAAAAACATGACCAAATCAAAAGTCACTGCAACTGACCTTCATCATTCCAACCAAACTACCCTTCTGTTCTCATCATTAAAACCATGTTACGCACCACACTTTTTTCAACATCCTTCAAATTAAACTTCTATTAATACATCCTCTCCATCTTTCATTCACATACAAAGAAAAAGCACGCACCTTTATGGTCATGGTTGGAGCGTAGAAGAAATCGAACAACATGATCGCAGGTTGTTTCAGTTTCAGACAACCCAACACAACTTCTTCTTCTTCAGGCAGCAGTTACTGTTCTCAAGTTCCTCAGAATGTGGTAACATGCATATACCAAACTCAACTATGCAACTCCCCCACTTATCTCACTCTCAGTTGGTCCAAAGCCCTTTTCTCTCACTCTCTAACGGTTTCCGCCGCAGATGCCTTTTCCGTCACAATTTCTCTTAACTCTTCAACAACGCTCTCTTTCTTCACACGCCACGGTGTAAAATCCATACGCCACCGCAAAATCAAGCTCCACTGGAACTTCACGCGCGCTGAGTTCGCACAAAACTCCGCCGAACCGGAATCGCGGTTCTACCTCGCGATCACCCACAATGGCAAGCTCCAATTTTTCCTCGGCGATCTTCTCCGCGATCTAACCCGGCGGCGCAAGATGTTGGGCAAGGGCGAAAGCGACAACCTCGTTGAGCCGGTTCTGCTGTCGAGGAGAGAGCACGTGTTCGGAAGCAGATGCTACGTGTCGCGTGCGGTGTTCATGGGGTCCAAGCACGTGATAGAGATCGAGTGCGGCGGCGGCGGGGGTGCGATGCGCGTGAAAGTGGACGGCGAGACGCGGCTGGTGGTGAAACGGTTGGCGTGGAAGTTCCGAGGGTACGAGAAAATATTGATCGACGGAATCGAAGTGGAGTTTTATTGGGACGTGTTGAGTTGGGTGGTTAACGACGACGGTGAGAAGAAGAATGGTCACGGTGTTTTTGTGTTTCAAGTGGGGGACGGAGCGGTGTGGCCGGAAATGGCGGTGGCGGAAAGGAAGTTAATAAAGAAAAGCGTTTCGGGTTCAAGCGTGTTGCAGTGGGCAGAGGAGAGCAGTGAGTGTGGGAGATCTTCGTGTTCTTCATCCACGAAATCTTGTGGTAGCAATGCCACTGGTTTCTCTCTGTTGCTTTATGCTTGGACCGTAAATTGATTCTTATTCTGCTCATTCTGCTCATTCTTTCAAGGGATTTCAACCTTTTACAGATATTGGATTGCGATTATTTTGTTCGTATATATGTATGTATACTCATCTTCATCTTCTTCTTCCTCTCTTGTACATTGCTGCTGCTTCCCATTACTGTATTTTATCCATATTCAGAAATAAACCTTCATAAAATGCTTATGATTTTCGGATGGTTATTTCACACCTTATGATTTCAAAATAGTTTATTTCAAAAGTGACACTGTTGATGCTCATTAAAAAAAATGTTAATTTTTTATCTGTAAAGAAGAAAGAGATTAAAAATTAAATAAAATGTATGTAAAAATTTGTTAAGTATGAAAATAATAATAGTTTACGATAAACATATATTAGGAAAATGAGAAAGACGTTACGGGTTCTATTATTTTGTTATTTGAGAAATATAAAATAAGAATGGAAAGAAAACTAAAAAAAATTATAAGTTTAACTGCTAATAAAATACTAATAAAAAAATATTTAATCTCTTATATATTAGGTAGATTTTGATGGAAAAAGAGATAAATTAATCCATATATTATGTGGCGGACAGGAGTCTCGTACGCATTATGCCTGTCAAAAAACATAAGTTATGCTACTTGCCAGAATAAAAATATTTGAGTTTTTTTATTTGTACGTGTATGATATAGGTCAATGTTTTTTGAAAAATTTAAATTAAATTATCTAAAAGTAAACTCAACTGAAATTTGATTTTGAAGTGTAATTAAAATAATGTTATATAACAAAATATTAATAAAATGATTTTTTTTCTAAAAGATAAATCCCAATAAATTTCACACCACAAATATAAGTCTTAAAACAATTTGCATATTTAAAAGTAATTTTAATCCCAAAAACCTAAAAACACATATAATATGAAAATACTTTTTTCATTGTTAATATATAACAAATGTCTACTCATTCATGTCCATGAACTCATGAGTTACTCATATCTACTACTACTACTATTATATATATTAAAAATGTTCAGCAATTTTACTCAGAAATATCTCCAATGGTTTTTTTTATGTCATATCTTAGTTTAAGGATTTCATGATTTCACTTTCATGCCATTAAACTGCATTATATTGCGCCATTTGATTGACATAAAATTAAATAACCATCTTAGTCACCCATGTTTCTTTTTCATCATGGATATCAGAATTAAAAACTTATTTCCTAACTTCAAAACATTTATAGTAATTTTTTTAGAATAGAGTGTGATTAATATGACGGCCGTTGATTATTTATCAAAACAGTGTATTAAATAAGTGTGATTGAATATATATTGATATTGTCAATTGCTTAGGTCACCCTTAGGAAGGATTAGACACTTCACGAAAGATAATATACTTTAACAATATTTTAATATCATTTACGTTTCATTAATTGGTTTAAAATTATTATATAATAAATAATAATAATCATAAATATCAATAAAATAATATATAAATGACGTTAAAATATTATCAAATCT
Organism: Vigna angularis; assembly: GCF_016808095.1. Taxonomy (NCBI): domain Eukaryota; kingdom Viridiplantae; phylum Streptophyta; class Magnoliopsida; order Fabales; family Fabaceae; genus Vigna; species Vigna angularis. The sequence goes on along the minus strand of NC_068975.1, from coordinate 26,582,219 downwards.
CTTCATAAGTATTCAAACGTCATATATGGCTCCCACGTCCAGAAGACCTTCCTTTATTTTATACCAATCCAGCTATCTGCACTCTCAGAACTAGATTTCTTATGGAGCTTTTTTTAGTGTTGTCTTGGACAATAAAAATAATTTTTTTGGAATATAGGATTGAGGTGAATGGTACAAAATATAATGAGTTGTGTAGGGTTTGAAACTATCTTTAAGTTTTTGTCGTAATTGTTTGTTGAATCATGAGTACCTAAAAGAACATTCTTATATTAAATTCAATTCAACTTTAATAGTTTAAATATTAACAGTATGGTAAATATATATCATCCTTGTGTATTTATAGGTATCCTTGTGTATTTATAGGTTTTAAAGTGAGTTCTAATTAATATTAGTCTAATTACAGTTCAAAATCGTCGATAGTTATATTTTTATTTCTAAATCGATCAGTTAATTTATTTGGATTTATGATCAAGCATTTAATTTCCATGACTATCGATAACTCATGCGGATCAAAATAAAGACTGATCGTCCAATTTGTAGTTGAATGAACCATCAACCTAATTTGCAACGGATTAAACAGTCTTACCATACTTATATTAATATTAATATTTTAAAAAATTAATATATTTTATAATATCAAAAGTTGTGCCATCAAAAGCAGAAGTTTTCTCTCGAGCTTGGACCGCAAGTTTGCTTTTAACGATTTTTGAAGATATTTTCAAAGTGCCTTGTTGCCAACCTTTTGCAACGTTAATATTTATTAAAAAAGTAATTTTTTAAGAGATTGTGTATGTTATGGGCCTCAACCATGAACTCTATAAATAAAGCACTTCCTTCACTCCAAAACACATCATCAGAATCATTCTTCTTTCATTCTCTCTTATCTTAGTTTCATTTTTTCTCTTTTCTTCTTCTCCTACAAGTTTATTTTATTCTCGATCCTTGCTAGTTCTGAGATCCTCAGAAATTCTGAGAAGTTCCTTTTGTATTCTAAGGGCTTGCGCAATACACCGCAGATAAGTCCTTAAGGACAGTGAATCTACACGCCTCAGGAAATATTGTTCGTGATTATGTCAGCTTTTATACAACAATCTTAAGGACTTATGGCTGACATCAACAACTCAATCCTGGAAGATCAAAACTTTGTTTTCAGAACTCAGACGGTATTTGCAAAATCCATAACTACCGGAGGCTGCCAAGGTGTTCGTAGCAACTATGGCTTCTGATCGCATTTGTAAGGACCGTGGATGAGGACGAAGAAGATGAGGTACTTGAGTAAATTTTCGTATATTTTACCTACAAAGAGAAAAGCACAACCAGGTATTTTCTTGTTTACCAATCTAAAATATTTTAAAATTGTGGGGGTGTAGGTAATTTTACTTAATTACTCAAAAAAATAAATTTTGGCTTTTCACCTAATGATATTGATAGTATTCTAAATTTGAAAATGGTGATTGTGTCATTATATGTTTGTATGTGGATGACATGTTAATTTTTGGTACATGCAATGAGATTGTTGCTAGAACTAAACTGTTTCTAAGATCGACCTTTGAAATGAAAGACATGGGTAAAGCCAATGTAATTTTAGGTGTTAGAATCATAAGGAAGGGAGATAATATATTATTATCCTAAGAACAATACATTGAGAAACTTCTTAAGAAGTTTGGGTATTATGATTTCAAACCCGTGAGTACCCTTTATGATGCTAACTCTAAATTAATGAAAAATAGAGGAGAATCGTTATCTCAGCCTCAGTATGCCCAGATAATTGGGAGCTTACTGCACTTGATGAGCTTTTCTAGACCTGATATTGCTTATGCAGTAGATAGATTTAGTAGGTACACTCAAAGTCCAAATCAAGAACATTGGGATGCACTTTCCAGACTTATGAGATACTTAAGAGGTTCAATGGATTATGTCATTGAATATATTGGATTTCCCGTTGTACTAGAATGGTATAGTGATGCTAATTGGATCTCTGATTCAGATGAGACAAAATCCACTAGCGGTTATGTATTCACACTTGGGGGTAGTGCGATTACATGGAGATCAGCCAGACAAACAATTATTGCAAGATCAACAATGGAATCTGAGTTTGTCGCTCTTAAGATGGCTGGTAGTGAGGCTGAGTGGTTGAAAAACTTCTTAGCAAACATTCCACTAGGAATGAAACCAACCTCATCGGTGTCAATACACTGTGATTGCCAATCGGCAATAGCTATAGCTAAAAACAAGAATTACAATGGAAAGAATATACATATTCAATTGAGACACAATTTGGTGAAGCAGCTGTTAAAGAGTGAGACTATTTCCATTGACTATGTGAAGTCATAACGGAATCTAGGAGATCCTCTGACAAAATCCTTGGGAAGAAATATGATTTTAGAAACATCGAGGGGAATGAGACTTAAGCCACTAGCAAACAAACAAGTGATGGTAACCCAACCTTTGTGATTGGAGATCCCATGAATAAGGTTCATATGGGTAAAAACAAGTCACTTGTTAGTTATGATAGCACTAATTTGATTTTAAATCAAATATGTTCATTCCTATGGTGTGTGAAAGTGATAGAGACTGCACTATTGAGAGGTTAAACTTTGTAATTAAGCAAAGTTTGTAATGATCTTCATATCCCTTATGGATGACGTATGATTTGCAACATACACTTGATAAAATCACCTGTATGAGTGTCAAGTGGGACCGCTTGCATGAGATCTTAGCATGATCTCTAGAGCATTCATGAATACCGGGCACGTGCATGACCTACTAAGCGCATCACAACGATAACAACAAAGATTGTGGGGGTGTACTGTGATTGATAAACCTCTAACACACTCAAGTGTCTTTGGTTCATATAGCTTGCTATACCAACTACAATGTGTGTTAAGTTTCTCGATCTATGACTGGTTCATATAGCTTGTTATACCAGCTCTGATGCATTACATCTTATAAAACCCAGGATTTTTCTTCTTTTCTTTCTTCCAATCATTGTTTCTTATATTTTGCAATATGTGGGGGATTGTTATTATTTTAATATAATATTGCAAAAGTTGTGCCATCAAAAGCGGAAGTTTTCTCTCGAGCTTGGACCGCAAGTTTGCTTTTAACGATTGATTTTGAAGATATTTCCAAAGTGCCTTGTTGCCATTGTTTTGCAACATTAATATTTATTAAAAAAATAATTTTCTAAGAGATTTTTTATGTTATGGGCCTGGTCCATGAACTCTATAAATAGAGCACTTCCTTCACTCCAAAACACATCATCAGAATCATTCTCTCTTCTCTTAGTTTCATTTTTTCTCTTTTCTTCTTCTCCTAAAAATATTCTGGGTTTATTTTATTCTCTCTTTAAGATATCGTTGCTAGTTCTGAGATCCTCAGAAATTCTGAAAAGTTTCTGTTGTATCCTGGGAGGCTTGCGCAATATACCGCGTATAAGTCCTTAAAAACAGTGAATCTACACGCCTCAAGAAATATTGTTCGTAATTATGTCAGCTTTTATACAACACCGTCCAATTTGTAGTTGATTGAACCATCAACCTAATTTGCAACGGATTAAACAGTCTTACCATACATATATTAATATTAATATTTTAAAAAAATAATATATTTTATAATATCAAAATCTGTTGATCTTTTGATTTCAAGAACATACATTAGGATACAGACAAACAAATTTAATAGAGAATTCAAATTAGTAAGAAACTCATTCCCCTTACACACAGCACACAAGATACAGAGGTAACCCTTTCTTTCTTATAACATATGATATGAGCGTGGGGAAGATTATCTGCAACATCACCATTTCTAACATTAAAGCAACCTCGCCTTCTTATCAACATATAAAAATCACTTTTCAATCAAAGTTTTACTTTTTAATCTTGTTATGTAATCAATTGCTAAAAATATTACTTTTTGGTACCGGAAAATTCTTCACATTTCAATTGAAAACCTTCACCACCTAAAGTGACATAACGTATTCTAGGCTGTGTACAATAATAACATGCCTACAACTTTAGACCATTCAGCGTCGACTATTTTTAAAATGTTTCAATCATTCAGATATACTTTGTATATAATCAATTTTAATGCATTGTTCGTGAGTAAAATCCATGCGAGCATTCTTAAATATTGCGAATTTCACCTCTTATCATAACTTTCTCTCGATAATAAGACATATACTCTTAATCTTGATAATAAATTTTAAAAAATTCACAAATATACACACACACGGTTAGATAGGGAGAGAAATAAGTACAACAGAAATCTATACAATTATTTCATTAAAATTAAGAAAAAATAATATATTTCACTTCTTCTAAGAAAAAAAAAAGGATCTATATATAACTTACTGACAATAACAATAAATAATTAATTTTAATTAAGATGAAAATACGTCCTCCTTAGACTTATATTCTTCTTTATTTAAATGCTAATTTAGTTTCTACTTTTTTATTAAGTTTGTTTAATGTATTTTAATGAAGTCCTGTTTTGTATTAATTTATTAAATTTTTTTAAAGTCATTTTAAAAGTTAACATAACAATAAACAATATATGTTTTCATATTTTTTTTAATTAAAAAAATATTCATCTATCAACTCAATATCGATTACATTTATAGTCTTAAGTGCATGTATCATGTGTTGGTATAAATATCATATTAGTATTTTATCTTATGTTCAATTCAATCTTTATATTTATTATTTTGATTAAATTAAATTTAATTATTTTTAAATATGTAATTTCATGAAATGTTATTAACAAAATAAATTTAAATATTATATATCCAGTTTTATTAATTAATCTTTCAATTTTAATTTATAGTCATTTTCATTAAAATTAGACTAAAGATAATTTTATAAATTATAATATTACTTAATTGATTTAATTTTTTATTACAATAAAATAAGTTTATTACAAACTTTTACTTTTCTTTTTCTTCAGTTTTTATTCTGTTTCCTTAATCCATACAAATCAACCAAAGCATAATTTCTGAACACGGCCTCATTAAAAAACTTGGGTGTGCATTTAGAAAAAAGAAAACAAATGGGCCCTACATTATTGAGAGAAAAAGATAGATATTATTGAAATCCTAGATTACTTAGAGCAATAAGGGGGCAGATTCATTGTACCTGGGTCTCAGCTGAGAGTGTGTGCAAGTGAAGTGAGTGAACTCCACCGAAGAATCCTTCAATCCGATTATCGCCCATGGCTGCAGAACCCACGCGCCCCGCCAAAATCATCGCCGCCGCCGATGATTTCGGAACTCCTCTCAAAGACGCCCTCGTCGCACACCTCCGCTCCCTCAGCATAGAAGTCGAGGATCTCGGAACCTCTTCCTACTACTCCGCCGGAGCCGAGGTCGGTCGCCGAGTCTCCCAATCCTCCGCCGTCCGCGGCCTCGTCGCCTGCGGCACAGGCGCCGGCGTCTCTATCTTCGCCAACAAATTCCCTGGCGTCTACGCGGCCACCTGCCTCACCCCTTCCGACGCCATCAACGCCCGCTCCATCAACAACTCCAACGTACTCGCCGTTTCCGGCAAGTACACAACGCCGGAAGCCGCAATCGAGATCCTGGACACGTGGCTGAACACGCCGTTTAAGTCCGCGTGTCCCGCCAACGAGGGCGAGCCCTGGCCGCGGGAGATCCAGACGTTTCTGGACCACTCACTGGTGGAGATGCCGGAGATCGGTAAAGGAGGAGCGTTCGATACGTGCGCAGTGTGCTGTCTGGTGAAGAACCGGGAACTGAATCCGATCGAGTTGATTCCGGGTGGTTCGATGAAGATCGTGAGGGAGACTCCGACGTCAGCGTTCGTGAGGTTCAAGGCCGGAAGCGTGGAGCCCGCGCACCACCACACATTCGGGCACGACTTGGTGGTGTTGGAAGGGAAGAAGAGCGTTTGGAATCTGACGAAGGAAGAGAGATACGATCTGACGGTTGGGGATTACTTGTTCACTCCCGCAGGCGATGTGCATAGGGTTAAGTACCACGAGGATACTGAGTTTTTCATCAAGTGGGATGGGCATTGGGATATGTTCTTCGATGAGGATCTTGACACTGCCAAAAAAGCTATCGATAAGGACTTAACTTTAACCAACTCCACCGTTTCTTAATCTCTTCAATTTCCTCTGCTTTGTATCATATTCCTTAATAAGCTCCTCTCTGTACTCTGTTTCTTCAATCTTTGTATGACATCTTTCAATAACCCTATGCCGCCAATTTCATCGTTCAATCAAATACATGATAAACCATCTCGGAAATTTCAGACCAAATTTGGCTCCCGTGTATGCTAAACAATTTCATTATTTTTTTCATTGGTTCTATTTATTTGTTACTATAATGATATAATTACGTACTTTAAACTCAATAAAAAAATTGATAAGTATATTATATTAAAAATGTTATTGAAAAACTCTGTGTTAATATATTATCATCCAACAATTATATGTATAAAATGTTCATTTTATCTCACTAGAGAGGATTTATAGTCCATGAACCAAGAATGCAGTAACCAGCTACAAAAGCATGAACACTAACAGCTTTCTTGAACGGACTAACATGATAATTTAATCGTATAACATTAAACTAAATAATTTTGTTTTTGTAGGAACTAAATGCTTTTTCAACCTAATATAATTTATATATCAAAATTATTTTTATTTTTATTTTAATTGTATAAATAAAGCATTTATCTTGTGCAACTAAAATGCTAACTATACTTCAATAAGGCACACAAATAATGGGTTAAGTTCGGCCTTGAAATACAAGATATATATGTGAACTTACAAGCTGAACATCAAATCCTGTACATTGATTAATTGGAGAATTTCTTCCTGCACCCTCATGTTTTCTTCTTACACCCACAGTCTAAGTAAAATCCCTTAATTACCCCTTATTAAAAATTGATTTAAAACCTAAATTTCATTTTAGATTTCCTTCACGCCCCTGTACTACCATTGCCTCCATTGAAAAGTTTTAGCCGCTCACCTCCATTGACTCCATCATTTGTAAGAAACAACACCTCATATTACCTTTACTTTGTATATTCTAAAATTGTATTTTAGATTGTACAATATATAATATAAAATTATATTCTAAATTACAATTCTTATTATAAAATTTGAATTATGCAGTCTGAAAAATAATTTGTATGTCATGTTCCAAATTTACATTTCAGATTATACTAGAAAAAGCAATTTGCACGTCCTATTATGTTCAAAATTTGCATTTCAAAATATAAATATGTATTACAAATTATATAATTCAAAATATAGATTCACATTACGCATTAATTCATGAAGCAAATCTACATTTCAAATTACACAACAACAACAAAAATTAATATTTTTAATTCTGTAATTTGAAATATATATGCATTACACAATTTGAAATCATAATTAAAACACACACAAAAAAATCTCACCCCGTCCTTTTCTATTAATTTCAACATGCTATGATTGAAATTTTGAAAGTATATAGGTGCATGAAGAAATTCCCTATTAATTTCTCACATTGGTCTGCATTTGATAGAGATCTTAACAGATCTCTTCTGATACTGTTGTAACAGTTTTTTATTTCCCCTTTGTATATATTATTTGCTTTCGCTGTATCTCAATACTTTTGATTGATTTCGTTCTCAATAATATCTTTCTCTGGAAGTTTTTCTGAAACACTTACAGCATTTCCCATTTTTAATACTCCAATGTAACAGACTCCCCAACAAGAGTCCAATAAACAATATCTATACTGTAGTTGGAGCCATTTTCAGATAAAACTTTATAAGTTTATAGTAATAGATAATGTCTGGTGGCAGAATCGTTCTTTGTTTATCTTTTTCTTGTATAACTTTTGAAGGATTAAAGAAGGTTTGATGGTACACAGAGGTACCGAGTACTTACTTCTAGAAGTTGTAACATATTGGTGGAGATGTTTGAATTGAAGAGGACTTTGTAGGAAAAGATAATGATGTTGGAAATTTAAGTGAATCTAAGTTTTATTATTGGATAAAAATGAGAAGTAAAGTAGTATATAAAAATAAAATATTTATTAATTTATTGTCTTAATATTTTGAATAAAAAGTGATATCGATGATCTTTTATATAATTGATTTCAATATTATTGATATTTATGTAATCTACACAAAAACTTCCTCTCGATAGATCCGATACATGTTGCATCATCAGTTATTAAAAGACGATAGTTGAGTTGAATACTAAAAAGGGAGATGTTTGTATGTGGAATAAAGAAGTGCACTAAGTCTCAAAGATCATATCCATAAAAAAGAAAAAAGAAAAGTTGCATCCTTATCTTTAGCCCAATAATAATAATAATGATTAAAAAGGTAGGCACTGGCAGAAGGAAAAGTTTTGGAGAAAAAATGGGGAAACGTGATGCGAAATGAGCGTTCCACAATCGAAAGCACCGAATAAATGAGATGTTCCGGAAATATTAAAAGCGATCTTAGGTGGTTCAGTTTTTCTCTTGTCGCAATCGTTAAAATTAGATAGATGCCTAAAGCTTTCTTTTTTGTTTGGCTTTTTGCAATTGGGAGGGCCAAACAGGGAATTACCATGTGTGCATGGTTTTGGAGTGGAGAAAACCTAACGTACATTTGTACCTCTTGCGTGCTTTAAATGCACTCTCCACTTCCTTTCCGAAAGAACTTTCCAAATTCAAACTGGTCAAAACAACGCAACATTTTAAAATGTATTTTTAGTCTTTACTTTAATATATTTTAATTATCATGGTATAATTTTATCATTACAATAGTATAAAAAAATCATTTATTATAATACAATAATTTAATTTAATTATATTGTCTTGAATCTTATTTATGACTGTCCAACATATATAAATATTTAAAAGATAAAAAAATTATGTTAAATTTCAGTTATTATTGGTTCAATATTTATTCTTCCTGTGATTTTTTTCAAATAGCGCAGTGTAACTTTTACTGGTTTGTAAAAAAAATATTTCATTAGAATTTAAAAAATATGAGAGTAAAAAGATATTTAAAATACTTTTAAATTGACTATATGTTTTTTCTTTGCATTTATTTTAAAAATATTTTTAAATTTTAACAATTTTGTTTCATTATCTCTATAAATTTAATAAAATAAATGTTTTGGTTTCTTGAAATTTGATTTCACTTTAATTTGAAATGCATATCATTATAGGTATAATTTCTTTTTTAAATTCTTGATGACGAAGAAAAATAATACATCTTTTAATGTTAAATATTTGATAATATTATGTTTATAAATATAAATATTTGTCGTTGAGTAAAGGTAGGAATAACCTGATATATATGAATATGAGATGATGATAAATTTTTTTTATTAAAACGAGTATAGAATAACCAATCAGAAAACTTCTATTAATATATATCAGGTCCTATTACTTATATTATTAAAAAGTTTTTTGATTGGTTATCCTATACTCATTTTAATAAAAAAAAAAATCATCCTAAAAAAAATTAGAAGTGGAGAAAAGGAAATATAACTTTTTATAAAATAAATAGAAATATTCAACTTCTATTAATAATGTAACGGAAAACTAAATTTATAAGTATATAGTAATGTGTTTTTAGAAATAAACTAATTTTTGAATGAAGTAGTTTATGTAAAGATAGGTTTGGTGTAATTATAAGTAAAAGATAATAGCATGTGGGTTTGAAAAATAAAAATTAAAGTACATTGATGAGATATAAATGAGATAAGTTTGGTGGGAGTGAGTTGATGGAAAGTGGGGGCGTGTTTGGACACTTTGGCTGACTTGTAAAGCACATCTTTTGGGAGTACACTTTCCGTATTTAATTTCATTTTCATAGGCTTTTCATTTCTTCTACGTACTTTTTTCCAAACACGGTCTTGGACTATTGCACCACATCCATCTCCTCTTCGCTTTAATTACCCAAGTTAAAAGAAAAATCACTTCTTCTAAACGCAAAAAATGAAAAAGCATAATTCATATCATGTTTAACTTTTTTTAACCCGTATCCACCCTTTGAGGAGAAGCGCCTTAACAAATAACAACACAAAAAGAAAAAGCAATACGATATTGAACATTCTTATAGGGATCTTTCTGAAAGAGAAGGTTTCTTTATCACGACTGTCTCAACGTTGATTTTCTTATTCTATTATTTTTACCATATCGGTTTTTTAAGAAAATTAAAAAAAATATTCGAATTTGGATAATAAATTTCGTATTAAATAGAAATAATGTTAATTTATAGTATATATATATATATATATATATAAATTGATTTTATAAAATTGAGTTAAATTTTATTTTTATTTTTTAATATGATATTAAAATAATGAATTATAATTTATATATCAAAATTTATTGAATTATTTAAGTTTTTTTTGGTTTACTGTTGAACTACCTGTATGCTCAAAATATATACTCTTTAATCTATTACAAGTTTCGGATTAACTTAATATAAAATCAATCTATAAATATATAAGAATGTAAACTTTATTTTATATACTGATTTTATAATTAGAATCAAAATTTATTTTCTAAAAATCTGACTCACTTCTAATTTAAAAGTTGAAGAGAATAAATTATGAGTTTTTTTAATTTATTAACTTTGATTTAATTTAAAATTTAGTCTGGCACATGAATTTCCTAAAATTATAGTATAGAATTCCAACAACTGTGTGCAAGTGCTGTGCCTTCTTATCAATGTACCCCAACCTCCAAACACACCGCAACATATTAATTTTACATTTCGATCTTCTTCCTTCACCCAAACAAAACACAAAACCTTTTGTTTCTGTTGTTAGTCTTTGATTTATACGAAATTGCCACATTTTCACACTATTACTTCCTACTCTTTGCCTTCTCATAAACTAATCTCATCACACAACTTATTCAACGAAATCATAACAACAATATCACTCATAATATAATTTAATATTAATAATGTTTGGAGTGAGATCTTCATAAAATACTCCTTCATATATTTCTTCAAATTAGTTTAAGTATTTTTGTACGTTATGATATAAAGTTCTTCGTTGTATGCTGTTTGAATAGGATCATATTAAAGTATTAAATTCATAATAAATGTAATAACTTCCATTTTTACCTTTATTTTTATTTATGTTTTAAGACAGGTTTGAAATTAATGAAATCATAATTACGACCTAATCATACTTGTTACCATCTTATCTTTCACTTTTCTATTCCTACAGTCATTATACTATTTATTTGGATTGCATAATTACTGAATTACAACATGTTCAATACAAATAATATATTTTTTATGATTTCTTTATAATACTTAAAATTTAAAATATTATAACTTTATATATATATATATATATAATTTTTGTAAGGAGAAACCAGGTCCATATATATATATATATAATTTTTGTAAGTTGAAACCAGGTCCATTTAGTACGCTGCTGATGACACTTCCATAGCCTTTTCACAAAAGTCCCTTTAATTGTAGTCTGTTAATCTTTTATGGGAAATAAATAATTGTTTTATTGTTTTTTTTATTTAACGGCATTTATTTTTACTTGTTTTTTTTTCTCAATTTTTTTTCTTTCACATTCACTCTGATACGTGTATTCCATCTTCAGCAAAAAAAACAAATTGAGGATTAATTATTGTTTAAATGTGTTATTTAAGTTATTGTGATTGAATAAATGGCACTAGGCCGAAAGGGTGAAAACATTATCAGCAATTATTATCAGTTTTGCTTGTGACTTTTCATTCTCAAAGAGAAATGTCAAACTGTCAAGCACATTCTTATTCTTTTGGCCGTTCGATTAGTTATATTTTTTTTTTCCCTTTTTTTTTCTTTCTAAAACTCATTTCGTAAATTGATTTTAGAGAAAAAGTAAAATTTAAATCGTAAAATTGAATATTTTTCTAAGAAAAAAATGTAATTACATTTTATTATATTTCTTTCAAAAATATATAATATTATTTGAATAACAGTTCAAACGTACACACTTTATCCAGTAAAATTTTAAACCTTAGTTTATTAAATCATGAAACGTCAGTCTTTTTATTACACCCAACTCTATTAGTAAAAGAAAATGTGACGAATAATATAATAAAAAAGATAAACATAAAAGTACAAGAATAATATTTGTTTTTGGCTTTTTTGTTGTTGTGTACATGGAAAAATAGCTGTAATTAACATAAATATTTCCTTTAATTATAAACGATTGAGCAAATAAATTTATTTCAATTTATCAGTTGCTTAAAGAATATCTCTTTTTCAAAACGTTATTTTGACTTTATCTTTTAGGGAATAGATTAAATAAAAGAAACTCCATAACTGGTACTTTTTATGAAAAGAAGTCCTAATTACGTATTGTCAGGAAAGAATAAAAAATTCGAACTATATCTTAAATGATAATTAAAATCTTAAACACATAATTACGTGCAGTATTTGATAAAAAAAACTTTATAATTGAGAAAATAATGTTGGGTCAAATAAAGTTAAATCTTATAGACGTGGATTTTAGAGAAAAAGAAAAGAAAAAGCTATTTATTTTATAATGTCATGTCGTGGTGGGTGGCTCCATAATCTAAACCGTCAAACAAATGGTACTCTGTAGTTTCTCTCCTGTCATGTCTCTCTCCTCAATAATAATAATAATAATAATAATAATAATAATTATTATTATTATTATTAAAAAAATGTGTACCTTATTTTTTTTTATTAAATGTACACTATGTGAAAAAGAAATTGTAACTGTAATGTAAATGCATGAACATTAATTAGTATGTTTAGAGTTGTTTTTAGTAATGGAGTAGTTTATTTTTGTTATATATTTTTTTATTGTTATTGTATATATTGTTATATATTATGGTTGTATTAAAAGAATAAAGAAAATGCATGTTAAAGTTAATAAATATGTTATTTTTATTATAGGTTGGTAGAGAGATAAACTGGTAAAAATATTGTTTTGAGTCTCCGGTGTGGAAGAAGGGGAAGAAATGTGATGATAAGAGAGAAAGAAAATTAGAGAAAATCATAAAGAATAAGAAATGAATGAACTTCAAACAGATTCCTCTGCCTTTTCGGAGTTCGTCGAAGTTGATCCAACTGGCAGATACGGCAGAGTAATACACTCTTTCTTCTCTTTTTTCTCTCTATTTCTCTTATTATCCCTTCACTTTTTCATCATGTTTTTTCTTTGGTTGCAGTACAATGAAATCCTCGGCAAAGGAGCTTCCAAGACAGTGTATGAATATTTCAGCCAAACCCTTTTGCTCCCATTTCTTATCTTTCGCAAATTCCCAATTTTTTGGGTGTTGTTTGGTTTGGTCCAGTTCTGAGGATCCTCTTGGATTTTTCTCTGGCTTTTTGTTGAACTGGGCATTTGAAATTTTGTTCATTTATTTTGGATTTCCATTGATTCAGGTATAGAGCATTTGATGAGTATCAAGGGATTGAAGTTGCTTGGAACCAAGTCAAGTTGTATGATTTTCTGCAGAGTCCCGAAGATCTCGAGAGGCTTTACTGTGAAATTCATCTTCTCAAAACGCTGAAGCACAAAAACATAATGAAGTTTTACACGTCTTGGGTTGATACTGCTAATAGGAATATCAACTTTGTGACTGAAATGTTCACTTCTGGCACCCTTAGGCAGTGAGTTCCCTCTATTTTCAATCTTCTACTCCTCCTCTACATTACATGTATATATGATCCTTAACCTTTTTGTGCTTTTTGAGAACTTGTATTATTGTTTTATTTATTTTAATCATCACGATAGGTATAGACAAAAGCACAAAAGAGTTAACATTAGGGCTGTGAAGCATTGGTGTAGACAGATCCTGAGAGGGCTTCACTATCTTCATAGCCATGATCCACCTGTGATCCATAGAGATCTAAAATGTGATAATATTTTTGTGAATGGAAACCAAGGGGAAGTTAAGATTGGGGATCTTGGGTTGGCAGCAATTCTGCGCAAGTCTCATGCTGCTCATTGTGTAGGTATGTCTATTTCATGTCATATAAAAGAACCTAACAAGAAAAACCTGACCAATTCTAACTCCGGTTGCGATTAGTTCAGTTCATGGATGCTACCTTTTGAAAAATGGAAGTAACATATAAAAGCGTGTGATTTTTGGCTGGTGTTGTTAAGGTAATTAGGGGATGATTTAGGATCAGCAGTGCTAATTAGAGTTTTATCTGTCACTTCTGTATTTCCACAGGAACGCCTGAATTCATGGCACCAGAAGTTTATGAAGAATCCTATAACGAATTAGTTGACATATATTCCTTTGGGATGTGTGTGTTAGAAATGGTTACATTTGAATATCCTTATAGTGAATGTAGTCATCCAGCGCAAATCTACAAGAAAGTTATTTCTGTAAGATTACTTTCTCTCTTTGTCTCTCTCTCTCTCTCTTTAAATAAGTGATTTTTTCAGGAGTGGCAAGCTATAAACGGAATTTTACATTTCCAGGGGAAGAAACCAGAAGCCTTGTATAAAGTGAAAGATCCAGAAGTGCGAGAATTTGTTGAGAAATGTCTGGCAACAGTGTCTCTAAGGCTCTCTGCAAGGGAGCTTCTAGATGATCCTTTTCTTCAGATTGATGATTATGAGTATGATTTGGGGCCTGTGGAGAGTGGAGCATTTGATGGCAAGGGTCCTATTATCCATCAGCCATTTTTTAATCTTCACCGAAGCTATAGTAACATGAGTACTGAACACTCAAATTGCTTTGAATATGAAGGAGACTGGATTTCTCATCCGGTTGAGATTGAACCTAATGGAATTGAACTTTTCAAGTGCCGTGATGATGATGAAGCGTCCGAAGAAGATGTTGACATAAGCATCAAGGGAAAGAAGAAAGATGATGGTGGAATTTTCTTGAGATTAAGAATTGCAGACAAAGAAGGTTGGAATGTTGCCTCTATTGTTTTGGTACTTCATCCCATATAACTTGTATATATTAGGATGGAATTTAAGTTTGATAATTTGATTTATTTGTATGGCAGGACATATTCGAAATATTTATTTCCCATTTGACATAGAGATGGACACAGCATTAAGTGTAGCAACTGAAATGGTAGCAGAACTTGACATTACTGATCAGGATGTTACCAGCATAGCTGATATGATAGATGGGGAAATTGCTTCCTTGGTACCTGAATGGAAACCAGGACCAGGAATTGAAGAACCTAACCATTTTGTAAACAATTTCTTTTGTCACAATTGTGTGTCTAATGATGCTTCTGGTGGGAGTATTATGGATTTTCATTCACATAATCAAGTTGGAAAGAACTCTCAGCTTCCTCAATGCTGTAGGCATGGTTGTACTTCGATGCATGGCCGGTTCGAGGAGATAACATTCCCATCTGAGTATGACAATCATGTTAGAGGGGACACAGTCACATCTATTGAATCAAACCAACCGGAGAGCCAGCACTATCAGGAGCTATGGAATCATCAAGAAAGTTGTGAACTGAGTTCAGTAGAGTCTGATCAAAGCCATTCTGATGAGCAATATGAACAGCTAGATAAATCAGTATTGGCAGAAGACAAAGGAAAGGGTGTTTTGGAAAACAAGTTTGCACATGATCCAGGAAACCCCCCACCAAGTTTATCTGGGAATTATTTGTCTACTATCAGTTTGTTATGTCCTGGTTCAGGGAGTGAATATGAGATAGAGGTTCAACAAGAACTGAGATGGCTCAAAGCAAAACTCCAAATGGAGTCAAGGGATCTCAGGGATAAAAGGTTTGGTGCAGCAGCCAAATCTTCTTCACATTCTAGTAACAAAGTCCACAAAACAGAACAAGGCATTGTGCTACCATTGACAGAAACAGTAAACGGAGTGAAAAATGGAATTCACTTGAAACCCCTCTGTAATTTCTGGGATTATGATTCCAGTTACCGTTCTCTAATCCAAAAGAGCCACTCCAATTTGGACATCCAAAGTCTCCAAAATTGTGAGGTGATGTGTTCTCACAAAGAAGGTATTATTAGGGCTACTGCCAAGAGTTTTTACACAGGGTCACTTCGAGACACTCCATACAGAACAGTTTCCCTTCCCGTTGATGCTGTGGATATATAATTCTATGACACAGTCCTTGAATTCTTTTGTGCATTATGTACATACAATTCTAGAGGCTATATGATTGCAACACCCCCACTTTTTCCTTTCTTGGAATTTCAATTTCCCCACATAGATACAAAAACATTTTCTTACACAAACTTGTCAATATGCATCACAGTGTCGTATATTCAGAACATGACAGATTTTTTGGGTGAGGGGATACTGAGTTTAATAGCAATTTCTCAAGTCTATGCACTTCTGTGAAGTCGTTTAATAGAAACAATTACTAGAATCGCTTGTATTCTGTTTTTCTATATACGACTACAATAATTGAGTGTGCAAATTCAACTTAAATGCGCGTAGAAATTCAACCCAAATTGGTGACTGTCAATTTGTTAGTCAATTACCCTTTATTTGGTTCATTCCTAAACATCAAACTTATTCCATACTAATACCTTTCAATCCAACCCAAACTGAAGCTCTAAATTCCAAGTAGATAAACTAAGTATTAGCTGTTTCTTTGTAATTACTCTCATTTCCCTGTGTTATATACACATCTGTCAAAAATTAGTATTTGAAGTGAGAAACGTGATTGATTTTTCATGTGCATGGAGTTGAAGGGACTAAAGGGACATTGACAAATGACATTGCAATCAATTATTTGTTACTTTTTTTCTCGAGTTTGGTTTGTTCATACTGTTTGGCGTGTGAGTTCCCACTGTGGTTGGCCAATGGGATGGTTTCTGAACTTTTTTCTTTGCCATTTCTTTATGCACTCTGCTTTGAAAAGTATAACAATTAATTCAACTCAATAAATTGTTTTTTAGTTTTTCTATTTGGATCGTTTTCTTCTTTTTTTTCTTAAGAAAATGTTACAGTGATGATAGAGAATTAACACCAATGAAATAAAGTTATCATACATACCCATACAAAGATTCTGCACAGACTTAGTTCATTAATAAAACCTAATTATAGCTGTTGGAGTATTCCTTTCGTTTCTAAATGCAAAATATTTGTAATTAACTCATCCTATTAAAAAAGTTATTTTAGTTGAAAACATTCAATTTGTTTATAATTGTAATATATTTTAAAATTTCCGTTAGATTATAGTACTTTATCTGTTCTAAAGCTGTGTTGTTTTAGCAATTTAGTTTTTTTCCCTCGAAATTATTGCATTATATATATATATATATATATATATATATATATATATATATATATATATATATATATATATATATATATACCTTTCAAGAAATTTATATTTGCATGATCCTGATTAAAAAAATTATTAATAAAAAATCTTGTAAGATAACTCTCGTTTGAAATGCTCTAATTTTTTTTTTGTCTTGTCGTGTTTTCAAATTTACTAATTAGAGACTAATCATATTTATAGCATCTTCGTCACTAATTCAACCAATTATTGGATTTGGTAGAGATTACAAACACTCTCTTCGCTATACAAATTGTTCCCATCACATGTAAACATTATACAACTAGATAAAATGTTAAATATCAGAGATTATTTTTATCAAGTAACCTCATTCATATTGAAATTTTCTATTGAAATTTTCAATTTTTTGAAGATTAGCTTGATCATTACTAATTTGCATAATTAAATAATATTTCTTACAAATTTTAAAATCAATTAATAGTTACATTACTTTATTGGTTTCCCTATTAGTTTAAGAATTAAAATATTAATAATAAATATTTTTCTTTTGGGGGTAAGATTAGAAACAATATGCTTTTTGACTTATACGGGAAACACTTTTTTTTTCCTAAAGCTTTGTTCACTTGAGGGTATTTGGAGGAGATAATTTGGGAGAGAGTGATTGAATGAATTTGAGGAGATTTGAGGGTAAATTTTTTGTTGTTTATTTGAGTGGATTTGGAAGTAAAGTTTGTGAAAATTAGCGTAGGATTTAATTGATGTGACAGATTTAAAAAATATGTTTAATTGGTAGAAAGTAAAAATTACCAAAATACCCCTAGTTATTAAAGTAAGCTCATCAGACTCAGGAATCTCTCTGCAACTTTCACTTCAGTAACTTAGTAAACTCGTGAGTGCACAGTGTAGCCAACTTCTTTTATGAATTTATAATGCTTGGAATCAATGCTTATTAGTTAGAATCAATTATATTAAAGATGTAAAATTGAAAGTGGAATTAGCAAAATGTAGAGGGCACATCAGATTTTTGAATTGTCATCCTTTCAAATCTTGCTTGCTTAGCGGGTAACTCAAAAGCAGTGAATCCCGCAATTCTCTTTCATTCCTTCCGCACATTTCCCTCCAAGTGAACACGACTTTCTGCTCTATTCTTCACTCACAATAATACATAAACAATGAATCACCCCTAAGTGAACACAGCGTAAATCTAAAATAAATCTATTATAGTTAGCATTTACTTACATGTTTATATATGTGTACACACATTTTCAATTTAGGTGGAAAAAAAGGTATAATTGAAAAAATAATTAAAATAATAGATAAATAGAAATCAAAAGATAAAATATCCCACCACTTTAAAAGGAATAGAGTAAGTAATTTACTATTTACATTTAAAAATATTTTTTCTCTGAAATTTTTCTCTACTAAAACATTTTGAGAAATAAAAAATCACAACTCAAGATTTAACTATGAAGAATTAAAAGTTTCTAATATTAATTTGTAAAATATTATAATTTCCTTCTTTCTTTTATACTATTATATTTTCTTTGACCCTGCAACTTTTGACTCATGTGGGAAAACTCCAACAATTCAATGGAATGTATTCAATTATCACAAGGCAGAACATAATAGGACGTTGACTGACTGATAATATTAGTCAAAATCATATGAAGGTCATGACAAAAAAAAAAGAAAATTACAAAAATCATCAAAGTGTAAGGAAAAATTACTGAAATACAAATATACGGTTTGTTTTCACTGACATTAATTAGTGTTATTCTTTAGTATGTTTTATTTATGATTTTATGTATGCTATTCATTTTACTGAATTCAATCAGAACGCGTTGTTTCTCATTCAATAATTGACATTTATAATTATTATTACTTTTCAACAATCACTTTAAAAGATATGTGAAAAGTGATATTTAATTTATCCATGATAAGAAAAGCATCACACTCACAATATGTTAAAGTTAATAACTACGTGAAAAATCATGTCGATTTAAACTGAATAATTGTGTGTGTGTATATATATTAAAACAAACTCTTATTTTATGAGATGTTGGCAAGGCGTCAATAAATGTCTCCAGAATGATGATTGAGCAGTTGTGTCGGTCAGGAGTGAAATCCATTATAAAGCAGCTATACTGTGAGATCAAAAACTAATAATTCATCCAACTAGATAATGGATTCAGTCTACAGCAATACCAAAATAATAATAATAATACATTGAACATTTTTATACTATTCTATTCTATAATCACAACTTGCCAAACTTCAAAGCTTTTAACTAATGTATTATTATATACTGTCTTGCACGTAACAATTGTGGAAAAGTTCACAGAATTTAAAAGCAGAGCAATTTCTAAACAGAAAGGGCAACTATTTCAGATTTCAGTGATAGAATTATTCTCTATAATATTATACATATTCTTTAGAGTAGATCCTAGTGGTAATTTTTACAACTAATTTCATCAATATTTGATAGTAAAACCTTTGTGAGCGATTCAACGTCATTACTGACTGTGGCGGGAGCTGAGAATTGCCTTGCACATTGAGTAGCAGGACAATCTCAATCCTGAAGATGATCCCTAACTATGCAATTACAACACAGTTTCAGTTCATAGCTGTGGAAGGCCAGAAGCAGAACGCAAGAATGTCATCACAATCTACAATGGCCGCAAAAGTGGGTAATCTTCAAGTAATTCCCGTTCTGAGAGAGTATCGTTCTCATTCTGGGGTGTCCATAACACCTCAACTGCCTGTAAGTAATTAAAGCACACAGTGATGTCATTTAACCAACAATATCTACAAAGAACTATCAGATTAACATTGATCTTACCAATAATTTGCTCGATGGAATGGATGCAAGTTTCTGTAAAGCGTCCTTCAAGTTTCCACTTCCATTGATGGTAGGAAGTTTATGCTCTCCTTCGGCAGCTGCCAAGATTGTTATCTGATAAAATGAATTACAAGAAAAATTTAAGAACTGTCCTCATGGAACTTCAGTCTTCACCCTTATCAGATTGAATCAAATTTGGTCTAACTTTTTACTCAACCCAATTAAATGAGTTGAGTTGAACTGGGTTTATCTCTTTTTAACTAGAAACTCAATCCAACACAACCCAATTATATAATTAATTGAATCATCAGGTTGAGCCATTAAAAAATATTATCGCTTAACAAAAAAAATTCCACAAATTAAATATGTTCAATATTTTTTAATTTTAACTGTCATAAGACAAACGACAATACTTATAGCAAATACATCAACAATATTACATGATAAAACATAAAATTGTTTTAACTACGCTAAATGTTTAGGAAAGAAGTATTTTTATTACATATTTATTACGTAGTTGCTCTGGGTGACAAACTGAATTGATATAATCAAACAACATTAAGAAAAAGAAAAGGCAAAGAAAGAAAAAAGTATAAAAATCCAAATTTATTCGGTATGCATCACTTACAATTAGAAAATGTAAAAACAATTTAATTCTTTAAGACAAAGGTCAACAGGTTCAATTGTGCTTGTCTACTAACCACCAGAATGGAAATACGGGTCTTGAAAGATTAACAAAGATGAGAAGATTCTCCATTGGTTCAGATTGATTTTATAATCTTCCGTCTTATAATTCTCCATAGGCCAAATATTTTCAACATTTTTTCGATTGTTTTTCTTGTAGATATGGATGTTAATAAGATACTAAAACAGGTAAGAGGTGCCTAAAATGTAATAGTCAAAGGTGAAATCCCCTCAACTTCATACCTAACTCAAGTTAATATGTAATAATATGATTTCATCACGTATCGCTACTCTTTAAGTTACTTGTAAGTGAATAGTTAAAACATGGAGAAGTAAAACCTATGCAGGAGTTGAAAAACGTGGTGTTTAATCCAATTAGGTCCCGAAATCTTAGTAAAAAACAAATTCAAATTGGAATTTGTCCGTTTCATATTATTGTACTGTTTGTTGGGGATAGAGTACCCTCTGTACTCTAGTAATATATTTGTCTTCTGTTTACGACAAAAAATGCATGTGGGGAATGCAGCTTATTATAAGTATAAAATAAGCAAGTTACTGGAAAACAAAAATCATACCACGATGTATTCATTGCTGAACCCATTAGCTCTCTGGCTTCTTGTGCTTTGTCTCTTTATACTATTGACATTGACCAGAGTTTCTTCATCAAACTTTCCCCGCTCTTCAATTGAAAGTTGATTAAAACGTTTCTCCCCGTCTTCAATACCCCGCTTTATGTCCACCTACACAAGTGTCAATGTTAGATAATCCAGTAACAATCAGTGGTTTCTGCTGCAAACACAAGGTGCTGGCAATTTGATGTGAATTGTCCACAATAATGTGGGTGATATTTTTGTCATAATTTGGTAAAAAGAATGTTCGAGGGTTTCATACAAGACTGGGCGCAATTCATATGAGATTGAGAGTTGTTGGCCACATTACTGGTGAAATCCAGATGAGGAACTTACAGAACCCGTCCTATTTTGTTTTCGTGTTGGGACGTGTAAGATGAGTTGATGAAATACAAAAGCAGAATGAGAGTCCAGTTAGTACAGAAGCAACAGTGGAGTGGTAGACCGGTATAGTTGCTATGTTTGGTAGTATTGTTAATGCTATTCAAGAAAAAATCGGGATGGAGCAATATCAAAAGGTGTCAATTCACTAGACGCTGCACCATGACTCCATTTTGTGCTTCTAGGGGAAACTAATGTTATGAGAAATAAGAAGAGTTTTGAATTAACTCGACTGAGTCTTTAACCCAGCTATATTTTTCAATTGATAGTCGTGGAGATTACATAGTAATAAATGACAAACACAGTTGTCATTGCATCTCTTACTGAGATGAAAAGAGAAAGACAATTTTTATAATTCAATGTGACTCTGGAGTAATTATGTTAACAGTGGCATTTAGATGGTCCTCTACCCCGAGGCTGAGGTGAATGTTTTAGGAGGTTATTGTTAGATAACCCACTATTTAGTTACGATGATTGAAGGTTGCCACATGTATAATAAAATGAAAACTAGAGAAAAAGGGATCTTGTCATTTATAGAGAAAATTATAATTGGAAGGGACAGACCCTCAATGTACTGCAGTGTTCAATCTGGTAATTGCGGTTCATCCCTATTTCTTCCTAAGAATATAAGTGTTAGCTTTATAGCAGCAAATGTTTTAGGGAAGGTGAATATAGAGTGTGATTGAAATTATATATACTCTTGAAAGATTTTTTATACATGGTCAAAATCTCAAACTAAATAAATATTGTATTCTAGTGTATACAATCAACTTCACCGATAGCTTTTATTAAAGTATTATTTTGGCGACAAAATAAAAATAGTATAACATAAAGCTTATATTTTCTCAGCATAAAAGGGAACAATTTTAAAACATTAAACTAAGCTCTCTAGCCACTTCGATACTTTCTTTTAAATTTGGGACCTATGCTAACATCCTTTAAGGGATAGTTAAGCATACACAATTTATTCAAAATAATACTTCAATGCATCGGAAACATTAAATGCTAAACTTTCTACATATGATTCTTTAACCAGTGCCCTAAGTAAGGACACTGTTAAGCATGTGCTTTTAAATTTGAGAATGAGAATATTAAAGTGGGATGTGGTGTATCACAGTTTCATCTATCATAGTATTAAGCAACAAAAATTAACATGATTTATTTAACAAAACAATAACACTAAGAGTTCATTTGGATAAACTTCTCTATAAAAACTTTAAAGCAAGAAAGTGAAATGATTTGTGGCATAAGCTAAAATTAGCTTATATACAGCTTAAAAAGTCATCTTTTAGAGAAGCTAATATGAAAAAACTTCTACGATTTCAATTTTGCATAAATTATTTTTAACAAGCAGAAACTTATTTTATTTTTTTCTTTTATAATCCTAAAAGTGTTTATGAAGAAGTTTATCCAAACAAATCCCAAATTGTGGTGTCTGCTATAGTATCATGCAATTCTAGAAGACTATAGATTCAATTCTAAAATCACTTACAGATGAATACGCTGAGATACAGTAATCAGGGTGCCGAAGCAAAGCTAGGGTTGTCTCTGTAGCAGAAAGGAAAGTAACAAAGTAAATTACAAAAGAAAGTAGATTACAAAGCCAACTTGCTTTAAGCTACATTATTATAACTGTCATAAGTAATTTGATATTTAAAGTAAATATTCCATTTCAAGAATTTATATGTTTCCTGAACAATAGGTTTGATCTATATATCATTCCCTAGATGTATCCATGCTATGTTGACAAAAGCGTATATATTTGTTAAATGAAAAGGAAGACATGGACATATGATGTTGAAACAGTGTGTCTAAGTGACACTGCACAATTGGTTTATACAGAAATATTGTATATAATAACTCATGATTAGAGAATATTCAGTTTCCTCAAAATCAAATATCAAATCAATATACATTAAGTGTATAATATTTATTTCTGATTATGAACAATATTAAATCTAGAAGCTTTATCCTAAAGTTTGAATGGAAGTGTAATGAAAATCTTAATATTTACACATTAATCGAAGAATACATGCAATGCTTGAAACTAAGCGTTATGCTGTATATAACCTCGGGGTTCAGAAGTATTATGCAATGCATCTGACATTATTCTCCTGGATTTCCTTTTTTATTAAACATATTCTATTGGTACCGTTGACAGAATGCCACCCAATAAAATACTTTTCCCAGGATTATGTGAATTCTATAAGTTGAAGCCCTCAAAAACCAGAACACAAATATCACAATGCAATATAGTTAACTAAAATAAATCCTCAATCCTTCATTGCTTGTTGAAAAAAATAGTAAATTTGAAAATAATAAACATGTTCACATATTTGGCTAACCTTACAAGAAAAAACATGTGATGAAAAATATACAATAAACAAGTGACTGAAATATTGCACATTTAGCAACTTCACCTGTCAACACAAAATGCAGCCCTTGTGGAGTTGATGTATCAGCAACTTCTGCAATCCTATTCAGATCCCTTTGAAGTGTGCGACCCATCCCCAACAATCCAACCTAAAATAACAACACCTCCATTGAACATTTGACATTCACCAAAGATTTAACCATGAACAAAATGAAAAAGAGTGTGCTGTACAATAATAGCTGACAAACAAGGCTTTTAACCCAATTAAAATGACAACAAATCTTGGCACCCAAACCATTGGATCATAAATCTAAGTTAACAGTATATGCATTAGTGAGAGAAAACATGGTAACAAAGCATAACTTTAGATAACAGTAGTAACCACTTACTGGAAGAGCATGTAGCCAAAATGGTTCATGGCTTTATGCTAATGCCAGCAATCAATCAGGAAAGAAACTAAAAAGGGAGGCACGGATATTTATCTGAAAAACACGACCATGATTGAAGATTGACGATGGTATTTTACTCAGTGGCAGCAAGTACACTACCCTGAGACCAATCTGAAAAAAGGCCTAGAAACTGAAAGAAAAATGATGAAAATCTGATCGAAAAATCTCTGTCCCTAGTCTTCCATATTGGAAATAGTAATATGAGGAATTGTCAATAATCCCAGGCCAGGTACGCAGCCACGGGCCATGCTTTGAGAATCTCTCTTTATCGTCTATCATTTTTACTTTCTACAACTACAACTCCTGTTTCCATGGCACATGTCAGGTGGCTTAAATTGAACAGCTTGTGACATTCCTGGTTAACATGTAATAAATAATAAATAAAAAATACAAAATGAAATAATATCAGCATCAAAGTTTTCGTGCTTGATAAGTGTCGCCCGTGTTTTCATTATCAGGGGTCAAAGGAACAAATTCATTCAATCCACGAGGAAGGGTACACTCAGGGATGTAGTTCCCGGTAGAGCATAAACAACTAGAAAACCAGTTACCCAATTTGAAGCTTTCTCTTTAGATTGTCCAATTCATGATATTTTACCTCTTAGATGTTTTCTTTAATAAACGTCAAGACATTTTACTTCTTCTCAATATCTGACAGAAGACACGTGAATTAGTTTCTTTACTCACTGATCAACTGTAATCTCTGACGCGTTCTTCAGTGCCACGACTTCTGATACAGCTTCACAGCTTATTTCAATGTATCCCTTTCACTCATCCAAAATTAATTTACCAATAACATGTTAGGCATTAGCCTTCACCTATCTCTCTCGGAAACTTGAAGGATGCAGTGTATTACAATACAAACAGATTTCATTATACAGTTTAGAGGGTCAATTTGTTCCATTCGAACCCTCTTTCATTCCTTTCATATATGCCATAAAATGCAACATTTCTATGGCCCTCTCTGTATTCCCTTGGCCTTACTTATACTTTCCAACCATCATCTCCTACAATAGTCCGAGTAACCTATTATTGTTTCCTTTTGAATTATTCTTAACATGCATCTAATTTCATTCAACAACTATTAGCCTTACTAGGCTTTTTTTTGTTTCTCGCAGCACTGCTAAGTGCCAGAGCAGGCACCCCTCCCTATGGACCAAGCCCTTCTACCCAAACCGACAGTGAGTGTCAATCCTAACCCCCATACTTAGAAGCCTCATGTCTCATCTCAGCAGAAGAAATGGATCTCCAACCTGCTCAAACTCGTACCCAACAACCCAACGTAAAAGAAAACCACTTCCATCCAAATTCACAAAAAAACTTCAGAACCAAGACTAAATAAACTAACACAGTAACATCGGTAGCTAACAAATCGCCAACAAGTAAGCCCTCTAAACCCAATCCAAACAACAACAAAGTGTGAAACCTTTGGTTTAGAAAAGTAAGACCAGCTGTTTAGCTTTCAGACTCAAAACCACAACACGGATACAAAAACATGACGCATAGCTAATTACAAAGAGCAAAAAAGATAATGAGTAAAATAAACTAAAAGTTGTTAAGTTTGGCAAACCTGAAGCTTTAGCACGGTGGTTTTGTCAGCAGCAGTAAGCACACTACCCTCGGAGCGATCCGAAAGAAAGCCAGAAACCAAAACAAAGGCCATAAACCCCGCTAAGATAAAAAAGAAACTCGAACCCGCACCCACTCCCACCCCTACGGCGGGCCCCACATAAACCCCACCGAATGGAGAAGGTGCGTAATACGGCGCCGAATAGGAGAACCCCGACCCCGAAGTCCTCGGCACTGAATAACTCCTCGACGAAGAAGAAGACGAAGAAGAAGAAAACGACCTTCCTCCCATTCTTCCTCCAGAAGCCGCGAATGCAGAATTTGGATCGTACATTAATAACAGCCCCACCAAGAGCGCGGCTATTGCCGGTTTCTTCAGCGCCTTCAACGTGTTCGACAGTGTGCTCGAGAGAACCTCCCACGCCGATTGCGAACTAGACATGTTTTGGGAATTGCGCGATGAGAGACATTTTACAGTGAAAACGCGGCGTTTAGAGTCTGGTATTGGAACGAGGCTATCGAAGTTCGTGCGACGAGGAAGAGGAGGCAATTGGGTGGATTTGAAGTGGGAGAGATTCGGTTGGAGCAAGAGCGTTAATGGCATGGTCATGGAATCAAACTGAATTGGGTTGAAATGAGATGTGATTGGTTTTGTAACGAAGAATTTGGGTTTTGAGGAAGAAGATGAAGAAGGTGGAGAAGATATGTTGGTGGGTTTAGAAAGAGAGGAAAATGGAGAATTGGGATTTGTGTGTAAGGGTTGGCCATGTAAGCAGGATGGCCCGCGTTTTCACAAACCCATCTCATCCCCAAATCTCTGTCCTTTTCACTGTAATTCTGTTTTTCATTTATCATGGCCACGTGGCTCAATCCATATTGCATATCCCTGTTTTTTATTTTTTTCTGTGTTAATTATTAACTGTTATTAACTATTACAACAACTACAATTTTATGCTTGGTGGATTTTTCTAACAGACATTTCTTTTTCTATTACTTTTAATAAAAACATGGTATGAGTTTGTTTGTTTTTTTAGAAATAGTATGTTTACTATAAGAATAATATACATCTAAGTATTTAACCATTTATATTACCCTTTCATTTTGTAAGTTTCCAAGTACTTTTAGTGCTGGTTATTTATTTTTATTTAAACGAGACTTATTATGTCGTTATTTTTTAACTAATACTCAAATTTTGTAAGTTTTACTGTAAATAGTTACACTTTAGGAAAAAAAATATTTACAATTCATTTTGTTGAATTTTAAAAAATATCAGTTAGGTTCACGTTCAGGTTATTAGATAAAACTTTAAGCTTGATTATTACGATATTAAAATAAAATATTTTATTATAAATATTCAAAAGAAAAATAAAATATTGGTTACGAAATAACACTTTAAGCCCCTTAGTTGGATTACTACGATATTCAAATAAAATATTTCATTACAAATATTAAAAAACAAAAATAAAATATTTCATTATCAATATTAAAAAATATATAATATATATCATGGTGAGATATTAAAAAATATATATAAATTTCATTATAAATATTAAAAAAAAACAAAAACAATACAATATATTACAATAAATATTACTTATGTATTCTCAAACTATTATATTATGGTTCTATGATAAGATTATCTAACATAGTTTGATACGGTCTAACTATTCACACAATTGACTCCTTAATCACAAGAGATGTCTTTATCAAGTATATCTTCATTTATTCACATCATTAAAGTAATTGTGGCAAAAAAGAAACAAAACACATAAAAAACAAACAAATAAAAAAGATGAACTAATTCACACAAAGAGTATCATATATAAAACATATATTTTAGGGTTATAAGATTTTATCAATCATTCATTAACTGATACAATTTACAAGAGAAAACTATAAAAATACTCAATTACCCAGATACAAACATTGATATCAAATCTTGAGGGATTATTTAACACTTGTGGTAGTCTCTATTGTTTTTCGGAGTTATTGTCAATATATTTCACCCTGCTATACACAAAGTTAATCATTAACAATTTTTGCCAATATTAAACCCCTAAGTTAGGACCTCTCGCACCTTTCACCACATATCCCATTTTACTTTATCTGAGTTTGAATGGTTATTAGAATGATAGGATAATCTCCAACATCTGAACTCCCAAATTAATACATAAACTACACAACAAATGGGATTTTCCCCACAAAATTCATTTCTCTAAAACAAAACATACTTTACTTCATCCTTGTTAACCATTATTTCATACAAAAATTCATTCATATACACAAAACATTTATACACATATTCCGAACACTCATAAAAATCATTAATACACATACATTTATACACACTAGTACAAAAACAGCGTATAACGTCACGCGTTCAACGTCCAAGCACTGAATAGTCAACGTTAAAAATGACCGGTGACATTTTTGTAAATAAATGCAATTATTAGACGTCGTTTCAAATTGTAATTCGACGTCAATTTGTTATATTGGGTAAATTTTGCGAAAATGTTTGGTGCGAAGATGTATTTACATATGACGCTGAATTTCCTAGAATTATACGTAAAAAAGATATAAAACGTTGAATGCTCCAGCATTAGACATTAAAAGGTTAGTGAATTTAATAAAAATTAGAACGGAAGATTGAAAATTCATTCACTTTATCTTAGCGCGCGATACCATCTTCTCTGCTCAAACTTTTTTGGAACGAAGTTTGACGACTATCACATGTAATCTTTCTTTCATTTGTTACAAATGCATGTTAATTAACTACTTTAGGTATGATTTTCATTTGTTTTGACCGATTATTTTCGTGTTCTTCTCCTTCATAGGCGCATTTTGCTCTCTCTCTCACCGGTGGCAAAACTTTATTTCGACGAACCCATCTTTTGAAGGTTAATTTTCGTTTTCGTTTTGAAAAACTTATTTGTTGAACTTGTTTGTTATTTTTTTTAACTTGTTTGTTGTTCTTGTTTAGTTGAAAATGTTTGTTGTTGTTTGATTGAACTTGCTTATTGTTTGTTATTATTGTTTGTTGTTGATACTACCTTACACGCTCATAGTTTATGCTTTATAAAATACAAAAAACTAAAATTTGTTGTTTTTCTGCTTTTAAAATCTCGTAAAGTTGTAAAAAGTGATCACAATTAATTTTAAAAAACAAAAAAAATTGATTAACATAGAATATTTACAAAATTCGACGTTAATTTGCTTTACTGTAAACGTCGAATTATTATATGTTTGACGTCAAATTAACGTCTCCTGATATGACGTCGACCTCAAATTCAACATGAAAGGCCAAAAAACACCTTGTACTAATGACATTAATACACCATATAGCTTTTTTTATTCCAATATCAAACCAAACCCACAAATTTTAATAATGTTTTTAATAAAAGAGAAACCTAAAATAAGTCAAACATAAGAGACTAACTTTTTAACTACGAACATCAAATCAAATAACGCATTGTTCAAAGTAACAATTCATGTGTCTAGGATTTGTTATCAAAAATTTAGTTCGATCTGAGAAAGCAAGAATCCAAATTTTCCCAAAATGACGAAGATTATAAAAAAGTAGTGGTGTCAAACGTTGAAAAAGTGACGCTCGATGCTACAATACCCATGAACCCACTTATTTTAATGCACCCTATGGTTCAAAAGTGGTGGCCAACACCCGTAAGACATTGGTCATTGTCTTAGTGATACTCGATGACACTACAAGAGTGTCTGACAATGGATTAATACCTAAACCCTTTTTGAGCTTTGATTGTACAATTTGACTCCTCTTGAGTTAATCCTTGTTTAGTAAACTTTCAACCCCTTAAAAATTTAGGTTTTAAGCTAAAGTTTGGTCATATTACTCAATTAAATAATCCCACCAAGGCATTACAACTCAGAGACAAAAAAACTCATGCTTTCAACATATCACAATACATATGAATACACACATTTCAAACATATTAAATCAAACTCCATATCACATTAAATCACAATTCAACACAAATACATATAATTAACTAAGCACATTAACTTTAAACAAGTATAATTAGCTTTCATCACTTGTGAAAACAATCTTTAACAACTATAACCGTCTAAAACACCTTCCACTCAACGAATGTTCTATCTACACACAGAGACATCACAAGAACAACCAAGACTTGTCATAAGGACCATTGATTAACAAAAAATTGTATTGATGATTTAAAGAGCACATGCAAGCAAGAAAAGCTCGCATGCAAGACGAAAACTAAATGACCATAGGAAAAGGGGAAATCAACGACTTACTCAATCGAAGAAACTAGTCAAATTGAATAGTTCATCACAATATCATTTCAAGGATCTCTGATATTCAATTAAATGAAGGAAGAGTGTGAACTCTTAGAGAGAAGTCAAAGAGTTTCAAACAAGTGATTTTTTAGAAAGTTGTTATATTTTAAAATAATGAAACTTGTTTATAAAATTTCCTATTTATATAAATCTTTTTAACATTAAAATAATTGAGTTTTACTATGTTTAAATACTATCAATTTTAAAATATAATTTTTAAGGTTCTTACATTAAATATATTTTTAATCTTTAAAATGAACGCAAAATTTAAATTCGTCAATCTCTTAAACTATGATATGTCAATTTGACATTTGAATTGAAATATGCTAAAATGATATAAACAACTTAAATATTATCTTTTTTTTTAACATAGTTAAATTAAATAGATTATATTCATTTATTTTTTAATATTGAGAACCAAAATGTACGAACAAATTTTAATTTCACATAAATTAAATTTAATGACTGAAATATATTTAACCTATATTCCTTAAGGTTCTTCGGGCACCTTCATGCACATGGCAAGTTTAATTTTATCACTATTTTTAGATTAAATGTTTTGAAAATATATAATTTAAAATACAAAAATTATATTATCAGTTATAAATTTCTTTGCTATACAATCTTTGTATGCTAAGATATGTAATTTGAAATATATTAGTATTTCAAATTATACATTTCCAATTATGTTTTTGCAATCCAAAATATATCTGTCCATCATGAATTCACATTTCAATATATAAAATAGAAAATGCATAATCTAAAATAATTTTTTTATTTCACCTTCTTACACTTTGAATTTTTTTTATCAGCTTTTGAGTTAAAAAATAATAATTTTATTAGCTTTTGAGTTTTTGAGGTGGTAATTGTGATATATTATGAAAAATACAAATGAGAATAAAAAAATACACACTTTTTTTATTGTAATTATGTAATACAAAATAAAAAATTCTTTCAAATTATATATTCCAAAATATAAAATTTATATTATAAAAGTATACAATTTAAAATACACAATACATAATATACACAATAAAAATACATTTTCAAACATACTTATAAAATTTATATTTCAGATTCTACAACCAATAATATAAAGATAAAATTTAAGAAAAAAAATTACATTACAAATTCTATAATCTGGTAGGCAATTTTGTATTACACTAGCTGTTATATTAAATAAACGGTGAAGAGATACCAGGTGCGAAGAAAAGAAGACAAAATTGGAAAAGACCGAAAAAATTTGCTTATAATATTTTTTTTATTAAGGGTAAAATGGACATTTGATCGTAGATTGAAAGCTGGGTGTGCAGAAAGAGTTGGTTAGGTCAGATGCTGGTAAAGATTTTTAGTTTTAAGAACCAAAAAAGCCCATACCAAAAAACCCCATATTACTTACGCGTTCAAAGTTTAGCCCAGCCCGTTTGCTATCTAAACCCTAGTGTTTATAAAAAGGTTAGGGTTTCGCTCTGTATTTCTTAGTGTGCGTGTTGTGGAGCTGCTGTAACCGCATCTGTGTGAAGTTCTTCGGTGCCAAACCTCACCCAACAGTATGGCGGACAAGGCTGTTACAATCCGAACTCGCAAGTTCATGACTAACAGGCTTCTTTCCAGGAAGCAGTTTGTGAGTTTTCCTTGTACTTTTTTTTTTCCGATACAAATCTGCAAATGCAAATGATTGTTTAAACTGCATTTCCGAGTCTTGTTTATTTTTTGTTTCTGATTTTTGTTGCTGCTCACATATCCGCCGTATGATTCTGACTGATCGGTTGTGCCTTTGTGTGGGAATCGTGTATATTTAATTGAGCCGTGTGGCTTGACGAAGCGATTTTGTTTAATTGCCTATTGTTAGAGCACTTTTGATCTGAATCTATGCAACGAGTGGT
Organism: Vigna angularis; assembly: GCF_016808095.1. Classification (NCBI taxonomy): domain Eukaryota; kingdom Viridiplantae; phylum Streptophyta; class Magnoliopsida; order Fabales; family Fabaceae; genus Vigna; species Vigna angularis. The sequence continues at coordinate 26,549,866 of NC_068975.1, read as the reverse complement.
GTGATTTTCACATTTATATGATTGTCGGCCAGTAGGGTGGTTCGTATTTCTTAGTTAGTTGTCTACTAGGTTATGGAATGTGGAAGTTGTTTTCCTAATTAAAGCTTGAGTGATTCTTAGCGACGGCACCACTAATCCTTCTATATATACATGTTTGTGTTGCAGGTTGTGGACGTACTTCATCCAGGGAGGGCAAATGTTTCCAAGGTACTTTCGTTTTAGATTTTAAGTATTTTTTTAAATAACTTTTTAGGGAATTCAGAAACTGTCAATATCCCTTGCTATCAACTGTGTCAATTTTTGAGATGTTATTCATTGACAATTACACTAGGATTTTTTGAATTAATTTGTTGTGTCTATCTTGAAATAATAGGCTGAACTCAAGGAGAAGCTTGCTAGAATGTACGACGTCAAAGACCCAAACACTGTATTCGTCTTCAAATTCCGAACACATTTTGGTGGTGGCAAATCTACTGGTTTTGGTTTGATTTATGATTCAGTCGACAATGCAAAGAAGTACGAGCCCAAGTACAGGCTTATCAGGGTGAGTCAACAATCAGTAACCTTACCTGACTTTATTTAGCCTGAAATTTTGTGTTTTGTGATCTCATTTTGTTAATGCAATATCACTGTTACTGTTATTTTTCCTTACATTATTGCTATCACCTGTTCCAGTAATTTTTCCTCCCGGTGAGTCATTTTTACTGCAAATACAGATGTGACACTGTAATCCATTTCATTGTTTCAAGACTGTTGCCATTGTTTTAGAAATAAGTATTTAAACTAGTTTCTTTGGAGTATAAAGATTGGTTATAATTTTCTTAAGAAACATTAGATTTATTTAGGTTGGTAATGGTTACTGTTGCCATCCTGTTCTTTTTTACTATGAATTGATTCCATTATGTTTTATTTTTCGACTTAGTGTTAGCCGCATTGAATATATTGTCATCTGCGGTTTTGTTTTCTGTGCTGAATGAATTTTGTAATATACATGTCTAGCAGCAGCTGCTGCATCATTTTGTGCTAGCATACTAATTTATATCTATTACAGAATGGTCTTGACACTAAGGTAGAAAAGTCGAGGAAACAAATGAAGGAGAGGAAAAACAGAGCAAAGAAGATTCGTGGAGTAAAGAAGGTAATTTTGTATTAAATTATAAAATAAATTATAAAATATCATGATTTGCTTGATTAAATGATAAATAAAATATGGCATGTTTTATTTTGTGCAGACGAAGGCTTCTGATGCTGCTAAGGCTGGAAAGAAGAAATAAGATATGAGAAATCTTATTTCGATTCTAAGGTTATATTGGTTTCGGTGCTTTGTAGTTGTTATTTTATCTTATGCTAGAATTATAGAATGAGATGTTTTGGCACAAGTGTTGATCCTTATTTTATTTTATGTTTGCTTATAACTTCATATGTTGAATACTAGCAATTGAACAATTTTGAGAGCTCGTGTTTAACTTTGCTTTCTAATATTTGGTAAATCGAGGTAGTGAGTTATTTTGCGTAATCTTGTAGAATACCATTAAAGTTCAACTGAGTAAGTGTTTTTATTCATCAATTCTGTATACCTTTTCGATTCAGCCTGGCTTAACCGAAGTTTTGGATGAGGAAAATACAAACAACGCCACTTTAGCCTCTTAAGTGTCAAATAACATTGAACCCCCTTGTTTTCGCAATGTGTTTAGGTACAGACACAAAGCTGAATTTCATGTGGTAGGGCAGAGAAAAAGATTGAACGCCCTTGTTTTACCTTATGACGTTGTTTTTAATTGTATTCGGGGTTCAAGAGCTAAAGAAAAAAGATTAGAGTGAAGGCCTCTTGGCATATTTAAGTAGTTTTGTCTGGAGTAAAGACTCGAAACGGTTTTGAAGATGAGTTTGAATGTTTCCTACAGTTTTGGTCGCAGCTTTAGTTAAATCGAATTGAAACTTATTTTTTTATGACGGTTCTTTTCCTGGCAATTTGTTATTTTTTATTTTTGTTTGAATCATATTTATTCGTATCGAATTAATATACTCGAAGTACTACTTTTTGCAGCTGTTGTTTAGCATGTCGTGTTGAATATCTAGAAAGTCGACATGTTATATAAGAAATAGTAAAGCAATAATAAGCTAAAGAGAAGTTTTTATGGATTTGTAGAGTTATGGAAGTTGGGACGGGGTACTAGCCCTAGCACCAAAACTATCTAGCTAGAGCTATTCAAGAAATAGCTCCTTCATAACTTATTAAAGTAGTTGTCATGTTAAGAAAACGATTTTACTCTTTATTAAAGTATGAAGTAGGTTACGCTTATAATCTCTACAGTCGAGTCAACGTATTTGTTACAATTTTATTGGATAAATTTTATCGTTGAGCGACTCGGTCCAATTATATTGGATTTTTATCTGCCAAAATAAAAATTATCGTAAAGACTATATTGTATTACATGTCCAGTATAATTCACTTTCATGAATATTTTAAACAAAATCCTATCGTGATTAAATTTTATTTGTAATTTATTAACGTCCAAGATTGTTGAGTAGTAAATGTTTTTTTATCATTATGATCACTTTACGGCAATATCCCTTGAAGATACTCATTAAAGGGTGTTTTAATTTGTCATGGAATAGTTTAGAATGAAAAAAAATGTGTTAAATACAAGTTTCATTTTTGAACTGTTATATAAAGTTATTCAACTATCTGTGTTTAAAACAAAATATACTACTAAAATGAAATATTTACGATTCTATAATGTGCCCTCACAATGCACGGTACAAATTTGTTTCCATATAATGAAAAGAAAGCATGAAAACAAAACAGCAGTAGGAATACAAATGGAACACGTCAAAGTAATCACTCTTCAGTTAGTCATTGTCAATTGAAAACAAACTTGAAATGAATGAAATCTGTGAGTAGAGGTTTCAACTACAAGCTGGTTGTTGATTAAAGAAACACATTATACCATGCTGCCTCATGATAAATTTTTATGAACATAAAAGCAATGTTTTAAAAAAACGTCATTATTAAATTTAAGATACGATTTGTTTTTAATTAAACGTCTTATACAAATAAACAGTATTGCAAGTTATAATTAGGTTAAATAAGATAATTTTTGTATCGTAATGCTTAGGATTTTTCTCTCTCTGTAGTGCGCACGTTCATATTTCAAAAGTAATAAAACAAGTATAACATCAGTAACATTTTTGTCAATAAATTTTTTAATTATAATAGTGTGTATATTTCGCTAAGTTATTTATTTTGTTCAAAAGAAACCTTTTCTTCCTAAGAAATGTTAAAAAGACTATTTTATTGAATATACGGTCTCATTGTCAGGACCAACATATTTTCTCGTTTTGTAAACATTTGCAATGCATATTTTGTTCTTCTTAACTAGTTATTTAATCAAATTAATTTTTTACTTCCATGAACTTTTTAATTAATACTTACTGTCATTCCATTAATATTAGAAATAATAAAATACTAAATTAATCTGTACCTGCTAAATTATATAAATATTAAGTTCATAAACGTATTGGTAAGGTTTTGTAATTATTTAAACGAAATAAATAATAGAAAAAAAAATGAATTGGGTTGCGTTTGTGGAAAAAAAAGAAGAAAGTACATTCCTTGTAAAATGAAAATAGGGAATGGAAAAATGATGGCAGGAGGTTTGGTTGGTCACTTGGTCCACTAGGCTACCTAAACTAAACTAAAAACCAAAACCACCCTTCGGATTCCCTTTTACCATCACCAAACCAAACCAAACCATGGGTGAGTGCGTGAGCAACTGAGTTCAACAAGAAACCAAAACCCGTGACTCAGCCCACTCTTCTTGGCCTAACCACTGACCAAACCTCTCACTCTCTCTCTCTCTCTCTCTCTCTCTCTCTCTCCTTCCTATCAATGGCATCTCAACAACACGATGCCGTTTTCCGCGAAGAAGACATGGACGACGACGACGACGAGTCCCAGGAGGACGAAGAGTTCGAAGAAGAGGACGACGTTTTGGCCGCAGATGATGAAGAAAACGAGCCCTCTCCCTCTACCGCTCTCGCCGTCACCGTCGCCGTCCCCGGTTCCGCCATCTCAAACGGCGGAGGCGCTCCACTATCCACGCCCACCGCCACCACCATCGTCATCGGTGACTCCTCCGATCCGAAGCGGCGGCGCCTGGAGCCAATCGAGGAAAAGAAGCCTCCGCCTCCGCTAGACGACTCGCGGCGGCTGTTCCAGCGGCTGTGGACCGACGAGGACGAGATCGAGCTCCTTCAAGGGTTCCTGGACTACACCTCTCAGAGAGGATCCTCTCACCACAACGACACCGCTTTGTTCTACGACCAAATCAAGTCGAAACTGCAACTCGATTTCAACAAGAACCAGCTGGTGGAGAAGATCCGAAGGCTGAAGAAGAAGTACCGAAACGTCCTCAATAAGATTGGCTCCGGCAAGGAATTCTCCTTCAAGAGCGCACACGATCAAGCCACCTTCGAAATCTCCCGCAAGATCTGGAGCAGCGTGGCTCCAATCGGCGAAAATTCCTTGGACGACGACGAAATCAACCCTTGCCCCAACCCTAACCCTATCATCCCCCACCCTAACCTTAATTTTAGCCCCGTAATTCTCAAGAACGAAACGACTTCCAGGAATTCCGCGGAGAAGAAAACACCGAAACGCCCCCGGCCTCGATCGGCGGTGAAAGTCGAGCCAATCGATGGATCCGCGTCGAACAGAGATCTTAATTGTACTAGCAATGCTACAACTACGGCTACTCCTACTGCTACCGCTACCAACACTACCCCTACTACTACTAATAACAATTATAACAGTGGTTATAGCAATAACATACCGAGTTTGATTGAGGAGACGGTGAGGAGTTGTCTGTCGCCGGTGGTGAGAGAGTTGGTAGGAGCGATGGGAGGGGGAGCGTTTGGTGGGAGAGGAGTTTCCTTGAATTTAAACCCCACGCCTTTTATGAATTTGAGTTATGGTGGTGGAGAATTGGTGGATGAAAAATGGAGGAAGCAACAGATATTGGAGTTGGAAGTGTATTCGAAGCGGTTGGAGCTGGTGCAGGATCAGATCAAGGCTGCGATGGAGGAGTTGCGGTCCGGTGGAGGAGGAGTTTGACCACACACGCCTTTTAGTTTGTTCTTGGTTTCCTTTTTGTAGTGAGTGATTGGAGTTCTCCTCTTCATGTTCACTTCATCACACCAAGATTTGCCTCGTAATTTGCTTCATACTCATAGAGCTTAGCACTTAGCTAGTAACTAGTAAGTAAGTGGTAACCAGTGTTTTATTTATCTCTGATTCGGTAGAGCATTTGTCAATTAAAATAAAATGTTTACATTTTAGTCCGTTTTATGTTCCTTTAATTTTCAATGGTCTCATACATGTACAGAACAGATTGAAATAATTGGTCCGGAGTGATGGCTTTGAACCATGATATGTTGTAAAAGATGCAAAAATTAGTGGCTTCTTAATTCTGGAATGATCTTCCTCACTACTTTCTTGTTACAGAACTTTAACTATCTTTCGTAGTATTGTAATTCCATCCATTGTAAAATTTGGCACTTTAATATCTGAAAGAGATTCCGCAATGTTTCGGGGGAAATTTTTGAATAAGAATTCAAGCACAGTGGAATGGTCTATTCATATATGCTGCAAGCGATTGGGGCTGGAAGCTCTTTGAATTTTGGATTTTTGGATGCTTAATCCGTCTCAGATGGATCAGTTTGTATCTCTGATCACCATCAGTGGTCAGTTCTGGTTTTAATGCTCATTTTATAGTTATTGAATGTTCAGTTATTTTTAGACCAAATCATCAAATCAATTCCTGTCATTTTAGAGTTTAACAATATTTCTATATAAAATAGCAGACAGTGTATTATAAAATTCAAGTTGCTGATGAGTTATAGAAATAAAAAATATTTTTCTACTTTAAAACATCGATATGAGAATAAAATATTAATTAAAATTTGGATCTTATAAAAGGAAAAGATTGCAAAAAGAATGTACATAAAGAAATCTACGAAGAGTAAATTAAAGCACTGAAAATCACCTTAACATCAAATTCATCTTTCATACAACAGTCAGTTAAACCTTGAATTTGATGAACATTACCTAATAGGATCTTTTAACACGGGTGGAATTAATTGATAGCAGTCAATTAATCATTTGACTAGCATTTGGGATTAGAGTGGTTGATATGTCAATTTCAGAATTCAAACTGGAGTTTCGTTGAATGATACGAGGAATTAAAGTAGATTCTGATTTTAGAAGTGAAATTTATTTATTTATTCAGGTTCTTTTAGGCTAAACACAATAAATGTTTTCATACAATTTCATCGCAATGCAATTTGTAATAATTTTCAATAAAAAAAATCAATTTATTATTAATGCTCTTGGTACAGTTGTTGGCATGCCATTATATAAGTTGTTTGGAAGTGGTAAGATTCCGGTAAGGTTGATTAACTTTCCACCTTTTTCTCTGAGAAAAAAATAGGTGAAAAGCAAAAGAGGAAGGTAATGTTCTGAAATTCACGCAATGATTAGTTCATCCCTTATCCACTATTTCTTTTCGGCAAAGGTTTCAGTTCACCAAGTAATGACGCCAATCATGTGACAAGAAGGAAAATATTAAAAAAATGAAAAAGATAATACTTTAAATTAAAAAAAAAAAAACTAAATACTTAAATACGATTTTAGTGTCTTAATTGTTTCAGAAACTATTTTAAGAGAAAAACAGAAAATGGAAAAGAATTAAGAAATACAGGAAACTAACCTTGAATGAGGGGGTGAAAGAAGAAAATTGGGGAGTGCAGGAAGAAAGAGAGAGGCGATCCAAATGAAACTAAAGAAGAAGCCCAGAGAGAGAATTATTATTGGAATGAAGAGTGTTACTCCCTCCACCACCACAAAGTCACCACAAAGTGTTTCCTGCACCTTTTCATTCCCTTTTTGTCCTTTTATAATATTTAATTTTTTGGGATTAAAAATTTTAACTTTATAATTTATACACTGAAACAGATGTTAGTATCCATTATATTCTTAAACGGACCTCAATGAACAGATATCAACATCCGTTACATATCTACATCCGTTCAAGCATAAAGATTACAAATGTCAATATCTAGAAAAGTTGTAACTACGAGCTCAGAAAAGCTGTGGATCGCGAAATCACATTCCCAACATAGAAGAAGAAGAAGCTGAGAAGGGAAAAATAGCAAAGCAGGGATTTTGATAACAAGGAAAAAAGCTAAAACTCAATTGTAACAAAGAAGAAAATAGGCAAGGATGGTGGAGGAGAAAGGTTCTCACAATGAAGGTGTGCACTGTAAATAAGCGTTTGTTGGTATGTTTTCTAGTGAAGATGGCATTGCGGTAAGAGGAAGAGAGTTTATAAGAAGAGATAATTCTGTTATTGAAAAATAAAAAGAAAATGAAAGAGAAGAGCTGGAAAGAGTATTTAATTGGTCTCTGGAAGTTGTATATGTAATGAAAATAAAAGGAAACTTTGCATGATGTGGCTTGTTTACGGAACGTCATGGAGAAGATAAAGAGTAAAATTGAGTTGTAGTATGGTTTAGGAAAGAAGAGGAGTGAGTGGCGTGAGGAGTTATATTTGAATTAGAAAGAAAGAATTTTAGTGACGATGGTTACTAGGGTATGGTTTGGAGGGAGGTTAGAGATGAAGAAGTGGTGGTTGGATTGGAGGTCACAGCTAGAATGGAAAAAAAGAATAAATAATTGGAACTTAGTGAGAGGAATGGTATGTGAGGAAGGAAGGGGTTATGTGAGGGTGTGGGGAATGGGAATGGGAATGAGAATAGGGTTTTAAATTAAAATAGATAAAAATAAAAAATAAATATTTAGATAAGGTTAGTTTTGGAAATAAGAAAAGCTGGGAGGTGGGGAGGTATAAGGAGAATTGTGTGGTGGTAGAGAGAGTAACACTCTGGAATGAATAATAAAGAAGGGAAAAATTAGAAGATAATTAAAAAAAGAAATGCATACCTTATCCAAGAGGAAGGGCATATACTATGGTTATTCTCGTCTTCTCCTCCACAGAAGAACCAACCGTCACTCACGGCTGGCTCTATCTTTCAACTAACAATGGCTAGCTTTACTCCACCGTCACCTTTCTCTCTCAACTTCTCAACCTTCTCTCTCAAACCCAAACCCAAATTCAAACCTCATTCTCTTCCTTCTCTCTTTGCCAAACCCCGAAATCTCACCGTCAACTCCATCGACGTCTCAAAGGAAGACACCACGCCCACGTCCACGCCAACGCCAACGCCAACGCCAACGCCGGAGCCAGCGGCGGAGAACTTGGACCCGCGGCGGCTGGAGGAGAAATTCGCGGTTCTGAACACTGGCATCTACGAGTGCCGGTCGTGCGGTTATAAATACGACGAGGCGGTGGGCGATCCTTCGTATCCGATTGCCCCGGGGTTCCAGTTCGAGAAGCTTCCAGACGATTGGCGGTGTCCCACGTGCGGAGCCGCACAGAGTTTCTTCGAGAGCAAGAGCGTTCAGATCGCAGGGTTTGCGCAGAACCAACAATACGGACTCGGGGGAAATTCCCTGACCTCGGGTCAGAAGACCATCCTTATATACGGCACTTTGTTGCTCTTCTTCGCTCTCTTTTTGGGTGGTTACTTCCTACAATAGTTTCTCTTGAACTCGCCTATGGTAACTTTTTGTTTATGTTGGATTGGATATGTATTCATCGACGAAGGGTTATATGAATGTATGTATTGTATCTATGTAGAATGTGCTCTTCATCTTTCTTTCCTATTGTTTTGGATGCAAGCTACCACATGCTTTTCTTGCTTTGGATGAGTTATACAATTCGTATAATAATACTGTATCAATCAAATACCGCGTTCTTGTCAAATAATCTTAAAAGGTAGTTCCTTCTTGGATGGTAGAGTAAGCTTAGGATTTGACTTCTGACTCAGCGTTTCCTTGTTAGAAGTAAAGAATTTCTTTACTTCTTGTAATTTTATGGGTACTTGCAGTTTTTTTTAGTGATATATCAAGCATCATAATTTTTTTTTGGGTTGACTAATTTGCAGTGGATCATCGTTTCAATTTAATAATAATTCTAGGCAATTATAAATAATTGTTCTCAATGATTCTTATTCATATATCTTCTTATATGAGACACTGGAAAGGGCCAGCAAATCTTGTGCTTCCGAGTCCACATCACGATCAGAGAATGGTTACTACTAGAACAACATAAATTCAGATGCATTTGAAATAATTGTGTTAAAATAAATCTAAAAGTTGAGTCCTAGAGATAAACTGATTTATCGGATACAATCACTGATAATATTTACTTTTTCAAATATTTTATTAATTTCCATTCTTTAAATCGTTCTCATTATAGACATTTTTTTTTTTAATTTAGACGCTCGAATATTGAAAATAAAGTTTTCGAAATGCTTTTTTCTAAAATACGAAGTTACACTTTTAAAAAAGCACGTTTATGTATTCTACTTATCATGTACTGAACTAAGGAAAACCCTTCATAATCTAAGATATGTATGTGAAAAAGCACTAATACATGAGATATCCTAAATTGATTTTTTTTAAAGAAAAGATCAAGACTAATCTCTAATTTAATTTGAACAAAATAACCAGAGTGTATACATGTAAAATTTTAATATTCATTTTTATACAAAACATCCATTTTTAATAATAAAACGAAGTGATCTAAATCAAAACTAGGTCGACCAAATTCCTTCTTCAGTGTTGGTGTAAAAACAATCCAATCAGACTATCGTCTATTAACTTCACCGAAATAAAGATAAGACTCAGAATAATATAAAATTAGTTTACACTCTAATCCAATCATAAATCATCATAACTCGTGAATCTTCCAACTTTTACAACAGTTAAGCTCTAAATCATATCAACAATTATTTATAATTGATTGACACATTTTACAGTGTACCCATTTTAACTCTTTAATTTTGGAAAAAAATATATATAATCAAACAGATCTTACTTTTCAACTACAAATTTACGATTGTCTATTAAAGTTGGATGTGGTACATGATAATACAAGCGCCACTGAGCGCAGCGGGATTTATACATGCTACCCTACACATAGCAATTACAAGTTTATACAATAATTTAGTATTTGTTTAGAACTTGAAAAACAAGAATATTGTGAATATATATAGCACTCCCACCTTTCCAAGTGCCCATGTCTAGTGAAGCCAGAACCGATTCTTTGCAGGCTGCAGCAACTTCACAGCAGAAGATTATTTAAGTGCTATCCAAAGCTTTGATAAGCATTTGTCAGCCTATTGCATTGCATTTCGATGGCAAATGATTTCCGTACTCTGGAACGGATGAGCAGCAATTTGAGGAACAGCCCATGGAATGGAAGAGGGCACTTCGGTGACAAAGCAAGTAAACTCCACAACAATCACTATTGATTCCCGTACTCTGGCATATCTTGGGGTTGCCGACTTCTAACTTGGTACACCTTCTTCATGTGCTTATTATCGTAAGCTCCCCCAATTGCAACTTCTTGATGCCTAGCATATATTCCGTTCGTATCAGGTGCTCTAGTAATCCAGTTTGGAGGTGGTATAGGAGGACCCACAAATTGCTGTTGCAGATTAGTTGTTGGTCCTGAATTGGGTGGCCTTGATGACATCACCACAGGTGTCTTTGGTGGAGGCACTGCATATGGCCTTGGTCTTGGGCCTTCCTCCATTGTAAAAGTATGGAACCCAGTTCTCCCGTTGTAGTAATGCTGTTCATGATGCTGTGACCTATCCTGTATCCTAAAATTCTGTTTGTCATTATGTCCACCATTGGATGAGACTGGATATCTAGGTCTAGGCATCATGCCCTGGTGATTGTAATGATGTCCGTAATAACCACTTGTGTCCTCGGTATAATATTTACCAGGTCCAGAGGGTCCTGGTGATCTAAGCACCCTGTTCATTGCATGATGGCCTGGAAGCTGCTCTGGGAATCCGTATGTTGCGTTATTTGGTTTAATATTAAGGGTGTTCTTCACAAGACGATGTGCTGCTTCTCCCAGTTGAGGCCCAGCCATTGCTCCGTGTAGTTGTGGTCTGTCGCATGCATCATACAAGAAAGGTAAGAGCTCTAACAAATCTGTCTTATCACTCGCTCAAAGACCATATTTAATGCAAGAAAAACTTCATGTGCTGGATTTTACTGAGAACTTATCAACCCACTCAATATGGAATTTTCTATTTCTCCCTAAGACAATTGCTTAAAGTAAATATTGATAATTTCCTAAAAAAAAATTGTCCACATACGGTGGAATACAGTGCCACAACCGCATTGAACTTTAAATGTCACCAGCAGCGGGGGTTTATTTATCCATACATAAATAATATATAAAATTATACTACAACAATCTAGTTACAACTCAGGAATAGATTCTAACCTTTCTCTGCCATGACGCCGACCACTATTTTCTTCGTGCCATAACACAGGAAAAGGTTTAATATCAATGGCTTTTAATATCTGCAAACATAACCAATGTCAAAGTAAATGAGATCTATACATAGATCTTGAAGAAACTAAACAAAAATATAATATTTGTCTCATCACTTCATGTCTAAGAGAGGTCAAAATACCAACCTTTTTTGGCATTTGTACACCATTTGGAGGTCTTGGAATATGTTTATGTTTACGAGGATTAAGATAGGTAATATTTCTGAAATTTGAAACACTCAACATGAGTTCATCCACTGATTTTAAAATATCAGGAAAGTGTAAAAGAATAAACTTACAAAACTTGATTGTACTCGATGTCTTGCAATCCCTTGATGGGAGAGGATACAACGGTTCTGAGCACATTTCTTTCATACAACCAGAGGTATCCATTCATACCATGACTGCTATCAAAGATTCCAAGACAATTAGCAAACATATTTATGATTTTGACTGGTGACTATTACCAAACCATATTCACTAACCTAGCACTTGGATCAATAGGTACAGCAGGTCTGTCATGCAGAGAGAATTGACAAGAATATTGGTAGTACGATAAGATATATGGAGCCAAATTATGCGCTCTGTTGACATAAAGCAAATCAAGCATCTTACTATTTCGGAGCTGTTCCTCCACCTGCACATAAAAAATTTGAATGAAATTAAGCACCCAGATGCAAAACTATGATTCAAATTAACAGTTGTAAAGTTCAGGTCTAAAAATTATATAGTTAAAAGTACTCCAGCTCGAACCAACAGATTCCAGAAAATGCACAGCAAAATGTCAGGGATAATTGTGCAAAAGAAACAGTACTAACACAGGCTTATCATTTAACAATCGACTTCTTAGATTATTTATTCTTTGATCCAATTTCAAGTCCAACAATTTTGGACCAATAATCTTTTACAGTTGGTCACAAATGAAATAGACTAGGAAAGTAAAAGAAAACAATTCCAGACCGTTAATGTTCCTTCAAGCTTGCTTGTGGCAGAGAGCAATTTTTTCTCATCAATGAATGGCAACTTGGCAACGCCCTGAAAAAAAATGCAACAGTAAACTTAACCCCCACTTTATTATAAAGCATTCATATTAATAAAAAAAATTAAGTCACAGAGACCATTATATTACCTGCCATGCATATTTTTTGCCATTCATATCAATCTCAAAATCTGTCCAAAAAAGAAAAATCTGTCAAAAAAGCAAAACAAGTAACTCTAGAAACTGAGATATGGCAGAATAAGTCAATAACAATCAGGTGATCTCACCAGCAGGGTAGAATTCAAGAATAGGTGATGAAGGATCAGTCATCAAATCCCTGTATTTTTCAGGCAGTGCACTTGAACTGTGGAACAAGAACTTAATAAGCATCAGCACAGGATGCATGATATGATAGATCTAAAGACAGGAAAAGAAGAAGAAACCTTGATGCAGGTAGGGTCCCCATTAGTTGATCAAATGGCTTAAATGGTTCTCCCAAAAAAAATGTTATCTCCAGATCAGCTAGATCTTTAAGATCAGAAGCAAAAGGAGCATAATGGTATGGGTAGTACCTGAATGAACAAACAATAATGAAAAATATTGAAGAATATTAATGGGATGATAATTTCAACAAAACTGAAGGAGTCTCAGAAAATTTCTTCAATAATCTTAAAGCCACTCGAACACCAAAAAGCCAGTATCCCAGTTTTAAAGGCCTGCAGTCCATATTTTATATTAATAATTCCTTAAAAATCATGATTAGAAGTTCCTGCTAGAAAATATATTTGAAGCCCAATAGCTATGAGCAACAATACAAAGTTCCAACAGAATATAGAGATACACGAAAACTTGCTTAAAGAACATATCTGAAGCAAAACGCTCTTCAAGCCAGACCAAAGTATATTAGTACAATACATCTAACTACAGTGCTGAGAAGTTTCACAAGATAGTGGTAATTTACAATGAGGAATAATTGTCGCACAACAAAATAATGACCATGCCTCCATTCTACTAAAACTGTGTATGGTCACTAGTACAAACATTGCTTTGGGTGCACCACAATTAAATGTTTACTTAAACAACATAAAATTACTAATTACTTAGGAAACAGTATGGTCATGTATTGCATGATAAAATGCATTCAGAACTCATGGTTAGCAGCGTATAGGAAGTTGCACTGAATTAATAGTAGCCTAGGAAATATTCTCCACTGAGTCTATTACGAGACAATATATGGGTGATATGCAAAACCTATATATATATATATATATATATAGTACATTCTACTAAATCCAGACACTCGATCCTTTAAGGGATCAGGCCAAGGGTGGGGATATTTTCTCAGCATGAGTTTAAAAGTAAGTTTTCCATCAAAACTGCTTACAGTATAACATTATGCGCTGAATTCTTAGAATTTGGCCTAAATAAAACCCCATAAAACTATGCATGTAAGGTGAGGATTACCCAGCTTAATAAGCTTTTAGTTAACTCATATCAAGTTGACGTGGGATGAAGCACCACCCTTGGAGCTGAAATTAAGGCAGATCCCAAAGAGGCCACAATTAAGGTGGGTTAAAGGTGACCGTAATCAAGGAAGCTTTCCAACATAAATGAACCAGATTATGAATCTACTAACAGAAAATAGCAGGAATGGGTTCAAATATAATATATTAGCTAGTAAAAGAACGACTAACCATTGCCATGAGCAGACACCCTGGTAGTAATACCGACAAACCCAACAAAGGCCTTCTACATATTTCAAGACCTATGAGGAAGACCAAGACAATCAGCTATCTTCTATGAAAACCATAAATTGTAAGGGTTGGGTAAAAATAGCCATCAACAAGGAGAAAAACAATTAAATCCAACACACCACCGATCAATTCATGAGGACAAATATTCAACCAGTGTGTGGCCCTTAATCCCTCATGAACATAACATATTGAGGAACTGTACTAGCCAACACCCTCTTGTGAAACACAGGAAGATAATAACATCAAGATTTCAAGACACATAAACGGCATGTGCCTAACATCATTTAGAAAGAAAATTGTAACAATGTGAGCCTAGTGTACCACTTAAAAAAGAAAAGGAGTAGTTTAGGTGTTTTTTGGTTTGAAAAAATTGTTTTCTATTTTGATTTTCTGTTTTCACTTCTACTTACAAAAAAGCCACCTTCTTTTCTCTTTGTTTCCTTTTTAAAAAGTTCATATATGAAATAGTGAAAAAAAAACTTTCAGAAACAGGAAAACAGGAAATCATGTGAAAATATGGCAACATTTTTGTAATTAACAGCGAAAACAGAAAACACTTTTACAAAGCAAACAGGTCCTTATAAGCTCATTTAAGGAGTTTCTGAGAGTGAAATATGTTATTGTTGATAATGTGATACTCAAGTTTTTGCATTGAAAAACTTCTTTAAGCATTGAATTTGTAAATTTTTCCATTATAACCCATGACTGTGTATAGAAAGAAAGGTAACAACAAATAATTCCAAGAATACTGATAGCACATACTGTATCTTTCTTGATTTTGTCGATCTCCTCCAGATTCAATGCACCAAATTTTTCTGCATAATACCTTTCCTTGTATCCAGGCTCTCCTAACTTAACCTAAAAAAAATAACAAACACTATGTAGTTAATAAAAATTCTCATAATATTGGATTTCACGTGGTCTGGCATAGGCTAAGTTTACCATTCAGGGATCACTCTTGATATAAATTGTATCTCACCCAAACAAACACATGTCTTCTAAGATCCAAGATATTTTAGCAACTTTAAACAAACAAAAGAAACATTTAATTTTAAAAAGAAAATTCTAGCTGTGAAGTGATCGTTCTCATCATTGTTCCCCCACTAAAAGAGAACACATTGAAGTTGTTTGTTTAAGTTGTTTCAGGCACTACCCACCCACTTCTGTTTTAAATACCAATGGAGAAAAAAAAAGTGTACAAGTATAAAGCCTTCAACATGGCAACTGAAATTTATCAGAATTCCCCTCAACTCAACTGGTTAGTCATAAATGCAACAAAGCAAACTACAAGTTATTCCAAATACTGCGGTTTACTTCCCCAGGTTGCCAAAGTAGTAAATCTTATAGGATATAAAACTATTAATTATATAGAAGAATATATGTGTACATACAAAACTAGCACAGGTGAAAAAGAACAAAATAACATTCATAACTATTTAAAAATCTTAGAGTTACTACAAGCTTTACAAGGCTTTATATGAAGAATTTTAAGTGTAGAAAGTGGGAATCATGTCACCCACAGACCAGCTGGGCAGAAAGATTTAGTGCGCAACCACAAACCAGCAGACGACAGAAACAGGAAGATAGCAATTGCAGAAGCAACCCTCCCAGATTTCATTTGCACATAAGCAGATGAATCCATAATTCAATCACAAAATGCCACACATCCCAGTGAACGTTTAATCACACAAAAGTTGCTATTGGAAAGCCACCTTAATAGTGACCACTTCGGGGAAGCTTTAATTGCAGCCTTGAGGTGTGTTTTAGTCTCACAATTGCCCTAGAGAAATGACTTACATAGAGCTTATAAAACTTGGCCAATCCTAATCTTATAAGCTTGTTTGTGAGACTTAGTAAGACCTTAATTTTAAATTCATAAAAAGGTGCGATTTTACACAAACCCAGCATATTGTGTTCTGAGTTGGAATTACGGTATGCCTTCCACAAAGACAGAAGCACACAACTCAGTAAGCCAGCAATCAGAAACCAATTCTGATTATCATAATTCTATGTGAAACTAATCACCCATCACAACCCACAGCAACCCACAGACACGCTAACCTCAATGTATGTTTGGGAAGCCACAGCCACTAGAATCACTGTGGTTTGGGGTCCAGAAAAGTGCAGTGAGATTCCCAACAAAAGTTTAAAATGTCAGTAAAAAATACTAAATTCAAGCAAAATGCTTAAGAATTCAAAAAATAAATAGTTACTGAACCTTGTCTGAAAGAGATGCTCGTGGTTCTTCAGGCATTTCTCCTCTTGCCCTAGCTCTCATCTCTTCATTAATTTCTGTAGCCTTAGAAAAACAATCAAACCAAAAGTATTGCATATCAGGAAGTAAACTTCAAAACCATATTAGAGAGAAATATACATATACATATATATAAAGATATATGTGTGTGTGTATATATATCATTTCAATTCGTGAAACTAATCACACACATTTGTGAATCACACCTCCCGGATGTAAAATCTAATGTCACAACACAACCCACATCAGAATTCCTTTCAAAACTTTAGAATGAGAGAAAAAGGAAACAAAGGGCAACAAATAATATAGTATTATGTTGGCGATGACTTGTGACTTGCAGATGGGTAACACCCAAGTTGAGAGTCACGTGCAAGAGGGGAAACACAATACCTACTACAATGGAACAAGGCTTAAGGAGTTGTCTTCTAGAACTTTATTCGATGTACCTGATGATTCTATACATCCTGACAAACATCTGCCCATCCATGAACTTTACTTAACAGTCCTTTCCTATGTTCAACGAAAAATTAAAGGACAACTATGTTCCCAAAGTATGATACAACCAGATTAAATGATGCTACAGATACAGTTTAAACCCCTTATATAATTATTTAATTTGTGTAGAATCCAAAGCCAATATAGTTCCTCCATAAATACCCAACATGACTTTAAATGATATGAAACAGTGTAATTTAGAAATGTGTTAAGTCTTCTTCCCAAATAACTTAATTTCCATTCAATTCAAATAGGAAGCAAAAATTATGGATGACGGAATAAAATTGTCTCAGTGAGAAATTTTAAACAGTAAAAACTGACCAATAAAATAGAATGCAAAACGGAATGGAGAGTGAAATGAAGATTTATCCACATCAAATTAACAGAAGAACTTTCTTACAATGTATCAAGCAAATATACCATCTAAAAGTACAGAATCATGAAAATAAGCAGATATTGCTTTATTGAACTTGATTAGCTCAAAACTCCAGAGGGTTCAGAAGTTTAAGAATCCATAATAATCATCCCTTCCAAAGAGGGATAGTCAATATGTAGAAATAACAATACCTGTTGAATGCGAACTCGTTTCTGAAATATTTGATCTTCATGAACAGCAACAGACTGAATAAAATGCTCCACTCTCTCTAAGAAAACCTGGAATATTCAATGATATTCATATTGCAACACTAATTTAAGAACCAAAAACTCCAGATAGATAACTTAAGAGATAAGACAATCAGTTGAAGGAAGATCATTGCTAAAAATGATTTTGTCACATACCAGAACAACACATCACAAAATTACAAACACAACTTAACTGAATTTCAGAAAAGAAAAATGAGAAATTTACCTCACCCGCTTCAGTAAGATAACCACCCATGGCAGTGAATTCCTTTCTATAAATATGCATCAATAAGTTGACAGCTCCCTGAAACGGTAAAAAGATTATCAAAGAGAACAGGTATAGAGCAGGATATGCAGGTAAAGAGCATAAGTTAAGCATGTTCAATTAAAAATTATTTAGAAAAAACTAGAAGCATATAGCACAGGCATACTTTTTGTTTCATGTTACTCCTCAGTATAACATGGTGCCATCCAAATGCTTACCTCACGTATTTCTAATGTTGGCATGTGAGGAAGAAAGTCATTGCCAACAAAGAAGCATAGAAATACAAAATCATCCACTATGCGTTCAAAGTCAATCTCAAAAGGAGGGTTGGGGATCTCCATTTCATATTGCAGATATTCACGCAGCACCCAGATGTTAAGAAACTGTACATACAAAATTTTAGTTTCAAACTAAAAATCAGCAGAAAAGAATAATGGATATTCAGTCTAACATACTGGGTTGCAATATTGAACCTGATATTTCTTCTTGTGAACTGGGGCATCATCAACTGGATTCCAGTCCTCAGGTTTCTCACCTGGCTTACCACGACAATCAGCTGCAAAATGGCCAATTTGCCCACACTGATAACACTTGTCCTGTTGTCCAGGGAAAGTAATTACCTGTTCATTCATGTAATTAATCATCAAGGCAATCCATTGGGATCAATGATCTACAATCACATAGAAAGTTTGTACACTGAAAACTAACCTCCCTTAATATGGAGAAATGAACCTCATGTGTGGCTAAGGCCAACATAATCAAATCAGCATCCTGAATTAAAGATCATATCAATGAGATCACCATTCAAATACTAAAGATAAATACACCAACCTTGGATAAAATGAAAAATTCTAAATCAGACAAAAACTCACCAATCCATACAAACAGTGACGAGTATTTGGATTAAATCCTGGAAGGTTACGTTGTGATCGTATGTATTCCATTATTTTATGTTCTCCCTCACCAGGAACATTTGAATCAGAAAGTATAACCTTCAAAAAAAGACCCAATGTAGCTCCATAGATAAATAAATAGAAACAAAATATTCTGAAAACAAGATATATACAATATGAGAAAAGAAAATAAAGAGGATTAGTCCTCAAGGAATGTGCAGTATTGAAGAGATCAAGGGAGCAAAGAATAAATAGGATAAGGTCAACCTTTGTATTTATCCAGCCAGGGTTGAAATTTAATCTAGTCTGTATATAATACTGAAGAGCCACTGATAACACTGCCATAAATGGAGTGCCAGGGGTAATGACATTTGAGTCATAGGTTTCAGGCTTGTCTTTAGAAGACAAGAGTTCCATCTCACCCTCAAATTCTTCCCTGAGTCTTTCCTTTTCAGCTTCCTACAGCATCACATTGTACTCAATTTTTGTTATAGAAATAGCAGGAGATCATAGTAAATAAGAGTATGTTCATATTCTTACAGCCTCAGCTGCATCTTTTGCAGCTCGGAATCGCCGTGATCTTTGCTGATTCATTTTGGCTCTTGGTGCAACACCGTCTAATGGTGCAAGAAAAGAACGAATGGAAAAAACGGTTGGAATGAGGATTCAAAGTCAAATCAAACATACAATAACACAACATTACAGACAAAAAATTACAGCCTCTCAAATATCAGATACTTCTACTTTTCCACATTGGCTATTCTGTTTTACAAGCACTTATCTGAATCTTTTACCTGAAAAAGATTTGCACGAGGAAAGTATACTATACAAAAATGTGCCAAGTAGCCAATCATTGAAAAGAAATAGAATGCTTAAAGGGAACCAAGTTAATGGATGTTTACAAAATTCTTTAGTGTGATTTCTAAGGTTTTGACACGGAGACATCAAATATCTTGGATTTAAAACTTTAAGGAGCTGACCTGGCAGATCCTCCATGATGAGAAACTATGATCCAAAAAATATAACATTTATCCAATTATTCCTAAAACATACAGGGTCGGATTCACACATTCCATAAATCCGCACAGTGAGCATACTTTTGGGACATCGACTAAAACAAAATAGTAATTATAATCAATGTCATCACAAATTACTTTTCATTGACATATTGTTTACTTAAATCAATGGTATCAATCTTATTTCCTCCTTAAGTATCAAATAAGATTAAGCATAGGTAAAGAATCACTGCATTGATATCGGATTTGCATTCTTATCCAATATGATAAGCAAAGCAAATGCATGTCTTGGTGTTCCATAGTACCACATTGATGGGAAATGCAATGGTGAGAAAATGCTACATACCAATTGCGAGATAAAGAAGCTTCCTTGGGCGAACCAATGAAAATAGATGGTCAATGTAGTCAAACATTATTTTGAATACATCTTCATAGGTAGCAGGTGCCGGCTGCATTTAAAAGATTAATCAACAACAAGCACTTCACAGAATAAAAATTTGAATTCACAAAAAACACTTCCGCTTAGACAAAAAATAAAGAACTACAGATCCCAATCGCCATAGTCTAGTCAATTTTGTATAAGGTTTCACTCTGCTCATATAACCATGCATGATGCCATATCTTCAAAATGCTCCAGGAGCTCAGTTTGCAGAGCCTCTAAATGCAACAAATTCTAAAGCAAGATTTCAACAATCAATTGACGAACATATGACCTCAATAGCAATCACACGAAGACTTTAAATGCGAAGTTGAAACAGAAATCTCACAAGTTCACTACCGTAATTCTCCGTTCCTTTGCCTATTTCTATTAGGTTATTATGTATACTGACTCTTTTTAACCAATGAAGAAGACATTAATGCTATTAACAAAATAACAGGTCAATCGGTTGCAATATTGGAGTCACGAAAACAGAATAACGGATTGAATGAAAGTGAGGTAAGGCGAAGCATGTAGGTACCTTGCCGTCAGGATGAAAACAGGGGTGAATGATGCCGTTCATGTCCAAGTACAAGTTGTCGAACTCCATGCCATTGGGATTAGGTTTAGAAACATCAACAGCGCCGTCGCCGCCGGCGGTGTCCTCCTCCACAACGTCGACGATCGAGAGCGGGTACCGATCCGCGAGCCACCGGTAAAACGCTGGCACTCCCATATTTCCGGCTCGCTTCGGCCCGGTTCGGAAACACGAGAGAGAGAGGAAAAATAATTATGATAAAAAACAACAATAGAGGGAGATCTATGTTGCCGTTTAATGTACGGGCGGCTGCGGTGGCCGCCTTATTTTATGAGACCAAAATGCCCCCGTTTAGGAGCGCCCTCGTCGAACCGGTGGCACGAGTTCAGTATTGTATGCTTCGGTTTGAACATTAAACCGGTCAGAAGTTAAATCCAAAACATCTCTTATTATTTTTATTTTGAAAAAATATGTATCATCTAAATTTTAGTGCTAAAAAAAATAAACAACTAGCATTTGGTACTTGCATGGAAAAATATTTATTTACTAGAACTATGATTTTTAATGAATAAACATTTTTAGGATATATTGTTTAGTTTTATGGGCAAAGATTTACAGCACAACAAATTTTTAACAGTGTTAAAATTAAAAAAAATGAGAGATTTAAAAAAATCGAAAACATTTCTTGTCAAAATAAAAATTGTTAAAATATTCTCCATAAAAAATAAAACTAAAAATATATTTTAGATAAATTTATATAATTTCTACTTATTTTATCTAATTTCTCAAATTTAATCATTTGTTTATATAAAAAAAATCACTCTTCCACGAAATCATTTGAAAACTTTATCTGAAAACATTCTCCACTACATTATCTAAATTATAAAAAAAAATTCAATTATAGAGTTATCAAAATGAGTCACTCAATCTTGTCCTGCTCTAACCGCCCAAATCATGATTTTTTAAATTAAAAATTGAACCTCAAAATTAGAAATTGTATTGATACTAGATATCAAATAAAATAAAAATAGTAAATGAAAAAGGACACATATTTTTATAATTAATTGGTGGTTCCTTCGTTTCTATTATTTTTTTTTAGAAATGACCAGGTCCTCTATATACACTGGAGCCTTTTTCTTTTCATTTTTGATTCATTTAATCAATGTTAGTGTTAACTTGTACAATTCACACTTTGTGGCTCTACCCATGCAACAATATTGAGTAAGTAGGTTTTTCACAACGAAATCTAATTATATAGTAATGGTATTTAATTATGAAAATTTGCTGGGTAGTTGACCCTCTTATTCTATTCTTAAAAAATCCATCAAAATTCATTCATTAAGGACATACTTTACAGATTATCATGAGTTGGTCACATAATGAGTTGTGGGTTAAACAAATTGACTCGCTTAATTAAAAAAAATTACATCTTTTTTTAATTTAACATTTTTTTAATATGTAACCAAAACTCAAAAAAGTACAAAGCTATTTTAAGAATTATAATTTTTAGACAATAAATAAATAATTCATCCTAAAAGCTAAATCATAATTATAAATAAAATCTAAATATAACATTAAAAGTCAATCCAACATATTGACCTTGAAGCTTAAACTTCAATAGAATCCAAATATAAAAGTAGGGATTGAATGAAGTGTCATGGGGCGTGAGCTTCTTTCCAAAAAAAAAAAAGAGTTTGTTTGTGTTTTAGGTTAGATTGTCAAATTAAAAGTGAATGGAGGTTTCTTATGTTTGGGTTGGCGAATTGAGTTTTTAGTGGATTGAACCCATTTTTGGCATGAACTGAAATTTGTAAATTTTTTTAATCCAATTTGGTCTTGAACTCGTGTTAACCCATTTTGATAACTCTATCAAATTAGGACAATCCCTTGCACCATCAGTATTCCGCTGAATTTAATTGGGTCCATGAATCTAAGAAATAGCGAGAATTCTTGATTTTTCTCAATATCTCTCTCAATTCGAAAATCCAGGATTTGAATTGATGTCCTTTCATCGAATCCTCCTAATTGCATTGATTTATCCGAAAGATTTCACTTCAATTGGAATTTGGTTATTCACCATGTACGAGGATTCCCGCTAAGCATCCATGGCTGAATGGTTAAAGCGCCCAACTCATAATTTGCGAATTCGTAGGTTCAATTTCTACTGGATGCACGCCAATGGGACCCTCCCTCCAAAAAGTCTATCGGATTTTTGTTCAAGAATGAAATTTTAAACCAATTGGTAAATGAAATTTGTCATATTATTTCCATAAATGAAACTACCCTACTTTCCCTATTTTAAATATTGAAAATTTTCAGCACCAAAAAACCAAAGATAATATTACTCATGTGATTCTTAGATTTTGTTATTCATATTTACTAAGTCCTTAATTTGAAAAATAACAAAAGGAATCACAATTGATCTTGAAATCTACTATAATTTCTCATCATCCAAATAATTACAGTAACTATAGTCACTTTAATCACTTCAAGCAAAAGACTCCAATGGGACTTCATAAATTGAACCATCAAGTCCAAAGAAGAAAATTGAAAATATGAAAAACTTCTTTCAACCATGCTCATAACTGCATAACAATAGAATAATGAAAGAAAAAATGAGAAAAAAATTCAAGATTATTACTATTCAAAGAACACATAGAGCATAAAATCACTCATTTTTTTTGGACCTTCAAATCAATAGGTAAATGACCACACAATGATTTCCAAAGAACCAGAGTTTTAGTTGATGACACTTCATCCAACCAAATCAAATTTTTCCAATCCACACATTTCATACTTGAAGAGTAAAACTTTTTTTGCAACTTTTTGAGAAAGCACAAAAATTTCATCCAAAATCCAATTAGGAACATCTCCATCCTCGTTAACCATTAAAGAAGAAAAATCACATAGACTGACAATAAAAGAAGAAAAGTTTCAGTGAGTACTTATCGAGCTCGAACTAACAACATAGTATAACTTTATCTTGTCAAAACAAGGAATTATAGAGATAGAAAAATGCAGAACACTAATAATTATTCCAAAGATGAATAGAATAACCCTTACCTAATGACCAAAAAGTATTTTCAAGAACAACATCACACATTCTTAATATCATGCAAAATTGACAATAATTTAAATAACATATATTTCTAATACTTAAACTTAAAAAAAAGAATACACATCGTTTTAGTCCAAGCCATTTTGTCATAAGCAAACTCTCAAACTAAACTTAACAATAGATTTTAGGGTTAAATATGTTTTTGATCCCTTAACTTTTAGTGAAATTTGGAATTAGTCTCTCTTCAAAACTTTGACCTAATTAGTCCCCAAACTTTAAAAATGTGTGAATTTAGTCCTTTTAACTAAATTTTGTTAGGTTTATTTGATGTTTCAAGTGCGTTTCATGATAGCATTTGAGTTGTTTATACCATTTCACACATTTCTAGAGTTTGGGGACTAAATTAGTCCAAAGTTTTGAAGAGAGACTAATTCCAATTTTCACTAAAAGTTAAGAGATCAAAAACATATTTAACCCTAAATTTTATTCTCTAAATAAATATTAAAAATATAATTTTTTATCTATTAGTTTTTTAATGTGGATTTTCTTACTTTTACGATATTAGTTTCAATCATCAAATCAATCAAATAATCTAACACATCTATTAAATATTCTACCTATATTTAAATATCAATGCCAATTTTTCATAAATATTTAAACACTTTAGTAAAATTTTGCTTGTATTTAAACAAAATTTACTAACTAATTAAGGATTATGTAAGTGATAATTGTTAATCGATATTGATGTATAAAGTTAAGTAGCCTCTTAAGGCGTGCGTTGGTCAAGTCAAGAATGTGGTAGTGTGTTGTTTTCTTCTCTTTCATACATTTAGCTCTTTTTGAAATAATGGTTAATATTATGAACAACAATACATTGATACATATTTTTTGAACAATATTTTGACATAGTACATATCTTTTCTCATTAAATTTAGAGTAAGTACAATAACAAATAAATAAGTAGAAAATGTGTTGTGTCAAAATGTCAAAAATTTCATATCAAAATATTTTTTTCCTAATATTATTACCTTTGTTCCATATTTATTATTATATGATAAGACTAAAGTTATAGTTATTTTACAAATTTAAATAATTTTAATTAAATGTTTATTAGACAGTTTATTATATTGAATATTAAAATATATTTTTTAATCTTTATAAAAAATTTGTTATTTTTCTTTTTATCTATACCTATATAACTTTTTTTACTTTCTTGTTTTCACATTTCCAAATTTATCTTTAATATATATATACTCTTAAATTAAAATGAATATTTATCATTTTTTAAATTTAACAAATTTTAAATTTACACTTAACAATTTTTTAAATTATAAAATATCTATAAAATAAATTTATAATTGAAATTATAAAATTATTTATATTTAATTTCATAATTATAACCGTAACAATAATGACATTCAATTTTAATATTAACAACATTGACACGTCACATTTATATTCACATCTACTAACAGTATTATTCACTAACAGTTCTATTTATTATAACATGAATCTAATACATAAACAAAGTTAAAATAAATAAAATAAAATAAAAAGAAAATAAAAGACAAATAGAAAACTAGATGAATCTAATACATTGCAACAAATTTAACGAAATAAACTAGTTAAATCAATTTTTAAAATAAAATTTAATTAAAAAAGATAAAGACACTTAATTATTTTAATAAAAAAATTAGACTAAAAATTAATTTAATTCACACCAACTCAATCACAATCAAATAAGCTTAACCTAATCCATTTAAAGATTATTATTCACTTAAAACATCAATATTTAAAATTCTGTTTATATTTAAACAAAACTTTAAAACTAAGGATCATATAATTGATAATAGTTAATTGCTTTTGAATTTAAGTAACGTGTTAGACATGGGTTTGTTGAAACTGTGGCAATGTGCTGTCTCATCATCATTATCTTCTTATATTTTGTAGCGCCTGCAACACATTATTGTTTTTAAATAATTATAGGTATTATTAGCTGTTTCGAATCTTGTGCCATCGAAAAAAGCCAGGATGGAGTAGTTATTATATGTACAAGCATTACATTGGATTATTTTTTTATAACGAAAAATAATAAAATTATAATTATAAAAATAAATAAATAATTTTATAATTTAATTATAAATATTTATTTATTTATTTTGTAAATGAATTTTTTATTTAATAAATGTTATTTATTTATTTTAGAAAAATATTTAAATTTAAAAAATCAATTAAATTTAAATCAAATAATATCTTGGAGTATAAAAGTGAATGTAAAAAAGAAAAACAATTCTTTTTATATATAGATATATAAATAAATATATCACTAATCAAACATATGAAAGTTTTATTTTATATATAGGGTTAAATATGTTTTTAGTTCCTAAACTATTGGCCGTTTCTAGTTGTCGTCCCCTCTTTCAAAGTAAGGTACGATTTGGTCCTCAATCTTTAAAAAACGTTCGTTTTAGTCGAAAAAATGAACGTTTTGAGGACTAAAAACAAAATTTTGAGAACTAAAACGAACGTTTTTTAAAGATTGAGGACCAAATCGTACCTTACTTTGAAAGAGGGACGAACTAAAAACATATTTAACCCTTATATATATAACCATTCAATATTTTAGAAAATCTAAAATAAACTTAAAAATAAGGTTTTTTATTAATAAAATATTTTATTTTATATCAAAATTTATTATAGTTTTATTCAAAATTTATTTTGAGTTAAAAAAATGTTGATAACTTTTGCTTTTTAGGTCTAAAGCAATTAATACTAAAAGAAAGACTTCTTCTTTGAGTCTTGAACCGGTTATATAAATTTTAAGTAGTCTTTTATTAAAAAATATTTAATGGGTGTTTAATTTCTCATTTAAATATATGATTAAAGAGATAATTATTGTTATTTTAGTCTTTTAGGATAATTAGCATTATTGGGAATGATATTTTGTTTGTGTCTAAAATCTATTTTTCATAATCCAAACCTTTTACTTAGAAAATCTGTTTTCTAGTAATCAAAATCACCTTAAGAAAATTCAAAAAAGATTTTTTCTAGACACAAAACATATTTAATTTAAAGAAATACTTGTCACTAAAATTTTGAACCAAAACAAAAATATATTAAATTTGTTATACCATATTTACCTTTTATTAAAATTCTTAAAATAATAAAAATAAATTTATAATGTATAGATGCTTTTAAATTAATATAATTTTACGAGTTTTAGTGTAATTAATGATATGCGATGGAGTAATAAAAATAAAACCTAATATAGTCGACTAACTTAATTAAGTACAAGTTATTTTTCTTATTCAGATCTTAAAACCTTAAATATGAAATTATATAATGTTTTTGTTAAAAAAAAGATTTCAAATCTGATTGTGATTTCGAAATCGGTGGGAAAATTCCTTCGGGATGTCGTGCTCGATCTTTATCGAAATCAGGCCGTGCCCATAGTTTTGGCACACATAAAAAAAATGACAATTGCATTAATATCGATTAATTTAAACAGATTTTGAAATTCGAGTTGAGTGATTCAATGTAAAAGTGAGAAATTCAATTTTTTTTAATGAAAACTATTACCACTGTCGTTATTATTAATTAAGAAAAGAAACTATTTTATATAAAATAATTAAGACATTAACAAACTTAAATATAGTTATAATTTATACGAAGTTAGAAGTTTTTATTTTTCTATAAAAATTAAAATAATTAGTTTTTAAACGTGTGAATTTTAGTTTTAGTTTATACGAAATATTTTTTTTTTAATTCTTTTAAAATTTGAAGTTTCTTTTTGTTAAATTATTATATTCCTTTTAAAATATAATATTAAATTTAAGGCGTTATATTGTAACATTAACATAATCACGTAGGATAATTATTCACATAAATAACTAATTAATATCATATAATATTAAGGTAAATATATTTTTTAATTTAAAAAAAAATTACAAAACATTAAACCAAAATCAACTTACATTCAATAATTAAAAACGTATCTAAGATGAACAAAATCATTAATTTGGTGCTAGTTTTGAAGCTATTTATCATAACATATAGCTTTTGAGACAAACTATTAGTTGCACGAATAAAAAGGCTTTCAACTATTTTTTTTTTCTTAATAGTTTTGATACACGCCAGTTCAGAAATAGGGTGAATTTGACTATTAGAATTGTTTATTATTATAAAACTAAGAAAAACGGTGTAATTACGTGAATGATACGAATTCATGAGTTTCTTAGCGAACAATAAAGTATAATTTTTTCCCCTCATAATAACGAACAATAAATCGCTTTCATGATTACAATAAATGAAAATTGAAATGAAGATAAATTAAAAAAGTTCGTAATGTTTATATAATTTACTTAAAAAAATATCTCAGGTGGACATTTAAGGAAGCGAATCTGTTCTTGTACTTTGATGTGATTTTCAAAAACAGTGTTGGAAATTTGAAACAAGAACAAAAATTGCAAAGACTTTTAATAAAAGAAGACAAAAATAAACGGCCAAAAAGACAGTGAGGGTATGAGAGAGAGAAATTAAGATATGTGTGATTGGGTATTAATGAACGAGTTTCATTGAAATTCTCGTCCTCTTCAGGTATATAAGTATTCTCTGTTCGTTTTTGTATCAGAAACAAACGTTGTTTGGATAAGGTTGTGCTGTGGTTGTGACTCACTCTGGTGAGCATAGCAATTGCATTGTTCTGACCAACTTTTATCCTTCTATGTTTCTGCCTTTCTATTGCTACAATTCTGAACTCCTTTTTTTTTTTTCAATTGTATCTATGTTTCTTCTGTTATTTTTTCATATACTGTTCCTTTCTTGAATTAGATACCAGAAGGATTGATGATAGAGTTCTTTAACCCTGTTATCGAATTTTGATCTTCACGTTTAAACTTCAGGGCTTAATCTACTTATTTTCTTTTTGCTACAAATTTCTTCAATTTTTTTTCTTTAGTAGATCGATTCGTGATTCTTGAACAAGAATTCCAGTCTTTGAACTAGTAATATTTCTGAAACATTGGCTCTATAACAGTATAATTTTCTAGGTCAATCTGAGGCTTGAACTATTTTGTTTTATCTGATTCTCCGTTTTTTTTACTATAGGGGTCATGATCTGTTTCTTTTTAGTATAACAAGAAAGATAATACCAATGTAATTGCGATGCATTCCGAAGGGAAAGTTGGGAATTCTTGATCTGTTTTTAGTCACAGGATAACTGAACTCAGCTAAAACTAGTTGGTTATTTAGTTTATCTTTCTGTTTTTAATCACCGAATCCTTGACCCATTTTTATGATTTTGCAGTGCTTTTGTTAACATGGCGGTTGAGAAGTCAAGCATTGCAAAAGATGTGACTGAAGTAAGTCGTGTTCGACCCTGTTCTTTTTGTCTTTACCTCACAGAACGTCTGAATTCATTTTTGGAATATGCAGTTAATCGGCAAAACTCCATTGGTATTTCTGAACCACATCGTCGATGGTTGTGTTGCCAAAGTTGCTGCGAAGCTAGAAATGATGGAACCTTGCTCCAGTGTCAAAGACAGGTATATATATTTCTTTTCATCCTATAATGGAACTTTTGGTCTTTTGCTTGCATGTTTATGCTCATAACACCCTTTTTGAAACGCTTAGATTGATAAAAATTTGGCATATATGTTGTATGATTGATGCCCAATTTTCTTATGGCATGCAACAATGTGTATTCAGAAAACTCATGTGATTAAATCATGATTATTTATTTTCCTACAGGATTGGATATAGCATGATTGTAGACGCTGAGCAGCAGGGACTCATCAAACCGGGTGAAGTTAGTTCTTGCTTTAGATTGTCCTCTGCTTGTATATTTGGATTCATGTTCGATACCTATCTTTCATATTGCATCAAAGCTTCACTCTACTTATTCTTCCCAATTTGTCCCAGTATTATATGAGTACTTTTTGATATTGAGATAATCTGGTTTTCAATTTTAAAACGTGAACACATGAATGTTTCTGAGACATTTACCGATTATTATCATCTTAGAGTCTTATCTTTCAAGCAAACTTCTAATTAATCTGATTTATTGTTGTTCATGTTATTAGAGTGTTCTCATTGAGCCTACCAGCGGAAACACTGGCATTGGTTTAGCATTCATGGCAGCTGCTAAGGGTTATAAACTTATTATAACCATGCCTTCTTCAATGAGTCTTGAGAGAAGAACCATTCTAAAAGCTTTTGGAGCTGATTTAGTTCTCACAGATCCCGCCAAGGGTATGAAAGGAGCTGTTCAGAAGGCAGAAGAGATAAGGGACAAGACTCCCAATTCGTATATGCTACAGCAATTTGAAAATCCTGCAAATCCAAAGGTATTGTGTCAATGCTCTTTGTTGGAAAAAACGGTTGGTTGATGAGTATTCAGACATTCTCTCATTCCTCCTATTCTTAGATTCATTATGAAACCACTGGACCCGAGATTTGGAAGGGCTCCAGTGGGAAGGTTGATGGTCTTGTCTCTGGGATTGGAACGGGAGGTACAATAACAGGTGCTGGAAAATATCTGAAAGAGCAGAACCCTGATATAACGGTTAGGCTTTTATTTTTCTCATGTTGTA
The DNA here is from genome assembly GCF_016808095.1 of Vigna angularis. NCBI lineage: Eukaryota > Viridiplantae > Streptophyta > Magnoliopsida > Fabales > Fabaceae > Vigna > Vigna angularis. The sequence continues at coordinate 26,519,503 of NC_068975.1, read as the reverse complement.
TGAATTAATCTTTCTAATGTTTCCTCTGCACTGTTTATGATTTTCACACCATTTTATTTACTCAGCTATATGGCGTCGAGCCAGTAGAAAGTCCAGTACTGTCTGGAGGAAAACCTGGTGAGTATTGACTTTTCATCTGTAAGACTTAAGTACAGCCATCATATCTCTCCCTTGTCTATTTATTTTCTCTCCTATATCTCCATACTTTGGAATTCACTAGGAGAATCCAAAAATATAACCCACAGTTGGTATTTTCAGAAATATAACAGAATTATTTTAAAATTCAATTTGGTTTCTAAGAAAACATTATTGATCTGTTGTTTCTATTTAGTTTCCTAAATTTGAAACAAGGGATGTCTGCTTTGTAATTCACCATTATTGCATTGATGATGTAATTCATGCATGTCCTTAATGAGCATTTGTGTGTTTGATGTCTTCTTAGCTCTGTTCACATTCTACCGTTACAAAATTAACAAAAAAAATCTATGTACTACTTTTTTGGTTTTGATATTTATCAAATGTCTGCCTCCTTTTGTGTACCCTTTCCCTGACACATGCATAATTGTTGAATTGAATGGATATAAGGTCCTCATAAGATCCAAGGAATTGGTGCTGGCTTCATCCCTGGTGTTCTGGACGTTGATCTAATAGATGAAGTTATTCAAGTAAGCCACAAACCTTTTTGATAGTTTATTTGTGCTTAATAAAGAGTTTTGTGTCATTTAAGATAATCTGGTGTGCCTCTAGTCTTACACCTGATATTTTTGTTCTTTATATACATGCAAGAGTTACATTAATTGAAGGCTGGAAGGGTATTAATTCACTTTTATGGAGGAAGCATCGCTAACTGAGTCATGATAATTTATCCATGCTTTCTGAAAATACTGATATTAACTTTCATATTTGTTTGTGATTTTAGATCTCAAGTGAAGAAGCTATCGACACTGCTAAAGAACTTGCTTTGAAAGAAGGTTTGCTGGTAAGTTCACAATAAAGATAGACTACTTTTCAGTGCTGTTACTTCTTCTCATGCCTTGACTTTGATTATGTGCATCATCTTCTGTTAGTAGCATCTGGTGGAGACAGTACTTTTATTGCTATTTTGTTTGTATTATAAATATTGCAGGTGGGGATATCATCTGGTGCTGCTGCTGCAGCTGCAATTAAGATAGCAAAAAGGCCAGAAAATGCTGGAAAACTCATTGTTGTAAGTTTGTCTATTGTTCACCTAACATCAAATTTTCTTTGGTGACTGTCATTGTTAGTTTACTATTGATTCAATATAAATGTGTTATAAGATTCTCAGAATAGTTGCATCTTTAATTGCTGATCATTGACAAACCCTTGAGTTTTAGTTTTCAGAAATATCCCATCTGGTTGTCATAGATGCAGTTGAGTGTGTATGTATGTATTCCATCACTGATAATCTTGTTGTAAACCTGTGTAGGTGGTCTTTCCAAGCTTCGGAGAGCGTTATCTGTCATCTGTGCTATTCGAATCTGTGAAGCGAGAAGCAGAGAGTTTGGTCTTTGAACCGTGAATACAAAGCCAAATTAGTCTTTTAGTGCTCGTGTGATAGTAGTCATTTGATGCTTCTCAAGTTGCATTCTCGGCTTATGTATTTTTTTTTTTCCAAATCTAGAAGTTAAAAATGGGTTTGTGTTCGGTTGTGAAATAAGATTCAATAGTAGTAACAGAAGTTTGCTGGAATTTCAAACTTGTCCACAATTGTTCATCACTTTGAGATAATGGTATCAAGACTCGGTATACGAGTTTTAGTTGCTACTTTAATCCGGTTTATGAATGCTAATCTAACAAAACACTCTGAACTCGGGTCATAAAATAAAGGAAAATGATACTTGAACAATCATTTTTGACAACATTTAGACACGCGCACACGTGTCAAAATCTGAGTGGTCCATTTTCATTTAATTTTTCCAACTAGACCACTCAGATTTTGACACGTGTGCGCGTGTCTAAATGTTGTCAAAAATGGTTGTTCAAGAAACATTTTCCTAAAATAAATTGACATGACCAAGCTTAAACATAGTTTGATCCAGACGAATATATTAAATGATTTTAATGTATTTTGTTTTTCCATCTATTGTCTCTAAAATGAGTTTGGGTATGCCAATATTTTTTTGCAAGTGATCTTGCTTGTTAGGTTGACAAATTTACTCAGTCAATCCTGGTTTATTGACATTGAGAGTATGCCCATGGTAACTTAATTGATTGTTGGAACCTAAAACAAATAATTTTGGATGATTCTTGCAACCCATTAATATTTTTCATTCATGGATAACCTAACTGAATGTTAGAGATTAAAGGGTAGTGGAACCAAGTCAAAAGGACTGAACTTTATTACGAGGATTAGACAGTAATCGCTTTTACTTGAATTTCCAAAACAACAATTGAAATTAGGCATCAACTTAGTTTCCAAAACAACAGATGAAATTAGTATTTACTTCAGTTTTCAAAAATAACAAACGAAATTAGCATAAACTGCCAAATCAACAGAAAAAGACAAAAACATGGAGTATAAACGTATATTGAGATTGGGACCAAACCCAAAATGAAAAAGACTAAAATTAGGCCAACAGAAAAATGATTTAAACTGAAACTGGAAGGGGCCGCGCGAACGCAGGCCCCCACTGCCACAAATTATGATGTAGGCTCTCCCACTTGGGGAGACCTTAGGGTGGCACCCTTCCAAAGTGCAATGGAAGTCACCAACCTAGGCCATGGGCCTTGTTGATCACCCATCGACCCCATCCAGGTAAGTATGTTCAAATGTAGCCAGTAGCTCCTTATTTATACAATGCTGTCAACTGGCATGGCTCTAACTTTTCAATGTGGGACTAGATCTTACTCTTCTGTTTCAACAGAACCATTTACATAACTTATGTTTTGTCTGTGATAAACTACAAAGAAACTTATTTCACCCATTCCACACTATAAATTTGAAAGGAATTCACATTTAAAGAATTTTGAAAATCAGGTTGAGTCTAGGGAATAAATGTGTTCCATGAAATAACTCATATAGGAGCATATCAGCATATCCATAAGAAATGGAATAGAATAGAATCATTGTCCTTTGTTTCTTCTTTCTTCCTTTCGTGTTCACTATAAGTACAACCTATCACCTTATAAGATTTTTATCATTCATGGAGAACATGTTATATCAGATTGTTAAATGTGTCATGTGGTTGTCCATAAGCATTTAATGTTTAACCCTGCAAATGTCCACACTATTACCGTATTATGACCAAATGTTCCAACCCTCAATCAAGCATTTAACATTTCCTCTTCTTTTGGATGTAAGATTTGCCACATTCACTACTGTTCTGCCCACAGCAAACAAACAGGTCTGAATATGTAGTTGTTCTGCATGCCCTATTCCTCAGTGTTGAGGAGCATTACCTATCTTCGTCTGTGTTTCATTTAGATTAAGATTGTATATCAATGGCATTTAACAAGAATGACACATTTATGAAAGTGCCTTAAAATATAATACAGTAAATTAATATTTAATAGTAATCATAACACAAAAATAAGAAAATATTAGCAGTTGTGATTGTTTATGCATGGAATTTAATTGTGCTTTAACAAAGATTTTTTTGACCTGTTCGAGAATCTGGTGTGCCTCAGTTCTACACCATGCAAAACATGCAATCTGGACTGCATAAACAAGTAAAAATTTCATTACTAGCATTAGCACACATCGTTATTAAATGCCATCTAAACTGTTGTGAACAAGTTTTGAACTATTTTCAGAGAAATTTATTGTTTTTAGTACGAGTATGAAATTTGTTCTAATATTACTTTTCTCTGGTTGGTGCAGTGGAAAATGAATTTGAAGGCCGGAAATGTATTAATTCACTTATATGGGAGGAAGCCATTGTTAGTTCTGCTTTAGATTCATCTGGAAGTGTTTTAGTTATAAATATATTGTTTGTCTGACGTCAAGTTTTCTTCTGTGAATGCCATTGTAAGTTCTGCTTAAGATCGAGTATGGTATGACTGTGCCCAAAGGTTTTAACATTTTTTACAGAAGATGTGCAGGATCCTAATGTGAATATGGTCCCACATTGCTTAAGAATGAGTTGACAAAATTGTATATATAAAAAAAGACCCACACAACTTCCTTTTGGATTTTGATTTAGAAGTGGTATCTGCTATCTGGGCAATTAAATATTGAGTATCGCGTCATTTATATAATTATTCATTATTCAAATAACTTTTCTACTCTTCAATTCTTTTAACTAAGAAATTTAGCTTAATTTAGCGGTAGTATAAATATTTTATATAAAATAGCCATATATTTGAGTACCATTTTTTTATTTTATAATAATAAAATAAACACATCATGCTATTATTACCATAAATTTATATTTATTAGATAACTTTATTTTTCTTGTACATAAATTTGTATCTTTTTCAGGTAAATTATATTAACATATAAGAATTATTTTAAAAGGATTTATAAGAAATTGGAAATGTGTATGCACAAGTGTGGTGACAGTCTTTTTTTTACTTTAAAGAACTTTCTGGTTTGGATTGGGGCTTACGAAATTAAACTCCGAAAACGCCGTCGTTTGATGTGAAATATATTTAAGCAAGCTATATTCTACTTTTTCTTCGTGTTCCTTTTCTTTTCTTTTCTTCCCTTCTTCTTTAGCACTGCTACGACGATCCAAGGTGATAGATATTTCTTGCCATGGAAGGTGTAGCTGAATCCCAGCGAACTCTGTGAGTGTACTCTCTCTCACTTCCCCCATTTTTTCTTCAATTTTCTTTTTTAGGGTTTTCACAGTGAATGATTTGATTTTACTCTTAAACTGCACATTTTGTCTCATTTCTTTTGCCCTAAACTATGCTTTAACCCTAGGTACCCGTACGTGACTGGATCCTCTGTAGTTGCTATCAAATACAAAGATGGGATTCTCATGGCCGCTGATATGGGAGGTCTGATATTCAATTAGCTTTTTATCTTCGTTTCACAAAATGCTCTTTATCTGATTATTGTGGAAGTTGCTTTCTTGGAGTAATTTGTTTCAAAGAAATGACATTATCGGAGAAATAAATTTAGCGATGGTATTAGTAGTTGATTTCTGATTCATGAATCTGCCATGTCTGAAAAGTTCATTATAGTGTTTTTAAGTATTCGAAAACTTTGTATATCATCTGAATGGGGGATATGTTGATAGGTTCATATGGATCTACCCTGCGGTACAAGAGTGTTGAGCGTATCAAGCCTATTGGAAAACATTCTCTCCTTGGTGCCAGCGGGGAGATAAGTGACTTTCAGGAGATTCTGCGCTACCTTGATGAGCTTATGTCAGTACCTTTTCCTTTTAATAATAATTGTTACGCATTGTGAACCGGTTATCTCAAATAAGTTTAGTGTTAAAGGTGTTATGAGTTAAAATGGTTTCATCTGCTCCGTTTTCCGCTATGCTTGCTTCTTCTTTTTTTTGGGCACAGTAAAGTACTCCTTTTGTGTATTTTTTCCCTTTCCTTCCTTGTACTACAAAAATTCCCATCTAAATGTTTTTGCTTTTACTTTTGATTTGCAGTCTTTATGACAACATGTGGGATGATGGGAATTCTCTAGGACCAAAGGAGGTGCACAATTATTTAACCCGTGTAATGTACAATCGGCGGAACAAGTTCAATCCTTTGTGGAATGCACTTGTGCTTGGTGGAGTTAAAAATGGCCAGAAGTACCTTGGCATGGTATGAATTTGTGTTTCTTTGTTTGTTTTTTATTTGCAGTTCCAAATCTGGTATACCTGCATGTTTTTTTCTTTCCAACAATTAAAATCATGTATCTTATCCAGGTTAACATGATTGGGATTAATTTTGAGGATAACCATGTAGCAACTGGGCTTGGAAACCATCTTGCTAGGCCAATTCTTCGTGACGAGTGGCATGAAAACTTGACCTTTGAAGATGGTGTCAAATTGCTAGAAAAGTGCATGCGTGTGCTTTTATACCGGGATAGGTCTGCAGTCAACAAAATTCAGGTTTTATACTGTTTCCTTTTATGTTCTCTGCTCTACTCTACTCCCTCCTTTCTCCATTTTCCATTTATCAAACATGTATTGTGGATAAGTTCAGAGGGTTTCAATTTGTACAACCTCAAATGTACATTTCTCATCTGGATTATTTATCAAAGCAGTAAAAGGAATTTAAAAGTGAGTGGGCATTAGGGAGGCTTTAAAATCTCACAACCTCCTTTTGATGGCCTTTTCCTTCACTCTAAACTGATTATAATAAGATATGGGACCTAGCTTAGATAAAATTGTTCCTACCAACTTGACCTATAGTTCATCAATAACAAGTATGAGCAATTTGTTTGGGATAGACCATAGTTATCTTGTTCAATGCTCTATAGTCAACCCAACCTCCAACATTCATCTTTTTTCTTTTCTAAAATTAAAAAAAAGTGAAAAATGATGTTATTGTCCTCCGTTTACATCTGCCAATTGTTCCCCTTTGTTAGCTCTACATATAGGAGAATATTCGTCTCATTCTCATGTTTATGTTAATTTAAATATTTTGCTCAATATTGTGATTGGTTTTGGAATTTATACGAGAAGCTTTGGAAAATTGGTCGGTGATTTTGTCTGATGTTCTCTAAATTTTGGGTTATGCATATGGTTCGTGCTGATGCATATATGAGAAAGTTCATCAGTTGGTTTAGTTCCAAAGCATTTCTCACATGCTTACTTAGATGTTTTTGTGTTTTTTAGGAAACTAGAAACAACGATGAAAGAATAAGACAAAAAAGAAGAAGCAAAGATAAAGTCTTGCACTGTATTATTCACTTTACAATGTAAAAGCCAAAGCTTTCAAAGGAAAATGACTTTCCTTTCTCACAGGGTTAACCCTGTCACAAACATCAACCCAAAAAAACTCCCCTCAACATTCCACAAGATAAGAATATATAGACTTTCCTAGAAAGTCTCCTCCCACGTAACAACTAATAATTTTACTACTTTTATCTTTAAATTTCTTCCTAACCCTCATATTTCTTCGATGCCTAACATTACTCTCTTGCTGGAACAACCTTGTCCTTAAGGTTGAGCTCTGGCAATTTAAGTTGCTTGAGGCCCTCATGACTGATTTCTTTATCCATGCACTCAACTAGCTCCTTTAAACTAATCAAAGCGCCATTGTTGACGTGTTGATCTTTGTTAATATCTTTATCACCATCCTTATTGCTGACTTGGTCATAACTCTTGCAATTAGTTGTCATAAGAAGCAAACCAGAAACACCTTGATCAGTAACATCTAGAAAAATGTTACCAGGTACCATATCAGCGATTTCCAAGCCAGTAACCTCCACAATAACATTTTTGGATGTCTTGACAGGAAAAATTTCTTGAAAGGCTCCAACACATTCCTTATTTTTAATTTCTAGTTCTGAAGAATCACAAGTTTCCTCCAGATTAGGTAACAACTTAGATCTTGCTTCAATTGATGGATTTGGTTTGGGCACCAGCTCCAAGCAGTTTTCTCTCTGGTTCAACAGCATCTGAATTGTGGTTCAACCATTGTATCAATTTCTGTCACAGAAACCAATTTCACATCTGCACCAGAATTATGTGATTGGCATTCAGATTCAGTGTTCTACAATTCGAACTCTCGAGTATTTTTGGGACCCAGAGTCAAATCTATCTGCAAACTAGATACCTTTTCAGTATCATGCGAGTCTTCCACTAGATGCAAAACGTTACTTGGTTCTTGAAAAACATCATCAGCAATCTTGACAAATCCAATGTGTATTGTGTCAATCAAACTCACATTGGACAAGACATTCTCTAACAATCTAACCAACCTCCTCGTGCTATATGCTCTCTGTGATGGGATACCACTCGGGGACTGAATCTTGGTGGGGTGCAAACCGAACGACTTGTAGCTGTTCTCCCACCAATGGAGAATGCAGCCTCCACCTTGATTGGATTCAAAATTTCATCCAATCATTCAACTTGACTTAGAGCAGCAAGAGCATTAGCCATGGCAACATTGGTGATGTTGGTGGGAATCTTGTAGAAGGTCTGTAGCTTTGCAAAGAAATACTCCGGCAAACGATCTTTCGGTGTTTGATTTACTTGTGACATTAATATCTTGAATTCTTGCATGAAAAATTTTACACATCTAGTCTGTTACTGCTGCCAACTCTCAAATAATACGCTTCCCCTATTGCCTCCAGCACTCCTTAGTAGAGTTGTTGCAAGATCTTCCCAAGAAGGGTTCTTGGTTTTTTGTTGCAAGATCTTCCCTATTGCCTCCAGCTTTCCTTGCTCATTGGCCCATCTCTCCAAAGCACTCACTTTGCTTTCCATGATTCTCCCTCAACACATCTGGTAGGTTGCACCAAATTTTTAGGAACCTAGAAACAGTGATGAAACAACAAGACAAAAAAGAAGCAAAGATTAAGTCTTGCAATGTATTATTCACCTTACACTGTAACAGCCAAAGCTTTCAAAGGAAAACTGTTTTCCTTTCTCACAGGATTCTCTCAGTCACAAACATCAACTAAAAAAACTTCCCTCAACATCCCACGAGATAAGAATATATAGACTTTACTAGAAAGTCTCCCCCCATGCAACAACTAATAATTTTACTACTTTTATCTTTAAGGGTGTATTCCTTTTAGGGTATTTACCTGTTTGTGGGAGAGTAAATGGAGATGACATGCTTGTCCCTTCCAAGAGACTTGGGGTAAATGAGGGAGAGTATTTGTGGAAGAGAGGTGAGATTCTATCTCTCCTAAGGTGAGGAGGTGATTTGAGGAGATGAAGAATGCAATTACCAAATGATCCTTGGTTTTTTCTAAAATTTACAGTCCTCTTTATCTATGATAACTAATAATCATAATAATAATTTTTTTTAATAATAATAATAATAATGAAATATAAAGTATTTAAAAATAATGTTAATGCAGAATAATTTAACCAATTACAGTTTATTTTAAATTAATTACACCTATCAATTTTTTTATAAGAAAATCATCCAGGTTTAATTTTGAATTAATTTTAACTAATTACATTTCATTTTCTTTTCATTTTAATCATAAGGACAAATATGTACTCTTATCACTTAATCTATTAAAACATTATTTTTATCTCACATCCATCAAATTATTCACAAATTTTTATAAATTTTACCTTCAAATTTCTTCACTTTCACCTCCAAATCCCTTAAAAGGAACAACATCACTTTATCCTCCATTCTCTCTCAAATTATCTCTTCAAAAAGAAGAGAGCCTAAATTTCTTTCTAACCCTCTCATTTCTTCCATGCCCAACACAAGCTAGGCGGTAACTACTAACTACTAGAATGTAGGCTTGTTTATCATTAACTGGTGGTTGTGTCTGCTGATGTGTAAAACTTTCAATTTCTTTTGCTGTGCACATTCTGTAGAGTGTTGGTGGTCATTTTTATCAGTCAATCACTGCTCTGCTTGTGTACCGTAGGTTCTTGACTGCTAAACTGTATATATGTTGAAGATGTTAAATCAGGGGTAAACTGAACCTCTATTGCACCCTTTTGTATCATGTGTGCATGAGGATTGAGGCTTCGATCTGAACTAAAATTCTCACTTCTTCGCTTTGTTGAACTGAAATGGGTTGTAATACATTGCACTATGAATAATTTATGATATTTAATTGTAATGTACGACGGTTTGCAGATATCCAAAATTACAGATGAAGGTGCAACTGTTTACTCACCTTTCTCGTTGAAAACGTACTGGGAGTTCTCTGCCTTCAAGAATCCAACAGTGGGCGCTGAAGGTTCGTGGTAGACCACTCATTGTGAAATGAAACAGAATTTGAAATTTCAAGGTGTTAATGGGATGTAAAATGAAGTTAAAATAACTGTTTTTTTTTATGTCTTTTTAGGTTTGAGCTGATCTGTTTCATTAGAATCTATATTCCAATTTCCTTTCATTATGACATTCATAAGATACTTTTCCTTTCTCAATTGCTTGCATAGACATTAGTGCGGCCCACCGGTTTGAATTTTAAATTAATCATGCAAAGATTTGAAAACGAGTTTCGATTGTTATGTTTTCTTTTCCTATAAAAAACTGAATGCATCTGCCATTTTGTTTTAGATGTTGGGTCACTTGGGATTTCTAGAAGAAACAATGTAGGGTCATTTTTATATAATTTTTTGTAGGATAACTTTTTTTTTCCCAAAAACTTAAGAAAAGTGTTTATTTTCATATCATTTTAATACGCTTATGTTTTGTATATGTCGTTAAAAATTAGTAACTAAAATGAATATATGTATAATATTTTATAATTTCTTTTTATGAACTATGGAATGAGTTCTCAATTGAGTTAAAAGCATCTAGTCGATTGGCGTGAATATATCTATCTTAATTTTCTTATCTACAATTCTTATTTCTTTAACTGTTGTTCATTATTCTATTGTATGTTCTAACTTCTAATTTCATTTTTAAAGAAAAACTTTAAAAGTGATTTCATTTAAATTAATCAGTATGTCCCTCCTTATTTTTTCTTGAATAAAGTCCATGATTAGGAGATTCTCTGCCATTTTAAGAAGTAACACCACAAAAGTCTTGTTTGATTTTCAGTTGGGTTTGGTTGTAACTTGAGTTCTGTTTCAGTTTTCTTCAAAACTTAGTTTGAGATGAAAATACTAGGGATGTTTTATTAAATTAAATTTGTTAAGAAATTTATTGAAATTTAAGCTTGTAAATTTTATCCAACATTGATCTTTACAATTTAATTTGAATTTTTTTTAAACAATCATTTGAAAAAGTGATAAAAAGTTAATACTTATTGAGACATAGATTAAGTATAAGTACATAATTTAAAACTGATTAAGTTTATGGATTATTTAGAAGCAAAAAGTTTCAACGTTCATTTGCAAAAAGTTTAAGGTATTCATCAAGAAATTAATTTATTATATATATATTTTAATTTTTTTAAACAAATACTCGTGTGAGAGAATAAAATTTTTAAGAAAAGAAATGAGCTTATATATTAACTTATGATGTAGCAAGTCAATGAATTAACTAGGGACGTTTTATTGTATCTCCAAGTTTTCTGTAATTTTCTTTTTTTCCTCCTCTTATTATATATTAAATAAATAAATAAATTTGTCTTCTCTTTCTCAAACTTAACTTCCTTTACTCAAACTCCTCTTCTTTCTTTGTAACTCTTGTTTTCTTTGACATGGAAGAACCAAACATCCATTTGCGTCGCTTTGATGGAGGACTACTTCGACAAAGTTTCGTCTTTATGTTTATCCATTGAATTGAGGTAATATTTTGAAATCTGTTAATTGAACTCCAAAATTGTTCACACCGGATTTTGTAATCCGGTTAGTTTACATAGTAGTTCAATGGGGGATTTTGTAATCCGATGCACAAAAATTCTGTAATCCAGTGCATTCCAGATTAAACAGTAAGGGAGTGAGTTTTTTTTTTTTTCGTTTGTTTGTTCATCCATTCATCACCTGAATTTTTTCCCCACACAATTTTCCTAATTCTGGAACATACAACACCATTACCCTCATTCACCAACACCTCGGTCATCTCCATCCTCCAACTGCCTGACGCATGAAACACACACAGAGACACAACAACCTCCATCATCAATTTCTTCCACCATTTGCATTCAACTTTCAACACCAATACAAGGAAGAAGAAGCATAAACGAAAAATAAAAATCCATCGGAGGAGGAGGGATCACAAATTGGAACAAAAATAGAGGATATGTAAATAATGGAATTGCATGTTAGAGATCGACAGTATTGGGAATGCTCTTGGTCGCCGATGACGTCCCTAGCTTGGTGGAAGCAGCGACCCATTCATGTCACTGTCGGCGATGACTTCTACAATCAATGGAGGAAGAAGCCTTAAAAAGAGAACGAAGAAAATAAAAAATGAGGTATGGAGGTGCAGTTGTGGAGATTAGTGAGCGAAGGTTTTGCAAATTAGGGTTTTTTAATTTACAGGTAAAAGATGGAGTGCAGGGGAATGGGTCTAGTGACGACTTTAATAAGAAAGGAGAACATGGGAGGGAAATCAAATTAGGAAAATTAAAGTATATATATATATATATATATATGTATGTATGTATAAATATAAAATAAATTAAAGCAGTAATTATTGTTTATCAACTATATTATTGTCCAGAATGATATATTTACTAAGACTTTGTATTCCTAAGTCATTTTCAAAGTAACGTTATTTTCTTTTCTTTTTGTTCAGCTTTCTTCTTTTCGGCTTTTTTTTCATTTTCCTTCGTCTTCATCTTCTTTAAAATTTCGTTCATTTTTGTTTAGTACATGTATTGATTATAGTTTTTAATCAACTTCATTTAAAGTTTTATATTTATTTTTATTATATATATTAGATTTCAAAATTCGGTTTGTAAAAATATTTATTAGATTTCAAAATTTGATTTAAAAAATTAACTAAATTTTAAAATTTGGTTGAGAAAATTCTATCGAATTTCAAAATTTAATTAAAAAAATTTACGAGATTTTGAAATTCAATTAAGTTTTTTCTATAATTTCAAAATCTAGTAATGTTTTTTAATTTTTTTATTACTTTTTTAATTTGTTATGCTAGTTTTGTTTTATGATTTTCTTAATCTCTAGTTATTATTATTATTGAACAAGTATTCTATGTTGATGTTATGTTGTAGTTGGTTATCGTCTAAGATGAAAGATTATATTTTAAGTTTTATGAAATCACAAGTAAGTTTCAACTTCATGTTAGATGTCTCTTCTTTTATAAATAAAATTTGCAAGGGAGATTACACAAATAACTTTACAACTGACCATATTTTTTCCACACAAGATGCGTTAATTCAGTAGGTTTTGAGAGATTGCTTTTGATCTTGTTTTTTTTTTTCATTATAAGATATGATAAAACTAATCTTTAACCTAGAAGAAAGACGTATATATTATTAGGATATGAAAGGGGTGGAAAGTACATAAAATAAAAATCTGATATTCAAACTAGTATATCCTGCACAAGAAAATATGATTGTCTTTTTAAATTGAGAGGCAAAACAAATTCTAATGGAGAGGGGTGAGTATTGAAAGTAATGTGTAGATATCATAACCATGATTTTTCACAAACTTTAATTGATCACCTTTTTGTTGGGAGGTTAAAATCCATGAAGTACTCATTGTTTGTTGATATGACTAAGAGTAAAGTGAAGTTTGCAAACATTCTCCTTCCTCTCAAATAAAATAATGAGTGTAATGTGACATCAATCAAGCAAATATATAATGCAAGATACATTTACAAATTATTATTAAGAGGTTTGAGAACTGAATCACAACAACTGGTGATGATGTTAGAATGTGATAAATACATCCACTAGAGGAGATGTGTAGATAAAACTAAGGTGATAAATGACCTCTTTTGAACACATCCTAATGTAGCAAATTTTTTGAATGCATTTAATGTTGTTTTCTTGACGGATAGCACCTACAAAACCAACAAATATCTATTGTCATTGCTTGAGTAGTTGTGGTAACATCAACAAGATTAACTTTTTGAACTGTCTTTGTATTCTTATCAAGTGAACGACAAAATAATTTCACTTGAACTCTGGATATGTCAGGAGATTATTTATGACATATGAGGATGATCCACAAGTCACTATTAGCGATAGAGATATAACTTTGATGAATGTTATTTGCATTGTATTCCTTTAATGTTATCATCTCCTATGTCATTTCTACATTCAGAAAAATTGCAAGTCAAGTGTAAAATGTTAGTCAATTTTGTTGAGGCATGAGATATTGTCATGAAAACATGAAAACATGAGAACATGTCATGGGTTTTGAACATGAGTCAATACTTAGCTATTGTGTTGATCAACTTCATCATGCTTATAATTCATGACTTTTATTCTTTGAATATGTCAATGACTCTTAGATCATTTGGTATACGAAATACTTTGGAAAAACATGGATAAACTGAGTAATGTATTTAGGAAATACAATATTAAATAAGTACGTTTGAATCTCATTTTATTTAGTTATTTTTATTAAATGTTTAATGATATTGTTCATGTCATTTGTATCAAGATTGAATTTACTCTGAAGAAAATATTGAAAAACAATATAGAAAATTTGTACTCGTATTGGGATACAATTCATAATATTATCGTCTTACAACATAATGAAATAAAAACATTATTTGAAAAAATATAAATCTTATGAGTGACACTTTTAAATTAGGCAAGTATAAGGTATAATATATATCAAACTATATTTTAGGATTTATTATTGAGGAGTTCGATCCAGTTTAGCATATGAGATTTGATAATAACAATTGTGGTTGAGTTTTGAGATGGATATATGATATAGCGTGTGCTTGTAAATTAACACAATGTTTACCCTAAAAAATAATGAATGCAGATGGATTTGATTTGATTATTCAAACTTTTTTAGTTTGTGCATTATTAAATAAAGGATTCAAAAAATTATAAGAGAAATAAAAGAGGGGAAGGCCTACTAGGAAAGTAAGGTTAAAAAAAGGCATGTTATTTATTTGGACATCCTTTTTTATTTTTCATTTAATACTCAGACTTTCTTTCAAACTAAGTTAGCATTCATTTAACTAATTCTAATTATAAAAGTATTTTTTTTTCAAATTGATTATTTAATATGGAGTTCAATGACACATTGTCGATCTTATTTTTTTCATTTAAATTAAGAATTAATATTGATTTAGTCAACGTTAACAATAAAATAAATATTTAAAAATTATTATTTAGCGTGGTGATAACAAATATTAAAATTTAATCATTTTTAAGGTGTCTAATTTTTCTGAAAAGTCTCAAATAGGTTCTTAATTATTATTTTTAGGTTTCTATTTTTGAAAAATTAAAGCAATTAAGTTCTTGCCGTTAGTTCTATACTAACATCGTTTAAAGAGATGTCAAGTATCAATCGTAGTAAATTTTTAATGATTTTTATTTATTTTTATTTTTATATTTTATTTTTTTTAAAATAAGTTATAAATGTCATGTATCAAACTGATATTGTGTCATGTGACAATGACAATGTGACATGACACTAACAGTGCCACGTGTCACTGTCAGATCACTTGTCATTGCATTAGTCTAAGTTTGGTCTTTGTATTTTTATTTTGTTAAATAAAAATAATGCAATGACACGTGGCACTGTCAGTGCCATGTCACATTATCATTGTCACGTGACACAATATCAGTTTGACATCTGGCATTTTTAAATTTTATTTTAAAATAAATAAAAATAAAAATAAAAATAAAATAATTCAAAAATTAAAAAAAAACCAGGAACTGATACGTGACACCTCCTTTAATAGTGTCCGTTCGGAACTAACGACAAGAATGTAATTGCTTTAATTTTTCGAAAATAGAAACCCAATTGAAAAAAAAAATAAAAATAAAAACCTAATTGAGACTTCTTAGCAAAATTAGGAACCTCGAAAATGATTAAACCTTAAAATTATTAACGAAATTTCACCTGAATATTAAAACATTCAAATAATAATAATAATAATAATAATAATAATTTAAATCTTTGAAGTAGAGACCAAAATACAAAAAGAAAGAGATAATCTTATAAATTTTAACAAAATCCAAAAAGCTTCAAAATCTTTTTTAAATCATCCTTAATTTTATAAAATTAATATTATTAAAATATTTACTCTTAAATATTCACACAATAATTTAAGTTTATATTATATATTTATATACATACAGAGGATTTTTTAAGTATAAAATTGTTAATAGATTTTTGTCTTTTGTGGAGAGTGATTTGATTTAGACTCATATTTAGTTGTGTCCCTTATTCCACGACCATTCTACAACTACTACCAGAAACAGGTGAAACCTTATTTAATATGTGACAAAAAAATGTTTGTTACAACTAACTGAAGATAACACAACTATGGATAAGAATGACAATTTCCTATGAATTATTATGGGTTGAGGAATAAAAGAAAAAAACCCCTCCACCGGCATAGGAAGAAATTGGAAGCAAATTTAAACGACGGATTGAATTCAATAAACGATATGTTGGATGAATAAAATTGAATAAAAAAAAATACTTATCGAGTTTAGATAATAGGATAGAATTTTATGAATACCAATTCAATCTGAATTTATATTTCAATATTTGTAAATTTATAAATATATTTTAAATTTTAAAATTTATTTTTAATGTGATATTATTTTGTTAAAATTTAATAAAATCACATTATAATAATTATTTTTAAAACTAGTCAAAACACATAATAAAATTATTATTATTGATATTATAAACTTAAACATAAATAATTATTATATAATTTTATTATAAGTAGTTTTGATTTATTTTGTAGATAATTCTTTGATTCATAAAACTGTTAGGTTTAGAAAAACGATCAAATAAAAAAAGTTAAATTTAAACAAACAATCACTTTAAAGGTAATAAAGATATAATAATTATTTTAATTAAAAAATAGTTAAAGAATAAAATTAAAAAAACATGTGATCCTTATATTTATGTCATTTTTTAAAAATAAAAATAATTTTTTAATTTAAAAAATAATAATTTAGTATAAATGCTCAATCTAGAAAACTTAATGAATTAATTCACAACATGAACCATCCAAATCTGATTAACTAGATAATGACTAACTTGATAAATTAAATGACTATATATAAATTTTAAAATATTATATTTGAATTATATTGAATTAGTCAGATTGAATTTAATTCTAATTCATTCAACCCGACTCCCTTGTATGCTAATTGAAAATGACACAAATTTTTTATTTTTACTACATCTTTAAACCTTAACTTTTATTGGCACAAATATATAATCAATAATAACCATACAAAACAATACTTTTAATTTTACATATCTTTTCATATTACATCATATATTATTTTTTTATGAATGAGTTGTTATTCTTTATCATAAATTGAACTAAAGTTATTTCAACTTGACTTACTTTTTCACAAATAAATTTTTTTATAATGCGTTCAACTCATTATGATTTGATAAATTAAATGGATTGATCTAAGGTCTCGAAAATTTAAACCACCTCCACCTGTCAAATCACGTCATTAATGCTCTAAAATCCTGTCCAGAATTTGTATTAAGAAACACACCCACACCTCTCGTTCTGAACACCAATTAATGCACCATCGCCACACGTGCAGTGCCATTAAAACGCACTCACACTCATTCTGCATGCAGCTGCCAAGTGTCACTTTGGAACGTTCGAAAACGTTAGTGGAATCCAAGTGGCAGCAGGCGAATGGACGTTCGTCCTACGTGGGAAGAGAAATTACTTTTCTAGAAAACACTCTCCCACTTCTCTGCATGCTTCATCTTCTTCCCTAAACCTTTGATTTCCAAATTCTCTGCCTTCTCTCTAGAACCTCCATCTTCTCTCTACCATAACTTACCTTCTTCTTCTCCGATCCAATTTCAGAGACCGTAGAAGCAATCCAGACGTCATAAGCTTTCCATCAAGCCGAACAAGTTCAAGTTTTGAATCCTGGTAAGTTCGTCCCTTAGCTGTTCGTTATTAGGGTTCATGCAAAACCAAATCTGGTTACATGCATTCTCTTTATCTGAATCAAATTTTGATTCTGGATTTTGTTTTAGTTCGCAAGAGTTGAGTGGTCTGAGGATAGAAGTGATAGTTGGGCGAATCCGGATTATTCACGTTAGGACGTTTGTTCACTACTGATCCAAGTAAGGGAAGCTTATTAAGTTTAATTCATGTGTATGTGTTGTGCTGTATGAAGTATGTGGAATTATGAAGTATGAAATCTGTATGATTGATCTTTGATGTATGATCTGGATGATGAGATGATATGTGAAATTTATGAAATGTACTATGATATGCGTAGTTAAATGCATGAAGATTTATACGGAAAAATGAGTTACTGTAATTGAGATTGGAAATATGAAATACTATGAAAATGAACGTTCGTTATCGAACGGTCTTTGACCGTTCGGTATTTTATACTTTCCTTGAAAACAGAATTCTTTCATTTGGAAAGAATACTGTGTTAGGACGAACGCCCTCTTATATTAGTCTTACGTTTGAGCGTTCGGCCAAACGTAGATACTCTGAGTGTTATGCGAGAAAGTGAGAAACTTAGAAAAATACAACCTTATATACTTAGTCATTTATAAATAATTCTATTCACTATGATTACCTTATAAATTTTCTCTTTCTATTAATATTCCGCCTCAGCGATGGGTCTCGACCCAGAGCGTTCGTTATGGGTAGCGCTCGGTCTTATACCGAACGCTCGTCCTTACCCTTGAATTCCCAACGTATGAAAATAGCGTTCGTCCAAATAGTAAATAAATATTCATTACCGCGTTCGGTCATTGACTGGCGGTTAATATCTTTTATAAATTCGCATCCGTTATCAATATCTAAAGGTCTTGCGATGTCTTTACTCATTTGGATTCGATCTAAAGTCCTTTAAATTAAATTATTCTAAGTATCAGCTGAATCGCTCTAGAGTCAGTCCATTTAATTGATTCAAGTGGTCATAACGTCCGTCCTTGGAAATGCGTTCGTTTTCTTTCTTTCAGAAACGAGTACCTCTCGGTATCATGTTAACGTTCGTCCTCATTATGAAGGGGGCTGAACGCTCGTCTTTTTATGAAAGTGGAACTAAGAATGAAAATGTGATTTAGAGGGAATTATATAATGTGCGAACCGTATATGAGATGAAACTATGATTTTGGAATTTGAACGAGCGTTCCAAGGAGGAACGTCTCTATGATTTGAATATGAGAAGTTGTGTAGTATGACCATGGTAAATCTGCTGATGGCAGTTCATCTTGATATTCCGTGAGTGCTCGTTCTCAATTAGAGGGGAGTAGGTCATGTGTGAGAATGGCAGGAGGTCCTAGTCCTAATGAGTACTTTGGACTGATAGGGCTAACCTCGGGTGGCAGCTGTTGAATGTTTACAGTTATCACATCACCCGGGTGCACGAACGCCTGTAGGTACATGGATTCATACAGTTCGGACGGTCTGTCTTATGAGAGTTTGAACTGATTTTATGTGTTGTGATCTTTTATGAATATGAAAATGCTATGTGTATGAATGACTTGTGAATTAAATTCAATAAGCTTACCCTGTGTTATTTCCTTGTGTTGACGTTCGTCCATGAACGTTCGTCTTGTCTATGCAATGATCATCCGTGTGGATGTGAGCAGACGGAGAGGCGTTGCTGGAAGAAACACTGGAAGAAGAAAATTTGGAGGACGCCAATCTGGTCGAAGTAGAGGTTAAAGCCGAGCCCTAGAGCGCTCGTTAGTTGTAGCTTTTATTTTCTGCTAGCTTTTGGACGTTCGGTTAAAGCTTGTAAAACCGTTCGTCTTTAAACTTTGAAATAATGCTATATGGTATTTTATCTCTGTATGTAAGCACGTTCGGTTTTGGAATTTCGTGATTAGTGTAAGACTGCATGTTTTAACTGTTAATTGTAATTAATTCTAATTTATGGTAATTACTATATTTTGGGATGTTACAATTGACCATATAAAAATGTTTTGTTATCCTAATTTATTTTAATATCAATCCATTTTTTTAAAACAATATAATTAAATTATTTATATATTTCACCAAACATTATCATAAAAATAATATAATTAAAAGTTAAAGTATTAATTATATAATTAAACATCCAAAGTATTGAAACATGATTAAATAATATTCTAATATTTAAAAATGTCAAATTATAAATATACATATTTAAAATTAAAAAATAATTATAATTAAAAGAGTTATAACAAGTTATAAAAATAATAAAATTATTATTGTAGAGGATTACTCAGAATCGAATTTATTTAAATCAAAATTAAGTAAGTTAGATTAAATTTGATTCACATTTAAAAGATTATTTTCCTAAAAGGTGAGACTCAGTTTGACGCTGTTTTTTTTTTGTCTTTTTTTCACTAACGTAACAATTTGTTGCATGATTAATACAACTATTTTTATATTATCAATCCGATAAAATTTATGATAAAATTATTTTTTGACTCACTCTATTATTTTGAATTTAACTTATCCTTATAAGCTTTAGCCAAATTATCCATATTTGTCATGATTGAGAGAAGCTAAACTTTCCATTTATAATTTTAAAAACTTAAGTTTTTGTATAATATGAAAATAATAAATAATTTCGTGTTGAGAAAAAAAAGAAGAAGTCAAAATGTTTTTTAGCCTGCATATAAATATTTCATGCAATTTACTTATTTTTCTCAATTTTATATGTTCACACTCTAAATTTCCATTCATCCAGACAAGATAGAAAGGAATGTTTTGTATTAATTATTTTGTTTCATTATTCTATCTATATGAAAAAGTATTTTCTATCAATCTCTCTATTTTCATTCTCCATATTCAGTTTAAACCTATATATTATTAAAACAATAGCTAACTCTATACTAATTAAGAAAATTAATTATATTATTAATCACATAATCTCAATTTCATTATAATCCGAAGATTTGGACAATTTTCTGATAGAATAAAGAGTTGTGCATAGTTCATTGGTGGATAAGAAGAAAATGTGTGATTCTAAACGAGCTGTAATTTTCACCATACTATTTGCCGTACCTTATTTCTACGGCTTTTATTATTTGCAGTTGGCCGTGCTTTTCAATCTCACATATTTAATTGAAATATTGAAGAAATAAAATGAGAACATAAATGGAACGCAATTTTCACCATAATTATAAAAATAAAAATTTAAAAAAAAGTGGAATAGAGTAATTTATGGTATAAAAAATACACTTAAATCCCCTTTATTTAGTTTATGATCTTGAAAACATGGTTTTTTTGTTCTTATAAAGTTCTAATGGTAGATTTCATTTTTCAATTCTTCTAAATTAAATAGTTTTTGTAAGAACCTTGTTTTTATCTTTATTTTATTTAATTAATTTTGTTAAAAAAAAAATATAATAATAAATAAATAAAAATGATAGCAGCCGTCTATATTCTACTTGAAAGTTGGTGTCCCATGTTCATGCAAGAGAATAGTGATATGCCACTCCGTGAACATTATTGTAGTTCACATGCCACCATTACATTTTTATGATTATCTTCTCTTCACGGGGGATCAATGTTTGGTGGTGGGATCATGTGCAAAAGAATTTAAAAAGAGAAGGAGGCTAGGGAGAAGGGGGCTGCCGCGAAGAAGAAAGGGAGGAGGAAGCTCTGAACACATCACAACAGTAAGAAGAAGAGATACAAGATCAAATTTTTTTAAAGCTACGGAGGTACTCTTCCCGTCTTAACATATCAACCTTATGAGGCATGCTTCTCCTTTATGTTATATACGTAAATCATTTGCATCGTAATTGATCATAGATATCATACCACAATCCCTGCATATCTAATGTCTAATACAGAAAAGATATATCAAAATCAAATTCTACTTTCTTCCTATTCTTCCTTCAATCCAATCAATAAAGCTCCCATATGCCACCATGACTGCTGTCGTCACTGGTCCTCCTCACCGACCACGGTAGTCGCCGGTCACCCTCACACCGAACCATCTACTTCATCACAGTCTCATTATGACTTGCCAGCCCAATTTCTTTCAACATGAAGGCTGTCCGAACTTAATCTTCCATTGTTTCATATCCCTGGGTAAGAAAGATGTCCACGGACCGCATCTAAGCTCGTCATCATCTTTCCCCTGCACAAGCAATACAAACAGATTAACCAGAACCCATGCGATCAACCCAAGCTAACCGTGAACCACATTCTCTCCGCACTCACCGCCACTCAGCTTCCCACTCATCATCACTGCCATCGCGTGACCACAACCCGCAGGAGACCTTGGCTTCTCTTCGGTCTGGCCTCCGCGAGCCAGTCACATTCCAATCGAACCCATATTCACCGTCGCGTCTTCGACCTCAGCCATAGCAGCCACCATCACCGCCGCTCTTCCAATCTCACCGTCTCTTCCACCGTGACAGCCATCAACACCTCCGCCGTAAGTCACTGTGAGCCCTGATTCCCGCCTATCCTTGGCCGCGGATACCCTTCCCTTTGTTTAATATCACCATCGCGAGTCACCCTCTTCGTCGTGCGACCCTTATCCGCCACCACCGCAATATTCTTCTCCACCGCGGACACCACCCAGCTCGACGCTTCTCCTTCGGATCTCCGCCGTCAGCACTGCCTTCGTCAACCATCACTGCTGCGACGATCCCTGTGACCACGAACCATCCTCCTTGCCTCCGTCGTTCTCCTTTAATCGGACGCTGCCGCCGCTCTGAGGCTGTTGCTTTCCTCACGCTTCCCCACTTTCAACATCGCGCCACCGCGACAAAGCCGGTTACCCTCATTCGCGTCTCCACCTCCCTGAGCCGCAAACTCGCTGCCACCCTGACGCTAACGCCGCCGCCTCTAAGTTGCTGCCGAGCGAAAAGGGAAGGAAAGGGTTGCTCTGGTGAAAACCCTTTCCTGTGTAGTCATCACATCTCAACAACAATGGAAGTGGAGACCCCCTTTTTCTCAGTTGGACCGAAAAAGAGAATCAAAGAGATAATTGGGCTTTAAGCCCACTTTCGTACTAAAAGAATACACCCCCCTGCCTTAAGTCATCCAGGATTGATCAGGAAATACCTTGGGCCATTTTGCCTTCACTCACCCTCCATCTTTTTATGTGCACTCCTTACAGTTGGGCTTGTATCAGAAAACCCCGTTCTTCCTCTCTTTGGCCAATTCGTGAGCCTGTTAATAAATTAAAAATTCATAAAATCATAAAAGTATAAAATATTCAGAAAATTCCAAATGTATCAAATTCTCATCAAAGAATCTAAGCCAGAACTACGTAGGCCTTGATTCTCCACCGAAAATGGAGATACGTAGGAGCAAGGCAATGCCTTGTCAGGTTCTTTCCTCACAAATATCTAAATGTTTCCTCAACATCTAAATCATGATCTCTGTTGTACTCGTGATGTACTAGTGTTCTTCTAGAGCTTATAACATTCGGTCTGTGTAAGTCAGAGTGTTTGTGGTTTACTCATTAAGTGTTCGATTGATGTTTTATTCATGCCAGTATACTATTTTAATTGATTATTCTACGTGGCTTTAAGAGTGTATGTATGCATTATCATTGTTGGCATTACAGTGAAAGGGTATGTGATTCAAAGCGATGAAAGTGTATGGTTATAAGTGAATTATGAACAGTACATGAGATGAAATGAAAGTATGAATGTTGAATGAGAGTTCCAGGGATGATCATGAGAATTTGTAAAGTGTGACCGTGGCTAGACTTAGCAGGCGATTCGATCCTGATATTCCGTGACTACTCGTCTTCACATAGAAGGGGTATGTCATGCGTGGGAATGGCAGGAGGTCCCCGTCACATAACTGTAATTTGGACGGAACCGTCACATAACTGTAATTTGGACGGAATGGACTAACCTCGGGTGGCAGCTGATGAGAATGCCAGTTACCACACCACCCGGGTGCGCGATCGTCGTAGCTACACGGAGATTTCATACAGTCTGGACAGTCAGTCGTGTTGAGTTTTATTTAATGAGTACGTTGAAGTGGGTTGTTATGTAATGAATGTGTATGTTGAGATATGCATGTATGTTGAATTGTTTACCTGAAATTGTATGTTGATGCATGAGTTAAATTATGTAAGCTTACCCTTTCGTTTTCCTTGTGTTGTCCTTTGTCCTTGTACGTCCGTCTTGTCATTGCGATGATCATCCGTGTGGATGTGAGCAGAGGGAGACGAGCGTTTAGAAGAGTTGCTGGAAGAGGAGAACCTGATTAATGTTGAAGTGAAGACCGAGCAGTGAGACCGCTCGGCCAGTAGTGTGATTGTTGAACTGAGTGGTCGTTCGATCACCTCTTGTTTTCGTTAAGTTTAAATTCGACCGTTCGGTAATTGTTTCTGTAAACCGTTCGGTCAGATTTTTCTTGTACGTTCGGTTTTAATTGTAAACTCTTGTGTGGACGTGCAGTTGTGCACGTTCGTCCCTTAATGTTGTACTGTACTCAAGGACGTTCGTCCTTGGTCATTCGTTCGTTTTTAATTTTTAGTGGAAAAACTGTACTGAATTATTATTAAATGTGATTTCTGAATTTATAGTTATGACTGTATTTTTGGGATGTCACAGTTTTCATCCGCTACTAATATGTTATGTAACTAATTACATAAATGGTTACATGCTGAATTATTATTAAGATATTAAAATTGAGCTTTCACACATTAGAATTTTAATACACATTTCGTTAACTTTATAAATATACATCATTTTGTTGAAGAATATAAAACAATTCTTATTAACAGTTAATTCTGTTTGATGATAAAAAAAATTAAAGGACTAATACGTAGTCGAAAGTTTATAGAAACCAAAGTTACACTTTTGCAAAACTACAACAATAAAAATAAAGATGGATTTAAGCTTAAGAAATAATTACATAACAGATAATTATTTCATATATTTCCTATGTAAAGCGTAAGACTATTTTTTTATGTTAATGAAATTTGTTTTAAAAATAATGAAGGTTAAAGCTTTAAGTTTTGTTTAATATACATATAAATTATTGGACTGGTGCAGCACTTAATTTGGGTGTCCCCTAGTAGACGAGCCTCTGTTAGACGGGTGGCAATGTAACACTTTTGCTCCGTCACTGTAATCATATCATATTATGAAAACGTGTTTTCAATTTACTTTATGCCATTTATAAAAGAGACTTGGCTCGAGGAACTCACACACTCACTCAACCCAAATCCATTTGCTTAATTTCTCTTCTGTTATCTCATAATTCTCATGGCCTCATCATCTTCTTCTTCTTCTTCTTCTTCTTCTTCTTCTTCTTCTTCTTCTTCTTCTTCTTCTCTGAAGTTTACAGTGAGAAGATGCCAACCGCAGCTGGTGCCTCCTGCTATCCCCACTCCTCATGAAGTTAAGCTACTTTCCGACATTGATGATCAAGAAGCCCTGCGTCTCCACGTTGTGATGATACAAATTTATCGAAAGCATGCATCAATGGCAGAGAAAGATCCAGTTCAAGTGATTCGCCAAGCACTCTCGCAGACACTTGTCTTCTATTACCCATTTGCGGGTAGGCTTAGAGAGGGGCCTCACCGCAAATTGATGGTGGATTGCACCGGAGAAGGTGTCATGTTCATTGAGGCCGATGCAGACGTCACACTTTATCAGTTTGGCGATTCTCTTTACCCTCCATTCCCATGCTTCCATGAACTTCTATTCGATGTCCCTGCCACACAACAAATTACCAACACTCCCCTTCTACTTGTACAGGTTCAATACACTTACTCATCAATCTCAACATATTTTTTATTCATTTTCTAGATTTCTTAAATTTTATAAACTGGTTTCTGATATAATTAATTTCTGTCAAAATCCAATAAGTTTTGAATTGGCAGTGTTACAGGTTCTGATAGAGAGAATGGGCTGGTTCTTTCTTCTGTCAATTTTTTTTTCATTGATATGCTCTGATAGCCTATTACAAAGTGGGGTGTATAACACTCATAATAATTTAACAAAAGATGTGAGATGTTCAAAAGAAATTTCACAAGTAGCTTGTTTCTTGCACTTATTCTTGCTCGTAGTTAACTTCAGAAAAAGTTTAGCGGAAGCAAAACGTGTGAACTTGTTGAATATGGAATAAAAATGCAGGTGACACGACTCAAGTGTGGTGGTTTGATCTTAGCCATTGGCCTCAACCACACCATGTGTGATGGACCCGGTTACAAACAATTCATGAACGCTTGGGCGGAAATGGCTAGAGGTGCAACAAAACCTTCCATTGCACCAGTGTGGCGTAGGGAGCTCCTAATGGCAAGAGACCCACCTCGCATTGCATGCAACCATCGCGAATTCGAGCAAGTCCAAGATACCCTTCCTTCTTCCAACCAAAACATGGTTCAACGATCCTTCTTCATTGGACCACTCGATATAGCTGCACTTCGGCGCTTGATTCCCCAACACCAGCACTGCACCACATTTGATCTCATCACAGCATGCCTCTGGCGCTGTCGCACAAAAGCACTGCAAATAGAGGCAGACGAGGATGTTCGCATGATGTGCATAGTCAACGGACGTGGTCGGTTCAATCCTCCACTTCCTGTTGGTTACTACGGCAACTGTTTTGCATATCCGGCAGCAGTAACGACTGCAGGGAAGCTATGCAGAAACCCATTTGGTTATGCGGTGGAATTGATAAATAAAGTGAAAGGTGAGATGTCAGAAGAGTACCTGCAATCTGTTGCAGACCTTCTGGTGATGAAGGGACGATGCTTATTCACAACTGTGAGGTCTTGTATTGTGTCATATTTGGCACGTTTGAACCTTAGAGAAGTGGATTTTGGTTGGGGTGAGGCTGTGTATGGTGGAATGGCCCAAGCTGGGGCTGGGGGCTTCTTAGGAACTTCGTATTTCTGTTCTGCTAAGAATGGAAAAGGAGAAGAAGGCATAATATTTCCGATTTGGTTACCTGCTGAAGCTATGGAAAGGTTTGCTGAAGAGTTTAACCACATGCTAGGCAACAAAAACCAACCTCAAACCAGTTCTGCTACTTTTGTAAAGTCTACCCTCTAGTAATCTGTATTTCATGGAATAATTTAGCAGATTCTAGAGACAGATATATATTGTGTGATATTACAATGATGTATTCTGAAGGACATACACTGGTGTGTTGTGATGACCGTCCAATTAGTCATAAATCAGACTGCCACGAAGAGCATATCATAAAATCTGATCCATCGATTAACGGTAAAGAGAATTAGCTTTAATATTAAACAAAGATAAAATACGATTATCACTAATTAGAGTCTAATTAGGTTGTTCTAAATAAAAAATCTATTCCAAAATTATCCAGAAATATAAGTTTAAGGTGAAAAGATATATGATTGCATTTACAATTTACAGTATTATTGATATCTAAATGGTTAAAGTTCCTTCTTCTCATAGCATTTTATTGAATACTAGGACCAACAAGTATTGCAGCTTCTCAATAGCATTCTAATGCACGTTTTATTAAGATATTAAACATAAGGTTTTATGATTAATTTTAATATATATTACTTTGTTGAAGAATATAAAACAATTCTTATTAACAGTTAATTCTATTTGATGATAAAAAAAATTAAAGGACTAATACGTAGTCGAAAACTTATAGAAACCAAAGTTACACTTTTTCAAAACTAAAATAAACAAAAAGATAGATTTAAGCTTAAGAAATAATTATATAACAGATAATTATTTCAAATAATTCCTATGTAAGCGTAAGACTATTTTTTTATGTTAATGAAAATTGTTTTAAAAATAATGAAGGTTAAAGCTTTAAGTTTTGTTTAATATACATATAAATTATGATTTTATATATTTGGTTTCATTTTATAAATTTTATTATGACATAGCAATATGATTCGATTAGATTTTTGTTTAGAGTAAATTTTCTTTTAATTTATATAAAACTATTTTGTTTTCCATTTTGCATATAAGGATTTTATGACTTGCATGTTAGATTTGAGTGAATTAAATAAATATTTAATAATATAATTTAGGTTTAAACTTTCGTTTGATTATCGTATTTGTGTGTCAATATCAAGTGGATCATCATTTTTTTTCGGTCTCAACCGGGTCCATAAACTTGTAAAAATGAGCCAATTAAGCCCTCTTCGTTAAGTTTTCATTAACGCCGTCTGTAGATGCTGAGTTGTAACTTTTTTTAGTTGACGTGGCAATGTGTATTAAATTGAATGAATGTTCTGTTGTATAATCAACCATTCCACGTGGCAATGTCCTCCCTTCTCCTTCTTCTCTTCACGCGTGAGAGAGCAGCTCTCTCGTTCCTCAGTCAATCCCGTCTTGAAATAATCCGAAGATGATTATGACGCCTCACCATGCCATCAGAAGGCATCAAATCACCTGTCATTAGCACAATAGTGTACTCTTCCCAGCCCCATTGGGTCCAACCAGTGCGACCCTAGAATCTAAATCAACCGTCGTCACCATCACCAGCACCGCCACCACCTTCGTCATCGCGATCAAAGACCTTGACAAACGGGTTATTGGCATTTGCTATTATCGGTTCTGTGGGAGCTTATGCTGGAATATGCACTATAGTTTATTGCTTGTGGAGTGGAGTTTGTTTCGGGAAGAAAAAAGTTCACAATTCTATGCAGCCTACAATCATAAGAGGTAGCAGTGGTTCAAACGGTGGAGGTGCTTCTAATAATAGCAATTCTTCAATATCGTCTATGATTATGCGTCAGACTTCAATGATAATGAGACGCCAAAGGAGTGGAACGTCATCAACGAAGCACCCAGACAGGGCTGAGGAGTTCACCATGGCCGAGCTTGTGGCAGCCACCCCCAATTTCTCACAAGAAAACAAGATCGGAGCTGGAAGCTTTGGTGTTGTTTACAAAGGCAAACTCACGGATGGACGCGAGGTGGCAATCAAGAGGGGTGAAACTGGTTCCAAGATGAAGAAGTTTCAGGAGAAGGAAAGTGCATTCGAGTCTGAATTGGCCTTCTTGTCTCGCCTACACCACAAGCACTTGGTTGGACTGGTTTACCAACATCAGTAAAATGGAAAACCAAAACCTTGTCCTCGACTACTTTTTCTGCAAGTCCACCACGTTCCATTTTTTCCAATGTTTTCTCCTTACCCTGTGCCTAGCGAGCAAGTTTTGCAGAATCATGACCAAATCGAGCAATATATTTCTTCATTGAGGCAATATGCTCTTGCTCCCTTAAAAGGAAAAAGAATGAAGAAACCCGTTTGTTTCCAATCCCTTAAACCCTAGCAAATCTTTCAAATTGAATGATGAATTCACTCATGGAGTTCTCCTGCTTCAGAGCCAACAACGATTCAAAAGGCATCAGAGGGAGGAAGGGAGACATTGTTGAGTCGCTCGAGTACCAAAATCAGAGCCTGAGTATCCAAATATCCTTCACCATGAGCCTTAAGCGACAAATAAAGCTGTTGAGCAAGAGCCAAACCAAGCAAAGCAATCCCCATATTCTGACAAATCCCCAAATCTTTAACAAAGTGGTTCACGAAAAACCCCGCTTCAAAATCCCTCTTTAAGATCCTCTTTTCGTACAAGTCCAGTGACTTCGAACCGGCCACGCCGGTGGAAATCGCCTCCAGGTACAACCCTACATCCAACCCCGCCTTGTGCGTGTACACCATTCCCTCCACCAGCCCCACCATCGTCAACGCTATCGTCACCTGATTTGCTAATTTCGCGAATTGCCCCTTCCCACTTCCTCCCAAGTAGTTGACTTTCCCATCATTGAAAACAAGGGTTCCAGATTCTTCACTGTCGATTCCTCCCGCGGGCGAAAATCGCTAGGATTCCGTTCTTCGCGCCTCGGTCGCCGTCGGAGTGACAGCCTTTGCTCACGGCTGGTTGCTCCTGCTGTTGTTCACTTTCAATCTTGGAAGGTTTACAACAGTTAATAAGTAAATTGGGCACCAGCTCCTTCTCTAGAGAGGACATGTACACTGAGACAGCAACATCGAGAAAAATCAGATGATAAAATTTTTCAACTGGTTCGTGTTCTTCATAAGCTTGGGGACTCTGACAACAATTACCGTTTTGGTGTACATTCAAGATCACATAGGGAGGTATTGGGGTTATGTGGTTTCTCCTTATTCTGTCATTCATTATTCCCCCATAACTATGTGATTCTACGAACAGAGGAAAGAAACACCAGGAGGGACCGACTACCTCCAGCGATAGGGAGACGACGGTTGTCGGAATCAGGACCTAAAGGGATCGATGACGCGACAACGACGGTGGATTAATTGAGTCGCAACGACAACAGGAAGAAGGAACTAATTAAGTTTTCATTTTTACACAAACAAACATCAAAACTGGCATCCTTTAATAGCTCATTTAAAATGGTAGGTGTCATAAAATTAAATAATATAACATAAAGACCACGTCATATAACACTTACACAAAACATAATAATAAGTTAAATAACAAATTCCACGTAATATAACATGTAAACAAAGTTAGACGACATCAGTAATAAATTAACGGAGAGAGCTTAATTGGTTCATTTTTACAAGTTTATGAACCCGATTGAGACAAAAAAAAAAAACGATGACAAAACGAGGGCTTAAACCTATAATTTAATATTGATAGTTGATGAGTATGGAAATAAGTGTTCTAATATCGGTGGGGGAGCTTGGTTCATTTTGGATCTTTTTTTACAAATATAAATTAATATATAACTATATATTTTTTAAAATTTTAATATATTTTATATATTTAGTATTTCTAATATTTTTGTATATCTATTTTTCACATTCTCAAATGTGTTGATTTTACAATACATTAGACAAAAAAAAAAATATTGAACTGTTTATATAAAATAGCTGATTTGATTAAGTGAAATTTAAATGTTATATGTAAAAGTGAAGTATAGATAATTTAAGATATGAATTTAAAAATTCAAAAAGATAATATAGTTAAATGTTTATTTCAAATTTGAGTTCGATTGATAATTTAATTTAAATATTTTTTGATGTTAAATTTGGTTATTTGTTGGTATTCACTTTAAAAATAATGTTTTAGGGGTTAAATATTTTAGCTTTTTGAGAATTTTGTTCAAGTGTTAATTGGTTGCTTAAATAAAAGTGTGAGCAAAATTTATCTTTCTTTTTAGTGGGATTTCTTCTCAAAGGACATAATGGTCACTCAAATGAGAATGTGAGTAAAATAATTATATTTTCATTTTTCACTCAAGCGATACATTAACTATTCAAGAAAAATTAAAGAGATATTCTTAACTTCAAGCAAAAATGACTAGCTCAGATGATGTTTTCTTCGGTGTTTTTTTTATTATATAATAAAGTAAATTGAATGAATTATACTTATCCATGTATCTTATTGATTATATATCTAATTTTTTATATTTTGTGAATAAGACGTAATATATGATTATATACTGCGCGACTTATATTTGTATGTGATATATCTAGTATAATATTGTGGTCCCTTTGCGTGTGTGCTGTATTTTATGTGTATTGTAAGGATAATTTAGATGATATTGTATATTATTGAGCACAAAATTTGTTAAGAAAGCAAAATATTTGACTTGTTATAAAAGATGTTAAGCCTTGAGAAATTAAAGTAGATTATTATATCCATTCTTATTATAACAAATGCAACTAGTTATCTAGATATAAAATTCCAACATCAGTTTTATCAATGAAAATTATAATAAATCATATATTAATCTTTGTTGAAAGATACTCAGTATAAAATATTGAATGAAAAAGTTGATATTCAATGACCAATATGTAGTGGAAGAGTGTAAATTTGGTTGAAAGTGACGATAGTTATTTATCATGTATGTAGATGTTTTATACGCATAGTATATATACAACATAAAGGTTAATTTAATTAATTAAAAAGTGTAGTTGATTTAATTTATTAAAAATCGTAAATGTAACATACGGAAGACAATCTAAAAATGATATATTTTTATAAAAGTAATGTAATAAATTAAAATCATGACACACGTATCAACCTATTAATTAAAATCTCGAATAGTTAGGCTAAGCTACGACCATTGACAAATGGGTTTCAAGGTTTTCGTACACTACACTAGTGGTTATGGTTTCTCCCACGTTTTACTTGTATACGTTCTATCTTCAGAGACAAAGGAGAACGTGAAAACAGAGTATAAAAGACGTGTGTTTTTTGCATTGATCTGCGAAGAAAGTAAGAGAAACATGTAAAATGTTTTTTTTTTGTATTGGTCAAACTATCAATCCTTTTCATAGTCCTAATTTCGATTGTAATGTTTTTCCCAGCAAAGGAAAATATCTACGTTTATAAAAGGGCAACGGTTCTAGGTACTATAGCAACTCAGACAAACAGGTTACTAAGTAACTCTGTCTCTGTCTCTCTGTCAATACTCACATAAATGGCCTCAGCTTCTTCTTCTCCAAAGTTTACAGTGCGAAGGTGCCAACCCCAGTTGGTAGTTCCTGCTGTCCCCACTCCTCACGAAGTTAAGCCACTTTCCGACATTGATGATCAAGAAGCCCTGCGTTTCCACGTTCCCTTCATACAAATTTATCGAAAGCAAGCATCAATGGCAGAGAAAGACCCAGTTCAAGTCATTCGCCAAGCACTCTCGCAAACACTTGTCTTCTATTACCCATTTGCGGGTAGGCTTAGGGAGGGGCCTCACCGCAAATTGATGGTGGATTGCACCGGAGAAGGTGCCATGTTCGTTGAGGCCGATGCTGACGTCACACTCGACCAGTTCGGGGATTCTCTCCAGCCTCCATTCCCATGCTTCCATGAACTGCTATACCATGTTCCTGCCTCACACCAAATTACCAACACTCCCCTTCTACTCGTACAGGTATTGGAATTTTTATGTGAGTTCTTCCTAACTATTTATCTGTGTCTATAGTTTGTTGATGTCGGAAATGAACTGATGAAATCACAGGTGACACGCCTTAGATGCGGTGGTTTCATCTTGGCCTTCTGCTTCAACCACATCATGTGTGACGGAGCTGGTCTTTCACAATTCATGAGCACGTGGGTTGAAATGGCTCATGGTGCAACAAAACCTTCCATTCCACCAGTTTGGAGAAGGGAGCTTCTAATGGCAAGACATCCACCTCGCATCACATGCAACCATCGCGAATACGAACATGTCCCAGACACAGTCAAAGGAACCCACGCATCAAACGATCATGACATGGTTCTTCGGTCGTTCTTCTTTGGACCTTCCCAAATTGCTGCTATTCGTGGCTTGGTTCCGCTCCACCTTCAGCACTGCACAACGTTTGATCTCATCACAGCATGTATCTGGCGCTGTCGTACAAAAGCATTGCAGATAAAGGCAGACGAGGATGTTCGCATGATGGTGATAGTGAATGGGCGTGGAAGATTGAATCCTCGTTTACCAGTTGGCTACTACGGCAATGCTATTGCATACCCTGCAGCAGTTACGACTGCAGGGAAGCTTTGTGAAAATCCGGTTGGGTACGCAGTGGAGTTAATAAAGAAATTGAAAGGTGAGGTGACAGAAGAGTACATGCATTCGGTGGCAGATTTGATGGTGATTAAAGATCGGTGCATGATTACAACTGTAAGGTCTTGTATCATTTCAGATTTGACACGTTTGAAGCTTAGAGAAGCGGATTTTGGGTGGGGTGAGGCTGTGTACGGTGGAGTGGCTGAAGGTGGAGCTGGGAGCTTTCTTGAAGCAACGTATCAGGTTTTGCATAGGAGTGCAAAAGGAGAAGAAGGCATCGTCTTACCAATTTGGTTGCCTGCTAAAGCTATGGATAGGTTTGCGAAAGAGTTGGATGCCATGTTTAGCAACCAAAACCAATCTAATACCGGGAGTCCTAGTTTAACCATGTCTACCTTATAGTTCATGTCGGAAGTCTCAAATATTCGTAAAGTAAATTTCAAATATATATGAGCATAAATTTTCCTTTGTAAATCAGATTTATAAAATTAAATTAAATAAATTAATAAAATTGAAATTAGGTTTAAAGATCAAATTCATAAATTAAAGATGAGAGAATGTAATCTTCAACTATGTCTTCAAAATATATAAATATATTGATTTTGATGTTTTAAAATATTAACTTCATAATTATATTTTAATGCTAAGCAGAAAACTACCGTCTTACTAATTTCGTCTATTCTTCTTTCATAAGCTATCGTCACACAATTATATATTGTGAGGTAAGGTGGTTCGAGTCAAAATATTTTTCTTCCCCCACTGCTTTACATAGGCGAGAAAGGAGTGCATTCATCACTGTTTCACACAGTCGAGAAGGTAGGATGCTTGGACATCCAATCTTCCACTGTTTCACACAGGCGAGGAGAAATCCCCTTTCCACTTCTTCACACAGACGGAAGGTGCAATACTCGAACTATTTTCTTCCACTGTTTCACACAGTCAAAAAGGTTGTCCATTTCTACTGCTTCACATAGACGAAAAGTACAACTACCTGAACCTTTACTCTTCTACTTCTTCACGCAGACAAAGAGATACAAAATGACTTTCTGAGTTATAAAACAAAGCTCCTAATTATACACAACCCTTTCTCAATTTTAAAGGTACTTAATGTATCTTAAATTCCAGTCAAATTAACAACTAACGCATATCAAGATGCGTTAAGTACCAAAACACGTGTAAAATAATGTGTTGTTAACTCTGATTTTTGCTGACAGTTTTAATCATAACTTTTTTCACAACCTCCAAATGAGATGATTCTTGTTTTGTTAGAATCTAGACCCAAAGAGCTTTTAAATGACTAATAACTTGTAATCTTTGAACCTCTAAGTAGGTATATTAATTCTTTAAATTTTGGTATAATACCCTTTTTGGTCCCCACTTTCGTTGGATAATGTCAATTCAGTCCCTATTTTTAAAAGTGTTTGCAATATGTCCACAGTTAGTAAAATTTGCTTCTAATTTGCCCATTCCGTTAAGTATAACCAAACAGAGTTAATGCGTTGATGATTTGGCACGAGTTATTGACGACGTGTCAATATATTGTTTTGTGCATGCTGACGTGTAATTGACTTACAGAAGATATGGTGTTTTATTAAGATAGGGTTTTTTAATTTGGGGAAAAATTCATTTAGGGTATAGATAGAACCAATTAGGTCTTCTTCTCCTTTCGGTTGCGAACACGGTACAATGGTGGGTCTTCTTTTTCAAGTTGACTTGGAAACAAAGGAAAGGAAGCAGAGGATGGTGCATACGCAGGCAGTAGCGACAACAACGACGATGAAGAGGATTGAAGCGCTACCATTTGCGAATCATAGAACCATTGATCGAGTCCATGGAACTCCCCTGTGCTCCGCGGAAGTTGAGAATAGTCCCAATAGTCTCTAAGCAAATTAGGGGAGCTCTAAAGCGGCGCCCCCTGCATCACCGTCGGAGAATAACCAGTCACCGCTAGAACATCACCGGAGCCCAAGAGTGAGGTGGCCGGAAAATTGGGAAGGTGAGGAGGATGAATCGGGATAACATTTTCGGGGAAGTTGAGTTTGGCTCTATTACCTCCTAACCTCAATGCGGCCTCATCGTAGGCTCTAGTAGCAGCCTCGGCAGTGTCGAAGTTGCCAAGCCATACTATCGCCGCTTTGTAAGGATCGCGAATCTCCGCCCCCATTTCCCCCACGACCTTTGCCTCACCCCTATGTATCTCCTCCTCCTCTCGCCGCTTTCTTCCTGTTATGCACTCCGTGACGAACCACCCTCACCCCCACCCGCGACAGCAGTAGTGTCATCTTCACGCGCTCTTTTCTACTCAACCGAGCCCGAGCCCAAAAGAGGAGGCCCAGGAAAAGAAGACAAACCTGGAGAAGGCGCATGCATAAAACGTGGCACCATGGGAAAACCACTTGCCAGGACCCACTCCGTGTTGGTTTGGGCAGAGGAAGAAGGTGACACCACATGGGTCGGAACCGAACCTACAGTACCCCCTTACAACCGAAAGGAGAAGAAGACCCTAATTGGTTCTATCTATGCCCTAAATGAATTTTTCCCCAAATTAAAAAACTCTATCTTAATAAAACATCATATCTTCTTAAGTCAGTTACACGTCAGCACGCACAAAACAATATATTGACACGTTGCCAATAACTCGTGCCAGATCATCAACGCACTAACTCCGTTTGGTTATACCTAATGAAAAGGACAAATTAGACGCAAATTTTACTAACTGTGGACATATTCCAAACACTTTTAAAAATGGAGACTGAATTGACATTATCCAACGAAAGTGAAGACCAAAAAGAGTATTAAACCTTAAAATTTATGTTTTATTAAGTTTCTCCCAACTCTAACTTTTGTTGGTTGTTTTACTCATTCTCTTTAGTGAACTTCAAATAATATGATTCTTTTTTTATTAAAAGATAGGCTCAATATATTTTCTTTTTGACATCAAACTTGTAATTTTTAGAGCACTGTGCTAGTTGCAGCAAAAATTTTAAAATCAACGTTTTGTTATACACTTGAATAGGTTTGCTTTAGTTATACCATTTCATATGGAGGAAAAATCTGATCCATAATTGGACATGCATGATCCATCACATGAACAAGAAGTAAAATTAATAAACTAAGTCAAGCTTTACAAGTCTAAACGTTGAATGAATTAAAAAGTAATTGGACAGCTTCACAGCTAAAAAAATCAGAACCAAAATATGGAAGACATATGAAACTGGCAACAAGAATTGGGAGTTACAAAGAGGGATATGTTATCTGGAAAGTTTCCATCATGATGCAAGCAAATTAAAAATTATTAGATAATAGGAGTACAGCTGTAAAGCTTAAATCATAAGATTTTACACGTTAATTTCAAATCAGAAGAAGAATGAGACTACAATAAGTTTTTTTTTTCCTTAAATCTGATATAGAATCCACTTTGAACTTTGTCAACGTTTAAATTTTGTCAATAAAAATATATTGAAATGATACAGCTAAAAGTAGAGGAATGAAAGGAGTAGTACTAGGTGTCATGGCAAGAAGGAAAACAATAAAAAAATAGAGCAAAAGAATTTGAGAATCTGACAGAAAGTGCACGGTCTTACAGAGAAAAGTATACAGATGGAATAAAACAAGAAAAATATTCTTTCATCTGTCTAAATTTTTTATTGCTATTTTTTATTTTTTTATTGGGTTAAATATGTTTTTGTACCTTGATTTTATAAGAAAAAATTAGAATTAGTTTCTTCCAAAACTTTGACCTAATTTAGTTTTCAAACTTTAGAAATATGTAAATTTAGTCATTTTAACTAAATTTTGTTAGGTTTATTTGATATTTGAACTATGTTTCATGATAACATTTGAGTTGTTTATATCATTTGACATATTTTTACTTCAATGTTAACTGATAAATGTGTTTGAAACATCAAATAAAGTTAACAAAATTTAGTTAAAAGAATTAAATTTACACATTTATAAAGTTTAGGGACTAAATTGGTCTAAAATTTCAAAGAGGGACTAATTTTCAATGAAAGTTAAGAAATCAAAAACATATTTAACCATTTTTTATTCTATCTTTCTTGAAAAAATATAAAAATTTATACTTTTACAACTATTTTATTTTTATATTCTATTTATATATATATATATATATTATAATTATTTTATTCTTTTATTTTGTATAAAATGAATGTAAAAATATGTACTATTATTCATAAAACAAATAAAATAATGCAGTGCATGACAGTGGTGATCACGAAGAGTACAATCCAGTAGCATTGAATGTAAAAAAAAATGGTTTTATGGAACATGGTCCATGTGAAGAGGGAATAATGCATAAGAAAATTTTTCCACTCCTGAAATGCCAGGCTTTATTATTTGAGAAGCCATAAGATAACATAGAATTGCTCCCTCCATCGCCACCAACCGCTTCCTGCACCACTTCATACCTAATTTATTCTTTTATAAAATGAATGTCAACCTCCATTTCATTTTCAATGGATGTTGACATCCGTAACAGATGTTGACATCCATTTACATATTTTATATTTTAGTTTATTGTTTTTATTTTAAAAAAAAAAACTTCAACAGATGTACCATCGTAGAAATTTCCAATCCTTTTTTAGATTAGAATTTCGATTCTATCTATTTGTTTTGTTGCAAATTCCTTCGAAGTTGAGTCTAAAATTCTATTATTTCTTTCTCTTTTCATAATAGGTATTTCCACTAATAAATATTTGAAACAATAAGGTCTACTCGATATGACTTAGGAGTTAATGAAATCTTTTACAAAAACCAACTAATATTATCAATTAATCCCAAAGGTTCGTTATGTTATGAAGAAACGAATTTTTGTCCTCCGTTTGTGAGCTATATATCCTCGTTTAATTCTGGTCATTGAATAAATGATATTTTCAGGAATAACTTTTTAATTTTTCAGTTATTCTTTTTATCTTCCTAGTCTATTAATAACAAAAATGGATTCTTCCGATGTATAAAAAAAAATTCCAACGGCTCTTGCTACTCTAACCGCCCCAATCACGATTTTTTATATTAAAAATTGAACCTCAAAATCAGAAATTGTATTGATACAAGATATCAAGTCTGTTTAATAAATTTTTTAAAAATATTTTATTTATTATTTAAATAATAATATATAAATTAAATTAATAATAATAATTTTATTAAATAAAATAAAATTAATTTATAAATAATTAAGTAATAATTAAAAAACATTAAATAATATTTATATAATAATTTAAAATATAAAAAATTAAAAAATTAAAAACTAAAAAAAAAACTAATTCAACCGATGTAGCACATCCGTTTAGTAGATTTATAACAAAATTTTTAATAATTATTTAAATAATAATACATAAATTAAAATTAATAATAATTATTTTATTAAATAAAATAAAATTAATTTATAAATAATTAAGTAATAATTTTAAAATAATTAAATAATAGTTATATATTAATTTAAAATATAAAAAATTAAAAAACTAAAATCTAAAAAAAATTCAACTAATGTTGTCACATCCGAACGTGGGACATCCGTTTTAATATATTTATAAAAAATATTTTAATTATTATTTAAATAATAATACATAAATTAAATTAATAATAAATATTTTATTAAAGAAATAAAATTAATTTATAAATAATTAAATAATAATTTTAAAAAAATTAAATAATATTTATATATTAATTTAAAATACAATAAATTAAAAAATTAAAAATTAAAAAAAAAACTTAACGGATGTGACACATCTTGTTGAAGAATTTTTTCTTCAACGAATGTTGACATCCATTGAAGAAAAGAGATGAGGTATAAGATAATTTAAAATATAAAGGATAATTTTGAAATTTAAAAAAAATATGATAGTGCAGGATCAAAGTGGTGTATGTAACATCCCAAATTCTCACATTAATGTAACATCCCAACTTTTCACATTAATGTAACATCCCAAATTTTCACACTTGATAATTAACATTACATTTACGGTAACATTCCGTAATCTCACCCTTTAAAATTTACTAGTTGATATAAGTCTATACATGTAAAAAGATTCTAATTATAGTTCTTCTACTCCTCCCTTTCCTTGGTACTATGTGAGGCGACATTCCTTCATCTGCTCCCGTATAACGAATTATACGATCATCGCACATACCCAAACACAAAACACAAACAAGTAGGGTGAGCTAACATGCAACAAATCATTTATAAGACATGCATAATTACTTCGATACAAACA
Source organism: Vigna angularis (assembly GCF_016808095.1). Lineage (NCBI taxonomy): Eukaryota > Viridiplantae > Streptophyta > Magnoliopsida > Fabales > Fabaceae > Vigna > Vigna angularis. Next base: position 26,480,223 of record NC_068975.1, on the reverse strand, counting down.
TCATATAATAATTATGTCAAACACCCTCATACCATCGTACCACAATTCCTATTAGACACTCGTCCCACAATACCCAATAAATACCATAATACTCAATAGACATTCATTCCATAATACCCAATAAACACTCATCCCACAATACCCAATAAACACTCATTCCACAATACCCAATAAACACTCATCCCACAATACTTAACACTCATTCCACAATACCCAATAGGCACTTATCCCCACGATATTCAATAGGCACTTATCCCAACGATATTCAATAGGTACTTATCCCAACGATATGTTGATGAGCGATACAACGGAAGGTTTTTCACTTGTGATGTCATTCTTAGTCCCCTCACTATGTCCAAAACCGGCACATAGACCAGGACATTCTGCCCTCCATACCATTCATAAGGTTAGTCCCCTCACTATGTCCTAAACCGGCACATAGACCAGGACATTCTGCCCTCCATACCATTCACAAGGTTAGTCCCCTCACTATGTCCTAAACCGGCACATAGACCAGGACCTCCTGCCCCTCTCACCACATAATTCATCATTCTCTACTTGAGACTGAATGATTATTAGAGTATCAGGATAACCTCCAACTTCATGACCCTCAACATCAACATATACGCACATACCATGTCATTACAGAATCTCTCCACGAAACTCATACAATGCTCACATTCCTTAACTCATATTATACCATTACGAAATCTACCCATAATCCTCATACACATACCATGACATTACAGAATCTCTCCGCGAGACTCATACCATACTCACATTCCTCGACTCATATTATACCCTTACGACATTTCCCCGTAATACTCATACATGTTCAGATGCATAAATTCAAATCAAATAAACTTCAATCATTTCAGAAATCATACAAACTGAATATATTCCTACAAGATATATTACATGATAATTTAACAGTACATAATCTGTACACAAGATTTAAGTTAAAAACCTGTCGAGTAGACTTCCAGGAAAGAGAGGTGCGTCACAATGGACAACTTAAGTACCAAGTCTTTCCTTAGCCAAAGTGTTCCTCAACTAGTTTTTAACAAATTTCTTATTAACAGATTCAAAACAACAACATATAATATTTACACCGAATATCAATATAGATAAACATACAGTAAGCATTAACAATATTCATACATAATTTCAAGACATGAATAATAATAAAACAGTACTAAATCATAATATAAAAGCTTAGAAAAGTTAGCTCCCCTACCTCTATTCCAGATTCCTCTTGATCTGAATTTATTTCCCCGAAACCCTTCAGAACCTCTACTCTTCTTGTAACTAAAAATTTCTCCCTAGCTCTTTCTTCTCTATTTCTCAAGCTCTCACTTGATTCCTCTTTTCTTGGTGCAAAATACCCTTCCCTCCCATGGCTATTTATAGTTAAAAAAATTTACTATTCATTAATATTTTAATATTATTTATTATTTTAATATTATTTAAAAATAATATTTCAATCATTTTCTCACCAAATCTGATCCTAATTTCTACCTACTACTTTCTTCCATGCTAAGGAATCTTAATGCTGAAAATTTATTTTTACTATTTACTTTTTACTATTTACTATTCACTTTTTACTATTTACTATTCACTTTTTACTATTCGATTTTCTTAAAAAAAAACAAAATACTAAATAAGTTATCAAAAATTTTAACCTCTCCTTCTAAAATTACTATAATTTTATATTCAAAATATATATTTTTCTATCCATTAAAATTATTATTACTACTAAAATGCTAAAATTTACTATTATAAATATTTTTTTTTTCATGGGTCTTACATTCTCCCCAACAACAAAAATTTTCGTCCTCGAAAATTCGAAAATTCGACATAAAAATAAAGTTATGATTATTTCACCTTATCTTCTAGTTTCCTTGTAAACTCATTTACTCTACTTATTTTGTGCATAAAATTTCTAGCATCTCAAATTGAAATGTACTCACGAAAAATTTAAAATCATAAACCTTCAAAACACTCTTACTTGTCACTTCTAGCCTCGTCAAAACCACCATTAAACATACCCCACTAGTCTCAAAATAATCCATTAATGTTTTAAAAGAACTCATTACTCATAAACTATTAATCACAAAATTCCAGAAAACTTTTCATTCCTACTATAACCAGAAAGTGATTCTCCTTATAGATCCCTATTTAAGACTTTCATGACCCTATAAAACTCTAAGAATCATTCTTTTTCCGTAACAACCTTCCATTATATTTTCTCAACACAATTTCTACTCCTAGAAATCGTACACCTCTAAAAGCCACTTATGTTTACCAAAATTATACTAGATTGTTCCACCTTACCCTCTACTTCTATTCTCCGTAAAATTTATAATTACTCTGATGATTACACGGAGTCCAAAACACTATTACTAAACAATTCATCCTTTATGTTTTTCTTTTCTATACCCATTTAACAAGAACTTGTCCAAAAATAATACCTATATTGAGTATGCTTTATAACATCCATAGAAACCCTTCCATACTTAAGATCATGCATCATTTCCTTCACTCGTCCTTGATGAACTTATCTGACTCTCGGTAATATTGCCTTCACCCTTAACCACACTTAATGTTCAACAATCAACTCACAATTCTTGAAGACCATAAACTTCTAAAAACATATTGGAACATGACCAAACCATCCTTTCGATCATACCCTTAGACTATAATATCTATCATTCACTTGCATTGGTCAGATATCCGTAAAATATTGATCCTCATCCTTTATTTAACCCACACTAAATGTTGAACCACTATTTTCTTCACCTGATAAACATTTCTGAAATACTTAACAAAACTAGAATAATCAAACTTCTTTCAAGATTATACTCCAAATTATCTCAACCTTCATGTAATTATTTTCCTAGCAACCATTACTAGCCTAAGTTAAAACATTCTCCAAGAATTAACTTATAAACTCTAAATCTTAGGAATATAAACCTTGTCCTCAAAATACCTTCCCACATCCTAACCTAACATGAATCCACAAACTTAACGTTGTCTCTAACCCAGTACCTAACAATTGTGTATCTCTGATAAGACTCAACAGATCACTCAATCAACAATGTTATAAATTCTGAAACCACTTATTTTAATCTCAATAAGGCCGAATTTAAAACTAACTAGATTCCTTATCAGTACTGCACCCACTCATTTAAATAAACCACTTATGGCACATAAGTTAAATGATCTAGAGAGATTATCAAGGCAATCAACCACAACCAACCTCAATTATAACGTGCTTCCCTAGATCAAAACCATATCCCCAGGATATCTAGTGTTAACTAAATCTAAAATTTTTTATCTTATGCGAACTAAAAGTAAGTATCAACAAGTTCACTCACACACATCACTCGATAGAGATCAAGGTGCGACATATAAATCTTTACCCATCCTTTACATCACCATTGAGGTTTGAATACTACCATATAACTATGCCTGATGAAATTGCTCCAATCACAACCTACAACTTCTTAATTATTCCAAATTCCCTAATCACATTAGTATTGCAACTCTCCTTTTTATCTATTTCCAAACTCTTCTTCTTCCTTGTCTTGCCATGTTCATAATATTAATTCAACCTACACTGCCTCTACTAACTTTAATATTCCAAAATCAATAAGATTTTCAACCATAAATCATGACTCTTCAATCCTCTCATAAAAATACCAAAACTTTGCATAAGCTGAAAGCCAAAATTTTCGTACCTGGATTTTCTCTACCACTCATCATACCAAAATCACATACTCTCAAATTTTATCTCTAATACATTTACTGGAAAAATCTAACCATCTCTTTTTGATCATCCATTTAGCTTAGAATCCATTTAATACTTCATTCTTCTCTAAAGACCTCGTGTTCTCTTAACTTACAAATTTCTCCTCCTATTAAACTTTCTCTCAATCCTCTTTATGCCTTATACCATTTCTCTTCTACTCTTCTTCGTCTAATATTTGATTTATCCTTAATCTACTTCAGTATTCCTATCCCTTTTTATTTTAAACTTTATCTTCAAATCTTCCACCATTTTTTTTTTCAGATTCCAACCATCACTGATACATCAATCCATGTTACCAATCTCACACAATGCCACTCCGTTTCTCATCAACACTTCCCTCTCTTCTGACTTCTAACATTACTGATATACTAAACCAAACTGATTTCTCAAACCTTGCTACATTCATGCTTATCCAAAGCTTCTCTTAATCTAGCCTTTGAACTTAACTCCTTTTTGTGAAACGTAAGATATCTAATCTCCTGATTTTGTCCTGCAAACATCTTAAAACATAACTTCTAAACACCAACATCTTCACTTATCCTTTGAAACTCAAATTCTAGTATTATATCTCCCTATGAAGGCTTTAACTAATTCTAATATCTTTCATAAACCTTGAGAATTAAGAAAGGAAAATCATCTCTCGTAAAAGTCATGAGTAGTTAGACACAATAATCTACTATCTAGACTTGGAGAAAATGGTAAGTATACCATTTAGACTCAATTCTTCATAGAGAAGACACGACAGACCCACGACACAAAGGTCATCCTAAGGACGAACTGCTCTGATACCATTAATGTAACATCCCAAATTCTCACATTAATGTAACATCCCAACTTTTCACATTAATGTAACATCCCAAATTTTCACACTTGATAATTAACATTACATTTACGGTAACATTCCGTAATCTCACCCTTTAAAATTTCCTAGTTGATATAAGTCTATACATGTAAAAAGATTCTAATTATAGTTCTTCTACTCCTCCCTTTCCTTGGTACTATGTGAGGCGACATTCCTTCATCTGCTCCCGTATAACGAATTATACGATCATCGCACATACCCAAACACAAAACACAAACAAGTAGGGTGAGCTAACATGCAACAAATCATTTATAAGACATGCATAATTACTTCGATACAAACATCATATAATAATTATGTCAAACACCCTCATACCATCGTACCACAATTCCTATTAGACACTCGTCCCACAATACCCAATAAATACCATAATACTCAATAGACATTCATTCCATAATACCCAATAAACACTCATCCCACAATACCCAATAAACACTCATTCCACAATACCCAATAAACACTCATCCCACAATACTTAACACTCATTCCACAATACCCAATAGGCACTTATCCCCACGATATTCAATAGGCACTTATCCCAACGATATTCAATAGGTACTTATCCCAACGATATGTTGATGAGCGATACAACGGAAGGTTTTTCACTTGTGATGTCATTCTTAGTCCCCTCACTATGTCCAAAACCGGCACATAGACCAGGACATTCTGCCCTCCATACCATTCATAAGGTTAGTCCCCTCACTATGTCCTAAACCGGCACATAGACCAGGACATTCTGCCCTCCATACCATTCACAAGGTTAGTCCCCTCACTATGTCCTAAACCGGCATATAGACCAGGACCTCCTGCCCCTCTCACCACATAATTCATCATTCTCTACTTGAGACTGAATGATTATTAGAGTATCAGGATAACCTCCAACTTCATGACCCTCAACATCAACATATACGCACATACCATGTCATTACAGAATCTCTCCACGAAACTCATACAATGCTCACATTCCTTAACTCATATTATACCATTACGAAATCTACCCATAATCCTCATACACATACCATGACATTACAGAATCTCTCCGCGAGACTCATACCATACTCACATTCCTCGACTCATATTATACCCTTACGACATTTCCCCGTAATACTCATACATGTTCAGATGCATAAATTCAAATCAAATAAACTTCAATCATTTCAGAAATCATACAAACTGAATATATTCCTACAAGATATATTACATGATAATTTAACAGTACATAATCTGTACACAAGATTTAAGTTAAAAACCTGTCGAGTAGACTTCCAGGAAAGAGAGGTGCGTCACAATGGACAACTTAAGTACCAAGTCTTTCCTTAGCCAAAGTGTTCCTCAACTAGTTTTTAACAAATTTCTTATTAACAGATTCAAAACAACAGCATATAATATTTACACCGAATATCAATATAGATAAACATACAGTAAGCATTAACAATATTCATACATAATTTCAAGACATGAATAATAATAAAACAGTACTAAATCATAATATAAAAGCTTAGAAAAGTTAGCTCCCCTACCTCTATTCCAGATTCCTCTTGATCTGAATTTATTTCCCCGAAACCCTTCAGAACCTCTACTCTTCTTGTAACTAAAAATTTCTCCCTAGCTCTTTCTTCTCTATTTCTCAAGCTCTCACTTGATTCCTCTTTTCTTGGTGCAAAATACCCTTCCCTCCCATGGCTATTTATAGTTAAAAAAATTTACTATTCATTAATATTTTAATATTATTTATTATTTTAATATTATTTAAAAATAATATTTCAATCATTTTCTCACCAAATCTGATCCTAATTTCTACCTACTACTTTCTTCCATGCTAAGGAATCTTAATGCTGAAAATTTATTTTTACTATTTACTTTTTACTATTTACTATTCACTTTTTACTATTTACTATTCACTTTTTACTATTCACTATTCATTTTTTACTATTCGATTTTCTTAAAAAAAAACAAAATACTAAATAAGTTATCAAAAATTTTAACCTCTCCTTCTAAAATTACTATAATTTTATATTCAAAATATATATTTTTCTATCCATTAAAATTATTATTACTAATAAAATGCTAAAATTTACTATTATAAATATTTTTTTTTTCATGGGTCTTACAGTGTAGGGTGTAACCCTCAAGATAATATAACCCACGATCCATATGAGAGAGGAAACGGACTCGTCTCAAATGAAGTGAGATGGAATGAAACAAAAGGAATTGAGGAAAGGAATAATTAAGCATGTGAAGGGAGAATACTATGTGACACAGAACATATGGTATAAGGAGAATACTATCAGCAGTTTTCCATGCAAATATTCGTTGCTGCATCTCCAAAATTTTAATAATACTTCTTTTATTAATAATTATCAGTTTTAAATATCGGTTAAATTTTTTACTTAATTGATTTTTAAACATTAATTAAAGTATTTTCTCTTTATCTTAATTAATTTTCTATTTATTTAATTGGTTTCTAAATAATAGTTAAGGTTTTTCTTAAATGTCGGTTAAGAAATTTACTTAATCAATTTTTTATTAAGGTTTTCTTAGTTTACTTTTTTATTTAATAATAATAATAATAAAATATATTAAAAAATTAAAAATTTAATATTTTTAATTTAAAAACAAAAGTAAAAATTATTTATTTAAATTTAATAATCAAAAGAATGTTTTTTTTAATTTAATAAATATTTAATTAATTTAGTATTTTTATATAATTTTGTATACAATAATATTTAATTTATAAAATATTATTATTTTAAAAAATAAATAAAACATATTGAAAAACTAAAAACAAAAAAAAATGTTAATTTTAAAATAAAAATTTTAAAAAATATATTCACAGTAGGAATACAGTTAACATATTTCTTTTAAGTTTTTTTCTTGTTTTTAATTTTTATTATGTTTTATTTATTTTTATTTAATAAGTAATATTTTATAAATTAAAATTGTAATATATATTAAATTATATGAAAATTATTAAATTAATTAAATATTTATTATTTTTTTTTAATATGTTTTATTATTATTATTAAATAAAAAAACAAAAAAGGTAAACTTAAAAAAAAAATTCTTAACCAGCGAAAGTTTATTAAGTAAATTTTTTAATTGACATTAATCGGTAGTTAGTAATGAAATAGACATTATTGGAATTTTGAAGGTGAAGGAATGGAGAACTGTTCATAATTTTGATATGAAGCCAAAAAGAAAATCTAATTATAAGGTGGAAAGAAGGAGACATATTATGTGTGGGGAAAGGAGAAATTGTTTTATTTCAATAATGAAGAGATGATAAGTTTGAATGTCTTTGTTTTACGTCAATAATGAAGAAAATGATAGTGTTGTCATCTTTGATTTACCGATTAAAATTTTGTTTCCATCCATATCTTCGTCTGAACGTTCACTACATACTACAGCAATGCTATCAGGTTTTGTTGGTCTATTGAGGATCTTGATAAATCATAATATTATAACACAAATAAATAATTTAATAATTTGGCGATCTTGATATTTCAAAACCAAAACATAAAATCTTTTCCATAAATGTTTATAGAAATAATATTTGTATAATTAATTATTGTAGGAGAGATATTAACTTTACACGCAGAAAACATGAAAAATGCAAAACCATCGCTACCAAAGAGTCTTGGACTGGTGCAGCACTTAATATGGTCCTCTGGTTAAACGGGTGGCAGTGTCATACTTTGGGTTCATCACTGTAATCACATGTTATTATGAAAGGATCGCGATATTTTAACAACGCAATTTTGACAAAAAATTGATAACGTTACGTGTCAAAAGGCTATTGGATCATTTAAAATATTTTTTTTTCGTTAAAGTTGATAATGAATTTGGCTTCCGAAAATGTCCCTCTCAGTTTTGTTTTCATTCTCCTCCACTGTTGCATTTTGGTTTTCATTTTGTGTGTTTTCTCTCCTTTCTCTCTTTCTCTCTCACGAAGCAAGCTTCATCTTCTTCGGCGAGACTCCGGTGAAGCAATGGAAAGCTCCGGTAACAAGGTATTTTCTTTTCCCTTTCCATTTTTCGTTTCCTATTTTCCATTTCTCATTTTTCCTTTCTCCTTTTTTCCTTTTCCCTTACTCCATTTTCATCCTCTCTCTAACCTCTTTCATCGTTCCCTCTCCTTTCTCTCTTAAAGCTTTCTCCTTTCTCTCTTAAAGCTCACTCCTTTCTCTCTTCAAGCCTTCTCCTTTCTCTCTTCAAGCTCTCTCCTTTCTCCCTTCAAGCTTTCTTTTCTCTCTCTCGTTTCTCTTTATTTTAGCTTCATCTTCTTCGGCGAAGCAACCCAGCGAGAAACATGTTCTCCTTTATATTGATTTTGTTGTGGGAAATGGAAAACTCCGGTGATTTCGGTGATGAGAGCAAGATATCTCCACTATTCCTTTTCCCCTTTCGCGTTTTTCCTTTCCCATTTTCCACTTCCTCTTTCCCATTTTCCATTTAGCCTTTCCCCTTTCCTCTTTGTCAATTTGTGTTTCTTGTTTTGTTAATTATTTTTTGGATTGTTCTAACATGAATTTTTTTTATGCAGTTGTGTGTGCAACATTCTTTAAAAACCAAGTTTGTTGATGTTTTGAATGGAAGATTGACTCATGAGAAGAGGAATGTCTACTTGATAAAATTATGGAATGTCCACTTTCCAATCATGCTGACGTTAATATTTTAAAAAATTATTGTAATGAATTGTATCGAACATTTCCAATTCACAACATATTTTTTCAATGTTAATATTCATGGATTGAACCAAAATATGTTCTCATCATGGAATGTTAATGGATTTAATACACATGACCATTAAACTCACTCAACCATCTCAAAAATTGGAAAAAGTCATCAAAAACACAGACAAAACCATCATGGGGAGTCCAGTTGAACTACCTTGGTTTAAACACCTATAAAAGCCCCTGGAAATCAATTACAGAGACAAAAATAGAAAAAAATAGAAAAAAAATCACCCATAGGGACAAAAAAATGACCCTGGGGAGTGCTGTTCATCCAGTTGGGGAGTACAGTTGAAGTTTCTGTACAAATGACAATTTTTTCTCTAGTAATCGATTACAGGGGTCTTGTAATCGATTACCAGAGAAAAAATTGTCATTTGTACAGAAACTTCAACTGTACTCCCCACCTCGATGAACAGTACTCCCCATGCTCTATTTTTGTTAAATTTTTCATTTTTTGAGATGGGTGAGTGAGTTAAATGTTATTGGGTGTGCTCCCTGCACCAATAATGAGGTTAGGTCATTGATTTCTTCAAAATAAAAATGTCCATTTAGGTGGTTTTCTCCAATTGAGGTGAGGTGCATAACCCATGCTGTCAACTTTGACCTTTGCTGACTATTTTAATCATAACTTTTTTCACAGACCTCCAAATGATGTGATTCTTTTTTTATTAGAAAGTAAAGTAAAACCTCTTTCCAATGACTACTAATTTATAATTTTTGGACATCTGAGTAGGTGCAGTTAATTCCTTAAAGTTAACGTTTTATATATTTCTACCACCTCTCATCTTTGCTGGTTGTTTTGCTCATAACTTTCTCCACCGAACTCCAAATGAGTTGATTCTTGTTTTTTTGGAAAGATCTTTGAGTCTCGATTCCAACAAAACAAGAATCAAGTCATTTGGAGTTCTGTGGAGAAAGTTATGAACAAAACAAGTAGCAAAGGTCAGAAAAACGACTTTGGGAAGCAGTGTTCATCTAGCTGGGGGAGTACAGTTGAAGTTTATGTATAAATTACCCTTTTTCCTCTGGTAATCGATTACAAGACCCCTGTAATCGATTACCAGAGGAAAAAGGGTAATTTGTACAGAAACTTCAACTGTACTCCCCAGCTAGATGAACACTGCTCCCCATTCTCTATTTTTGTTGAATTTTTCCTTTTTTAAGATGGGTGAGTGAGTTCAATGTTATTGGGTGTGCTCCCTGCACCAATAATGAGGTTAGGTCATTGATTTCTTCAAAACAAAAATGTCCATTTAGGTGGTTTTCTCCAATTGAGGTGAGGTGCATAACCCATGCTGTCAACTTTGACCTTTGCTGACTATTTTAATCATAACGTTTTCCTCATACCTTCAAATGATGTGATTCTCTTTTTATTAGAAAGTATACTCAAAAATTTCTAATGACTACTAATTTATAATTTTTGGACATATGAGTAGGTGCAGTTAATTCCTTAAAGTTAACGTTTTATATATTTCTACCACCTCTCATCTTTGCTGGTTGTTTTGCTCATAACTTTCTCCACCGAACTCCAAATGAGTTGATTCTTGTTTTGTTGGAAAGCTCTTTGAGTCTAGATTCCAACAAAACAAGAATCAAGTCATTTGGAGTTCGGTGGAGAAATTTAAGAACAAAACAAGTAGCAAAGGTGAGAAAAACAAAGTTGGGGAGCAGTGTTCATCTAGCTGGGGAGTACAGTTGAAGTTTCTGTACAAATTACCCTTTTTTTTCTGGTAATCGATTACAAGACCCCTGTAATCGATTACCAGAGGAAAAAGGGTAATTTGAACAGAAACTTCAATTGTACTCCCCAGCTAGATGAACACTACTCCACAAAAAAAGGTTTCAATATATATGGTCGAACAACACTGGGAGAAAACGTATGGTACTCTATCAAAATTGAAATTTTATTTATATAATATATTATCAGTACATATTACCCAAAATTTATAATCATAATATTTTGTTTACAAAAAACATGTACAAGGCTCATACAATGTAAATATCTAGGCAACTAATCAACATATAATTGAAAACCTATAAAATCCTAAGTGTTGCAGCACTTGTTCTCTTCACACGTTGTCATTGTCTAGAATCCAGTCCATATATATATTTTTGTCTAAATACTTGCAACTGCACCTGAAATCAACACAAGTCACTTTAAAAAATTAACACAATACCAAAATCATCTAGTCTTTTAACAAAGTTACTGATACTTACATTGTTGTAATCAAGCATACTTTTCTCATTGTAATTGAGAACATCATCCCAGAGTTCAATTTTTTAACAACATACCAAAAAATAACTCAAGGTTTTGTGCCTGGAAAATGCAAAACAACAAAAAAAAGTATAACACACCTACTAGTTAATCACATCAACAAATTATATTTGAAACATCTATTATCAAACATCAACAAATCATATGTTTGATGAGCATAATACCTAATGTTCTCAATCACCAAGGCTCCTAATAAATTAGTTATTACAAAAGTCTATAAAAAAGATTACATACTTTACCTTGCTCTGGCGAAACAAATTTCTCAAATCAAGAACCAAAAAATTGGGCTGCAAAAATTCCAAATATGCAAATATAGAGAAATAATTAAAAAAATAATATAATTTTCCAAAACCAAAAACAACTAAGAGATACAAAGATTACTAACACATTTGATAATTTCAATACCCCAACCAAGAAGCCAATAGACAACAACTTACCCCAAGAAAATGCCATGTTAAGAGAAACTTTATTCCAACTGACGAAGGAACAACAGCACGAGCGAGAAAACGAAAGCTTTGGAGAAATGACGCCAACGGTGGACCCAAGCGATACAAAGACAATACTTCAATGGCGGACAGAGAGAGACGACTTCCTCCAGAGACAACGGTGGACCCAAGCAACGAACGAACAACAGTAGACAAACACAACACTTCGGTGACGGAGAGACAGTTTCGAACGAGGAATGTCGAAGGCGGTGAGAGAGTTTCGAAAAGAGGAATAGGTTTTTCTTCTGAATATTGTTTCAAAAAGTGAAAGGTACCAAAATGTTTCTGAACATTTTTTCCAAAGATGCCCTCGAAGACAAAATGAAACTTTTAAAAAAATTTGATAAAAACAACCAATGATAATGTGACACGTATCGTTGTCAAATTATTGTCAAAAATTTGTTGTTAAAGAAATATTATCCATTATGAAAACGTGTTTTCAATTTATTTATTTATAAAGAACAACAGACTTGATGTGGTGATCCCCTGGTAGATGATCCTCTGGTTAAACGGGTGGCTGTGTGACACTTTGGGTCCATCACTTTATTCATACGCCTTAAAGGAAACGTGTTTCAATTTATTTCCTACCAATGCATGCATCATTCCATTTATAAAGGACAACACACTTGGCTCAATGAACTCACACACTCACTCAACCCAAATCCATTTGCTTAATTTCTCTTCTGTTATCTCATAATTCCCATGGCCTCATCATCATCTTCTTCTTCTTCATCTTCTTCTTCTCTAATGTTTACAGTGCGAAGATGCCAACCCCAGTTGGTAGTTCCTGCTATCCCCACTCCTCACGAAGTTAAGCCACTTTCCGACATTGATGATCAAGAAGCCCTGCGTTTTCACATTCCCTTCATACAAATTTATCGAAAGAAAGCATCCATGGCAGAGAAAGACCCAGTTCAAGTCATTCGCCAAGCACTCTCCCAGACACTTGTCTTCTATTACCCGTTTGCGGGTAGGCTTAGGGAGGGGCCTCACCGCAAATTGATGGTGAACTGCACCGGAGAAGGTGCCATGTTCGTTGAGGCCGATGCAGACGTCACACTCGAGCAGTTCGGCGATTCTCTCCAGCCTCCATTCCCATGCTTCCATGAACTGCTATACCATGTTCCTGCCTCACAACAAATTACCAACACTCCCCTTCTACTCGTACAGGTAATGGAATTTTTATGTGAATTCTTCCTAACTATTTATCTTTGTCTATAGTTTGTTGATGTCGGAAATGAACTGATGAAATCACAGGTGACACGCCTTAGATGCGGTGGTTTCATCTTGGCCTTCTGCTTCAACCACATCATGTGTGACGGAGCTGGTCTTTCACAATTCATGAGCACGTGGGCTGAAATGGTTCGTGGTCCAACCAAACCTTCCATTCCACCTGTGTGGTGTAGGGAACTCCTGATGGCAAGACATCCACCTCGTATTACATGCAACCATCGCGAATTCGAACATGTCCCAGACACAGTCAAAGGATCAAACCAACATGACATGGTCCTTCGATCGTTCTTCTTTGGACCTTCCCAAATAGCTACTATTCGTGGCTTGGTTCCACCTCACCTTCGGCACTGCACAACGTTTGATCTCATCACGGCATGCTTCTGGCGCTGTCGTACAAAAGCATTGCAGATAGAGGCAGACGAGGATGTTCGCATGATGGTGATAGTGAATGCACGTGCAAGGTTGAATCCTCCTTTACCAGTTGGCTACTACGGCAATGCTATTGCATACCCTGCAGCAGTTACCACTGCAGGGAAGCTTTGTGAAAATCCGTTTGGGTATGCTGTGAATTTGATAAATAAAGTGAAGGGTGAGGTGACAGAAGAGTACGTGCATTCTGTGGCGGATCTAATGGTGTCTAAGGGACGGTGCTCTTTCACAACGGTGAGATCTTTCATTGTGTCCGATCTGAGACGTTTTAGTTTCAGAGAAATTGATTTTGGTTGGGGTAAAGCATTGTATGGTGGAATAGCCAAAGCTGGAGCTGGAGCATTTCCTGCAGTAATATATCTGACATCGCATGAGAATGCAAATGGAGAAGAAGGTGTAGTGATACCAATTTGGTTGCCTGCCAAAGCCATGGAAAGGTTTGAACACGAGTTAAGTGACATGCTTCGAAACTAAAACCAACCTACTTCCATTTCTTTTTTATGTTTATATAGTTTCTATGTAATTAAGAGAATTTTGGTTTATATTCTAGAATATTGACCAAAACCAAACTAAAACTAGGAGTCCTAGTTTAATCATGTCTACCTATAGCTTGTTAATAGCTTATGAAAATAATAAATTTTGAAATACCAAATTATATTATAATTTGGTATTTAAATTAGTCACAAATATTAATTAAATGAACATAATTTTGCACTTATCATTCGTTTAATATCAATGCATATATAATATGTATTTCTAAATGTCACGTCCCATTTATTACTGTGCTGAGTCACCACTGTGCTCCCATAAATGCACCTCGCCACACGTGCACCTTCACTGACACGCCATCCCACCCACTCTGCATGCGACTGCCAAGTGTCGTTTTGGAACGTTCTAAAACCTTAATGGAATCCAAGTGGCAGCAAGCGAGTGGACGTTCGTCCTAAGTGGGGAGAGAAATTTATTTTCAGAAAAACTCTTCCCCTCTCCTGCACACTTCGTCTTCTTCCCCAAACTCTGAATTTTCAAATCCTCCATCTTCTCTCTAGAACCTCCCAAACTTCTCTCTACTGTAACTCACCAAGCTCTTCTCCTTTCACGTTTCAGCACCGTGAGAACGTTCCCTGCACCGCGAGCTTCATTTCAAACCGAACGACTTCCAGTTCTGGTAAGTTTCACCTGAGCGATCGTTTCTGGAGTTCCTGTAAACTGCTTTCAGCTGCATGCAACGGTGTATGCTAAGCCCTTCATTTTCTTTTGATTAGTTTAGTGGGAAAGCTTAAGAGAACGTTGAGAGAGCTCCTTTTAGACGAGTCAAGATCCACCCCTTTAGGACGTTCGCTACTGAATCCGGGTAAGGGAAGCTTATTGTGATTTAATTTATACTGTATGCTGTATGCATGTTCGGTATGGATTGTATGCATGAATTGTATGCTGATGTATTAGTTATGAACGAACGCTGTTACACTGAATGAATGTGGTATGCATTGGTTGATTCGTATGCTGATGGTTGCTTGGTAGGAATGATTAATGAGAATTTTATAAAGTATGTAATTTGATATTTTGATACGATGTATAAAGTATGAACTGAAATATGATAATATGAATTCTGTAATGTATGAGATTTATGGTGGATATAGATTATGAGATATGAATCATATGAAAAATCTGGGCAAAATAATAGTTCTTACTTTGATAATGCGCGCTCGTCATCGAACGGTCTTCTACCGTTCGGTTTTCCCTGATAATGATTTAGAGTAGGATTTCTTTCATTTGGAAAGGATTCGACTTTAGAACGAGCGTCCCCTTTTGAAATGCTATTTGAACGTTCGTCCTAATAGCGCTCGGTTTATACCAAGCGTTCGTCTTAAATAGCGCTCGGTCTTACACGGAGCGTTCGTCCTAAATTGTGCTCGGTCATCTATTTGAACGTTCGTCCTAGGTGGCGCTCGGTCTCAGACCGAACGCTCGTCCATTTCCGTAAATTTTAATGAGCGAGAATAGCGCTCGTCCTGAATTCCCATAAGCGTTCGTCCTAAATTTTAAATAGAGTTCGTCCAATATATTTAGTGACGTTCGTCCAAGTCTTCTGTGACGTTCGTCCAAAAATTCATTAAACGCCTACCTTCGCGCTCGGTCATTGACTGGAGGTTTGTCCCCTGAATTAAATCGTGTTCGGTTATTTTATCCAAATAAGTCGTGATGTATCTATCCCTTGGATTCTTGTCAGAGTCATTGAACTTAAATTATTCTAAGTACTTTCCGATCGTAATAGAGTTAGTTCATTTAACTAATTCAAAGAAGTCTTTCTCGGTCTCGCCCTCGACGTTCGTCCTCGTTAGGAAGAGGAGTGAACGTTCGTCTTTTTAAGAAAGTGGAACATAAAATGAAAATGTATTCAAGAGGATAAATTAAGATGTGCGAACACTATGAGAACTGAAATTGTGATTTTGAATTTGAACGAGCGTTCCAGGGTGGAGCGACTCTTGATTGGATATTGAGATTTGTAAGTATGAACGTGGTAAGCTTAGATGGTGATCCATCCTGATATTCCATGAGTGCTCGTTCTCAAGTAGAGAGGAGTAGGTCATGCGTGGGAATGGCAGGAGGTCTAGTCCATAACTGTAACTTGGACATAACAAACTAACCTTAGGTGGCTACTGATGATCATTCCAGTTACCCCACCTGAGTGCACGGACGCCTTAGCTACACAGGATTCATACAGTCCGGACGGTCAGTCTAGTATCAGGAGTTTGGATGAAATTTATGTATGAATTGAATGTATATGTTGTGAACTTACTGGCTGGAATTAAGATGTATGAACTGTATGTTGTGGTTTGAATTAAATTCAATAAGCTTACCCTGTGTCTTTTATTATGTTGTCGTTCGTCCTTGAACCTTCGTCTTGTCTATGCGATGATCATCCGTGTGGATGTGAGCAGATGGAGAGGCGTTACTGGATGAAACATTGGAAGAAGAAAATTTAGAGGACGCCAACCTCGTAGAAGTGGAAGTGAAGGCCGAACAGTAGAGACGTTCGGTTTTTAGTTAGATTAGTGAGTGCTGTGAGAGAGCGCACTTTTATGGTTTGTATATAGTTGGACGTTCGGTCATTATTTTGTAAACCGTTCGTCCTTATCTTTTGTGAACGCTCGTTAAATTATGTACATTTACGGCCGTTCGGCCTCTTTCGTTATTGTCGCTCCCTGTGTTTTAAAACTGTTTTGAATTATTAATATATGTGATTATTCTAAGTATATAGTTGATGACTGTATAATTTTGGGATGTTACACTAAACATATATAATAATAATATAAATATATTAGTCGCATATTTTAAGACAAATAATTTGTTAAGTTTTATTTTTTTTTTCAATCTAATTAAAGTTATTACTAGCTCTTTACATTTTGAAGTTATAAATAATAAAAAATAAATTAAATGAATATAAAACAAAATTTATAGATCAAGATATATGATGTTTTTTATTATTAATATACATTTTGAAATTTTGAAATTAATTATTAATTAGAATAAAAATATTTCAAGTAATATTGCCAATTTAGTAATATTAGTTTAATTAAGGAAATACTGTGTAAAATCCTAAAATTTTACGAGTTATAATCTTGATTTTAAGTATAATGATTTTCACCAAATAAATATCTTAATAATTTAATGTAAAAGTTTGAGGATTCCATTACTTATATTCTATAATTAATATATTATTTATTATTGATAAGAAAATGTTAATAATTTAATTTTAAAAGATAAAAATAAAAATATGTGATCAAAATATCAATTAATTAGTTCTAAAAGCATTTGTTTTATGCAAGATATGAATGCTAACCTTAAAATACATGGAACAATCCAGTTTGTAATGCAATGCCCTTCATAAAGTCAAACTGCTAGCCTCGTCGGAAACTTAAAACCAAAGTTCATGTATTTTTGGAAACAGTTATATTTATAAAATTGAATTTGCTGATATTAAAGAAACAACCCTTCATAAAGTCTAGCCGTTCTTTTGCTTCCACCATCATAGCTTGGACATCACCACTAATCAATATACAGTTATTTTCATGTAATTTTCACATAAATTTTAGACAAGTGTACATACAAAAAAGTTTTATAAGAACAGTTTTTGTTCCTTCCTAAACGAGAATAACATCCTCAGATCGATAACATGGATTCATCATCTTCCTGTCCACCGTTTACTATGCATAAATGCAAACCTGAGCTAGTGACTCCTTCAATACCCACTCCCGACGAAACTAAACTATTATCTGAAATAGATGATCAAAACTACCTTCGTTTGCATTATTCAATAATACAAATCTATCAAAATGAATCATCAATGGCGAATAAAGACCCAGTAAGAGTGATTCGGCAGGCACTGGCACAAGCACTGGTTTTCTATTACCCATTTGCAGGTAGGCTTAGGGAGGGTCGTGGCCACAAATTAATGGTGGATTGCACCGGAGAGGGTGTCATGTTCATTGAGGCTGACGCTGACGTAACACTGGATCAGTTTGGTGACAATCTTCAACCTCCATTCATACACTCTAAGGCATTTATGTGTGACGTTGCAGAATCCGAAGATATTAAAAATTTGCCTCTTCTACTCATCCAGGTCCTACTTTATGCGTGGAATTCTCTAACCATCACCCATCAATCTCTAACGTGTGCATGGAATTCTCTAACATGAAATTATGAATAACTTACAGGTGACAAGACTCAAGTGTGGTGGTTTCGTGGTGTCGACAGGGTGGAACCACGTGATGGCAGACGGAGCTGGTTTGTCACAGTTCATGCAAGCATGGGCTGAAATGGCTCGAGGTATAAAGACTCCTTCCATTTCACCTCTCTGGAGAAGGGAGCTTCTAATGGCAAGAGATCCACCTCGCATTACATGCAACCATCGTGAATACGACCAAATCCATGACGACAACCTCAATTCTCCCGACCTGGTTCATCGATCATTCTTCTTCGGACCTGCTCAGATGGCTGCCCTTCGTGGTTTGCTTCCCCGTCAGCTTCGACAGTGCACCGCATTCGATCTCATCACGGCATGCTTCTGGCGTTGTCGCACAAGAGCGATGCAAATAGACGCAGACGAGGATGTTCGCATGATGTGCATCGTGAACGCGCGTAACAGGTTCCGTCCTCCGTTGCCTGTTGGTTACTACGGCAACGCTTTTGCATACCCCGCCGCAATGACCACCGCGGGAAAGCTCTGCGCAAATCCGTACGCATATGCGGTGGAGTTGATTCACAAGGTGAAGGGTGAGGTGACAGAGGAGTATATGCATTCGGTGGCGGATCTAATGGTGCTTAAGGGACGGTGCATGCCGACAACGGTAAGGTCTTGTTTGGTGTCAGACCTGACTCGTGCTAGGTTTAGGGACGTTGATTTTGGATGGGGCAAGGCTTTGTCTGGTGCACCAGCCAAAGGTAGCACTGGACCCTTTTACGGAGGAACACACATTGTGTCGTATAAGAATTCGAAAGGAGTAGATGGGTTGGTGTTACCAGTTTGGATGCCCGCAGAAGCCATGTCCATGTTCGTGAAAGACATGGAAGATATGATTAGTGGCAACCAAAACCAGCAGAACCACCCTACAAAAGCTGCTTCTTTTATCAGGTCTACCATGTAGCTATACTATGAAACTCTCTGTATTTTCTCTCTTTAAGCTATGTTTGGATTCATGGTTGGTGGTACAAAGGAGAAGAAGAGAATCAAAGGGAAAAATATTCCATTGGATTGTGAGATTAAAGAAGAAACACAATGGAAAATGATGATCCATCATCCATGATCCATCATCCATGATCCATTATATTACGGAACATGACGCGTTAACAACTTTTTTTTTTTTAAACATTTTTCTTATATTACCTACTTATAATCCCCTCTTACTTCCAGTGTATTGATGGAATATTTTAAATTACCGAGGCTTTGTTAACTTAAATGGATTTGAGGAGAGTGATCGAGTGAATTTAAAGATAACTTTTTTTTGTTGTTTATTTGAGTGAATTTGGAAGTAAGAGTGAATTTGGAAGTAAATTTTTTTAATCGGTCACATCAATCAAATCCTAGACTAATTCTCACAAATGTTCGCTTCCAAATTCATTCTCACTTACTTCCAAATCACTCAAATAAACAATAAAAGAATTATTTTCAAATCTTTTCAAATCTACTCAATCACTCTCTCCCAAATTCATTCAAGTGAACAAAGGATGAGTGAGAAATAAGACTTTTAATAAGTTAATTAAGTTATTATCTGGTTTGTGATAAAATCCAAAACTTGAAGATCGAATAATATCAATTTTTAATTAATTTTTCCTCAACGTATTTGAATTTTAAAATTGAAAAACAAAATATGCAATTGATAAACACATCTAAATATGTTATATAAGAAAGGAATTTGTACCCATAGTATTAAAATCTGTATGAAATATTAAATGAATATGTATGGTTAGTGTTTTTTTAATCATTAAAGAACATTTTGGTAACTTTTTATCGATGATTACGTAATTATTTTGAATTTGATTTTATATGTTTATATTATTTATGTAAATTTATAAAATGAAATTGATTTTAAAAATAATATTATTATAAAGGTAAGGATGGCAAATAAACTGAACATTGTTTGGACTTTTGACAATTCTGTATTAATTAGATACAAGTATCGATATAGTACAGATGATACTCCATTTTTTTAATTGGATATGGAAACATAATATAAATTGAAAATATAAAGCCAACAAAAATAAGGAGTAACCTTCCACCATTATAAAACTTTTATATAATATAAATTGAATTCGATTTTATATATTTATATTATTTATGTAAATTTATAAAACTGAAATTGATTTTAAAAATATTATTATCATAGATAAGGACTAGAAATAAACTCTTTTTGTGAAAATTGTTTGAACATGTTCTTGTTTGATGAAAATTTATGTATTCACTGGATGTAAGTATGGATAATATTTGATTTTTTTAATTAATATGAAAATAGAATATGTACTGAAAATATAAAGTGAAAAAAAGAAGGACTAACCTCTCTAATCATTATCATTGTCACAAAAATCTTTTTAAGTATTTTTCAGTTTGAAATTTTTATCCTCATAAAACTCTGATGCTATACTATATAGTAAAAGAAAGCAGATTTGATGATCCAAAACACATAACACTTGAAATTTATAGAATTCTATTAATAATATAGTGTAACATTTCAAAATTATACAGTCATCAACTATATACTTAGAATAATCACATATATTAATAATTCAAAACAGTTTTAAAACACAGGGAGCGACAATAACGAAAGAGGCCGAACGGCCGTAAATGTACATAATTTAACGAGCGTTCACAAAAGATAAGGACGAACGGTTTACAAAATAATGACCGAACGTCCAACTATATACAAACCATAAAAGTGCGCTCTCTCACAGCACTCACTAATCTAACTAAAAACCGAACGTCTCTACTGTTCGGCCTTCACTTCCACTTCTACGAGGTTGGCGTCCTCCAAATTTTCTTCTTCCAGTGTTTCATCCAGTAACGCCTCTCCATCTGCTCACATCCA
Source organism: Vigna angularis (assembly GCF_016808095.1). Taxonomy (NCBI): domain Eukaryota; kingdom Viridiplantae; phylum Streptophyta; class Magnoliopsida; order Fabales; family Fabaceae; genus Vigna; species Vigna angularis. Next base: position 26,458,809 of record NC_068975.1, on the reverse strand, counting down.
CACAGATGATCATCGCATAGACAAGACGAAGGTTCAAGGACGAACGACAACATAATAAAAGACACAGGGTAAGCTTATTGAATTTAATTCAAACCACAACATACAGTTCATACATCTTAATTCCAGCCAGTAAGTTCACAACATATACATTCAATTCATACATAAATTTCATCCAAACTCCTGATACTAGACTGACCGTCCGGACTGTATGAATCCTGTGTAGCTAAGGCGTCCGTGCACTCAGGTGGGGTAACTGGAATGATCATCAGTAGCCACCTAAGGTTAGTCTGTTCTGTCCAAGTTACAGTTATGGACTAGACCTCCTGCCATTCCCACGCATGACCTACTCCTCTCTACTTGAGAACGAGCACTCATGGAATATCAGGATGGATCACCATCTAAGCTTACCACGTTCATACTTACAAATCTCAATATCCAATCAAGAGTCGCTCCACCCTGGAACGCTCGTTCAAATTCAAAATCACAATTTCAGTTCTCATAGTGTTCGCACATCTTAATTTATCCTCTTGAATACATTTTCATTCTATGTTCCACTTTCTTAAAAAGACGAACGTTCACTCCTCTTCCTAACGAGGACGAACGTCGAGGGCGAGACCGAGAAAGACTTCTTTGAATTAGTTAAATGAACTAACTCTATTACGATCGGAAAGTACTTAGAATAATTTAAGTTCAATGACTCTGACAAGAATCCAAGGGATAGATACATCACGACTTATTTGGATAAAATAACCGAACACGATTTAATTCAGGGGACAAACCTCCAGTCAATGACCGAGCGCGAAGGTAGGCGTTTAATGAATTTTTGGACGAACGTCACAGAAGACTTGGACGAACGTCACTAAATATATTGGACGAACTCTATTTAAAATTTAGGACGAACGCTTATGGGAATTCAGGACGAGCGCTATTCTCGCTCATTAAAATTTACAGAAATGGACGAGCATTCGGTTTGAGACCGAGCGCCACCTAGGACGAACGTTCAAATAGATGACCGAGCACAATTTAGGACGAACGCTTCGTGTAAGACCGAGCGCTATTTAAGACGAACGCTTGGTATAAACCGAGCGCTATTAGGACGAACGTTCAAATAGCATTTCAAAAGGGGACGCTCGTTCTAAAGTCGAATCCTTTCCAAATGAAAGAAATCCTACTCTAAATCATTATCAGGGAAAACCGAACGGTAGAAGACCGTTCGATGACGAGCGCGCATTATCAAAGTAAGAACTATTATTTTGCCCAGATTTTTCATATGATTCATATCTCATAATCTATATCCACCATAAATCTCATACATTACAGAATTCATATTATCATATTTCAGTTCATACTTTATACATCGTATCAAAATATCAAATTACATACTTTATAAAATTCTCATTAATCATTCCTACCAAGCAACCATCAGCATACGAATCAACCAATGCATACCACATTCATTCAGTGTAACAGCGTTCGTTCATAACTAATACATCAACATACAATTCATGCATACAATCCATACCGAACATGCATACAACATACAGTATAAATTAAATCACAATAAGCTTCCCTTACCCGGATTCAGTAGCGAACGTCCTAAAGGGGTGGATCTTGACTCGTCTAAAAGGAGCTCTCTCAACGTTCTCTTAAGCTTTCCCACTAAACTAATCAAAAGAAAATGAAGGGCTTAGCATACACCGTTGCATGCAGCTGAAAGCAGTTTACAGGAACTCCAGAAACGATCGCTCAGGTGAAACTTACCAGAACTGGAAGTCGTTCGGTTTGAAATGAAGCTCGCGGTGCAGGGAACGTTCTCACGGTGCTGAAACGTGAAAGGAGAAGAGCTTGGTGAGTTACAGTAGAGAGAAGTTTGGGAGGTTCTAGAGAGAAGATGGAGGATTTGAAAATTCAGAGTTTGGGGAAGAAGACGAAGTGTGCAGGAGAGGGGAAGAGTTTTTCTGAAAATAAATTTCTCTCCCCACTTAGGACGAACGTCCACTCGCTTGCTGCCACTTGGATTCCATTAAGGTTTTAGAACGTTCCAAAACGACACTTGACAGTCGCATGCAGAGTGGGTGGGATGGCGTGTCAGTGAAGGTGCACGTGTGGCGAGATGCATTTATGGGAGCACAGTGGTCACTCAACATTCTTCTACTTGGTTCGTTTATTCCATTTTCAATCAATAGAAAAAACTAAATACAATCATCATGATATCTTAAAAAAAAAATATTATCTCCCATATACCACATTATATCAAGTCTATAATCAAATACTCTTTAACTATATTAACCATGTTTATTATGGGTTAAACGAAATTTCTCAAAAACAAACTATATGTGCACAAAAAATTAAGAAAAAAATATAAATTATAAAATTAAAATAATTTTATATTTTTTGAATTGTACTTTTTATAATTTTATAAAAGTAATTTCGTAATTTTGTGATATTCTAATTTTATAATTTTAATTTTTTATAATTTTATTTATTTTCTAATTTTTCTAATTTCACAATTTTATATTTTGTTAGTTTTGTAACTATATTTTATATTTTATAATTTTATAATTTTATAATTTATCTTTATATATATATATATATTACTTTTTCAATTTTATATTTTATAATTTTATTTTTTAATTTTTATATTTGGTAATTTTATAATTTTAATTAGATATAACAAATATTTGAAAGAGATCTCCATCATTTTGGTGTGGTGGTGTAGAAAATAAAATATGGCCACATTTAAATAGGTGAGAAGACAAAAGTATGGCATCACATAATTAACAAAAATAACATTATAGAAACTCAATTCAAAAACTTTGAAATTTAAAAAAAGTGAATATATCACAGAGATTTTATAAAGACCCAATTCAAACTTTCTAAATCTATTAGGAACTCAAAACTTAATTAAGCTATTTTTGTTTTAAAGTTAATATTTACATATATTATATTCTAGAGTTGTCAAAATGAGTCACAATCCGCGGGTCAACCCGGCCCATCACTAGTTTGAGTCAGTTTGAAATAATTGTATTTTTTGGGTGTTGATCCCTCCACCACCACTCTTTGCTCCCTCCACCACCCCATTTCTGTTTTACCTCTCTCTTTATTTCTCATTCCTATTTTATCCTTAGTAAAATTTTAGGGTTAATATTTTTTAACCTCTACCCACTCCTCTTCTTCTTTAATTGTGATAAAATTGTGGTCTCAGAGTGTGGTGGACTTTCATTAGCTGGTGTGCTTAGTGAGAGATTGCAAGTGGTGGTGGAAGCAATTGATCAGTCGTGCCAAGATCGGTGCGTAGTAGTGGTGTGGTGGTGCTTGAAGCATTCGTCGTGAAGGTGCGTAATAAACCCTAAAACAATAAACGTATAATCTTTAAACGGATGTAAGTATCCCTCAGAAGATGTCAACATCCGTTTAAGGGAAAATGGATGTTGATATCCGTTTTGCCTCAAACGGATGTTGACATCCGTTGACGGATGCTCACATCCGTTTAAAGTTACATGTTTATTTTCCAGTTTATTTTTATCAGTTTATTATTTTATATTAATTTTGGAGATATTTTAATAATGTAATTTATATACTTTGATGTATTTTAATAATGTATTTTTGAAGATCTTTATTGTTATTAGTTTATATTTATATTTTTTTGTATTTTGTAGTTATATATAATTAGTTTTTTGTTTTAATGTTTTTGTATAATATATATTTTTTATATATGGTTTTTGTATTCTTTAACAATTTTATAGTTATATAAAAAATTATTTATTAGTTTAATTATATGAAATATATAATTTTATTATATTAATATTTTTGTAATTAAAACAAACGGATGTGGTGGAGTTGGGGGGTGGGAATCTGAAAAGAGAGAGAAGGAGAGTTAGGAGGTGGGGATGAGTGAAAAGTAAAAATGGATAGAAAGATAGGGTTTGAGTTTAAAGTAAATAAATAGGGTTAAAAGTAAAAATGTTATTTTTGTAATTAAATTTTTTTTGCAGAAGGTTGGAGAGGTGGAGGGAGAAGTGGTGGTGGTGGAGGGAGTAACACCCGTATATTTTTTATGCAGAGATTTCAACCTGGCTTATTTAAACCTGACTGATGCGGTTGAACTCATAGTGGGCCAGGTTGCTTATTTTATTTTATTTTATTAAAATTTTATTTTATTTTATTAAAAAATATTTATTATTTTCTTTTTGTTTGAAAAAATTATTTAAGTTCCTTATTTTCAAAATTAATTAAACTTTAGATTTGATTTATAGAAAGTTTGTCATTTTTTTTATTTTAAAAAAATTATAATTAAGTGAGCCAGTGAGCCAACCCGTTTACCCACCAACTCATGGTGAGTCAGGCCGGATTTAAATTTTCTAGTTCGCTAGTAAATGATTCGAGTTGGGTTGGCTGACTAAGTGACCAACCCGTGGTGAGTCGGCCCGTTTTGATAGCTCTATTATATTCAATGTTAGTTAAAATTGTTTATTGTTTTTCACCAGAATAAGTAAAAAATGTTATTAAAGTTATTTAAATGTTTTTAATTATAAATTTTCTCCTCGAATTAGCAGAGAAAATTTGATAAGAATTCTTTTGTCATTGTCAATTCGCATTTTTCATTGATACTAATTGATATCTATATTAATTGTTTTATAATTAACATTGTTGACATTATTATTTTGTTTTATATAAATTATTTTCTTATTAATGTTTGTGAGAATTTTCTTAATCAATATATTACTATTTTTAGGTAGATGTAGATTGTATTTTTTTAATAGAAATTGTCTGAATTATATTTTGTTGATGTCTACGTAGTTAAAATAATAATTTTTTATTTAGTACTTTTGTATTTGATCGTAATTGATATAATTTATTTAAATAAAAATATTAGAATTAAATTAATTATCTCAAACAAAGCATCATCCCATTAACAATTTAAAATAAAAATAGTTCAAATTCAATACGTTTAAAATTTGAAAAGGATTACAATAATTTTTATTCAAACACGAACCAAATTCAATATAAACATAATATAACTTAATAGAAGTTACTACAAAAATATTTGAATCAAAATCATTTTCTAACTATTTTCAGTGAATTTATAAAAATCAAGATTTAGGGTTTAAGATGAATGAAAATATTATTTTAATGCAATATGTAATGTAAGAGAATGCAAATTTAAATCAAAATGAACAGCAATAAAAATAGATGGAAGAGTTTGTTTTTACACGTTTGATTCGATTCGTTGCATTTTGGTAGAAGGTTTCATGCAAATAAAAAGAGAAAAGTGAGATTAAAGTTATTTTTAAAAATTTTAAAAAGTTAATTGATATTGGACCTTCTTCTAATATATGTTAATTTTCCATTTAATATTAATTCTAAGGTAGTTCAATATTATTTATTTATTGTATTTTGGATTTACGTTAAACAAGAAATTAATGTATGTTAAAAGATGATCCTAATATGTCAATTTCAATGAAATATTTATAAAAATTTCACCATGAAATTTGTGACGTCAAAAAAAATTCTTTTTTGTATTAGTGTTGATAAATTTAAAATAGCGAGATTTTGTTTTAAATTCCTATAATTTATTCGATAAAAATAATGTACCTTTTACCATTACACATACTGAAAAACAAGCACTTTATGCCTTTTAAACTTTTTTAATAAAACAACAAAAATATTATGCTATTTCATATTTTTTTGTTATATTTCAAAATAAATTCCTCATAATAAAAATGATTTGAGATTTTTATAATAACAAAAAGAAATTGGAATTTAAATTTTTACTGATATATATTTTATATTACTCTTCTATTAAACATTCAAAATAGACTTATAAATACTTATTTTATTTTTTAAAATTATATTAATTTTTTAATGCAATAACATTGATGTATATTAAACACACAAAAAATAACAAAAAAATAATGTGGAGTCGAACAATTATTATTGAAGTGACCTCTGTTATAATATGCACTATAACAATTAGAATCACATGGGGTTACTGTAAATGGTTTTAATGTGTTGGTTGTTGATGCAAATAGACACATCAGTTCCCATTGAATGTGGTCCAGGATGTCGGATTAACAACTGAAATACAAGTGGAATATGTTCAATCCTCTCATTTCTTGGTTGAGAGGGATGTGATTCTTTTTGAATAAATGTGAATATGAGTAAATATCAAGATGATTTGATTTATTTATTAATAATTTTATTCATTATTTTAGAGTTAAATTTTAATTATTTCTTGCTCTGATAAAAAATACAGTTATTGTTTATTAGGTGTCATTCTTAATTTATCGTGTTATTCATATTTAAATAAATTTTTTGAAATATTTTGAACATTTTTCATATCTTTTATTTTATCCTCATCAGGAAAAATTGTGACATTCTTTTTTCATTTTACACATTTTAAGCTCTTCCTACATAATCAAACTATCGATTTTTTATTTACACGTCAACTTCATGCAAATTTATTAACTTATCTCGTTTGAGGATATTGTAATATATAGGTGATAGATAAGTATGTTTACCATCTTTTTTTCAGTGTCAAGTATTTTCGGATTTTTATTTCAATCAAATCCAAACGAATATTTATTCTATCTTTTGACTTTCTTTGAATGTTAAATAGTCTATCAATCAAATTATTATATATATTCTTCTTTACATACATTACATCTATACAATACATAACCTTTAACTTTGAACAATATGAGAAAACAAAAAATATTGATTTTTTTTAGATGATTTCTTTGGATGTTTTTCCAAATATATTATGTACTTTACTTTTTCATGAATTTGAAAAGCAATTAATGGAGTTGGTACATCATCATTCTCTTAATGTTCATTGAATGTTTTTTTTAACGTTTGATATGAGTGATTAGATTGTAAAAATCTATGATGACGTATATATACTATTTTTCTTTTGTGTTTCAATGATAAGTAACAATATTTTCTTCAGATATAAGACATGCTTTATGACATTGACCTTGTATCTAGATAAATTAGCATAAGTTGAAAAGTTATTAATGGTGCAAAGTAATATTTCATACATCTTGAATGTTTCAGAAACAAAAATATACAATATTTCAACCTAATCAAAACTTAATATTTTTTTAGGTTAAAACTCTATTGGTTCTTGTATTGTTTTAAAATTTCAATTTGATTATCAAATAGTCTCAATTGAGTCTTTTTTTTTTAAATGTGTAATAAATAGACAAAAATTGTTTAAATTATTAATGATGGTGTATAGTAAACATAGTGACATGAAATTTTTTTTATGAAGTGAAATTTAATTGTCGTTATTTGTAAAACTTTGTCAGAAAAAAATTAGACATTTCAATAGTAAGAAAGTTAATAATTTGAGTTGAAAGGCCAAAAACCTATAAGCAATGGCAGGTTAGGAACCAAAGCTCAAGGTTCAAGCAACTTCCATTAAGCACAGGATAAAGGAAATGGTGAAAAAAGGAATATCATAAGGATTTTACAATTGATGAGGATGGCAAGTGGGCTTTGCAAGATGGAAATGGCTTATAACCCATCTTTTAAAATCTAAAATTTGAAGATGGAATAATATCATTTTTTAATTAATTTTTTCCTCAATTTATTTAAATTTTAAAATTGAAAAACAAAATATGAAATTGCTAAACACATCTAAATATGTTATATAAGAAAGGAATTTGTACCCATAATATTAAAATCTGTATGAAATATTAAATGAATATGTATTATTAGTGATTTTTTTAATCATTAATGAACATTTTTGTAACTTTTATCAATGATTACGTGATTATTTTGAATTCGATTTTATATGTTTATATTATTTATATAAATATATAAAATGAAATTGATTTTAAAAATAATATTATTGTAAAGGTAAGGATGACAAATAAACTGTCCTGTGAAAATTGTTTGGACATGTTTTTGTTTTGAGAAAAATTTCTGTATTAATTGAATACAAGTATCGATATAGCATAGATGATACTCGATTTTTTTAATTGGATATGAAAATATAATATAAATTAAAAATATAAAGCTAACAAAAATAAGGAGTAACCTTCCACCGTTATAAAACTTTTATCTTCATAAAACTCTGATGCTATATTATACTGTAAAAGAAAGCAGATTCGATTACCCAAAACACATAACACTTGTAAAATTTATAAAACTTTATTAATAATAGAGTAATTGTTATAATAAATTGTTACAATTTTCTTTTATAGGAGATTAAAGTATCAAAATTCATACCATAATTCTAAAAATTAATTGACTAAATGAATTATATTTATTGAAATAATTGATTTAACGTTATCCTTTATGAGAAATTGCCAACATTCTCTTAGTTCATTTATCCTATTTTCAATCAATATAAAAATCTAAATACAATAATAATGATAACAGGTCCACCACAAGAATGAATATTATCTCCCATGTACCATAATATAAGTCTATAATCAAGTATTCTTTAACTATATAAACCACATGTTTATTATGAATTAAATTAGTATTGTCAAAACGGGTAACTCGGGTAACTCGGTTCAATCTAGTCAGCACACCACAAATTGGTTAATTAGTGGACCGGATTGAAAATTAACCTTATAAATTATTTTCAAACCTAACCTATGGTGGATCATATTGGCTCGTGAATTCTAACCTATTTTGACAGCACTAAGTTAAACAAAAATTCTCAAAAACAAACAATATATGCACAACAAAATAAGGAAAAAATATAAAATTATAAAGTTACAATAATTTTATATTTTTTTCTTAAATTTTGAGTTTTACTTTTTATAATTTTATAAAAGTAATTTTGTGATATTCTAATTTTATAATTATGTAACTTTATAATTTTATTTATTTTTTAATTTTCTAATTTTTCTAATTTCATAATTTTATATTTTGTTATTGTAACTTTATATTCTATAATTTATAATTTTATAATTTATCTTTATATATATATATATATATATATATATTAATTTTTCAATTTTATATTTTATAATTTTTTTAATTTTTATATTTGGTAATTTTATAATTTTAATTAGATATTACAAATATTTGAAAGAGATCTCCATTTTGGTGTGGTAGTGTAGAAAATAAAATATGGCCACATTTAAATAGGTCAGAAGACAAAATAAGTATTACATCACATAATTAACAAAAATACCATAATGGGAACTCAATTCACAAATTTTAAAATTTTAGAAAAGTCAATATATCACAAAATTTTTATAAAGACCCAATTAAAACTTTCCAAATCTATTAGGAACTAAAAACTTAATTAAGCTATTATCTTTTTTAAGTTAATATTTACATATATTATATTCAATGTTAGTTAAAATTGTTTATTTTTTTCACCAGAATAAGTAAAAAATGTTATTAAAGTTTTTAAATGTTTTTATAATTTTTCTCCTCGGATTAGTAGAGAAATTTTGATAAGAATTCTTTTGTCATTGTCAATTAGCATTTTTCATTAATACTAGTAATATTATTTTTCAACTTACGTAATTAAGGTTTTTTTTTAGTTGACATCTATATTAATTGTTTTATAATTAACATTATTGACATTATTTACTTTGTTTTATATAAATTATTTTCTTATTAATGTTTGTGAGAGTTTTCTTAATCAATATATTACTATTTTTATGTTGATTGTATTTTTTTAATTAAAATTGTCTGAATTATATTTTGTAGATGTCTACATAGTTAAAATAATAATTTTTTATTTGGTACTTTTGTATTTGATCGTAATTGATATAATTTATTTAAATAAAAATATTAGAATTAAATTAATTATCTCAAACAAAGATTCAACCCATTAACAATTTAAAATAAAAATAGTTTAAATTCAGTACGTTTAAAATTTGAAAAAGATTACAATAGTTTTTATCCATCACGAACCAAATTTCATAGTTATTTTAGATATAGTTTGTGACATGATTAATTGAAATTTTATATAGAAATATAGAAATTTAAAAAAAAAATAGAAAGAACAAAAACTTGGTTAAACATAAAACTAAATGTTTAATGATATGTAATAAAAAAAGCTTTTTTTCCATATGTTATTTTAGATATTTTATATCTATTGAAGATACATAAATTAATATTTGTTGTTTCTTTAGTGTTTGTTGCATTTATGTCATATGTTAATTTATGTATGTTGAAGAATATATATATATATATATATATATATATATATATATATGTTAATTTGTATTTTTTTCAAATACACTAATACATTATAAAAGTTTTCGGATTTTTTAAATGGTACAAGTATTTTAAATAAAGTTGTAAATTACAGAAAATAGGTAAAAATATTAAGAAAACAAAAACCATAAGATAGAATAATGAAATTTTTGAAATACTAGACCTCCAACTTTCAACTATTATGTGTTACTCCATTTCTAACAACTTTTAATTTTGAAGTGTGTCTATTGGATGTCGCAACAAAAGTTATAATTACCTAAAGTTTTTAACCACCAAATTTTTACAACTTTCAGTGACCAATATGTTAATATGAAAACAATATAACTTAATAAAAGTTACTACAAAAGTAATTGAATAAAATCATTTTTTAACTATTTTTAGTGAATTTACAAAAATTAAGATTTAGAGTTTAAAGTGAATGAAAACACTATTTTAATATAAAATGTAATGGAGGAGAATGAAAACTTGAACACAAATGAACACCACAATAACAAGATAAATGAAATGAATGGAAGAACTTGCTTTTATAAGTTTGACTCGGTAGTTGCATTTTGATAAAAAGTTTTATGCACATGAGAAAGAGAAAAATGTGATTTAAAACTATTTTCTAAAATTTTAAAAGGTTAATTGATGTCAGACCACCTTCTAACAAATGTTAATTTCCCATTTAACATTGATTCTAATATAATGTTAATTCCCCACTTAACATTGATTCTAATATAATGTTAATTTCCCATTTAACATTGATTCTAAGATAGTTCGACATTATTTAACATTTGTTGTGCTTTGAATTAATATTAAACGAAAATTAATGTATGTTTAAAGATCATCCTATGTCAATTTAAACCAAATATTTATAAAATTTCGATCTTGTTAAAATGAAATTTGTGACATTAAAAAATCTTTTTGTGCTAGTGTTGATAAATTTAAAGTAGCGAGATTTTGTTTTAAATGCTTATAATTTATTCGATAAAAATAATGTACTTTTTGTCGGAACAATCGGTACCGTTATAGAGTCGCGCAGCGAAATAAAATATTTAAGCGGAAAGCGTTATTGGATGTCGGAATAAAATATTTAAGCGGAAAGCGTTATTGGATGTCTATTGGATGTCGGAACAATGCAATGAACTAGCTTTTGGAACTTCCTCAGATCACACTGTATTCTCAAAAGCTCTTTGTTCAACTACCTTTTTCTTACAGATCTAATCTTCACAGAAAAACCACTATATAGCCAGCTGCTTTGAATATCTAAGGTTAAGTTTCAACTGCCACGAATAATCGATTATTGTAAGTGATAATCGATTATTCAAGTCCGTTACAGGGTTTTCAAAATGTGATAATCGATTATATGATGTGATAATCGATTATTCCTGTATGACTCTGTGATAATCGATTATTGCCATTCCATAATCGATTATTGCAGTTAAAAATGCAAGTTTACAAAGTTTACAAGAATTTCCTACTACATTTAATTTCTACAAATTGCTTTTAACTAATTCTAATATCTTCTTCAACTAAAACTTCTTGCAGCATCATCAAAACAAATTTCTTCAAGATTTACCAATACTCCTTATTGGTAATAATCTCCCCCTTGTTGATGATGATCAAAAATTCAATTTTAAAAGCAATTTTGGCTTACCTGCAAAACATACAAGTTAACAGACAACAACAAAGTTAGCAATACCTGTATTAATTTATACTTCTCCCCTTGTATTATTCTTCTCCCCCTTTTTGATCAGAAGCAAAAAGATTTGATGTTAAAGGCTCTCCCTAAATATGATCTCCCCCTCAATTAAACAAAGTAGGCATATAATCAAGAGACCATTTTATTTATGAAAATAAGGATTACATTATAAGAAGACACATAACAGACAGAATTATAACATAGATGAAATAACAAGCAAACAACAAAACATTCTAACATAGAACCTATATCTAAAACTCAGGACTAGGAGATCTCTCTGTAGGTTGAAGGTTGAGATGATTCTCGATGTTAGATAGGCGAACATCAAGATCAAGAAATTGATCAACCATGTACTCATCAACAGATTGTTGCCACTCATAAATCTCCTCAAAGTGTGTTCTTTGTGCTAGACTCATATCCTCTAATTGCTTAGATAATCTAGCAAAATATTCTTCCATGGAGAGTGAGGAGGATGAGGGCATGGTAGATGGACCAGCATCAGAAGGAGCAGCAACATTAACTGGTTCTGCCATATGAGTATCGATGTCATCATCTTCATCTGCATCAGGATGGTCATCATCTTTGTGAATAAGAACTCTTCCTCTAGTAATGAATCCCATCTGACGAAAGGTAGTATCGCCAATTTCCGAGCCAACAGCTTGAATGGCTTGGACAAGTTCTCCTTCAACATTTACACCTTTGTACTCCAAGATTCTAGAAATAAGAAGAGCATAAGGAAATTGATAAGAGTGGGATTTCTTAGCTTTTACCATAGTGTCAACAATGAGAGCAGGCCAATCGATGTGTATTTGATTTAGGATCCCATACAGAAGAAGTAGATCATGTTTAGAGCATTGAGCATGATTGGTTGCTCTAGGACATAGGATCCAGACAAGTAAGTAGTGAATCATCCGTTCTTCAACCTTGAAACCTCCAACAAGCAATTGCCTTCGATTAGGCTGTTGTTCAGGGTGACGCAGGAAGGATTGGAAAGTCATCAAGCGATCGAAATCTTGGAGTCCGAGATGAACTTTGACAACATCATCCCAGATAGGTAGTTGGGCAACGTTGGTCCACACATCATCATCTAAAATTATGTGGACACCCTTGACTTTAGTGGAAATAATCCCATCTCGATATCTCAAGTTGAAGTAGAACACTCTGATGAGATCGGGATAAATGCAACCTTTTTACTCCACCAGATTTGAGAGTCCTTGAACATTAAAAAGCTTTGGAAATTGAAATCCATAGAAACGAAGAAAATCAAGGCGAATATACTTTACCGCCATGATTCTTCTTTCTTGCCAAGAAGTAACATAGTCTGCATGTTTTCCTTGATCTGAAATCCATCCATCAATGGTTGCCGGACGTGGTTGAGAGGAAGAGGATGCTCCAACAGCTCTGCGGCGATGTCTCATTGAATCTGCCATGGAGAAAGGTTGAGGGAGTGATAGTTTGAGAAAGTGAGTAAAAATGGAGAGATTGGGAGCTCAAGATTTTGATTTCAGCAGTTTCTAGGTGCAAAGAGATGTCTAATAATCGATTATAGGGGGCTATTTATAAGAAGAAGGGAAAAACTAGCCGTTTATGGCCGTTTTCAGCCGTTATGGGAGGCTCCAACGGCTATATTTTCGAAATTGTTAGCGTGATAATCGATTATCGTAAGTGATAATCGATTATCTGCTCGTTTTTCATATTCCAGAAATTGTGTGATAATCGATTATGTATGAAGATAATCGATTATTTGCTCATGATTTTCCAGGGGTGAATTTGAAGATTCATAATCGATTATTGGGTAGGGTAATCGATTATCTCAGTGTAGAGGATGCTGTCCAGGTTGGGAATAATCGATTATGACATGATGATAATCGATTATTAACGCTGATCTTACGAAAATTTGCAAAGAATCATAAATCTGGAGTCTAACACATGTCTAATACCCCTAACTCTCTTCTAAGCTCATAGAATCTATCTTTAGGCAGGACTTTTGTAAAGATATCAGCTAATTGATGTAACGTGTCAATGTATTCAATTTGGCAATCTCCTTTTTGAATGTGATCTCTCAAGAAGTGATGTCTAATTTCAATGTGCTTAGTTCTTGAGTGCATGATGGGGTTCTTAGTTAGGTTGATAGCACTAGTATTATCACATTTTAGAGGAATGTGATCAAGGAAGATATCAAAGTCCTCTAGTTGCTGTTTCATCCATAAGATTTGGGCACAACAATTGCCAGCAGCAATGTATTCAGCTTCAGTAGTAGATAAGGCTACACAAGCTTGTTTCTTTGAATGCCAAGACACTAAAGAACAACCCAGAAAATGACAAGTTCCACTAGTACTTTTCCTATCAATTTTACAGTCACCATAGTCTGCATCAGAATAACTTATTAAACTAAGTGAAGCATCAGATGGATACCAAAGTCCAAAAGAAGTGGTTCCTTTAAGGTATTTCAAAATCCTTTTGACAGCAATTAGATGAGATTCTTTAGGATTAGCTTGGTACCTAGCACACACACATACACTTTGCATAATGTCTGGTCTACTAGCAGTTAGATACAGTAAGGATCCTATCATTCCTCTAAACATGGTTTCATTTACCCCTTCACCAGATTCATCCTTATCTAAATAGCAAGACGTTGCCATATGTGTGTTGGCTTCTTTACAAGTATCCATACCAAACTTCTTAAGCACTTCTCTACAATATTTAGTTTGGGAGACAAAAGTTCCCCCATCTATTTGCTTTATTTGCAGTCCTAAGAAGAAGGTAAGCTCACCCATCATAGACATCTCAAATTCACCTTGCATTATTTGTACAAATCCCTCACATAATGAATCATTTGTAGACCCAAAAATAATATCATCTACGTATACTTGAACAATCAAGATATGTTTTCCTACTTTCTTAATAAACAAGGTGGAATCAACCTTTCCTCTAGAGAAATCATTTTCAATCAAGAAGGTACTAAGTCTTTCATACCAAGACCTAGGTGCCTGTTTAAGACCATACAAGGCCTTTTTCAACTTATTAACATGATTAGGATATTTAAAATCCTCAAAACCAGGAGGTTGACTAACATATACCTCTTCTTTAATAAAACCATTCAAAAATGCACTTTTCACATCCATTTGGTACAATTTAAATTTCATCAAAGAGGCATAAGCAAGTAACAATCTAATTGCTTCTAACCTGGCTACCGGAGCGTAAGTTTCATCATAGTCTATACCTTCCTCTTGACAGTAGCCCTTTGCAACTAACCTTGCTTTGTTCTTAGTGATGTTTCCATCTTCATCAAGCTTGTTTCTAAACACCCACTTTGTTCCAATGATTTGATAATCATCTTGTCTAGGGATGAGTTCCCAAACATCATTCCTTTCAAATTGATTCAATTCTTCTTGCATAGCAACACACCATTTATCATCTTGAAGAGCTTCCTTTATGTTCTTAGGTTCTACCTGAGACACAAAAGCTACTGTTAAACAGAAATTGTTAAGATCGTGTCTAGTAGTTACCCCTTTTAATATATCTCCGATGATGTTGTCTAGAGAAAGTCCTCTTGGTTGCTGATAGCTTTTGGGATCAACTACTTGATGTTCGTTTTGTGTTTCTGAAGGATAGTTTTCATTTAAGTACATCTCTTCAAGAGCTTCCCTCAAATAATCCTCATCACCTGCAAGTGATTTATTTGACTCAAGAGGATTCACCTCAAGGTCCACAATTTCGTCAAAAACAACATGCATTGATTCTTCAACTTTCAAGGTTCTTCTATTAAACACCTGGTATGCTTTGCTAGTTAAGGAATATCCTAAGAAGATTGCCTCATCAGATTTAACATCAAATTTACCTAGATTATCTTTACCATTATTTAAAACAAAGCATTTGCATCCAAAAATTTTCAAATGAGATACATTTGGTTTTCTACCATTAAACAATTCATAGGGAGTTAGCTTAAGAATAGGCCTAATTAGCACTCTGTTCAACACGTAAGAAGCAGTACTAACTGCATCAGCCCAAAAGTACTTTGGCACATTTGATTCATTTAAAAGAGTCCTAGCTAGTTCTTCTAATGATCTATTTTTCCTTTCAACAACACCATTTTGTTGGGGAGTTCTTGGAGCAGCAAAATTATGAGCAATTCCATATTCTTCACAAAACTTTTCAAAAGATTCATTTTCAAATTTACCACCATGATCACTTCTCAAAGTTTTGATTTTCAATTCCTTTTCATTTTGAACACGTTTTGCAAACGATTTGAATGCTTTAAAAGCTTCACTTTTAAGGGTTAAGAAGAATGTCCAAGTAAATCTAGTGTAATCATCAACAATCACAAGAGCATAGTAGTTTCCATCAAAACTTTTAATTCTAGATGGACCAAACAAGTCCATATGCAGAAGTTCTAAGGGTTTTGATGTTGAAATCATGGTTTTAGATGAGAATGAGGATTTGGTTTGCTTTCCCTTTTGACATGCAGAGCAGATTTTGTCTTTCTCAAATTTTAAATTTGGCAAACCAATCACAAGATTTTTTGAAATCAATTTATTCAAATGTTGCATATGAATATGTGCAGCTCTTTTATGCCATAGCCAAGGGTTTTCCTCTTTAGCAACTAAACATGTTATATTATGACTAGATGCACTTTCAATATCAATCAAGTAAATGTTATTATGCCTAACACCTTGCAAAGCAATCTCAGTAGAATTTTTAAAATACACAGTGCATTTATCACTCTCAAAGGTTACCTTGAGACCTTTGTCACATAGTTGGCTTATGCTTAGTAGGTTGTGTTTGAGACCTTCGACACATAACACGTCCTTTATTGTTAAGGTGTTTCCTCCTCCAATGTCTCCGATTCCAATGATTCTACCTTTGCTGTTATCCCCATAGGTTACAAAACCTTGTTTCTTCTTCTCAAAAGATATAAACTTTTTCTTGTCACCAGTCATGTGTCTTGAGCAACCACTGTCAAGATACCACAATGACTTCTTTAACTTTGTAAGTTCCTACAAGACAAATTAGAGCAAAAACTTAGGTCCCCAATCTTGTTATGGGTCCTTGGGGTTAGTTTAAGTAAACAAATATTATTTCATAACTTTAACCCATTCATATTTCCCATTTGGTACACCAAAATGTTTAATGTTGCATTTATTTGATGTGTGACCATGTTTCATGCAGTAAAAACAACAAACCTCATGTACCTTATTTTTCACCAAGGTTCCTTTTTCAACCCAAACTCTACTAGTTCTTTTTATTTTTGACTTCTTACTTTGATGCATGACTTTATTTTTCACATTGTTTGTAGTAGCATTTGTTTTAACATGTGATTGAGACCTAGTTGCCTGTGCAAGTAAATTCTCTAGTATATCAATATTAAACATATGACTCTTGCATGATAGACACTCAACAGGTTGTGCAACAACATCAAATTCAGACAACTTAGTTTCCAGATTACTAACTTTGTTTCTCAAAACAACTTCATTATCTAGTACTTTTTCATATTTCAACTTCAAATCATTATGTTCTTTCTTTAGCTTCTTATGAGCAACATCAAGTTTTTCCGATTCATTTAACAAATCAAGAAATGCCTTATGTAAATCAAATTCATCACTCGACTCTAAGCTAGAGTCACTTACTTGGCTTCCTGCATCTTCTAAGTCTGCCATTAAGCACAAGTTTGCTTCTTCATCTGAATCGCTTGAGCTTGAAGAACTTGAAGCATTATTTTCCCAGGCTATGTAAGCTTTCTTTTTCTTTGGAAACTTTCTTTCTTTCTTTTCTTCACTTTTCTTATTCTTTGGACAGTCAGTCTTCACATGACCTCTTTCTCCGCATCCATAACATTTAATGCTTGAAGAAGATCCATGATTTTCTTTCCTTTCTTCACAGTATTTGTCTTTTCCCTTTGCTTTCATAAATTTTGCAAACTTCTTAATCATAAGACTCATGTTTTCTTCATCATCATCGGAGTCATCATCTTCAATCCTTTTAGAGTTCTTTCCTTTGGAGATCTCGGACTTGAAGGCTAGTGTCTTTCTTTTGCCTTGATATTCTTCAACCATCAATCTTCTCAACTCAAGTTCATGCTCACGGAGTTTCCCAAACAAAATTGGCATCGACATTTGAGTAATATTTTGAGACTCAGAGATGGCAGTCACCTTTGGTTGCCAAGACCTGTCCAATGATTTCAAAATTTTTACATTCAATTCATCAGTATCAAAAGTCTTACCCAACCCTGTCAAGTGGTTCATTATGTGAAAGAAACGCTTTTGGACATCAGAAATTGTTTCTCCAGGTTGCATTCTGAACATCTCATACTCCTGAATGAGAGTGTTCTTCCTTGCACGTTTCACGTCCTCTGTTCCTTCATGTGTGACTCTGAGAACCTCCCACATTTCTTGTGTTGTCTTACAAACTGAAATTCTATAAAACTCATCAAGTACAACAGCAGATGAAATAATGTTGCGAGCCTTAATATCAAATTGAGCTCTTCTATTTTCCTCTGGAGTCCAGTTGAAGTATGGTTTTTCTACTTCTACACCATCAATAGTTCTTTTTGGAATATAGGGACCATTGAGTACAGCTTCCCAGATGCCTCTGTCAACAGACCCCATAAAAATTTCCATTCTGACTTTCCAAAATGCATAGTTATCACCAGTAAAGAGTGGTGGTCTGTTGATGGAAGCACCCTCGGCATATACTTGATTTTGATGACCGGCCATTTTCGAAAAATTTGAAAAAATATCAAAGCAAGCTCTGATACCAATTGTCGGAACAATCGGTACCGTTATAGAGTCGCGCAGCGGAATAAAATATTTAAGCGAAAAGCGTGTTACGGTCACAAATCAAGTTTTGATGGTTCGTTTTAGAAAAACAATTTTCTTAGAGAAAACTTATCAAACAGTTGATGTGCATAAAACAGTAAAGAGAGTAGGGAATAGAAAAATTGATACACTGGATTTTTATCCTGGTTCGATTCAAAAGAATCTACGTCCAGTTGTTAATCACTATAAAAAGTGATTAACGTTTTCACTAAAATCAGTTTCACAAGTTTACAATAGAGTAAATGAAACAGAAAAAGATAAAACCTTCCTTCGAACGAACGAACCGGAAGAACAACAACTTTGCCAACTTGAAGAGAACCGCTCCGACCTTTGACCCACAAAGCGCGAGCTTCTCCTTTTCACAAGACTAGGCAATGCAATGAACTAGCTTTTGGAACTTCCTCAGATCACACTGTATTCTCAAAAGCTCTTTGTTCAACTACCTTTTTCTTACAGATCTAATCTTCACAGAAAAACCACTATATAGCCAGCTGCTCTGAATATCTAAGGTTAAGTTTCAACTGCCACGAATAATCGATTATTGTAAGTGATAATTGATTATTCAAGTCCGTTACAGGGTTTTCAAAATGTGATAATCGATTATATGATGTGATAATCGATTATTCCTGTATGACTCTGTGATAATCGATTATTGCCATTCCATAATCGATTATTGCAGTTAAAAATGCAGGTTTACAAAGTTTACAAGAATTTCCTACTACATTTAATTTCTACAAATTGTTTTTCACTAATTCTAATATCTTCTTCAACTAAAACTTCTTGCAGCATCATCAATACAAATTTCTTCAAGATTTACCAATACTTCTTATTGGTAACACCTTTTACCATTACACATACTGAAAAAACAAGCACTTTATGCCTTTTAAATTTTTTAATAAAACAACAAAAATGTTATGCTACTTTCATTTTTTTTTTGTTATATTTCAAATTAAATTCCTCATAGTAAAATGATTTGAGATTTTTTTAATAACAAAAAGAAATTGGGATTTAAATTTTTACTGATATTTTATATTATTCTTCTATTAAACATTCAAAATACACTTATAAATACTTATTTTATTTTTTAAAATTATATTAATTTTTAAATATAATAACATTGATGTATATTAAACACAGAAAAATAACAAAAAATAATGTGGACTCGAACAATTATTATTGAAGTGTGACCTCTGTTGTAATAGGCACAATAACAATTACAATCACGTGGGGTGAGGTTACTGTAAACGGTTTTAATGTTTTGGTTATTTATGCAAATAAACACATCAGTTTCCATTGAATGTGGTCCAGGATGTCGGATTAACAACTGAAATACAAGTGGAATATGTTCAATCCTCTCATTTCTTGGTTGAGAGGGATGGGATTCTTTGAATAAATGTGAACATGAGTAAATATCAAGATTTGATTTATTTATTAATAATTTTATTCATTATTTAGTGTTAAGTTTTAATTCTTTTGTTGCTCTGATAAAAAATACAGTTATTATTTTTTAGGTGTCATTCTTAATTTATCATGTTGTTCATATTTAAATATTTTTTTGAAAGTTTTTATCTATGAACATTTTTCATATCTTTTTATTTTATCTTGAGGGAAAAATTGTGATATATTTTTTTTCATTTTACCCATTTTAAGCTCTTTCTCCATGACCAAACTACTATTTACACGTCAACTTCATACAAATTTATTATCCTGTAATGTGAACATAATGTAATACGGAGGTGGTATGTTTACCAATCTTCTTTGGTGAGTCAAGTTTCTTTCGGATTCTTATTTTAATTAAATCTAAACGAGTATTTACTATATCTTTTTTACTTTTCTGAATGTTAAACAATATATCAAAGTTATTATTCACATTCTTTTCTTTTCTACATGCATTATATGTATACGTATACAGTACCTAACATTTAACTTTGATCAATATGGAAAATAAAAAAATATTATATTTTTCTTTAAATGACTTTGTGGATGTTTTCTTAAATACATTATATACTTCACTTTTTCATAAATTTGAAAGCCAATTAATAGAATTGGTGCATCATCATTTTCTTGATGTCCATCGAATGTTTGTTTAACCTTTGATATAGGTGATTAGATTGTAAAAATCTTTGATGGGGCATATATATTATCTTTCTTGCGTATTTCAATTGATGAATATTTTACTCACATAGAACATACTTTATGATCTTTGCCACTGTATCCAGATAAATTACCGTAAGTTGGGAAGTCATTAATGGCGCAAAGTAACATTTCATGTATCTTGAATGTTTTAGAAGCAAAGACATACAATATTTCAACCCAATCAACCCACAACAACTCCAAGTTTTCAAGTAGTGAACTAAGATAAACACCTATATCATTTACAGACTGCCTTGGACGAGATATCATCATAAACAACATGTATTTTCTCTTCATGCACAATTTATGAGATAAATTATAAATGAATAATATAATGAGTTAACAACGGTGATTGGTACTTAAATTATCAAATGGATTCATTCCATCAATAGTTAAACCGATATAAATATTTCTATATTCTTGATTGAATTGGAAAATTTTATTATCAATATTTTTCTATTACATTAAATTAGTTGAATAACAAAACAATATATCAATTGTTCAACTTTATGGCCTTGGTTATATAGAAACTAAAGTCACATAGGTATATGATCTCAGTTCGCTAACAACCATAGCCATATACCATTTTCAAGTAAAATATTTAAATAAATAGAGTAACAATTTTGAGATTTTCTTAAAGTTTATAACCTTGGGTTTTGGAAACCAAAGCAATATATATATATATATATATATATATATATATATATATATATATATATATATATATGTCTCGGTTTTAAAAATTTTATGTATCTATATGCCTTAGTTATTGAATAATTGAAGTGAAAATAAATATATAGCTTCCCGTTGAGATAGAACCGAGATCTGTAACCCAATGAAATTTTCAAAATTCTCGCTCCGACTTAATATGGTTCGTTGTTTTGCAAAACGAAATCATAAGAGAGTTAAAAGAACAAATCTGAAATTCTTGTCCATTAGTGTTTATAGAAATGATATTAGTAGAATACATTATTGCAGAAGAGATATTAACTTTACACGCACAAAATATGAAAAACGCAAACCATAGTTAATATTCTTTGACTGGTGCAGCACTTGATATGGTAGTCTATCACTTTGGGTCCATTAATAAAGGAGAAGACACTTGCTCCAGGAACTTAAATACTCACTCAACCCAAATCCATTTGCTTAATTTCTCTTATGTTATCTGTAATATGTCCCAAATAGTCGATTTGTTCTAGCCCAAATGAACACTTTGACACTTTTGCATATAGCACATGATCTTCAAGAATCTGCAAGACCTGCTGTAAATGATGCAAGTGAGCTGACCAAGATGGACTATAGACCAAAATATCATCAAAGAACACCAAACTGATTTCCTCAATAGCCCTTGAAATATGTCATTCATGAGGTTCTGAAATGTTGCAGGAGCGTTGGTTAACCCAAATGGCATAATTAACCACTCATAATGGCCTTGATGAGTTCGAAAGGCTGTTTTGTATCTATCTTCTTCATTCATCAGAATTTGATGATAACCAGCTCGCAAATCCAGCTTAGAAAAATACTTAGCTCCTAACAATTCATCCAAAAGCTCTTCTACAATGGGAATTGGGAAGTTATCCTTCACTGTGATGGCATTCAAGGCCCTATAATCAGTACAAAATCTCCATGTCCCATCTTTTTTCTTGACCAAAATTATTGGAGAAGAAAAATGACTTGAACTTGGAGCAATTATCCCTTCATCAAGCATCTCTTTCACCATGATCTCTATTTGTTGTTTCTGACTGTGTGAATATTTATAGGGTCTGACTTTCACTGCATCACTACTATGGATTAAGGGAATTTTATGATCCTGAGATCTTGGAGGAGGCAATCCAACAAGTTTAGCAAACATTCCTCTGTAAGTATATAGTAAGAGTGCTATCTCCGGATCCATGTCCTATAGACAGTTTGGCCACTGGTCTTGGACAGTAAAAGTGGAGCATAGTTGTAGAGTAAATATCTCAGCAATACTCTGAGTGTGGCTCAAGCGCTTCAACTGATTGAATTGTGTTAACCCAATAGGTTTCTGTGTTTAACCAACTAATGTCACCAGCTTTTTATCTTTGTAAAATTTAATGGTCAATGAGCTATAATCAGCAATGTGTGGCCCCAAGGTAGCGAGCCAGGCTGCCCCTAAAACCAAATCAGCACCAGAAACTGATAGTAAATACACATGTAGGCTGAGAATCTGACCCTGCACCTGTACTTGCAACTCGGAAATCTTGCCCTCAATTGATAGGGTGTTGCCATTACCAAGTAACACTTGAAGACCTGAAGCAGGTTCCACTGGTAACTTAAGAAACTTGGTCAGTTTAGGTTGCAAGAAATTATCACTGCTGCCACTGTCAAGCAGTATCTGAACCTACTTTCCTGCAATCCTTCCAGTGAACCTCATTGTACCTGTACTAGCTGATCCTTTTAATGCATTAAAGGATAAATGGTGTGTAAATTCTGCTTCCAGGTTAACCATATCCTCCTCAAGTCCCTGTTGGTCCTTCTCATCCTCCTCCTCATCAAGCAGCATAAGCAAGTACTGTGTATTTGGACAGCGATGCATGGTAGAGAATTTTTCATCGCAAGTGAAGCATAAGCCTTTTTCTCTTCGATATTGCATTTCAGTAGGAGACGTTTTCTTAATAGGACTGTGTCTAAATGGTGCAGCATTTGGTTTGGTGTTTGGTGTGGCCAAAATGGGTTGTTGCACAGGATTAGTGTATGATTGATTTTAGGTATTAGTAAGGGTCTGTCTATTGGAACTCCCATACGGATATCAGTTTTTGACAGTATATTTTTCTTCAAATAAGCGAGCTAAGGATATTGCTTTTAATATAGAGCTAGGTGCTTGTGCAATAACCTCACGCTTAATGTCAGGTTTAAGACCACTTACAAAACAGTCCAAGAGAGCTTCTATGCTAACACCATAAATACGATTAGCAAGGCTAGTAAATTCAACATAATAATCATTTACTGAGCCTGTTTGTATGAGTTTAAAATATATTTCAATCCCAACAAATTCAAGTCGTCAACTAGTGGATTAATATAAATATTTATGTAAATTTCAGGCTGCCTTAGACCAGATATCATCATAAAAACCATGTACTTTCTTTTCATCCATAGTCCAAGAGATAAACTAAAAATGAATAATATAACGGCCAGCTATGTCTGATACTTAAATTACCAAATAGATTCATTTCGTTGATAGCTAAATCAAATGAAGATTTTTATATTCTTAACCGAATAGGAGAAATTTATTATCAATATATTTCTATTAGGTTTAATTAATTCTTTTATTCCTAATTTCGCTATAATGTGCCAAGTTTGTCATACCTCTTAACAAAATTTTAATTTCGTCTACACCTGACATAAAAGTTTCAATTTTATTCACATATGATATAATTTGTTTACGTTAAATATACAAAAACGGCGTTAAGCGAAGTATTCTCTCTCTTGTGCTTCTTTGTACAAAGCTGTGAGGGCTCTCTCCTCTACACCTGTTGATTCCTTACTTCTCAACTTACTCTGCGGTCCATTTCTAACTTTATCATACTTGGAATACATGCTTTCTTTTTTCAACGCTTGGTAATATTTAAAGAATAAAACAAAGGTTTTAGTAAAAAATTAAAAGTAAGAATGGTTTTGTAGAGAAAAAAACGAGACGAGTGCCACTTTGCTTCTACCGTCAGGGTATAGACCGCCGACACTTGCATTTTTATTTCTTTCAATTTTTAAGACGGATTTTTTTTCCATAAACATGATTCAAAATTAAAAGTTATATTAAATGAAAAAAAAAGATTTAAACTTTTTTATATACATATAATGTGAATATTTTAAAGTAAAGATAATGTCATAATATGAAAAATGCAAAACCATGGTTCCCAAATACTTTGATTGGTGCAGCACTTGATGTGGTGATCCCCTGGTTAAACGGGTGGCTGTGTGACACTTTAGATCCATCACTTTATTCATACGTTAAAGGAAACGTGTTTCAATTTATTTACCTACCAATGCATGCATCATTCCATTTATAAAGGACAACACACTTGGCTCCATGAACTCACACACTCACTCAACCCAAATCCATTTGCTTAATTTCTCTTCTGTTCTCTCATAATTCCCATGGCCTCATCATCATCTTCTTCTTCTCTGAACTTTACAGTGCGAAGGTGCCAACCCCAGCTGGTGCCTCCTGCTATCCCCACTCCTCATGAATTTAAACCACTTTCCGACATTGATGATCAAGAAGCCCTGCGTGTCCACATTCCGATGATACACATTTATAAAAAGCAAGCATCAATGGCAGAGAAAGACCCAGTTCAAGTCATTCGCCAAGCACTCTCCCAGACACTTGTCTTTTATTACCCATTTGCGGGTAGGCTTAGAGAGGGGCCTAACCGCAAATTGATGGTGGATTGCACTGGAGAAGGTGCCATGTTCATTGAGGCCGACGCAGACGTCACACTTGATCAGTTTGGCGATTTTCTCCAGCCTCCATTCCCATGCTTCCATGAACTGCTATACGATGTCCCTGGCACACAACAAATTACCAACACTCCCCTTCTACTTGTACAGGTTCAATACACTTACTCATCAATCTCAACATATTTTTTATTCATTTTCTAGATTTCTATATTTTAAAAACTCATTTCTGATATAATTAATTTCTGTCAAAATCCACTAATTTTTTAATTTTGTTTTTAAAACAAGAGAATTTAAATGGTACAAACCAACTCAAATGTGCTTTCTCATCTTGATTTTCGGAAGTATTGGGAGTCTTACTGGTTCTGATAGAGAGAATGGGCTGGTTCGTCCTTCTGTCAATTTTTTTTTCATTGATATGCTCTGATAGCCTATTAAAAAGTGAAAAGTAGGGTGTATAACATTCGTATATAATAATTTAACAAAGATGTGAGATGTTCAACAGAAATTTTCACAAGTAGCTTGTTTCTTGTACTTATTCTTGGTCGTAGTTAACTTTAGAAAAAGTTTACCGGATGCAAAATGTGTGAACTTGTTGAATATGGAATAAAAATGCAGGTGACACGGCTCAAGTGTGGTGGTTTCATCTTAGCCATCGGCCTCAACCACACCATGTGCGATGGACCCGGTTACGAACAATTCATGAGCGCGTGGGCGGAAATGGCTAGAGGTGCAACCAAACCTTCCATTGCACCAGTGTGGCGTAGGGAGCTCCTAATGGCAAGAGACCCACCTCGCATTACATGCAACCATCATGAATTCGAGCAAGTCCAAGATACCCTTCCATCTTCCAACCAAAACATGGTTCAACGATCATTCTTCTTTGGACCACTCGATATAGCTGCACTTCGGCGCTTGATTCCCCAACACCTTCAACACTGCACCACATTTGATCTCATCACAGCATGCCTCTGGCGCTGTCGCACAAAAGCACTGCAAATAGAAGCAGACGAGGATGTTCGCATGATGTGCATAGTCAACGCACGTGGTCGGTTCAATCCTCCACTTCCTGTTGGTTACTACGGCAACTGTTTTGCATATCCGGCGGCAGTAACGACTGCAGGGAAGCTTTGCAGAAACCCATTTGGGTATGCGGTGGAGTTGATAAATAAAGTGAAAGGTGAGATGACAGAAGAGTACCTGCAATCTGTTGCAGACCTGATGGTGATGAAAGGACGATGCTTATTCACAACTGTGAGGTCTTATATTGTGTCACATTTAGCACGTTTTAACCTTAGAGAAGTGGATTTTGGTTGGGGTGAGGCTGTGTACGGTGGAGTGGCCCAAGCTGGGGTTGGAAGCTTCTTAGGAGTTTCGTATTTCTGTTCTGCTAAGAATGGAAAAGGAGAAGAAGGCATAATATTTCCGATTTGCTTACCTGCTGAAGCTATGGAGAGGTTTGCTGAAGAGTTTAACCACATGCTATGCAACAAAAGCCAACCTCAAACCAGTTCTGCTACTTTTATAATGTCTACCCTCTAATAATATGTATTTCATGAAATAATCTAGACTAGTACGAAGTTATTTAACGTTTGTTGTGCTTATGAGTAATGTTAAAGGAGAAATTAACGTTTGTGAAAAGGTCATCAATGTTAATTTAGACTAAATATTTATAAAAAATTTACTGTACATTTTTTTAAGATTTGTTTTGCCACGTGATATAGAATTTGTGACGATAAAAATCCTTTTTATAAAAGAGTAATTAGATTTTTCTTTTTTAATGCCTATAATTAATTCGTTAAAAATAATATCCCATTTATTATCACACATTCTGAAAAACAGCTCCATAAATAATTAAATAAAAATTGAAAATTAAAATGATTATTTGAAACTATATAGCAATGATATAAATTAATTATTATTGAGTAAATTAACTTATCTAGTTGGATGTTTAGGTGAAATCATCAACTGAAAAATATCATTACGAGCTATGATTTGGTGGACCAAAAACTGTAGCGGCAAGAATTAGAGACGACAGTGTTATTAATACATTGGGATCCCTTAACTTTTACCGAAAATTGAAATTAGTTACTCTTCAAAACTTTAATTTAGTCTCCAAACTTTAAAAATATGTGAATTTAGTCCTTTTAACTAAATTTTGTTAGGTTTATTTGATGTTTCAAGTGCGTTTCATGATAGTATTTGAATTGTTTACACCGTTTGACACATTTTTTCTTTAATGTTCACTGATAAATGCGTTTAAAACATCAAATAAAGTTAACAAAATTTGGTTAAAATGACTAAATTCACACATTTCTAAAGTTTGGGGACTAAATTAGTCCAAAGTTTTGAAGATGAACTAGTTCCAATTTTCGTGAAAGTTAAGGGATAAAAAAACATATTTAACCCTTAATACATATATTGATTTAAAAGAGTTGTTAAATTTGAATGTAAAATAATTCAGCACTTTTATGTTATATAAATT
Organism: Vigna angularis; assembly: GCF_016808095.1. Lineage (NCBI taxonomy): Eukaryota > Viridiplantae > Streptophyta > Magnoliopsida > Fabales > Fabaceae > Vigna > Vigna angularis. The sequence goes on along the minus strand of NC_068975.1, from coordinate 26,431,082 downwards.
TATTCAGCAAACAACCAATTTATGCCACTTAAACTTTTTTGATAAAAAAAATATTATGCTACTATCATATTCTTTTTCGTTATATTTCAAATTATATATTCGTCGTAGTAAAAGGACTCGAGATTTTTTTAATAACAAAAAAATTGGGATTTAAATTTTTACTGATTTCTTATATTATTCCTCTATTAAACATTCAAAATACACATTACACTGATTTTATTATTTAAAAATATTTTAATTCTTTTCACATAATAAAAAAATTGATATATTTTAAACACACAAAAATTATGTTGACTCGAACAATTATTATTGAAGTGACTTCTGTTCTAATATACACACAATAAAAATTACAATCACGTGGGGGTGAGGTTACTGTAAATGGTTTTTGTGGTGGTAATGTCTTGTTTCTGTCAATGCAGATAAATGTGGCCCAGGCTGTCGGATCAACAACTGAAGTACAAATGGTATGTTCAATCCTCTAATTTATTATTGGGATAATTGCTTCCTTAGTCCTAAGTTTGGTTGAATTGTGTCAAATTCATCCTCACTTTTAAAAAAGTTTCATTTTCGTCCTCACGTGGTATAAAAGTGTCAATTGAATCCAAACATTAAAAATATTTGTGTCAATGTAGTCATCTCCGTTAAATACACCCTAACTGCGTTAAGTGGTTGATTATGTGGCACTAGCTTAGTAAAACGTGGCAAATGAGTCACTAATGACGTGTCAATGGCAAATGAGTGACGTTTAGGGTATTTGTATGTGTGAACGAAAGCAGAACGCGTTTCTGAGTTGAGGAACGGTCAAAAATCGCAATTGGGGCTTTTGAAAGCAGAACGCGTCTGCTGATTTGGAAGCGTTTGGTGATTTGGAATTGCGAAGTGGGTTCCATTCGAAGGTCCATTCGAAGGTACGTGTATGTTTGCTTGGGTTTGGTGTTTGCTTCGTGTGTGTGTTTGCTTTGGTCCATGCGAAGTGGGTTCCATTCGTTGGGTTTATGGTTGCTTTGGTGTGTGTGTTTGCTTCGTGTGTGTGTTTACTTTTGTTGTGGTCCCCCATAAACTATTATCTCTGTTTGTTGTTGTCCCCCATTATGGGTGTTGTGTGTGGTCCCCCAATCTTTATGCTGTGTTTAGGGTTCAGTACAAATTTGTTTTAATTGTTTTTTACCCTGATGGGTTCACAGTCGTATCCTGATATGTAAATGTAGTGTTATTTTGGTCAATTAAATGTAGTGTTATTTGGGTAAAGTTAGACTGACATGATTTTTTATATTAGTTTAGGATGGCTAACTGTGATGTCGAAGTGGTCTTTCACCATGGGGGCAAATTTGTGAATGATGGGTCATTTAAATATGAGTTTGGTCAAACATCTACTTTAAAAATTGACCCAGATAGATGGAGCTACTTTGAAATTATGTCCATTTTGAAGGAGATGGGCTATATTAATGTTAAAGAGTTGTGGTATGCAGTGGGTGGTGGTACTGTGTTAGAAGGAAGGTTAGAACTATTATCTGATGACAAGGGTGCATGTCATGTGGTCAACCTTGCCATTTTGAATGGTCAATCTCACCTGTATGTTGTACACATGGTGTCAGATCCTGAGTACGTTCATATGTTGGGGGAGGGTGACAGTGATAATCGTGTAGAGGTAGAGTGTGAGGAAGAGTGTGAGAAGGCTGTTTTGGGGGAGGGTGTAGAGGCTGACAATGATAACATTGTGGAGGCAGAGGTTGTGGGAGAGGATGTTGGGGCTGTTTTGGGGGAGGGTGTAGAGGCTGACAATGATAACATTGTGGAGGCAGAGGTTGTGGGAGAGGATGTTGGGGCTGGTTTGGGGGAGGGTGTAGAGGCTGTTAATGATAAGTTTGTGGAGGCAGAGGCTGAGGGAGAGGATGTTGGGGCTGGTTTGGGGGAGGGTGTAGAGGCTGTTAATGATAAGTTTGTGGAGGCAGAGGCTGAGGGAGAGGATGGGGGACATGATGACTACGATGTTAGAAGTTGGAATGGAGATGAAGAGGATGTGTTGAGTGAAGATGATTTTTGTAACCGTAGTGAGGAAGTTGAAGTGGGTGGACCAAGTGGGAAGTGTCCTCCATTACAGCATTTACATGACAGAGATTTATCTGACAATTCTTGGGAATCTGAAAGTTTAGACAGCCTTGTATTAAGTGATTCATCAAATGATGATAGAGACCGTTATGGAAATTTTGGCATTTTTTCATTGCCCAAAAGTATGGAACACTATAACTGGGAAGTGGGGACATTCTTCAGTGAAAAAAAAGATTTCACAGAAGCAATAAGAAGCTACGGTGTAGAGAATGGTCGGAAATTGAAGGTTTTTAAAAATGATAAAACAAGAGTTTCTGTTAAATGTTGTGGGGCAAAAGGGAAGTGCCCATGGTACGCATATTGTGCATATAAGGCTGCCCAAAATACATGGCAGTTAAGGAAGATTATAAACAAGCATACCTGCAGTAGAGAATTTAATGTGCGTTTAGTGACATCAAAATGGTTAAGTGGGAGGTTAGAGAAGACCATAGAAGAAAATCCAAATATTAATTTGACTAACCTCCAAAACAAAGTTTGTAAGAAATGGAATATTAATGTGTCTCGGTCAACAACCTTTAGGGCAAAGAAAATGGCACACAAGAAAATTTAAGGTGATTTTGAAGAACAATATAAAAGGGTATATGACTATGCCAATGAGCTCCTTAGGTCAAATCCTGGATCAACTGTCAAAGTTAGTGTAGAACCTAATGAGGGCAACCAAGTATTCAAGAGACTTTATGTTTGTTTGAAGGCATGTAAGGTGAGTTTCATATCATGTAGGCCCATTGTAGGTTTGGATGGGTGTTTCTTGAAAGGGAAATATGGGGGTGAATTGTTAACAGCAGTTGGAAGAGATGGTAATGACCAAATGTTACCTTTGGCATATGCTGTTGTGGAGGTGGAGAATAAGGAAACCTGGACTTGGTTTTTGGAATTCTTGATTGATGATCTTGGTGGTGTTGAAAAGTGTTCAACGTATACATTTATCTCAGATCAACAAAAAGTAAGTTATATTTCATTGTTTTTTATTATGAGACCTTAGTCTTCCATGTTCATGTTCAGTAAATTTACTTGTATCATTTGATAGGGACTTCTGCCAGCAATACAAGAACTTCTACCTCGTGTTCATCAAAGGTTTTGTGTCCGCCACATATATGCAAATTTTAGGAAAAAATATCCTGGAAAAAATCTGAAACGTCTATTATGGAAGGCAGCATCATCAACCCATCCTCAAGCATGGGAGGCAGTCATGAGAGAAATAAAAGATGTCAATGTAGAGGCCTTTAAGCACTTGATAGGTATTCCACCAAGGTATGTTTTCAAGAGTGTTAGCGATGTCAATTATTTAGAACTGTTTGGTTGTGTTATAAATGTGTGTGTTTTTCTTTATATAGATTTTGGTCAAGGTCAAGGTTTACACCCACAGCTGCTTGTGACACCATAGTAAACAATATCTCTGAAGCTTTTAATAGTGTGATCTTGGATGCAAGGGCTAAGCCCATCATAACAATGATGGAAGACATTCGTATGTATCTAATGAAGAGATGGGCAAGAAATAGAGAGAAGATAAGGTTATATGAAGGTTCCATTTGCCCCAAAATTTATAAACGATTTCAAAAGGAATTAAACAACACAAAATATTGGATACCTAGGTATGATTTCATAATATGAAGTTTTATTTGTTTTAATTTCTTTACTTTACTTACTCACTTGAATCCAAATTTCATTTTCCAGCTGGTCAGGATTGAAATTATTTGAAGTGAGACACACTTCCAACATTGGTAACAAGTTTGTTGTTGACATAGATAAAGTGGACTGTAGTTGCAGGAAATGGAGTATAACAGGAATCCCATGCTGTCATGCCCTCACTGCCATGACATTTTTAAACATCAATGGAGAAGACTACATCTCACATTGGTTTACAAAGTCAACCTATGAACAAACATACTTTCCAATGATATATCCAGTCCACGGTGCTCATATGTGGGAAATGACTTCAATGCCTGATGTGTTGCCTCCACCTAAGAGAATTTTGCCTGGTAGACCGAAAAAGAAAAGAAGATTAGAGCCTTGGGAGCTTAAGAAAGATGACACTGAACTAAGACAAGGTGGAACACGTAAGAGATGTGGCATATGTAGAGAGCTTGGACATAAAAGAAATAATTGTCCACAAGCTGCCCAAGCTGCTCCAACAACTCCAAATGCAACTCAATCAAGTCAAATTACTCAATGCGAGGTTGAACAACCCCAACAAAGTCACCCATCAACAACAGCACCTCAGACAACTTCAACACCAGCTGACCCAACTGCCACAGCACCTTCAAACTGATTTAGAAAGTCATTAGCTATTATTAATATGTATTTTGGTACTTTGTTTCGGCTAGCACCTTTTTTTGGATACAAACTTCAATATGTATTGTGTGCTGATGTATTATTTCATGAAGAAAAGTATTGTATGTTCAATGAATATGATGTCCAGTTTGAACCACAGTTTCTGATTTTATATTCAATGTGCCGTTTGAATCACAGTTTCTGATGAATCTTATATTAATTATTAGTTATTTTCATCAGAAATGACAGTTTCTGATGACTGAAATTTGAATTGAGCTGCATTTAGCTGTCTGCACTCAGCAGATTCATGAATATGCACGTATGAACATTGGACGCTCGTCAAGACGCTCATCCAGAGAACATGAAGTGGACGCTCGTCACCAGGACGCTCATCGCCCAACACGCTCGTCACATACCAAGGGCACGCTCGGTTCATCGCAAGCGGACGCTCGTCGCTCCCTACACGCACAAGAGGACGCTCGTCCAGAGAATATGAAATGGACGCTCGTCAAGACGCTCATCCAGAGAACATGAAGTGGACGCTCGTCACCAGAACGCTCATCGCCCAACACGCTCGTCACATAGCAAGGGCACGCTCGGTTCATCGCAAGCGGACGCTCGTCGCTCCCTACACGCACAAGAGGACGCTCGTCGCTCCCTACACGCAAGCGGACGCTCGTCGCTCCCTACACGCACAAAAATACAGATATTGTTTATTAGGTGTCATTCTTAATTTAACTTGGTATTCATATTTAAATAAATTCTTTTGGAAGATTTTATCTATTTTGAACATTTTTCGTAGTTTTTTATTTTAAGGAAAAATTGTCACATTTTATTTTAAGTATATTGGTTCATAGAATTGGATTTGTCTTATCAAATAAACAAACAAATAAAAGGAAAGAAAAAACATTTTCAGTTGACCCAAGATATAAAAACTCACCTTGAAATTTATATAACTTTAGAAGATTAATGACTTTATTACAAATGGAAGTGAAAAATGAACACAAACAAGATTAGTGTACATGAATAGCCTTTAATAACAGTTGTTACATTAAGACGTGACAATCATGAGACTTCAGGCCAATAAGCTTCAAGTCCTACCGTGACATTAAACTCTTAATATTTGAAAAGTACCATTTTGGTAACTTCACTCTTTTTAGACAAAGACAAACTTATTTTCTCCATAGTGTAATATGCATGGATAAATAAGTAACTTACCAACCTCTCTTGGTGTCGAGTCTTTTCAGATCTTAATTTCAACCAAATCCAAATGAGCATTTACTTCATCTTATGTCTTTTCCTGAATGTTAAGTACTGTATTAATCAAGTTATCACACATATTTTTTTTCTACATATATTTTTCTTTACATGCATTACATTTATACAATGTCAAACTTTTAACTTTGATCAATATGAAAAATCAAAGAATATTGATTTTTTTTCTTTCAAGGGCATGTTGTAGATGACTTCTTCGGTGTTTTTCCAAATACATGATGTACTTTACTTTTTCATAAATTTGAAGGCCAATTAGTTGAATTAGTGCATCGTCATTCTCTTGATGTCCATTGAATGTTTTTTTTAACCTTCGATATGAGTGATTTGATTTTAAAAATCTCTATGGTGCATATATATTGTCTTCCTTCTATGTTTCAATTGATGGGCTTGAATGTTTTCTTCACATACAATAAATGGTTTTTTACCCTTGATACTATATCCTGATAAATTATAGTAAGCTAGAAAGTCATTAACGACGCAAAATAACATATCATGCATCATGAAAGTTTCAGAAGCAAAGATATCAAATATTTCAATCCCAACAACTTGAAGTCGTCAACTAGTGGATTAATATAAATATTTATGTAATTTTCAAGCTGCCTTAGACCAGATATCATCATAAAAATCATGTACTTTCTTTTCATGCATAGTCCAAGAAATAAATTGAAAATGAATAATATAACGGCCAGCTATGTCTGATACTTAAATTACCAAATAGATTCATTTCGTTGATAGCTAAATCAAATGAAGACTTTTACATTCTTAACCGAATAGGAGAAATTTATTATCAATATATTTCTATAAAGTTTAATTAATTCTTTTATTCCTAATTTCGCTATAATGTGCCAAGTTTGTCATACCTCTTAACAAAATTTTAATTTCGTCCACACCTAACATAAAAATTTCAATTTTATTCACATATGATATAATTTCTTTCCATTAAATATACAAAAACGGCGTTAACCGAAATATTCTCTCTCTTGTGCTTCTTTGTACAAAGTTGTGAGTGCTCTCTCCTCTACACCTTACTGTTGATTCCTTACTTCTCAACTTACTATGCGGTCTGTGACATCCCCAAAATATACGACATGCACATATAATAAAGACGTCGTTCAGTTATAATATTGGAAAGCAGTTAGAGGCATATAACAGACTATATCAGTTACAGTCATCCAAAATAAGATAAGATTCGGTCTCTTAAACATAGAGAACCACTGGAAATTTTCTTCCGAATGTTTACTCATCAAGATTCTAAATAAACTAAGCTGCTGCATCACCCTCTTCCAGCGCTTGCTCCACAGACACCTCTTCTTCGTCTGCTCACATCCAATTGGATGATCATTGCAAAAGAAAACACATACCACAAGCACACAAACAAGCAAGGGTGAGCTAGTTTTTCAAACAAGTATACTATATTAGAGCAACCAATTCATCAAATAATTACTTTAAGCCAAGCAAGTTAAATCATACCAAGAACATGTTATAAACTAGACTTGACTCGTCCGGACTTAGAATGACTACCGAGCTATGGCAGGTTATGCACTCGTGGTGGCTTATGAAACTTGGGTTCCCCACCCTACCACACTCACGAGGTTAGCCTGTTCCGGGCCTTGAGGCATACTGGAAGCCCCCAAGACTAAGACCTCTTGCTACTCCTCACCACATGGTTCAATCCTCTCTACTTGAGAACGAAAGACCATTGGAGCGTCAAGATAACCCCCAATACTGAGCTTCCCTGTAGATCATTCTAAACACTACTGCACCACCATAAATCTTCTCCTTGAAGATCATGGAATTACGTCAAACTACCATACTCTTAACCACATATCCTTTTTCTTTAACCATACATACATCATGGCAGTCAAACAACATCAAACAGCTCAAACAGATGTGGAAAAATATGAAACTCAATGAACCAAGTCTCTCAACGCACCAAGATACATGGCAAGACAGCAAAAATTCACATAGCGCACCCCCTTGATGCGCTGGGCGAATTTTCCTAACAAAAGGACAGCTAAAATTCGCATAGCGCACCCTATTTCGCATGGCGAATTAATTCGCAGCATACATCACACCTCAAACCTCTCGCTATGCACCCCACTCGCTCTTCGAATTAAATGGGCAGTGATCCCAGACCACCACAGTCGCATAGCGACAGGATTCGCCATGGCGAGTCAATAAACAGTGAGCATCACCCTTTGATAATTCGCACAGCGCACCAACTCGCACAGCAAATTACCAAGACAATGAGCACCCTCTACAGGGTCTCGCTATGCGAGACAACTCGCATAGCGACACTGCATAATCTGCAGAACGTGAATTCTGCAGAACCACACAGTCATTAATCCTTACCATTTCCAGTTATTTTCCCCAACTTCTAACCCTCCTAATTCTTATATCACGCCTAATTAAACTTGTCTAGATGATTACGAACGTTCTTAGCATGATTCTAAAGTGATTACTACCAAGTTTTCAACTTAAATTTCCAAGTTCATCAACCCAAGGACCCAATTTTGATTCTACCATTTTAAACATGACTTTACTCAGTTTTATGACTCCAACCTGTTCTAATTGACTCATACAAGCTAGCCACACTGTCCAATTGCACTCAAGACCACCTATGCTCAAACTCCCTACCTCAGTTCCTCTCAAAGGACCAAAAACAATACTCTCTTAACCTTTTACTCATCTAACATGACTAACACAGGATTTCCACCTCAACCACATCTCCCTAACCCAATTGGTCATCGGAGAAGAATCAGATGTCTGAACACATCAGTCTCACCTTCGACGCCAGCACATATGACTAGTCACAACTGACTGGACCAGGCCAGGGCTGCTCTATGATCAGGGATGTGCCAACTCAGGTTTTTAAGATTCTTCTATCCTACCAACACAGTGCTCTCAACCTATCCCAATTTACCACTCTACACTATCTCAGTACTTCAATCACACTCCCAATCATAGTAACTAAAATTCCTACCTCAGTTTACTTAGTCCCTTCCAAAATGACCATCATAACAGTATTAACGCTCTCCATCGTATTTAATCACCACCACATGGTTAATCCCAAATTCAGTCACAACCTCAATTCATGGTTCACACAACATTCACATACAAGGCAGTGTCATATAACATAATTTACAGTTTCACATAAGAACATGTCAGCACATATTATTCTACACATTCGATCTTAAAACTTAACTTTAACAGCACAGCAGTTCAGATTTCAACACACATACACCTCATACAATAAAATCAGAAGAAAACGTCTAGCTCCCCTTACCTGGAAGTCAAACAATATATTCAACTAGAGTGCCCTAGCCGTACCCCTCACAGTGAGAACCCAACAGTGCCCTACAACCCCCTAAATGGTGAAGAAAACAGCTCTTAGAGCTAGAATCGACAGGGAATCAAAAGGAAGTATTAGCCAGCTGCATGCAACCAGTAAAGTTGCATGCCCTAGATTCAAGAAAAATGGAAAAACCAACTTACCCGTTCAAATCGGAATTTTAATCGGATGAATAGGAAGCCCTCAACTCCGTGAACGAAAGAATACCACCTATTTGAAATTCCAACAATGGAAAGTGGTGGAAAGGTAGAGAGAAGTCAGAGCAAAAATAGGGAAATGGACTGAGTTTAGAGAGAAAAAGAGGAAAAGCAGAATGAATAATCTGATGTTAGGGAAAAAACCCTTGCTAAGGTCAGGTTCCCTTAGTCTGGGCCCGGCTGCCCCCAACTAAGGCCCAATAGCCTCAAAATTAAAAGTTATATTAAATGAAAAAAAAAGATTTAATTTTTTTTATATACATATAATGTTAATATTTTAAAGTAAAGATAATGTCATAATATGAAAAATGCAAAACCATGGTTCCCAAATACTTTGACTGGTGCAGCACTTGATGTGGTGATCCCCTGGTTAAACGGGTGGCTGTGTGACACTTTGGGTCCATCACTTTATTCATACGTTAAAGGAAACGTGTTTCGATTTATTTCCTACCAATGCATATGCATCATTACATTTTCCTTATAAAGCACAACAGACTTTGGCTCGAGGAACTCACACACTCACTCAACCCAAATCCATTTGCTTAATTTCTCTTCTGTTATGTCATAATTCTCATGGCCTCATCATCATCATCATCTTCTTCATCTTCTTCTTCTCTGAACTTTACAGTGCGAAGGTGCCAACCCCAGCTGGTGCCTCGACGCAGACGTCACACTTGATCAGTTTGGCGATTTTCTCCAGCCTCCATTCCCATGCTTCCATGAACTGCTATACGATGTCCCTGGCACACAACAAATTACCAACACTCCCCTTCTACTTGTACAGGTTCAATACACTTACTCATCAATCTCAACATATTTTTTATTCATTTTCTAGATTTCTATATTTTAAAAACTCATTTCTGATATAATTAATTTCTGTCAAAATCCACTAATTTTTTAATTTTGTTTTTAAAACAAGAGAATTTAAATGGTACAAACCAACTCAAATGTGCTTTCTCATCTTGATTTTCGGAAGTATTGGGAGTCTTACTGGTTCTGATAGAGAGAATGGGCTGGTTCGTCCTTCTGTCAAATTTTTTTTCATTGATATGCTCTGATAGCCTATTACAAAAGTGAGGTGTATAACACTCGTAATAATTTATCAAAAGACGTGAGATGTTCAACCGAAATTTTCACAAGTAGCTTGTTTCTTGTACTTATTCTTGGTCGTAGTTAACTTTAGAAAAAGTTTACCGGAAGCAAAATGTGTGAACTTGTTGAATATGGAATAAAAATGCAGGTGACACGACTCAAGTGCGGTGGTTTCATCTTAGCCATCGGCTTCAACCACACCATGTGTGATGGACCCGGTTACGAACAATTCATGAGCGCGTGGGCGGAAATGGCTAGAGATGCAACCAAACCTTCCATCGAACCAGCGTGGCGTAGGGAGCTCCTAATGGCAAGAGACCCACCTCGCATTACATGCAACCATCGTGAATTCGAGAAAGTCCAAGATACCCTTCCTTCTTCAGACCAAAACATGGTTCAACGATCATTCTTCTTTGGACCACTCGATATAGCTGCACTTCGGCGCTTGATTCCCCAACACCTTCAGCACTGCACCACATTTGATCTCATCACAGCATGCCTTTGGCGCTGTCGCACAAAAGCACTGCAAATAGAAGCAGACGAGGATGTTCGCATGATGTGCATAGTCAACGCACGTGGTCGGTTCAATCCACCACTTCCTGTTGGTTACTACGGCAACGGTTTTGCATATCCGGCGGCAGTAACGACTGCAGGGAAGCTTTGCAGAAACCCATTTGGGTATGCGGTGGAGTTGATAAATAAAGTGAAAGGTGAGATGACAGAAGAGTACCTGCAATCTGTTGCAGACCTGATGGTGATGAAGGGACGATGCTTATTCACAACTGTGAGGTCTTATATTGTGTCACATTTGGCACGTTTTAACCTTAGAAAAGTGGATTTTGGTTGGGGTGAGGCTGTGTACGGTGGAGTGGCTAAAGCTGGGGCTGGGAGCTTCTTAGGAGTTTCGTTTTTCTGTTCTGCTAAGAATGGAAAAGGTGAAGAAGGCATAATATTTCCGATTTGCTTACCTGCTGATGCTATGGAAAGGTTTGCTGAAGAGTTTAGCCACATGCTAGGCAACAAAAATCAACCTGAAACCAGTTCTGCTCCTTTTATAAAGTCTACCCTCTAATAATCTGTATTTCATGGAATAATTTAGCTTATTTAAGAGATAGAATCTAGACTAGTACGAAGTTATTTAACGTTAGTTGTGCTTATGAGTAATGTTAAAGGAGAAATTAACGTTTGTGAAAAGGTCACCAATGTTAATTTAGACTAAATATTTCTGAAATTTTTACGGTACACTTTTTTAAGATTTGTCTTGCCACATGATATAGAATGTTTGACGATAAAAATCCTTTTTATGAAAGAGTAATTAGATTTTTCTTTTTAATTGCCTATAATTTATTCGTTAAAAATAATATCCCTTTTATCATCACATATTCTGAAAAACAGCTCCATAACAAAATTGAAAATTAAAATGATTATTTAAAACTATAACGGAATAATATTTTTAATTATTATTAGTAAATTAATTCAACACTTTTTCACGATGTAAAATGTGAAAAAGAATTAGTTACCAAAATGTAAGGACTCATCAGTGCAGCACTTATATTCTAAAATACTCAGCTTATTATATCAGTACGTTTTATTTCTCTAAAAACACTATCTTCTACCTTTTCTTCTTTTTCTTCTCTCTAAAATTACTTATTGTTGGTTCATCTGATCAGTGATTAGAACCTCCCTAGGCGATCCTGAGATCAAGGACTTCCATTTTCACCGATCAATTTCGTGTTTAGAGCAGGTAAGTTTGTCTCTCTTTGATTCTTGAAATTTCTACAATTTCTGGTACATGCAAGCATTGTTCGGTTTTGCATGTGTGCATCGGTTCTTCATCTGGGTTCTGATTCTATTTATGGTTTGGTGGTTGGTTTCCCTTTCTCCAATCCAAAGCCTGTAGGTTGTCCTAGGATCACATGCGATTTAGCAAAAACGGTGGAGAGGTTTAATTCTGTCAAGTTGCTTTGAGGTAAGGGAAGCTAGTTAATTTAATTGTTTGGTTGATGATGTATGAAAATGTTGTTGATGATTCTGCATGTGTGTGAAATTGAATGATTTGATGTTCGGTGATGCTTGTGTGGACGGTTAGATGCTATGATTATGAGGTTTGGGTTTCTGCATAATTTTGAGTTAAATGGTTGAGTAAATTATGAGGAAGTGTGATGGTGAAATTGGGAAATTTGTGTTCGGTGTGAGTTTGGTCTGTATAGAGAATCTGGGCAAGTTATTTAGGACTCGTTGAGATCCTTAAGTCACTCAAAATTGTACTAAAATAGAAAAATCTGGTTTTCGGTCCTTGAGTTCATGATTCTGCAGAATTGAATCTCAAATCTGAGATGAAACTCTCTAATTGATGTTAGAAAGGTTTAGTTACTCGTAGTTAAGTTTAAAGATATGTATAATTCATGTTTGGAGAATTAGAAGTTGGGAAAAATATTCAGTTTTGGTAAAATTAGATGTTATTCATAATTCTGCAGTTATTCTGTAGAATTATGCAGAACGCTGAGAGAGCGTTGTTGACCGCTCGGTCATAACTAATTTCGGTCTCTGTAGAGTCTTACTAGTTCATGATCGTTCGGTCTTAAGTGTGGGTGGTCTTCCTCTTCTGTTCGATCTTAACTGAGTTCTGCTTTTGTGAAGTTCAATTAATGACCGAACGGTCTTTCTAGTGTTAGGTCTCGCCCTAGCTTTCGGTCGTACACCAGTATTCGGTTTAGCTAGAGTTCAATCTTGTACTGGTGCTCAGTTTTAACTGCGTTCAGCCCCGCTCGATCATGCACTGATTGACCGCTCGGCTATATTCAGGTACTCGGTCATTAATTGGGTTTGGTCTCTTTAGTCTTACTCGTTCATGACTGTTCGGTCTTAGGTGGGTAGTCGGTCTCTTAGTAGTGCTCGGTTCTGTAATAGCGTTTGGTCATGCTTTGGTAATCGGTTTTATGATATTATTCGGTCTACATTCTAAATGTTTGGTCTAGGCCATAAGGATTTTGTCTAAGTTCTTAGTATTCAGTTTAAGTTCTAAGTGTTCGGACTAAGCTATAAGTGTTCGGTTTAATTATAGTGTTCGGTCCTCAAACTATGTTAGGCTTATGCTTGAGCCTTAAATGACCGTTCGGTCCTTTTCGAAGGTTATATTGATCTTTTCCGTTCGGTCATGTTCAGGGGTTGTATTGTTGTCGTTCGATTTTTCTTCTACGAAATGTTATTTGGTATTCAAATGTTGATTTCATGGTTTGACTCTGATTGCTTATTATAGTTGCATTGATCTACTATGTATGAGAAATTGTATTAAGTTTCGAAGAAGGCATAATGTTCCAACTGGTATAAAAGAGAATTCCAAGGAGGAATGTCTTAGTGATTGGTTATCAAGGTGATGGTATAGTATGAATATGGACAGCGAAATCCATGGCGTTCATCTTGACATTCTAATGATTACCAAGTCTCAAGTAGAGATGAGTAAGTCATGTCGTGAGAATAGCAGGAGGTCCTAGTCCATAGGGTATCTGGGTGAGGTATGACGGACTAACCTCGGGTGGCAGCTGAGGGGTTTCCAGTTACTACACCACCCGGGTGCAAGAACGGTCTCAAGCTACATATTCATACAATCTGGATGGTCAAGTCAAGTGATCGGTCATTGCATGTATATTATGTTCGGTCTTTGTCAGAAATGTATGTTGATGATTTTATAAATGCTCAATTGAATATATGATTGTGTATTTGTTTATGTATTTATGATTAATTAAATTACATTAGCTTACACTTATTTTCCTATCTTGTCATGTTGTCTGTTCGGTCGTATGTGTCCTTGCAATGATGACTCTGTAGGTGTGAGCAGAGTGTGTAGAGGCTTTCTCTGGAGCAGGTGCTGAGCGAGGAGTCTTCAAACCCTTAAGCTAGGACTGTTCGGTTGATATATCTCTTGTATGACCGTTCGGTTTGTTCTTATGGTTTGTTCTTATGGTTTGTATTCAGTATATGATTGTAATAAGTTTTAAATTTATGATTATTTTAGGATAACTGTAAGTTATTTTTATTTTCTGTAACCGTTCTATTTTTATTATAAACGTAAGTACTCTTAAATATAGTTTATAACTATATTTTTGGAATGTTACACAAAGCCATTTTTTTATATATTTCAAATTATATGCATCATAGTAAAATGATTCCAGATTTTTTTAATAACATTGGGATTTAAGTTTTTACTGATTTACCATATTATTCTTGTACTAAAAATTCAAAATACACTAATAAATACTGATTTTATTTTTTAAAAATATATTAATTTTTTTAATATAATAACATTGATGTATATTAAACTCAGAAAAATAACAAAAAAAAATTATGTGGACTCGAACAATTATTATTGAAAGTGACCTCTGTTCTAATACGACAATAACAATTACAATCACATGCGTTGCGTGTAAATGGTTTTTGTGTTGGTAATGTCTTGGTTCTGTTGATGCAGATAGACAAATTAGTACTAAGACACACTCAACTCACCTCTGCCACACAGCGTTAGTGAACTTATTGCCCTGCACCCAAACCACACCCCAGTTCCACTCTTCGCAACACATAAAACAAACATCCTCACATTCTAAGACTTAGGAAATTATGGTCAGCATTTATGGTGAACACTCATGGAAACAAATTATACTCATTACCAGACTTATTTACTTTGGGGAGATGATTTGGAGAAAAGTGTGTGGATGAATTTGAGGAGATTTTAGGATAAATTTTTTATTGTTTATTTGAGTATATTTGGAAATAAGTGAGAATGAATTTTGAAGTAAAGTTTGTGAGAATTTGATTTGTGTGACAGATAAATAAGAATTGTTTAATTGGTAGAAATTAAATATTACCAAAATACCCCTAATTATAAAAGTAATATAAAATGATAATTTTTAATGTTATATATAATTATAAAAATGTTTATAAGGAGAAAAAAAATAAAAATTAATTTTAAAATGTAAAAATGATAATTTAGTACACTGAAATAATAATAGTAACGATAATAATAACAATAAATTATTATTATTAATATTAATATTATTATTATTATTTTATTATTATTATTATCATTATTTATTATTATTTATTTTTATTATTATTATTTGTTATTATTATTATTATTTATTTATTATTATTATTATCATTATTATTTATTATTATTATTATTATTATCATTAGGATTATTATTATTATTATTACTTAGCTAAACCATGCAAATTAGTCTCTTGGATATTTCAAAAATTGAAACTCAATCTCACTTTTCTCTACCACTTTTACATTGGGACCCGATATTTTAATAAATTGTTTTAACAACTCTTTGACAATGGATTATGTGTCACTGTTTTATTGATCCGTATATATAAAACGGACCACTCACAAGCTACCACATAGGCTGTTGTAAAAAAGTTGTTAATAAATTTGTTAAAAAAACCCTTTACACTACAATACTCCTCTTACAAAAACCTTCAACACCATCAGAGTAAAAGAAACAAAATTGGTTTTGCTTCTGCCTCACGCTCTCTAAGCCAAATATAAACATGTTGGATTATGAATGGAACTCATCAATGATACTCCTCACCGAAAATGAACTCACCGACGACAAAACTAACCAAACGCACCGACATTTCGACCATGATAACGCTAATTCTTACCATTATCTGAGGTTCATTTTAGAGACAAAATTAGCTCCCGTTTAGCTTATTACTTGCTTAAATCCTCTCTTTAAACTTGTTTTAATGTTATTTATATTTTGGGCTATATTGATATAAATTCATCACTAATCCCCTTATTTTGTAGCTAATATTGTGCTTGGAAGAACCTCCACCAAAGTAGAGAACTGAACCAGCCACAAAAGCTACAAAACAGCAAAAAGATAGAGTTTTGGAATGTTGCCGCTGGGCTGCCGCTGGGCTACCGTTGAGCTCCCGCTAAGCTACCACTGGCGGTGAAAATCCTGAAATTGCCAGAATTTTGCGCCCGGGCGCCCCTTCAGGATCGCTGAGCGCCATTTGCTACGTAAATTTGCCCGAGCGACCCATCCAGGGCGCTGAGCGTCATCCAATTCTGCAGAGCTCGCGTTGAGCGCCCCTATAGGGGCGCCGAGCGCCACTTTCGCTGATGTGGCAATTTTAGCTTATATAACCCTAAAACGCGAAAGGTTTTGGGTCTTTGGTAGTTTGGAGGTGCGATTTCACTTAGAGGAGAGCTTGGAGGGTTGCTAGGGTTCGTGGGAACACTCCCTTCTTCCTCTTTGGGTTCTTCTTCTTCTTACATGGCCATTTTGTAAGCTCTAGGGCTCTCCATGGAAACGGAGAGTCAAACCCATCATGTGGGGGATAGATGTAACCTTTGAACTCTTGCGTATTTGATGAATGATTTGAATGTATTTATGCCTTTTTTTATCAATTGCTAGTATTTTTGTTTCCAATCTTAAAGCTTGCATGTAATAGAGATGTTCATGACTTGATCTTTGATTCATGGGTATGGGAATGTATCTTGTGTAATCTAGAACTGAAACAAGAGTCCTAATGGTTCATTGATTCTAGGAATAGAAGATGATTCACTTGTTGTCTTAGATCCTAGTTCTTAATGCGAGTTTTGCTTGTTAGATTTTCCAAGAAATTGGATTTTAATAGGGAAAAGTTAGGCTCTTTCACCTAAGGAATTAGGGCTTGAGTAATTTTCTGGATTGACTTTAGTAATTTGATGGAGAGGAGATGAAATTGTGTATGCACAAGAGTGAATAGGTGAAAACTAACCTTAACAATGTCATTTCGTACCATTTATAGTCTAGTCCATGTCTAAGTGTCTTCAAACACCAAAGTCCAAATTCACTATATGAGTTGTTAATAGTGCAATTAATTAATATTACGCGAGTCTCTTGGGAAACAATACTTGGTCTTATCATTTTATATTACATGAACGATTTGGTACACTTACCAATGAGTTTTAACAAACCACAACTTTACCATGTTAATTGACCCCATTCTACATGGCTCAACACCAATAGCCACCACTGGTTTCTCGATTCACCACCCATTCAACTCACCACCACAACAACATCATCACAACCCCCAGCAGCCCTTCTTCGACCCACGCTTCTTTCAAAGCACGTCCTCCGCTTCCTTCTCACCACCACTTTCGGTGCTCTAACTTAACCCAAAATGCTGGAACCGAATACAATATTTTGGAAACCGAATACATGATGCTTGGAACCGAATAAAAGGAAGTAGGAATCAATACAGGTTCCATGTAAATTCCTCATATGCCTGGAACCGAATACGGGTGGTCTAGAAACCGAATTCGCATCCAACAAATCATTGTTCTTTAGCTTCAAAAGTCGTCTTCATCTTTCAATCAGTTTGTTCTTCATCGTGAGTCTATAGTGACCATATAAATCACTATTTTTCTCATGTTTTTATTATTAATCAAAATATTAGAATGAATTCTTTGTAATTAGAATCGAATATGTGTGATAATTGGAGCTGGAACTATACATTACGTATAGGGTAAATTAGACTTTGCACAACTAATCCCTCCAAATCTCTCCACTTTCGCAGGTGATAGAAAAAATGATGCATCCCGCAAACCCTATCAAATCGTTCCTTTCATTTCTTCTCAAGTGAACACAGAAATCATCTCATTTCCTCGCTCTCAATAACCTCTTAACAGTAAATTCTCTTTAAGTGAACACAGCCTAAAGCTTCTCCTAACCTTTTGTCTTTACATCGAAGCAGGCCACAATTCAGTCTCTAATATTCCTACAATTCTCTCTCACAATATCCTTTCCTGATTGAGTAATGATACCATGACACATTTTTACATTCATTTGACATAGAGCACAAAGATGAAATGGTCATAAAAGTATAAACTTTTATATTTTTTCAAGAAAAAAAAAGAATAAAAAGTATGTAAAAGTAATGTCAAACGAATGTAAAAAAATTAGGTATGTTAAAGAATATTATTTTTTTTGTTCCTACTCTTAGCCTTCACTCCCTAACCATTCATCTTAACTGTTCCCCACAAACCCTCTCAAACCCCTAACACTACGGGCTCTCCTCCTATCCAAGGGGAAAGAACGTTGCATAAAGAAAAACGACACATTAATGTTGTGGTCTCGTGCATTAGTCTAGGTTTAAAGTACCTTGGTTTTTTCTGATGCAATTAAAAAAATATTAAAGACCAAAGTTTAAGAAAATAAACGCCTTCTAAATCAACCCCTCTCCCTTTGAATGCCAAACATACAATTTAGCCATCACATTCGTACTACACAATTAATAATAACATAAACAAAACATATAAAACCTTTTATGCATCTAACAGTTGATCACATAATCACTAGTCCAAATATAAATATTTCATCAACTAAGCTATACAACATTGGTGTAAAACGCACACTATTCTTATTAAATAATCCTAAACCACATTATAACATCATTTTTTATTAATATCTTTTCTCATGTTTTACATTCTCTTCAATCCAAAAAAATTTATCCTCGAAAATGGTGTTATTCAAAAAAAATATTTGGATACCCTTTCCTCATAAAATCCTCCAATTCCCAAGTCATTTCTTGTGTTAAGCACTTTCACCGTACGAATATCCTTTCTCTCAGCTTATTGATTTGAACATCCAACACTCATTGGTCCAGCGTCTAACATTAAATCCTCTTGACTTGAATGTCATTAGCCTCTGCAACATGAGTTGGACCCGAAACATACTTCCTTAATTGTGATACATGAAACACATTATGTAAGTTTGTCAACCGAGGTGACAACACTATCTCGTAAGCTACTGACCCAATCCTTCTGAGAATTTGGTATGGTCCAAGAAACTTGGGCGACAACAATTCTTCGACCTGATAACTCTCTCAATTATTGTTGTTGGTGTCACTCGCAAAAACACATGATATCCAACTTCAAACTCTAGCGATCTTTTCCTTTTATTCGCATAAGACTATATGTCTACTCTAAGTTTTTGTATCTCATCCTGAATCAACTTTACCTTTGGAATAGTTTGTTGTAACAACTCAAGTCCCACAATCATTGTTTCTCCATCTTGATACCAATACAACAGTATTTGGCATCTCCTTCCATACAGAGCTTCAAAAGGTAGCATCTCAATGCTGGAACGGTAACTTTGTTGTATGTGAACTTCACTAACATAAGATCTCACTCCAACTTTCAGGAAGGTCTAACACCCAGGTCCTCAACAAATCGGTTTATAAAAACTCAACCTGAAAGAATTTGTCTGAAAAACTCATCCTAAACAAGCTCAGCGAAAAGAATTCGACATGGAGAACTCTGGCTAAATGTGTTCGACTGAAGAAACTCTCTCAAACATACATATGATACAATTACTTTAATAATAACAATTAGAATAATACAACCTGTACCGTACGGTCCCCAATGTATCGTACGGTCTCTCACGCACCCAAAACTGAACGACTCCCCGAGTCCAACTCTCCCAAAGGTCGGTATACCATATGGTCCCCCGACCCCGTGAACCGAATGGTTCTATCCAGGCTGACCACCTATATCGGTCGACTGGCCATATGGTCAGATTACAAAGGATAATAGCTCATTAAAGCCCCTAATGGAGATTAAGGCGTGATTGGACCGCCATTAGGCCGACAAAAGGTAAAAGCCCATTACAACCAGTATAAATAAGAGTCTCAGGTATGATCACCAAAAAGGTTGCATGGGATGCACTATATACATGCATTACTTACTGCTCGGTTACATTACTAACTTGAGCGTCGGAGTGCCTTTGATAGGTACCCGCCCGGCTCAGAGAGGAGGGAGAACGAACAACTTGGAACATGAGGAATATCAAGGTGTTCGTTCAGTCATTATGAACCGTCCGGTCTCGAAACCATCTCAGAATGTTTCAGAAAGCCTCAACTCAACGTTCGTCCAGCTCCCAATGGAAGCCCGCTTGGAGCAAAGCCCGCTCGGTCTTCATCCTGCAGCGTGTTGAACAGTGTTCGTCCATCCGGTCTCTAGCATCCACATAGTCTTCAATACAATTAAGAGTGTTTTAGTAGGGTCACACCAAACCCGACCGAAACATTTTGGCGTCCACCGTGGGACCGAGCTGCTGGTATTCCCCATTGTAGCCACAAGGAACCAGTGAGTGGTGCCTCAAAAGAACCTCAACTCAACCTTTCGGCCTCTCACCTCGGCCTCGACTACCCAACAACTCGGCCCTGTTTACTCGGCCACTTGGCCACGTTCGCACGGCCATTCGGTCTCCACTTTCCGACCGTTCAGCCTCCAAGGTAATTCCTAAAACCTAGCCTCGTAGGTACCTAGCCAAATTCACCATCAACCGTTTGGCCACTCTTTGGCCTCAGTAACTCGGCCTCCAAAGACCTCAGCTGCCCGGCCTTAATGATCAGGTACTTTCTCAAACCAGACCCTTAAGGTACATAGCCAAAATTGGCATCAACGTCAAGTCATTCAGCTGTGCAGCCTCAAGTACGTCCGCCATCTGGCCTCGCCTATTTGGCCTCATAAGCCAAAGTTGATGAATGACGAGTTCTTTAATGAACCACTGTCAGCTTGGTCGGGCAGTGAACGACAAATTCTTTGTTGAACAGCTGCTGCTCGACTCTAGACAAAGCCCAAGTTGATGAACGGCGAGTTCTTTAATGAACCATTGTCAGCTTGGTCGGACAGTGAACAACGACTTCTTTGTTGAACCACTGTTGCCTGACTCCAAACAAAGCCCAAGTTGATGAACGACGAGTTCTTTAATGAACCACTGTCAGCTTAGTCGGGCAATGAACGACAAGTTCTTTGTTGAACCACTGCTGCTCGACTCCAAACAAAGCCCGAGTTGATGAACGACAAGTTCTTTAATGAACCACTGTCAGCTTGGCCGGGCAGTGAACGGCGAGTTCTTTGTTGAACCACTGCTGCTCGACTCCAGACAAAGCACAAGTTGACGAACGACGAGTTCTTTAATGAACCACTATCAGCTTGGCGGGGCAGTGAACGGCGAGTTCTTTGTTGAACCATTGTTGCCCGACTCCAGATAAAGCCCAAGTTGATGAACGGCGAGTTCTTTAATGAACCACTGTCAGCTTGGTCGGGTAGTGAACGACGAGTTCTTTGTTGAACCACTGCTATCTGACTCCAGACAAAGACCAAGTTGATGAACGGGACACCCTGTCAACTTGGTCGGGCGGTGAATGAGATACCCTGTCGTCCGGAGCATTTCAAAGGTCAAACACTCGACCTCCAATGGCCTCAACCGTTCAACCTTGCACAAACCTCCACTTCTCGGCCTCCAAGGCTTGAACTGTTCGGCCTAACACCGGCCACATCTTATCGTCCTCCAAAGGCCTCAACCGTTCAGCCTACAAAAGGCCTTAACATCTCGGCCTCCCGTGGCCTCAACCGTTCGGCCTACAAAAGGCCTCAACATCTCGGCCTCCCGTGGCCTCAATCATTCGGCCTTCAGTAGGCCTCCACATCTCGGCCTTCAAAGGCCTCACGTTCGTCATTCAAAAGGCCTCCACTCGGCCTCCAAAGGCCTCAACCTTTCGGCCACTGCTTGGCCTCAACCTTTCGGCCATTGCTTGGCCTCAACATCGCCTTCGTATGGCCTCACCCGCTCGTCCGTTAAAGGCCTTAATTTGGCCTTCAAAAGGCCTCAACATCTCGGCCTCCGAAGGCCTCAACATCTCGGCCTCCGAAGGCCTCAACCTCTTGTCCTCCCGGGGCCTCAACCTCTCGGCCTCCCGTGGCCTCAACCCCTCGGCCTCAAGTGGCCTCAACCTCTCGGCCTCCAACGGCCTCAACCTCCTGGCCTCCCGGGGCCTCAACTTCTCGGCCTCCAAAGGCCTCAACTCTTCGGCCTCCAAAGGTCTCAACTTCTCGGCCTCCAAAGGCCTCAACTTCTCGGCCTCCAAAGGCCTCAACTTCTCGGCCTCCAAAGGCCTCAACTCCTCGGCCTCCAACGGCCTCAATATCTCAATTGTTCGGCCTTCAAAAGTCCTCAACCTCTCGGCTTCCCGTGGCCTTAACCTCTTGGCCTCTAGTGGCCTCAACCTCTCGGCCTCCCAGGGCCTCAATCGTTCGGCCTTCAAAGGCCTCAACTTCTCGGCCTTCAAAGGCCTCAACTCCTCGTCCTCTAAAGGCCTCAGCTTCTCGGCCTCCAATGGCCTCAAAATCTCGACCTCCAATGGCCTGAACCGCTCGGCCATCTCGGCCTCCAAAGGTCTCGACAAATCGACCCTCAAAGGTCTCAACTTCTCGGTCGTCCATGACATCACAATTACTTAGCCAAGTTTGGTAATCAACCATCCGGCCCCAGTCATTCGATTACAGCCACCTGCCCTCAATCGGGTCACAACTTGACCTCAACTTTCTAGCCCCAATGGCTTGGCCATCTGTGGCCTCAAGTACTTTGCCAAAGTTGGCATTAAGCATTCTGTCATTTGGCCTCACAACTGTTCTTCTTCAAATGGTATCCCGGCCGACCCCCACCGTTAGTAAGCAACAGCGGATCTCCACGATTTGGTACCCACTTTTGCCTCCCATCCACTCAAACAAGCAGAAGGGACTTAGAGACGAAAGCAAAGCAGAGAACCCGTCCTTTTTAGGAAAGCCATCTACAAAACCCCTTCGCGTAATTAACATCATGCTCGGGCTTGGGAGGCTGATGTACCGTGCAGTCCCCAGTGTACCGTACGATCTCTCACGCATCCAAAACCGAACGGCTCCCCGAGTCCAACTCTCCCAAAGATCGGTATACCATATGGTCCCCCGACCCTGTGAATCGAACGGTTCTATCCACGCTGACCACCCATACCGACCGACCGGCCATATGGTCAGATTACAAACGAAAATAGCTCATTAAAGCCCCTAATGGATATTAAGGCGTGATTGGACCGCCATTAAGCCGACAAAAGGTAAAAGCTCATTACAACTAGTATAAATAAGAATCACAGGTATGATCACCAAAAAGGTTGCATAGGATGCACTATATACATGCATTACTTACCGCTCGGTTACATTACTAACTTGAGGGTCGGAGTGCCTTTGACAGGTACCTGCCTGGCTCGGAGGAGGAAGAACGAACAACATGGAACATGAGGAAGATCAAGGTGTCCGTCCAGTCATCAAGAACCGTCCGGTCTCAAAACCATCTCGGAATGTTTCAAAAAGCCTCAATTCAACATTCGTTCAGCTCCCCATGAAAGCTCGCTTGAAGCAAAGCCCGCCCAGTCTTCATTCTGCAGCGAATTGAACCGTGTTCGTCCGTCCGATCTCTAGTATCCACCCAGTCTTCAATACAATTAGGAGTATTTTAGTAGGAT
Organism: Vigna angularis; assembly: GCF_016808095.1. Taxonomy (NCBI): domain Eukaryota; kingdom Viridiplantae; phylum Streptophyta; class Magnoliopsida; order Fabales; family Fabaceae; genus Vigna; species Vigna angularis. Next base: position 26,407,449 of record NC_068975.1, on the reverse strand, counting down.
TACACCAAACTTGACCGAAACACAACCTAATTTTTATCATACCTCGTTACATAATAATCTTACTACTTTATTGTTTTATATATAAAATAATCACAATTATTAAAAAAAACGTGTACGCACGTGTCATTGGACTAGCATAGATTTAAAATTGTTGTTAAATTTGAATATATAAAAATTCAGCACTTTTTCACGATTTTATATAAATTTAGTTAGCAAAAAAGCCATTTCTGGCTCTTAAACTGTTTTAATAAAAAAAAATATTATACTACTTTCATTTTTTTTGTTATATTTCAAATTATATTCATCATAGTAAAATGATTCGATATTTTTTTAATAACGAAAAGAAATTAGGATTTAAATTTTTACTGATTTCTTATTTTATTCTTCTATTAAACATTCAAAATAAACTTATAAATACTGATTTTATTATTTAAAAATATATTAATTTTTTAAATATAATAACATTGATGTATATTAAACACAGGAAAAATAACAAAAATTAATGTGGACTCAAACAATTATTATTGGAGTGACCTCTGTTGTAATAGGCACAATAACAATTACAATCACGTGGGGTGAGGTTACTGTAAACGGTTTTAATGTCTTGGTTGTTGATGCACACATCAGTTCCCATAATGTGGTCCAGGATGTCGGATTAACAACTGAAATACAAGTGGAATATTTTCAATCCTCTAAATTTTAATTATTTATTGGTCTGGTAAAAAAATACAGTTATTTAATTATTAGGTGTCATTCTTAATTTATCATGTTTTTCATTTAAATCCTTTGAAAGCTTTTATCTATTTTGAACATTTTTCATATCTTTTTATTCTATCATGAGGGGGAAGTTGTGACATTTGTTTCTTCATTTTACACATTTTAAGCTCTTTCACAATGACCAAAAGATAACGGTTATACCTCAACTCCAAATAAAGGTTCTATGAATGGAGACAATTATATCGTACTTGGTACAACTTAGTTGTAGATTTTAATGTCTAATGAGTGATTATATATATATATATATATATATATATATATATAATTTAAATTATTCTTTCAATTTTAATACATTTTAAATTTTTATATTAAAAATATAAAATAGACCTTATTGATACGATTAAATATAGTAAAAACTATATAGGAGATTAATCTATATATATAATAGAAATATATGTTAACATTAAAATAAAAAATAATAACAAATTAATTAAAGATAAGATAAAATAATATATTCAACTCTTTTTTCAACATTGTGCATACAAATTGTTTGTACCAAGTTTGCTACTAATAGACGACACAGAAAACAAAATCTCTTGCAAATCGTCGTTAAGGAATGCATTATTAACATCTAGTGGATAAAAATGTTATTGTTTAAAAGTCACTACTTATGGTTATAAATAAACTAATAGCAGAGATCTTTCACTAATGTAGAAATAATGTTTAATGTCATGTGTTTAACATTAACGAAAGAAAATTCAACGTAAAAAATGACCGGTGGCAGTTTTGTAAATAAAACACCATTACAGAAGTCGGTTAGAGGGGTCCCTGACATTAAATAAGGTATATGACTTTGGTTTGGTTTGGACCGATTAAATTTCATTTGCACCGATTGATTTTTGTTTGCACCGATTAGTTTGGGCTTATGATGCAGTTTTATGCACAAGTTGACGGATCTTGGCGGCGGCATTGAGCGTCCAATCTCCATTGCTTGAAACTCATTGTATATACAATTTTATGATGCGCTGAAATCGTTTTTTGTATTTCAGGTGTGGTAATATTGTAAAAACAAATTATTTTTTTTTTTAAATAGATGTTGGTTTAGAAGGGGTCTGACGTCAAAATTTAGGTATGAGAAAGGGGATCTGACGATAAAATTGACATGGTATCAGAGCTATAGTTAGAACCTATATATCCTAGCAATATTTGTTGTTTATTTGACATATTATTTCACCCATTATCGGACTGCTATCGAATCACCTATTAATGTCTAGTCTCACGGTTGAGATATATATACCTCGGCGTGAGGGGGTGTTGGAAGTCCCACATTGACTAGAGATAAGGCCAATTTAGAGTATATAAGTAGATGCAAACCTTACCTTACTAGATGTGTTAAAGTGTATAACGATTAGATGATAGAAGGGCCTTGTTATTGCTTAAAGGAAAGACAACATGATGATTTTTTGCCATAACACATGTTTCACATAAAAAATCAGAAATATTGCATTTATGAAATAGTGAAGGAAATAATTTTTTTAAATAACCAAAAGAGGGATGTCTTAACCGTTTATGCCATAACCAAATTTTCTTTTTGTTTTTATCTTGTATGTGATCATTCGCAAGACAAGCCAACCCTCTTTTATGGATTTGTTCTGAGAAATTTTCAAAATAATACAGTCTTTCACTCTCTCTACCATCGGCAATCTTCTTCTCGGAATGAATGTTCTGAAAAAGACAATGGGTTGGGTAAAACAAGGCAACACAAGAATGTGATTTGGTTAACTTGCTGACGGAGATAAGATTAAGATTACAGTTTAATGTAGGAACAAATAAAACATCAGAAATATAACTCTTGGAAGCCGCGGAAGTTCCAGAATCATGTTTCTCCGATTGATTTTTATCGGAAGAAGCCATCAGAAATATTCAATTAAAAAAAAAGAAGCATTGATTCCTATATTGATATTGTAAAGGATATCGGTGTTTGACTCTTGATACCATAATAAAAGATTTAAAAATAATTTTATATACATACAAGGAAGGATCCTATAATTCTTCATCTATTAAAGAAATGTCAAGTGTACAAATCTGCACAAATTGTAATAATTTTAAATTATAACTAACACAATATTTGATTGACAGTATCCATTAATAGAATATTTGACCTATCTTGACGAAAAGAAAGTAATATCAAATAAATATAAAAAATTTATATATCAAATTAAATATTTTTTAGTATAATCAAATATTGTAAGAGAGAGATTAACTTTACTGGCACAAAATATGAAAAATGCAAAACCATGACTACCAAATACTCTTTTAACTTGTAGAGAACTTGATATGGATGTCTCCTGGTAGATGAGCCTCTGGTTAAACGGGTGACAGTGTAATCCTAAGTTATTATGAAAACGTGTATTCAATTTATTTTATGCCAATGCATCATTTCATTTATAAAGGACAACACACTTGGCTCCATGAACTCACACACTCACTCAAACCCAAATCTATTTGCTTAATTTCTCCTCTGTTCTCTCATAATTCCCATGGCCTCATCATCATCTTCTTCTTCTCTAAACTTTACAGTGCGAAGGTGCCAACCCCAGCTGGTGCCTCCTGCTATCCCCACTCCTCATGAATTTAAACCACTTTCCGACGTTGATGATCAAGAAGCCCTGCGTTTCCACGTTCCGATGATACAAATCTATCCAAAGCAAGCATCAATGGCAGAAAAAGACCCAGTTCAAGCGATTCGCCAAGCACTCTCGCAGACACTTGTCTTCTATTACCCATTTGCGGGTAGGCTTAGAGAGGGGCCTAACTGCAAATTGATGGTGGATTGCACTGGAGAAGGTGCCATGTTCATTGAGGCCGATGCAGACGTCACACTTGATCAGTTTGGCGATTCTCTTTACCCTCCATTCCCATGCTTCCATGAACTTCTATACGATGTCCCTGGCACACAACAAATTACCAACACTCCCCTTCTACTTGTACAGGTTCACTAAAAACTTACTCATCAATCTCAAGATATTTTTTATTCATTTTCTAGATTTCTAAATTTCAAAAACTGATTTCTGATATAATTAATTTCTGTCAAAATCCACTAAGATTTGAATTGGTAGTGTTACAGATTCTGATATGCTCTGATAGCCTATTACAAAGTGGGGTGTGTATAACACTCACAATAATTTAACAAAGGATGTGAGATATTCAACAGAAATTTCACAAATAGCTTGTTTCTTGCACCAATTCTTGGTCGAGTTAACTTTAGAAAAAGTTTAGCGGAAGCAAAAATGTGTGAACTTGTTGAATATGGAATAAAAATGCAGGTGACACGGCTCAAGTGTGGTGGTTTCATCTTAGCCATCGGCCTCAACCACACCATGTGCGATGGACCCGGTTACGAACAATTCATGAGCGCTTGGGCGGAAATGGCTAGAGGTGCAACCAAACCTTCCATTGCACCAGTGTGGCGTAGGGATCTCCTAATGGCAAGAGACCCACCTCGCATTACATGCAACCATCGCGAATTCGAGCAAGTCCAAGATACCCTTCCTTCTTCCAACCAAAACTTGATTCAACGATCATTCTTCTTTGGACCACTCGAAATGGCTGCACTTCGGCGCTTGATTCCCAAACACCTTCAGCACTGCACCACATTTGATCTCATCACAGCATGCCTCTGGCGCTGTCGCACAAAAGCACTGCAAATAGAGGCAGACGAGGATGTTCGCATGATGTGCATAGTCAACGGACGTGGTCGGTTCAATCCTCCACTTCCTGTTGGTTACTACGGCAACTGTTTTGCATATCCGACAGCAGTAACGACTGCAGGGAAGCTATGCAGAAACCCATTTGGTTATGCGGTGGAATTGATAAATAAAGTGAAAGGTGAGATGTCAGAAGAGTACCTGCAATCTGTTGCAGACCTTCTGGTGATGAAGGGACGATGCTTATTCACAACTGTGAGGTCTTGTATTGTGTCATATTTGGCACGTTTGAACCTTAGAGAAGTGGATTTTGGTTGGGGTGAGGCTGTGTACGGTGGAGTGGCCGAAGCTGGGGCTGGGAGCTTCTTAGGAGCTTCGTATTTCTGTTCTGCTAAGAATGGAAAAGGAGAAGAAGGCATAATATTTCCGATTTGGTTACCTGCTGAAGCTCTGGAAAGGTTTGCTGAAGAGTTTAACCACATGCTAGGCAACAAAAACCAACCTCAAACCAGTTCTGCTACTTTTATAATGTCTACCCTCTAATAATCTGTATTTCATGGAATAATTTAGCAGATTCTGGAGACAGATATATATTGTGTGATATCATAATGTATTCTGAAGGACATAGACTAGTGTGTTGTGATAAAGATCAATGATATTTCTTCGGCACTGCTAGATTAAGTACTAGGTAACGTGCTGAATGACAAAATCTAAGAAAGCATATGATGTTAATTTATAGAAAAAGAGTTGTTCTAATTTCTAAAATGGAATCTATTATCGGTGTGATTTTCTAGTGGTCATATCCTAGTTTGTTACATGTTTGAGTTGTCCATTTACCTAACCTTGTGGTGACATCATTCAGTTTTTCTAAAAGTTAAAATTTCTTATACATTTTTGTTTTAATTTTCAATATATTAGTTAACTTTTTTTGGGGTGTGTGAACTTAAAACCAGATCCAAAGTAAGTTCTTCCTCGTCACATGTTTAACCTTATAAATATAAGAAACAAAATGTTATAAATAAATAACATTAATTAATATGGTTGAAAATTCAAACGCTAATTAAGTATTATAATAAATAAAATTGAGAAAGTATAAGAAATAAAATTTATAAACTTATCTTAATATTTTAGGTAAAAATTTATCTGAATCCTTATTTTAGGTTAAACTTATATGTAAATTGACTTTAGATCATATTTATGTAATTTCTCTCATGAAGCTTTCATTCATTTAGATAATTGACTTAACACCGATAAGATTGTGGAGAAACCAAGTTTCAGTAATCTTAATTAAAAAGATATTATGGTTAGTTGATATTTTTTATTTTAATATTTTTTAAGATTTTTATTTGAACAAAGGTTTTAATCACCAAACAAATTAGAGATTTGACATAATAATTAATAATTTTTAAAATTATTACGAAACTTTAAATATACATAATTTGGTAATCAAATTTTAAATTTTATGTAGATAGATGTCTTGCCATCAGGAGTTCCCTACACCACACAGGTGGAATGGAAGGTTTTGTCGCACCACGAGCCATTTCAACCCACGTGCTCATGAATTGTGAAAGACCAGCTCCGTCACACATGATGTGGTTGAAGCAGAAGGCCAAGATGAAACCACCGCACCTAAGGCGTGTCACCTGTGATTTCATCAGATCATTTCCGACATCAAGAAACTATAGACACAAATAAATAGTTAGGAAGAACTCACATCAAAATTGGAATACCTGTACGAGTAGAAGGGGAGTGTTGGTAATTTGCTGTGAGGCAGGAACATGGTATAGCAGTTCATGGAAGCATGGGAATGGAGGCTGGAGAGAATCGCCGAACTGGTCGAGTGTGACGTCAGCATCAGCCTCAACGAACATGGCACCTTCTCCGGTGCAATCCACCATCAATTTGCGGTGAGGGCCCTCCCTAAGCCTACCCGCAAATGGGTAATAGAAGACAAGTGTCTGGGAGAGTGCTTGGCGAATGACTTGAACTGGGTCTTTCTCTGCCATTGATGCTTGCTTTGGATAAATTTGTATGAAGGGAACGTGGAAACGCAGGGCTCCTTGATCATCAATGTCGGAAAGTGGCTTAACTTCATGAAGAGTGGGGATAGCAGGAACTACCAGCTGGGGTTCGCACCTTCGTACTGTAAACTTTATAGAAGAAGATGATAAGGCCATTTATGTGAGTATTTGTTAAGAGACAGACAGACAGACAGAGTTACTTAGTAATTTGTTTGTCTGAGTTGCTATAGTACATAGAACCGTTGCCCTTCTATAAACGAAGATATTTTCCTTTGCTGGAAAACATTACCATCAAAATTAGAATTATGAAAAGGATCAGTATTTTGACCAATATATTTTTTAAACAATGTTATTACAATTTTTTCTTCATAGAATATAATATTTATAAATATTATTATTGGATGAGTCATTATATCAGTAATCTATTTTAAATTACAATATTATTAAAAAAATTTGTATTGATTAATGTAGAATATACGCTGCTAAAATATCGTGAACAAAAATCATGAAACTCATTTGTCGAGGATTTTTTAACATTATTATTTGAAATTTTAATTATAATTTTTATGTTTAAGCGTATCAGTAATTTTAATTTATTATAATGTTTATGTTTAAAAAATATTATTTAGATTTACTTCCATGTATCAGATTTATGGTTTTTTTAATGAATTAAATTAACCTAATTTTTTTTAACTAAATGAGATTTTATAAAAACAAAAAACATTGATTTGGCTATTAACTACTTAATAAATATGATAAGAGCATACATAGAGTGGATTATATTTTTTCTTAGACATAGTAGTCCAATTTTTCTCGGATTGTTTTACATAGGAATTACTATTACTGAAATTATAATTTTATTTATATATATTTATTTATATATATAATTTTATAATTTAGTATTTGTTATAAAATATTTAACTCATGGTGGTTAAAATGTATTTATCTTCACCAACATTCACTCACTGTGTTAATGCATCCCCACATTCAAGTATTCCCAAGGAAATCAAATTTATCTTGCTTCTTCTCTCCTCTAACTATGCTATTGTGATGGTCGAAAGTGATCCAATGATGGTGCCAAGCAGATGGTTTCCATGTGAATACAAAGTTCAATACCCTTAAACGGATATGGGGTATCCGTAGAACACTTAAACGGATCTCAAAATCCGTCGACGGATATCAACATCCGTTGAAGGGTAAATGAATGTCAATATTCGTGGACAGATTTTGAGATTCGTTTAAGTGTTTTATGGATACCCATATTCATTTTCGCCTTTCACATTTCTCTTCTTCTTCATTTAACACAAAACAAAGGCACATAGCAGCACCCAACACACGCACAGCACCCGACACATAGACAACACATATTCACAGAGAGAACCTTGACAAAAATGGAATATTGGGAAAAGAGAAAGAGGAGAATAAGAGAGGAAGAGAGAAAGTAAGAGTATGGAGGTGTGGGTGTGGTGTGCGACTGAGTGAATAAGAGAGTAAAAATTAGGATTTTAAGAATAAGTTAAAAAAAGGTAAAAGGTGTGGAGGTGGGGGTGTGGCATGTGGTTGAGTGAATAAAAGAGTAAAAAATTAGGATTTAAAATAAAATTAAGAAAGGTAAAGGGTAAAAATAAAAATGATATTTTTGGAATTAAAAAGAAAATTGTAGAGGTGTAGAAAGTAGTATGGTGGTGGAGGGAGTAACTCTCCCAACCTTTATGTAAGGATCTCAATGCCGACTGGTAAAGATTCGACTCAGGAATTAGGCACTGGTGTGAGGGCATGTCAATGGGACTAAACTTGCAAAACGTCAAGTATCATTATAGATTAATCATGGACCAAGATGAATTTCGAAGGCCGAATTCTAAAAAATGGGTTAAGAATTTGGGCCAAATAAGGTCAAGGTATGTATTGATTGGACCAACGTACAGCTGAAGTCAAATGGACTTAATCATAGATTGTCGAGGGTTACTCCCTACACCACCTTACATTATTCCATGTACTTTCATATTTTTTAAAAATTTCAAAACTATCCTTTATATTTTAAAATATCTTACACCTCCACATTTATTTTTCAACAGATGTCAACATCCTTTGAAGAAAAAATACTTCAACGAATATGTCACATCCGTTAACAGATGTGCTGTTCAAGTTTTTTTTTAATTTTTCGTTTATTAATTTAATATCTTTTATATATTTAGTTAAACGAGTGTATCACACCGTTAAGGTTTTCTTTTTAAAATTTTTAGTTTATTAATATATTATATTTTAAATTAATATATAAATATTATTTTATTTTATTTTAAATTTATTATATAATTATATATAAATTAATTTTATTTTATTTAATAAAATAATTATTATTAATTTAATTTATATATTATTATTTAATTAATTAATTATTAAAATAAGTAAATATTATAAATGAAACGGATGTGATCACATTTGTAAGTTTTTTTTCTTTTTTTAGTTTATTAATTTATATATTTTAAATTAATATATAAATATTATTTAATTAAATTAATAATAATTATTTAATTATATAAAATAAAATTAATTTTCGTAATATATTATAAAAAATTAAAAAAATTAAAGTAATTTATAAATTAATTAAAATGTAATATTTAAAATACTAAAAAGAAAGAAATACTTAAACGGTAACAAATGTAGCCACATCCATTGAATATAATTAATTAAAATTTTGGGTATGGAATGGTAGAGAGAGTATTCGGTGTGGTGGTGAAAAGAACAACACTCTAGATTGTCTATGGATCTAGTTGACAATTTCAACCCTTTGAATGCATGAAGATAAGAAGCTAAGATTTGAGTCGAGATCCTCCTCAACTTATTGGTTATTAATACTTTTTTAATCTTTTCTTTATTATTTTTGTAATTTTATTGATTATCTTTGCAATTTTTGACTTTTATATTTGTAACTGAAATATTTTTCGATTGGAGAATAAAAATGATTTGTTGAGAATAATATAGAGTATAGGAATTAATTCGTTTCTAATCAAAATTGCTTGTGATGAAAACGTAAATATCTTACTATTGTTGAGAAAGTTGTTTTTTCCTCTAAAGTCTGTGCTTGAGTGCAAGGATTAAAAAGTATTAATACTTTCTATTTGACTAGAAGTATTAAATATCCTACTATCGTGTCTCAAAGCATTGAAAAAAGAGAGAAAAGTTACACCTATATCAATGCAATATGACTTGTGTCCTATTAATGCTAGCTTTAGAATACAGCAGACACCAATAGATAAAAGTAAACATCGCCTGGGGGCACAACTACCATCCACTATGCAGATATGCAGTTTCCATAGTACGCATTTATTAGCATAACAAAATATAAGCATAACAATATGATTATCAGTTACAACATTATTAGTATAAATTGAAATACAGACCATCGAGTAAATGATGCATAGCTGCAATTAACACTCAGTTTCAGCTAATAATGCCTGTTCAACATTGGCCCATTATCAGAACTGCAGAGTTCACTCAAATATGCATAGAACAGGACTGGATATCAAATGAATAATTTGAAGAAATGAGAATAGTATTATTAGAATAATATATATTATTAGCAATTAGCAATTAACAAAATTTCATGAAGTAAATACACCTGGACAACAAATTTCTATGGCCAGATATTTAACGCACAATTCAAATTTACAGTGATTTTGTTGTCATCTCTAAATGAACTACCTGATTCCTGAAAAGCACCCCACTATGCCAGTATGTATCCTACTAATTCTCAATAGAGTCAATAAAAACCTTTCTTCATGCCAGATGCAGACGATGCCGTGCCCAGCAGAAGTATGCATGCCGGCTAGATATAGCTCAAAATTTACAGTAACAACTCTCCACTAAAGCAAAAACTATCCAAGCAGCTTTAGAGAATGTCACCAAATTTGGTGATAGATGACGGCCCAAAATTTACAAATTCCTATAATACCACATATCAATGCAGGTAACCCAAGAAGAATTCGTGCCCAGAAGTATTTTACATAATCACAAGAAAACCTGCAAGTATTAATCATAATTCATTATAATAAGGTCTGCAATCCTTTCTGAAACGGCATAAATCACAAAAACCCATATCCCACTAGGTGAAGCGTTTACTGGAAAAAACAAAATTCAGTATGTGAAAATATTTTTCCTCCAATTTTTTTTCTTCTAGTAGTAAAACTTTCGTTAGAACAAAAGAAACGGTCATGCAATGCATCAAAATCGCTAAAAGTTACTTGTCATACCAATAATGAACATTCAGATATGGTTAAAGATAACTTTAATCCAATCTGAAAGAGAACAAATTATAAACAAAAATTGGGCTTTATCACCTAAAAGAAAACTTTCATCCACATTCACATCATTTAAAGAAGAAATACTATTCTAGAATAAGTATTTCCCCTTTCCAGTTGGCAGTAAATAACATTTACAGAACATGAAAAATACAGGAATGAAAATTCATAGAAGCATTAAATATCATAGAGTAGCTCAGAAAAGCCAAGGTTCAATTACCCACCTCTGATGCATTATGCAATTTGTAGTCACCTTCCTTGAACTAGTCTGTAATTTAGAATCAAGTCTTCTGATTTCTTCCATACATAAGCTCGCACTGTGGCTAAACTCATTTCAGGAGACAGCACCTGAAAATAAACCAAAAAAGCTATTTGGCTAAATACAAGTTTTTAACTTAAGAAAAATGTTCAAAATATTGGACTCTATTGATTATCAAAGTGCATCATAAAGCTAAAAATCAATTTTCTTCCACAATTGAAATTGATCTCGAGGTACTCTGCTTCCATAGTCTCCTAGTAATCATGAAAACCTTTATAAGATAGACTTTGATACCATGTTAGGAATTAAGTTTAAACCTAACTCATTCTCACAAAACCGACTTGTAAGATAAGGAATGCCTCACTTATATTTTGAGCTTATCTTTAGTTAATGTAGGATCTCCAACACTCCAACCCCTCACACTAGACATCTCATGCATGGTACTAGATATTTGTAGGTGATGATGTCTAACAACGGATGACATGATAAGTGGAGTCAGTCCTCACTTTATAGTATATACGTGAAGACAATTCTCACTTTACAAGTTGAGTTTGTGGAGATGAATTAGGCTTAAACTCACTTTCTACTATGGTTTCAAAGTCTATAATAACATGGTTTGTTGGACCTATCAAGTTGAGTTTGTGGAGATGAATTAGGCTTAAACTCACTTTCTACTATGTTTTCAGAGTCTATAATAACAAAGTTTGTTGGACCTATCATGTTCCCAACCATCAAACTATTGTCGGACCACCTAAAAGTATCTAGTGCTATGCATGAGATGTTTGTGTTTCAAGATGAAAAGGTTGTGTTGTAAATTCCACATCAATTAGAGAGAAACCCAAACTAGAGTATATAAATGATCACCTTACAAGTCGGTTTTTTAGATGAGTTAAGCTTAAAACTTGCTTCAAACATATGAAATTGAAAACAAAGTTGGCAACACACAAGAAGAGTCAAAACTACAGATCAAATACAAGCACTATGATCTAATTTAAGACTTCAATAAGTAGTCTTAATAGCTGAGATTGAATTTTATAATTATGGGTCTAAATTGTCATATGTTATCTTCACAGAATATCATAAGATGAACTGATATTTGGATTTGAACAGACTTTATTCATACTTAAATTCTTAACCTACTATCTGCACTGTCATGAGACTGCATATAACAGAACATATCACTTGCCTGGTTGTTGCACAATATTTCAATAGAAGGTTTAAGCTTTTGCCAAGGCTGAAATCCAGATCGAAAAGATCCATCACCAACTACTTGAAGCTGTGACTGTGACGCAGCAAGACCAGGGGAAAAACTAGACTCAGCATTTAAGCTATCCAAAGGTTTGTCAAGCACCATCTTCTCTATTACATAATTAATAACCTAAACCAACCAAATGAAGGGAAAGTTGATCATTCAAAACTGCATCAGCACCCGTGAGAAAAATGTGTACAGAATCTACACATATGAACACACAAAAACTCAACAAACAATACTTTTGGAAAGCATTATCAAAGCCCACACTTAACAACACATCCAAAAATCATTAATGCAATTATTAGTACCAATTGTCAATTAATATACAGATAAAAGCTTACTTTGTGAATTCTTAATATACGTGGGGCACTTAGCTTCCCTTGTGTGAGAATCTGGACTGAAGAGCCTTCACAAGGTTGCAAATAGAAACTGCATCTGCAGTGATTATCACAAAACACATATATCAAATTGAGCACAGGTAACTAGTCTGAGATTACATCATACTCAGATTCAAATTGATAGACAATGACCATTGCTAATCTATAAAAGAAAAATAATTTAACGTAATTGAGAATAATACAAAGGATTAAGAATGAATTTTAAACAGTGAATTTCCCTCTCTCAGGCTCTCATATTTATAATAACTTTAGATACATCAAACACAATGTATGAGAGGAAGAGAATAGGAAAAGATATATCTGGGCACTAGGTGCAGCATAGCACACATCTTTACAATAAATTCTATTTAAGACTATTTATTTAAACACTCCCCACTAGGAGCACTTTCAACTAAGTGTTTATTCTTTCTTTCTACTAAACCATTTTTCTGGAGCATATGAGGACAAGTTAACTGATGTAAAATATTATGTGAATTTAAAATCATGGAAAAACTAGAAGAAAAATATTATTTGGCATTGTCACTCCTTAAGATCTTGATCATTTGGCCAAATTGGTTTTTAATTTCATTAAATAAAGACTCAAGTACAATGATAATATTCATCAATGAAACTGACAAAATAACAAAATCCAGAGGATGTGACTCAACTAAGACCCCAAACTTCAGAATGAATTATAGAAAAGGAAGACTTACATCTCGTTTTAGTTCTTTCGAAAAAGAACACCAAACATGTTTTCTTAACCAATCAATTGACATGTACCACACTCTTTTATAACAAAAGAATTGGCAATAAAGGTAACAGAAAAATTCAAAGATTTGGTTAATTGACTTAAGGAAATTGGGTTAAAAGGACAATTAGGGCCAAGAAGAACGTGTTTTAGGTTTAAGGAGGGGAGAAAGGGGAGTTTGCCCAACTCCTTGAGAAGTAGCTTTGTATCCATTGGCTTAAGTAATAATATGAGAAATTTTATGATGAGAAATAGAAGAGAATAATGGAGCATTATAAAAAATATAATTAGAAGCACCTGAATCAATTATTCATGAACTATGACCTCCAAGATTAGAAAAATGCATGCTTTTGACAAAGTAGAGCGGGTAAAAGATTGTGCTTGATTGTGAAACATTAACCTGAGATATTTCTAATATTCTGCATTAGAGAACTTTGGCTCAGAAACTTCAGATTTGGAAATATTGGCTACCTTGTGAGGAAAGCCATATGAAGTGTAACACCTTTTTTGGGTGTGACCATTATTTTACAATATATGAACTGAGGATGCCCTCTACTGCAAGGATGCCCTCCTCTAGTGCCACGGCCTCCTTTTTCACAAGAAAAAATTATGCAAAAGAGATAGTCCCTGAAGACATGTTTAGCAAGGTAGGGGCAAGGAGAGAGTCCAGAAATGCAATAGAGAAACCTAGGGCAAGGGAGAGAAATCGTGATTAACACTAGAAGACACACTAAATGCTTCAATGAGTCAACCCGTGGTGATCCAAGAAGATTTTGACCACCGGAAGGCGGCACATGAGACACACATGCCTAGGTCAACACAGCAGTTGGACGATGCGTAACAGCGTGTTGGTTGGAGTTTGGATGCACAACCACCACGGTTGGGTCAGCCCCTTGAGGCACACAAAACCCAAGCATCCAAGACGAAACTCTGATAGCTTATGGCAGTAGATGGCACGAACAATGATGGATAGACAATTCCTTTGCTGGACAGAAATAGGAAAAGTGGGATTGACATGCTTTAATACCAACTTGAGAATAATATATAGGATTTAGAATGAATTTTAGAGAGTGAACTTCCCTCTCTTAGGATCTCATACTTTTAACAACTTTACATATATCAGATACAATGTATGAGAGAATATGAAAAAATATATCTAGTTACTAGGTGTAGCACAAAGCACACAACACCTTTATCATAAATTCTATTGAAGACTGTTTATTCTAACAAACATTATAATGGTAATAGACACTAGAAGTTCAAAATATTTCTGAAGATATTGTGTTGAGTACGTCGATGATTCGAAGTCAACAGATACCACAGAATTAGTAGGAAGATAGATTCCTTTGACTTCTTAACCATATATCAACTAATGTCATTTAGAATAGGTATGTCATGTACCACCACATTTTCTGCATGTGATTAATAGATATTAATCATCAGAATTAGGAAATTATGCTACATTAACAAAATAAACAAATTACCACAAGCATGGTCTAATACTTTCAGCTTCTACCATGTGTTTAAAAGCAACCTTTTAAGAAAGGAAAAATTGAAGAGGAAGGTAAAATTACTTGGTATTTTCTCTGGGAGGTAACCGATTATTCAAAACACAGTCCAGACACCACCAGGGGAAGTCTTTATCATCCTTGGTTCCTTCTAAATCGGTAGTTTTTTTCCTCCATGGACCTCCATGAGTGCCCTCAGTAATAATGGAAGGTGGGGAGGTATCTGAGAATTCAAACGGGGGATAAACCATAGCATCATTATCAGAACTACCATCAACCTCAACTCTTGAATGGGTACTACTTCTTGAAGCAGTATCCTTTCCAGATAATAACTCCCCATTAGCTGGAGCTGAGGAGCCTGATCTTTGCTTTCGTTTTCTCAACCAAGGAGCAAGTAATCCTTTAAGGGTTTCTCGAGCCAAATTAACCTGCAGAATAATAGGCATTGGATTTATTGTTGAAAGAAAACTAAAGACAACATTCTCATTATGTCATTGTATGCATGAATTACATATTTCTTGAAAGTTGAAACTATAAAAGTGCATAGCAGAACTCAGACAAACACAGTTCAACAGATTATAAAGAAATTTAAATACTTCCATGTCCACTATATTAAGAATCGTGACAGGAATCATTTTAGATTTAGCAACAAGACGGACTAAAATAGGTTGATGGTTATGTGCCACTAACTTAAATGAATTCCATGAAGATAAGTAATTGCAAGTTAATAGTTACAGCATACCAAAAAATAGGAGAAAAATTAATACAATTAGGAATTTAAGATCAAGACCGGTACATCACTCACGATAACAAAGCATTACCTTATCATCTTCAGGCTTGCCTACAATGTTAAGATCTGCTGAATACATCTCTGCAGCAAAACATTGGGGAGTGTCTAAATGAACAGACAAACTTCCAAGCCTGGTATCCACTGTAAACCATGCAGGAATGCTAACCTAAAGCAGCATCAGAAGAAAATTAAAAGTCAGCTTGAATAAGAAAACTACTGGAAATCGTTATGTTTCCTTATCAACTAAAAAAATATAATTATTAAAAATGGAATTATGATTTACGTAGGTAATCATACCATCTCAAATAGCTCTTCCTTTTTCTCCTCAAATGAAACCTAGATAGATAGTGCACAAGTAAAACATGAGCTATTACAAACAAGCAAAATGAATCCTATCATCAGCTATAGTTGAAGTATATGACTCTTCCCTGACAAATAAGATTGTCATGCATGTTACAAAATGAAAATTCAATAAGTCGTTACCTTTCCGTAATCTTCAATCACGGCACCTTTGGTAATCTCCCATAGCTTTACTGAACCAGAAGCATCCTATACAGAGAGTTATTAACCATTTAAGAAAATAACATAGAAAGGATATTAATTTCACACAAAAATGGATGTCACCAAGGAAATAACAATATGCATGGCACAAAAATTACCAGAAAACACCACGGTTACCTTCGTCAACACATGCCTCTTATTATTCAAAACTTCATGTTGTACTATTGCAGGTGTACCCAAGATAGTTAAGGTAGGTTCTTTATATACAGGAACCTGTTAAAATTATTAATTTTGACAACAAAGGGACAATTACTAATTCTGCAGAACATAAAGAACCAAAAGAAAAAAATATTTTCAACAAAAGTTTGTTGAGAAGACTAATTGTCATATGCACAAAGAGGAAGTACTACTATTGTATAAGTAAACTTAAAAGCTTAATCTACAGATGTTCATATACAACTAGTATTATGAGTACTGAGAGCAATGTCGTATCATATGGTAATTATTTTCAGAAATGCATGTAACATACAGGGGTAGATCCTTCTAGAGACACTCTTGCTCTTGAAAAAGACAAGTTTCCTGCTAAAAAAGAATTGCCGCTCTGGAAAATCTTTTCAGGGTTGCATCCTTCAGCAGGCCATCTGCGAACTGAAGAGTCTGTTGATGCAACCCATATGCTATCATCATGCAAAGCCAATTGAAGAATAGGGTGCTCGCCAGTGCAGACCAAACTACTCTCTCTAGTTTGCAAATCTGTCAAGTATAACTTAGGATGTAAAAGAATATGGCGTTAGAAGATGAGGTTCACAGGTTAAACGTAAAAAGGAGATGTCAAGTCACATATATGCATGATGTAATAATTAAAAAAAGAAGTTTGATGTTAATCTTGATGGAAGATTGCACTCACTGAAAAGTCTCTCCCTCCACTATAAACATGACTAAATGTTGGGGTGCTGGCAAGTGCCCAGACAGAATCTGTATGAACAGCATAAGAATGCACACATCTCTGCTGACCTATATCCCAAAGCCTACCAGGAAAGATGGATATTAATGAACCATAAAAAAAAACAAATACAAATGCTTATAACTCCATACACGTGCATTACCTTATCATAGAGTCTGAAGATCCTGATAAACAATATCTGCAATAATGAAAACAAAAAAATCACAGCTGACTTGTTGGAAGAAACATTATTTAATTGAACATGATATGTTGGTTAAGAAGGAAAGAAATAAAGGAGAGATGTTAGGAAATAGCTCACAATTCACTGCAAAATGTCTACCACACAAACAGAGATGATAACAGGTCTGCAGTGCTAGAGGATAGAAGGTAAACAGTAAGGAAGAATAAAAAAGAATCACAAACAGAAGTAACGTGGTTTGATGGAAGTGTTGATGAACTTCATCCTTCACCCACAGTAGAATTCACTAAACTCAGATTATAACTTAGGAGTTTCTCCCTCAACAAACTCACTCAGAATACAACTCAAACATTACTCTCAGTAAGCTTCTACTAAAGCTACAAGGTGCTATTTATAGATCAAATATCATTATAACTGACACACCTAGACTCACAAGGAAGATTTACAAGGAAGCTTAAAGAGCTTGAACTGGAAATTAGAAAGCATGATACTCTAGCATTTTGGAATTTTCTAGAATATTCTAGTAGTTTAGAAGATGATAGCTACATAGACAGTTCATTGCTTTCTTTAAGGTGAATAGCCAAACCAATCAATGCAACTACAAGGACAGTTCTTTGCTTTCTTTAAGGTAAATAGATCGTTCACAAGTTCAAGAGGACTCCATAAAATTGAAGGTTGCTCAGTTGAAGAGAATTTATTTTTACAATGATATTTTTTTTATTTTTTATTACTGTTTATTTATTATTATTGATATTATTTTATTTATTTATTTATTATAAAAATAAGGTCTGAAGAAAAACTCAATCCCCATATATTGATTATGGGCCGTACATAATTGATTAAGGGAGTGTTTATTAACAAAACACCCTTATCACAACATAATGGATTATGTTGTGCTTCATGACGCAGTTCCCATTTCTTTCCTGTTTTGAATGGAAAAATAAAAATGTGTCCCGTGCTGATTATTTTTATTTCTTCACACTTCTCCCTTACCAAAGTACCCACTTTTGCTCTTTTTTTCCCCTTCCTTCCTCTTTCCCGCTTTTTCTCTCTTACCAAACTCACCCTTAACAAACTTATGCAATAAAAAGATACATGACTGCATAGAATGAAATGTAAACCCAACAGGATTTCATCCACCATATGATTGACTATTAAATAAGTCCATTGCAACACAGCAAACGAAAGTTTTAAGTTATTCGTGTTAGTTATTATCTATACGTTGTGGGAAAATACAAATGTCAAATGAGAAAGATCAATGCAGAGAGTAGGACAGAATTTTGATAATAAAAGTATTATAAACCAGTAGGAGGGAAAGTAAGTTACAAACTTTAAAATATAGATGTAAACTGAAAATTGCAACTAAACTCAGATATCCACTCCACAAACCTGCCGCTAGAATCCAGAAGCAGAGCCCGGATGTTATCAGTATGTCCTCTTAGCTTTAGAGTCTTTGATCCTGACCTTGTGTCCCAGACACGAACAACCTAGACAACCCCAGCAAAATGGCAGAATACATAAACCAGGGTCAGAGAAAACATTCATATGATTCAAGCTCCTACAGAGCAAACTAACCAACTCTGACATCAAAACACAAAGAGAACTTGACATGTAGAGCATATGCCACATTATACCTTTTCTGTGCCTCCAGATACAAGAATTGTTCCACTTTCATTCATAGCCAAAGCATAAACAGAATCTTTATGGCCTTTGGCTGAAGTTGGAATATATCCCTGAGTTTGAGTAGTGTGCATAGACATATTGTCATTTGAGTTAGTACGCAAGCTTGTCAATGGTAAGTTGCCAGAACCATTGATACCATTTGAAGATTCATCCCCAGTAGCATCGCTACTCTTAGAGGCTGGAGCAAGGGCAGACTCAATATCCCATATAAAAACCTCCCCACCAAGGCCACCAGAAGCAACAACATTGCTCTAAAAAGCATGACACTATTAAAGAATCAAATAATCGATTTGACACTGACAATTCAACCAAAGTATCTATCTGTTTCAATGTGGAACATACAGAAATAATCAAATGAATTTTTCTTTTGCACTTTAAGAAACATAAGATTATCTAAGTACATTACATTCTTTCCTGCCGCTGCTAGGCAAGTAACATAGTCAGAGTGTTGTCGGAGAGTCCTTGTACAAGTCCCAAAGGACGAGGCATTCCATAGCTAACAAACATATAAGATGGAGTAAACAATTATGTAATTATTTCAGAAGAGCAACTACTGTCGGAACAAAAGAAACTAGCAATCAACAAACCTTAATGGTAGTATCTGAGGAACAAGAAACGAGTGTACTATCACCAACAAGAACAGTATCATTAACCTGCAAGATTAAAATAACATTTAAATATTCAATTAACTTGAATGCTAATCAAACAGCCAAACAGGAATTTGGACTTTAGGGAGAAAACACCAGAGATGAAGAATTATTATAATTTCAGAAACATTGTTATATTGAAAGAAAAAAGGATTGCAGAACTTTTCTAGTAATGTAAAAAATTAGAAAAGAGGGGGATATTTTAATGGAAAAATACTGATTTTAAACGATAGTGATAATTTATCTCACACAAACAGCACAATACAATACTTAGTCAAATTCAGTTGCAAAATTACACTTGCAGTTTTAGAAAATTTTGCATATGAGAATTCAATGGGTTTTCATTGTGTTTTCCTCGTGAACCATATCTTTTTTATTAGAATTAAGCTTGTTAAACTTCAACACAAAAAGAACACCTCAAATCCTTGTAGAATGAGTGAAAGGATGTCTGATAAAGTATTCTACAATATAAAATTAATAAAATTCAATACCAAATTCAGGCCATAACATACCTCTATATGAAGCTGAATACTAACAAACACTACTCGTCTTAATCAAAAAAATTAAACATACAGGCCCCACAAAATCATAACCAAGATGGTAAGATCTCAAGAATGAGACATGCACATTGCATGGTAAATGGTTTTCCTATGTCACGTCATACATTTCCTTACACCTTTTTATCTCATCACAGAGATGGAGCATAAAGCTTTTATAAAAAAATAAATAAATAAAAAAAGAGCATTATTAAAAATGTAACATAAGTCCACCAAAATAAAAATGCCCTGTACAAGAAAAAGCTGAAGGGGCAGTGGATCCTTTGCAGATAATGCTAATCAAGTACCATGATTAAGAAAACAAGGCAAACTAACAGTAGCTAGCTACTACATTAGAACTAATAAGTCAACAAAAAAATTGGAAGGGAAGAAAAACAAATGAAAAAATGAACATAAGTATTACCCAATCAACATGAGATTCAAAGGTAGCCGAGCATGTTGCTCTATCCACATCTAATACCCATCGTTTTAGCCTGCCATCACGACTCCCAGTGAAGAGATAATCAGACACATCAGATGCTACAGATGTAAGTAGAGCCAGACAATTTATGCCTGCACAATGCTGCAGAGAAGAGACAACTTTGAAGCAATTCTAGACTGTTCAACCAAGAAAGCTATCAAAATTGAAAGAATTTCAACCAAAACAATAAATCTTAATAACACCTTTCACAGTAAAATGATAAGTACCTGTTAGAAAAGGATCCAAGTGCTATTTGAACTATAAATGAAGCTTTGATTGATTACAAAGTAAAATTTAGGGTAAATATTAAAAAAAGGTCAAAATCTGCAAACCATTAAATGGGTCTAAGTCAATGTAAAAAGACAAAATAACATCACAAGGTCGGGTAAACCTCCATCTTGACCTTTGTAGGAACATCAATTTGACCCTCCAAAGGTGATCACATCTATTTGATCCTCAAAGAAAAGGTTTTAAAATCAAACTTGTGTAAATACTGTTTACTAGGACCCAATTGACCCAAATATTCACACCTGAGCACCATTTAACATCACTAATCTTGTGAGGAGAAAATTAGGTTTAAAAAATCTTGCAGGTACCAAAGTGGGAATTTACCATATAATTTGAAGAATATTTTTCATTCAGGTAAGAAATGATTGTGTTCATTAAAAACATCCCAATCAAGTTCGACTGGTTGACAGATTTATAAAGCACACATCAAATAAAAGTTTTGTAAAGATAATGATGCAACTAATAGAAGCAAATATTGAACTTGTCTATTTCCCTTAAACAAATAGAATACATAAATAAATAATGAGTTCACCTTAGTATCGTCAGAATCATTCAACACGTAGGTTAATCTCTTCTCCTTGCGGGGACGAGTTGAATTGTTTCCATTACCAGCACTACCCACGCGGTGCATTGCCGAAACTGACAAGTCAATCACATTACTTAAAAAATAACCCCAGGAGTAAAGTAAGAAATCAATGCCATTAACAGGAATTCTACTTAGGAGCGTTTCCAACTGCATAAATAATAAAATAAAATTTAAAAAGAAATAAACAGATGATGCACTTTATGGATTATCAGCGTTTCTTTAAAAAAAGGAAGTTTGCTGTGCTGAAAAACTCTTTCGGGGGCACATTTAATGACAGACACATCCTAACAGTACAACGTGAGAGTTCCTAGAAACAACCACAAAGAATTCTCTGTAACGGTAGCTAATTACTATCAAATATTTTCAGCTATCATATAAGATGGAGCTTAGTCTTCTCAATATCCCAAATAATGGTACTAAAATCTACAACTCCAGGCGTAGTTTTTCACATTTACTAAAAAGGATATAGTTATGGCTTCAAGAAGCTAATAGCTACGGGTTCCTCGTCTCACACGCTACATCATTTCTCACAATAACTCCAAGTCAACCTCAGAATCCAGGCAAAGTTCAAAGTCGTTCTTTCAATACCGTCTGAATCAGCAGTTAAAGCATAATCGCGTACCAAACGCAGCAAATACTCAATGCGAATCAAATCAATAACCAAACACACACCTAAAAGTCATAACATAAGGAACACGAACACGCAGAAGCTGTCGAATACCCCAAATCATGCACAGAAATAACCGAAAGGGAGGAAAAACAGAAAGAATAAAAGGTGAGAAAACAAAACCATAACCCTACTAGGGCGATCATATGGTTAAGCAGTTTGCAAAAGCTATGAGCTAAAACAGAGTAATTATGAGATGCAATAAATTGGTGTATGGAATTGAAAGGAGACGAAAATGGAAGAAAAGGAAATGGAGTTGGAGAGGGAGAAAATGGAAGATGAACAAACCGTGATGAGTGAGGAATTGGAAGCACTTGGAAGTGGTTGTGTTCGTTGCAGAGGCGAGGTTTCGTTTCAAGTTTAGAGAGAGAGAGAGAGAGAGAGAGAGAGAGAGAGAAGGGTGAGGTAAGGTGAGGCAGCGAACGTGGGCGTAAAAATATGGGCATCCAGATTTATTATTCCGGTAGATACTTTGACCCGTTTCCTACCTTCTTAATTGGGGGTAGGATGGTCTTTACACTTCTGTTCTGCCAGCGCCGGTGATTTTAACTCGCGTTTCATTAAACAAAATTAAATAAAGGTTTTCGTTTAGAGTTTGATTTTCTTATCTCTTATTTTTTTTTTTTTTTTTTTTTTTTAAAAAAAAAAATATATATATATATATATATATATATATATATAGTCGTGTTCGTCCATCTGTATTAACTGTTACTTAGGGGAAAAAAAACTATAAACTATATCTAATCTAATTTGTCATTTATCATATTAAAAAGTAATTAACGTATTATCAAAATTTAAGATAAAGAAATAAAATAAAATAGCGTTATAGTGAAGATTCAAATACATAGTTAACCCTTAAATAAACCAATTTCTTTTTGGAAGATTGTGTTTTAAAAAAATTAACAAAATATCTCTTAAAGATTGATAAGATTTTACTTTTTAAAATGGGATTATTTTTGTCTTTTCGTTTCTTAAAAATAGTTTTCTAAAATTAAAATAATATGATTTTAATTTGTAAATACTAAATCCAAATGGGCTAAAATGAGTTGATTTTAGAATTATGGATGTAAGAATAAAATCTTTTTGAATTCCTTTTAAATTCAATTCTTAGATACTCTGTTTTTTTCTTTTTCAATTTCAAAAGACCAAATGGACTTGTTGAAATTTGGGGAACCAGAATCAAAATTACCATGAGTTTTAGAAAAATTAATTACAGTTTAAACATATTCTTTTATTAATCAAAGATAGTTGATCATGATACATGATTTGTCATAACTAACTCCTATATAAAACATATTTCCTATTATTAATAAAAGAATATTTAAAAATCACAAATTTAAAGAATATATTTCTCATTTAATTCTCCTGACTTTATAATTTTAATCAATTTTAGCTAATAAAAATGGGTTTGTGGTAAGAGTTTGTGATTTATTGTGTTTGTACTCATGAATGTGCTTATGGTAGTTTTGTTAAAGCTCTACTAAAATACACTTTCATAATAAAAGTAATAATCGATATGTTGAAGAATAATTTATTATACTAAACTAAATACAAAATGTTTCACTTTGCCAGCATATAATAAATAATATATGAATTATAAGACAAACATCGAAATTGCATATAAGCTGGTTGTTATTTTCATTCAATCGTGTTTGGTTATTAAAATATGAAACTATAACTATTACTAAATGTAAATTTAATATTTTATCACTACTCGGGACTAGTTACAAACTGTATGTTTAATATTTTAATGGAGGAAGTCAATTTAGAATTAAAGATTATATTTTTGAATTAAACTTTAATACTTTCAAAGTATGAATATAAAATGTGAAATATGATTTAATAATTTGAAATAGGTACTTAGTTTTGAACAATTGACTTTAATATTTTAATATGAAGTGGGTAAACTTTTTGGACATTATATTTTTTTTTCTTACCATTAAGTTAGGCTAGTTTGAAAGTAGAAGTTTTTATTTTTAAAGTAGAAAGATGAATTTTAAATTAGGGAATATAATTTTAAATTAAGATGTAATATTTTCAAAGGACGATTTTGAAATGGAATGGGGTTTAATATTTTCAAAGTAGATGTATTAATTAAAAATTAGGATTTAATGTTTTAAAGTGAAATTTATGTATTTTTTAAGTGGGACAAAATAGTTTAAAGTTAGAATTAAAAACATAAAATCTGGTTTAATATTTTAATGTTAGAATTAAAATTATAAAATATGGTTTAATGTATGGTTGAAGTAAATTATGGTATAATATTTTTAAGTATGGATTAAGGAAATTATTGTAAGATTCTTGAGTAAATATTTTTTTATGAAATGATATTTATTATTGTGTAATTATTTCAATGTCGGTCAAAGTTTTAAAAGGTTCATTTCAGAATTGACGTTTTTGCATGCTATTTTTTATAACTTTCCCTTGAGTGAATGTAATAAACTAATTTTTTTACAAAATTACCATTTATTCTATGAACATAATTAATATATAATGTGTATCAATTGTTTCTTATACGTGAAATCAACATATTAATCTATAATTTTTATCAATTGCTTTTTATGTATGTGAAATCAATTTTATGACTTTAAATGTACTAATTATATAAATTTAAGTTAATTATTTAAAAGTAATGAAATAATATCTAGTCACTTAAAGTAAAATTAATTAAAACTTAAATGTTAGTGTATTAATAAAAATATTCTTTTATTTTATTTTCTATTTCTTATAGTTTTTAATTCTATTAATATTTTATGATAATTTTATTTCAACTTTAATTAATATTTGAAAAGATAATTCTTTACATTTATTTGATAAAATTAAGAATAAAATTTAACGGATAAAAATGTTTTAACATCACTTTTCTCTTTTCACGTCTATATAACAATGGTACGAAAAATTAAACAATCATTTATCATGATGTGTCAAGATGTATAACTTTTAGAATACTGTTAACACAAATAAGTTAAGATCAAAATATAATTACTAACAATTAGATTATAATTAGGTTATCTTTAATTCAAAATTTATTCTAAATATTATAAATAAAAATAAAAAAATAAATGATTGTATTTAATATGCATTAATTATTATAATTATCGAAAACTCCAATAATAAAAACGAAAATTTGAACATTAAAACATACATACATGATACACAACCGAAACAGTAATAATATATCAAGTTTTAAAATTAAAATATAAATTAAATTATTGAATATAAAATCATGAGTTGTAGAGGTTTATAAGATACTAACCAATTGGTTGATATTTTTTTAACCGTTATTTAACATTGTATTTATATATAAGAGAAACATACTTTGGTTTTCTTTCAAATACATTAATTTACATATACTTTTGGTTTATTGAAATCTTTAAAACTTTATGAAGTTAAATAAGTTGTCAAATGTTTAAAGTATTAAATTTCCAACTACCTTGCACCAACTCCTTCCTGTATAAGGTAAACTATCTATTGAATTTCTTTAATGGAGCAAAAAAATAGTTTACAGTATTTATACAAAAAATAGTAAATTAGAGCTATTTAATAAACAGTGTTGGTTTGCTGTAGTAAAATAGTAAAATTCAAATTTGCAAAATGGTCCCTTTTTTTCTTTTGTCGTATCAGAGTTAGCAATTAGTTTTCACGTTTGTATGCATCGTACTGTTTCTCATTTTAAGTAATTGCTTTTCCCATATCCATATCTGTATATGATACAAACGGTTGCAAATATTTATTAGTACCTCTTTTATCACACTTTTAATTATTATTTAAAAACAAATTTAAATATGGTTTAAACGAACCTTCTTTCTTTCCACTTTTCTAAACTAAAATAAATTACATTTTTATTTATTATATTTTGAAAAATTAACTTTATTTCTTATATTAAAAGTATTAATTTTTTTATAACTTGTCTGATTTAATTACTCGTTAAAAAGTCGATGTTACATGTCACGTCCCATTAATGTCTGTGCTGAGTCACCACTGTGCTCCCATAAATGCACCTCGCCACACGTGCACCTCCACTGACACGCCATCACACCCACTCTGCATGCGACTGCCAAGTGTCGTGTTGGAACATTCTAAAACCTTAATGGAATCCAAGTGGCAGCAGGCGAGTGGACGTTCGTCCTAAGTGGGGAGAGAAATTAATTTTCAGAAAAACTCTTTCCCCACTCTGCTGCACACTTCGTCTTCTTCCCCAAACTCTGAATTTTCAAATCCTCCATCTTCTCTCTAGAACCTCCATCTTCTCTCTACCGTAACTCACCATTCTCTGCTCCTTTCACCTTTCAGCACCGTGAGGACGTTCCCTGCACCGAGAGCTCTATATTGAACCGAACAACTTCCAGTTCTGGTAAGTTTCACTTGGGCGATCGTTTTTGGTGTTCCTGTAAACAGTATTCAGCTGCATGCAACGGTGTAGGCTAAGCCCTTCATTTTCTTTTGGTTAGTTTAGTGGGAAAGCTTAAGAGAAACGTTGAGAGAGCTTCTTTTAGACGAGTCAAGACCCACTCTCTAGGACGTTCGCTACTGAATCCGGGTAAGGGAAGCTTATTGTGATTTAATTTATACTGTGTGCTGTATGCATGTTCGATATGGATTGTATGCATGAGATGTATGCTGATATATTAGTTATGAACGATCGTTGTTGTAATGAATGAACATGGTATGCATTGGTTGATTCGTATGTTGATGGTTGCTTGGTATGAATGATTAATGAGAACCTTCTAAAGTATGTAATTTGATATTTTGATATGATGTATAAAGTATGAACTGATGTAGGATAATATGAATTCTGTAATGTATGAGATTTATGGTGGAGATAAATTATAAGATATGAATCGTATGAAAAATGTGGTTATTGTAGAAGAAAAATCTGGAAAATATAATAGTCCTTACTTTGATAATGCACGCTCGTCATCGAACGGTCTTCTACCGTTCGGTTTTCTCTGAAAATGATTTAGAGTAGAAATTCTTTCATTTGGAAAGGATTCGACTTAAGAACGAGCGTCCCCTTGTGAAAGTCTAGGTTTGAGCGTTCGGCTCATCCTAGTAGTGACCAACGAATTTTAAATAATTAAACTCAGATTGTACCGCTCGGTCTTATATCGAGCGTTCGTTTTAATTAGTGCTCGGTCATCTATTGAGCGTTCGTCCTAAGTGGCGCTCGGTCTCAGACCGAACGCTCGTCCATTTCCGTAAATCGCAACGAGCGAAAATAACACTCGTCCTGAATTCCCATAAGCGTTCATCCATAAATTTAAATAGCGTTCGTCCAAGTCTTCAGTGACGTTCGTCCAAAGATTTATTAAACGCCTACTTTCGCGCTCGGTCATTGACTGGCGGTTTGTCCCCTGAATTAAATCGTGTTCGGTTATTTTATCCAAATAAGTTCGTGATGTATCTATCCCTTGGATTCTCTTCAGAGTCATTGAGCTTAAATTATTCTAAGTACTTCCCGATCGTAATAGAGTCAGTTCATTTAACTAATTCAAAGAAGTCTTTCTCGGTCTTACTCTCGACGTTCGTCCTCGTTACGAAGAGGAGTGAACGTTCGTCTTTTTAAGAAAATGGAACGTAGAATGAAAATGTATTCAAGAGGATAAATTAAGATGTGCGAACACTATGAGAACTGAAATTGTGATTTTGGATTTTGAACGAGCGTTCCAGGGTGGAACGACTCTTGAATGGATATTGAGATTTGTAAGTATGAACGTGGTAAGCTTAGATGGTGATCCATCCTGATATTCCGTGAGTGCCCGTTTTCAAGTAGAGAGGAGCATGTCATGTGTGGGAATGGCAGGAGGTCTAGTCCATAACTGTAACTTGGACAGAACAGACTAACCTTAGGTGACTACTGATGAGCATTCCAGTTACCCCACCTGAGTGCACGGACGCCTTAGCTATACAGGATTCATACAGTCCGGACGGTCGGTCTACTATCAGGATTTTGGATGAAGTTTACGTATGAATTGAATGTATATGTTGTGAACTTACTTGCTGGAATTGATATGTATGAAATGTATGTTTTGGCTTGAATTAAATTCAATAAGCTTACCCTGTGTCTCTTTCTTGTGTTGTCGTTCGTCCTTAAACCTTCGTTTTGTCTATGCAATGATCATCCATGTGGATGTGAGCAGACGGAGAGGCGTTACTGGAAGAAACACTGGAAGAAGAAAATTTGGAGGACGCCAATCTCGTAGAAGTAGAAGTGAAGGCCGAACAGTAAGGGCGTTCGGTTTTTAGATAGCGTAGTTAGAATAGCGAGCGGCTGTGAGCGAGCGCTCTTTCTGTTTGTGTAAATATTAGGACGTTCGGTAGTAGTTTTGTAAACCGTTCGTCCTCTTTTATTTTGTGAACGCTCGTTGAGTTATGTACATTAACGGCCGTTCGGCCTCTTTCGTTAGTGTTGTTCCCTTTGTTTAAAACTGTTTTGAATTATTAATATGTGTGATTATTCTAAGTATATAGTTGGTGACTGTATAATTTTGGGATGTTACATTACAACCACCAGTGAGATATGGATCCAACTATATACAAGAAATGAACATCACTCTTTACTTAAAACCTTAAGAAAATAAATTATGAGTTTTTCATCTTTATATAATGTTTTATTTTATTATTTCTATCAAATGTGAGACTTAGATTCATACTTGGATTTCCAACATAGTTGAGATTATTGTGTGGAAGGATTTGGGATTATGATTACAATAAAAGGTTGAAAAATCATGGATTTGTTAAGAGTGTCAGTAGCTATAGCAATGAAAGTGCTCGGAAGAGAGTGGTAGGTTTAACATTGACTCTATTGATCTTTGATTTTGGACTATATGTTTTGTCACATATTTACTAAAATAATGATATAAAAATTTAGTTCAATATTTAGTTTCTTAAATTTAAAAACGATATTTTATTCTTTGAACTATATAATTGATATTTTAAGTTCATCAAATTTAAAAGGAATTTTAGACCTCCAATTTTTTAATTTTTTTTACTCCGACACAGGTAAAATTGACATTTTAAGGTACTCCAATTTAAAACAAAGTTGTTGAGCCTACAAATTTTAAAATTATCTTTTAGTCTTCAAATTTAAAATTAGTTTTGTGTGTTTTCCTATTAATAATTTTTCATTTTAATTTTCAAAATTGATTCTGTTGAAAATGTCGTTGACCTAATTAACGTATATTCAACACAATTTTTTTTTTAGTCAAATATATTATAGATAAAATTTGTTCGTTTTTATCCCCTAATTTCGTTTAAAGGAATTGAATGAAACAAAAGTTTCAAATTCAATTTGAAATTAAAAATGATAATTGATTTCCATAATTTTAATTTTTTCATGTCACTCAAGAACTCAACATACTAAAAAGAAGATCCGACATTTTGTAAATTGGTTTATTAGATATTTTGATACCAGTACCAATCAAAATTTATTATTATTTTAATAAGTATTAGGTTAATTCGATCATTATTATATTCTTTTGTTAATGCCTCTAAGGGTTCATGAAGGTGGTCTGCACTTGTACAGGTGGTAAAATGACATATTTGCTCTTATGTCCTCTATTTAATTATTTATTTATTTTTTCTACATCTGTGGTGCACCTCCTATGCAAACCTTTTTTCAATTATTGCTCCTCATATCCCATGTTTTTTTTCATATAGTTACCTTCTTGAAAAATATAATATAAATTATATAATTTAGAATATGTTCTTTTATTTTATATTTTAGCATGTATAATCTGAAATATAAATTTATATTTTATATTATCTAATTTAAAAATTTATTTCGTATTTCAAATTATAAATTATGAAATATAAAATTTCTGATGTTTAAAATTCAAAATTTTATAATCGTGAAAATTTATAAATTAGAGTCCAGAACTCAAACTGAAAATTCTAATCAGAGAATAAATGTAAAATTTTAAAACTTTTGGAGCTGCAGATTGAAATTATGGAGTTACAAAAAAAAATATTCTTCAAAACTAGCATAGTAACCCATAGCAGGGTGTTGCTCCCTCTACCACCATCCCTTGTTTCCTCCACCTTCCCGATTTATCTTATTTTCAAAACTACTCTTTTATTTTAACTTTTTTACTTTTTACCTTTTTAGATTTTTAACATATTTCAAAACCTTAATTTACCTCTCACTTTCACTCACCCAGCAGCTGCACCCCCACCACCCATCTCCGTTCAAGGTTTTATTCTTCCTTCTTTTTCTTTTTCTTTCAACCTTCTCTTCCCCACTTCCCTCTCCCTTTGCTTTCTTCCATTGTTGTTGATTCCTGGTGTGAAGAAGCGTAGAGGAGGAGCGTAGATTTAACAGTGGATTGGTTTTATCTTAAATGGATGTTGACATCCGTTTTATCTTAAACGGATGTTGACATCCGTTTTACCTTAAACGGATGTTGACATCCGTTGAAGGATGACATCCGTTTAAAGTTTAAATCTTTATTTTAGGGTTTATTTGATTATGCACCTGGACAAAGCACCACTGCAACCTTCGAGTACCACCACACCACCAAGAAGAGATTGTGTGTTTGCCACAGCATGTGGGGTATCAAGTATATGCATTAAAATGGGTTGGAAGTGGGTAAAAATTCAAAACATTAACCCTAAAAGTAAAATTTTACTTAAGGGCAAAACAGTAATGAAAAGGTGGAGGGAGTAAGGAGTGGTGGTGTAGGGAGCAACATCTCATGGCAATGTATACATTGCAAGCCCAGTCAGTGACATGCACCCAATACAAGCCCACCATTAACAATCAAAATTCCCGTACCAACCATAAAATACCTCAAAAATGGTTTGTTTTATTGAAACAAAATTTAAAGAATTAGATATAATTAGTTTTTCTTAGGTTGAAGAAAAGAGAGTAAAAGTAATATATAATTTTTTTTATCTACTTTTATTTTCTTTCAGCCCAACGCTTTTAAATTTTACTCATTTTTATTTTAATACGGCGAAGTATTTTTAATACCTAACTCGACGCATTTATTTGAGACTCAAAATGACATTATCAGAATTTATCAACTAAATTTTTTTTGTTATGCTTATAATAGATGATAATCACGCTCATGTAATATTAATAAAATAAATTTGTGATTAAATATCTTTATAAGATATGTTTCCTTTATCAATAGGCAATAATAATTCTTTTAAGAAAATATATGAATTGAGGGTAGGCTAGATCCACGTTATAATTCATATTTTTTACACAATAGGATTAAATATTCTATAGTCTCTTGAATGCAAAATTAAAATTTATTATTATTACGAATTTTAATATATTTTAATTTCTAAATTTAAAAAATAAATGTATATAGTTGTTTGAAGTAGACAAACTTTGTAGTTTCCAATTGTTTAAAGTGGATTTTTGACTGATACAAGCACAATAATTATAAGATCTGATATTTTAACAATTTTTTTAATAATAAATTATGTGTTATTATTTTACTGATTCATATATTTGAAACAAACAAATTATAAAATATAAGTGACTGTGAAAAAAATTATAAAAAAAATTTGTTAAAAAAACATTTTCCTAATTATAATAAACATGAAGCGTTTAATGGATGCTAAGAGCTATGTTGTAGTGTACATCAACATCATCACATGCCAAAACTATCTACAACATTTTATCCATCCTATATACGGTCGTTATTCTGACATAGTTTTTACTCTATTTTTAAACACTTCAAAATTATTACGGATCTTCGAGCTTCAAGGACGAATACTTCAAAATCTAATGATCCCTGTATTTTCTGAACATGTGAGCAATATGATTTAAAATAAGCTGAAGATGTGTAGGTTTTTGGTGTCATATGCACTGCTTCACCTGCGTCCCTTTAGCTGCAGAATCAACCATTCCTTTCAAAGATACCCTCCTTTCTATTATATCAATGCATCTTTTTTCTCTTCTTCTCAACACACTCTACTCTCTACACACAAATCTAAAATTAAACTCTACTTCAATTCCTCCAACTCTTCACCAATAAACTCAACCACGTTCTTCCAACACTTCTCCTTCTTCCTACCTATCATGATCCTAATAGCAATAATACCCTTTATTCTGGCTTCGTTATTTCCATGTTTCCAGACTCAGATTCTGCCGTCACCCTTCGCAAACCAAGGACAATGGCAACTCTTGCACCCAAGCATTGGCATATCTCCAATGCACATGCAACTTCTACACAACGACAAAGTCATCATGTTTGACAGAACTGATTTTGGCCACTCCTACCTTCCTCTTTCCAATGGCCGTTGTCGCGTCGATCCCTCTGACATTGCCCTAAAACTCGATTGTTCCGCTCACTCCGTACTATACGACGTACTCACAAACACTCTACGACCCTTAATGATACAAACCGACACTTGGTGTTCCTCGGCCTCGGTTCTCCCCAACGGTACTTTGATTCAAACCGGGGGCTACAACGATGGTGAACGCAACATTCGCATGTTCACCCCATGCTTCGACCAAACCTGCGACTGGGTCGAATTCCCACGTTTGTTGTCGCAGAGAAGATGGTATGCGACGAACCAAATACTCCCAGATGCTCGTGTCATTGTTGTTGGAGGTAGAAGGCAATTCAACTACGAATTCTTACCTAAAACCGCTAACCCTAACAACGATCCTTCTTCTATTCCTCTTAACTTTCTTCAACGAACTACCGATAAAAGTGAAAATAATTTATACCCTTTCGTCCATCTTTTACCCGATGGAAACCTATTCATCTTCGCCAACACAAAATCCGTGTTATTTGACTACAAACAGAACAGTGTAATCAAAGAGTTCCCTCCAATTCCTGGTGAAGATCCTCGTAACTACCCTAGCTCGGGTTCTTCCGTTCTTCTCCCACTAGACGAAAACCTAGCTCCACTCCAAGCTGAAGTGGTGGTCTGCGGCGGAGCGCCACGTGGCTCGTTCGAAAGCGCCGTGCGTGGGATGTTCATGCAAGCTCTTGCCACGTGCGGGAGGCTGAGACTCACTGATCCTGACCCTAACTGGGTGATGGAGAAAATGCCGATGCCACGAGCAATGGGCGACATGCTTCTGCTCCCTAACGGTAATGTCGTTATAATTAACGGCGTGGGGGCAGGAACCGCCGGGTGGGAACGTGGCCGTGAG
This sequence comes from Vigna angularis, assembly GCF_016808095.1. Classification (NCBI taxonomy): domain Eukaryota; kingdom Viridiplantae; phylum Streptophyta; class Magnoliopsida; order Fabales; family Fabaceae; genus Vigna; species Vigna angularis. The sequence goes on along the minus strand of NC_068975.1, from coordinate 26,374,122 downwards.
CCGGTGTTGACGCCGGTGATATTCCGGCCATCGGAGACGGTGAATCGGTTCAGTGTTATGGCACCGGCAGCAAGACCTAGGTTGTATCACTCATCAGCTGTGTTGTTGAAAGATGGAAGGGTTTTAGTTGGTGGTAGCAACCCTCACGTTTTTTACAACTTCACTGGGGTTGAGTACCCAACTGATCTTAGCTTGGAGGCGTTTTCTCCGCCGTATTTGGCGCCGGAGTTTAATCCGGTGCGGCCAACAATTAGGTATGTCACGAATAATAACGTTTTAGGGTTTAGGGTTTTTTGTTACGTGACGTTCTCGGTGGCTGATTTCGTTTCGGCGAGTGACGTGTCGATTAGGATCATGGCACCGTCGTTTACGACGCACTCTTTTGGACAGAATCAGAGGATGGTGGTGTTGAAGTTGCGAGGGGTTACGTATCTGGGCGGAGAGGCTTATTATGCGACGGTGGTGGGGCCCTCGACGGCGGAGATTGCGCCGGCCGGGTACTACATGCTGTTTGTGGTGCATAAGGGTGTGCCAAGTTCAGGTTGGTGGGTGCAGGTGATGTAATAATGCAACATAGATTATGAGTAGTTGTGCAGTTGGTTAAATTGTCAATGAGTAGCATATATTGAGCATTCACTTATCTCTTATTAAGTATATGGCATTTAGGTTCTATTCTAGGGATGAATTTTTATACAATTTCTTTACTTATTAGTAAGTCTTTTAAAGTATATAAATATGAAAAAAATTAGAGATTTTCTTTTGTTAATATTAGAACTCGTTTTAATATAAAAGATCTTAAGGAGTTCAATTGAGATTTTCAGATTATATAATAAGTTTTAATTATTTAATTAGAATTAATATGACTTTTTTAAGAAGGTACCGAAATTTAATTGATAAATTAAGATATTTGTTGCCAACTGTTATATTTTTAAAAGGAGAACCAAACTATAATAAACTTTTTTTCGTTTGTGATCTTCACTTACACTTAAGACTTCGAGGGCAATAAAACTACTAATCACTCATGAACGGTCACATTATATTTTAAATTAGTCTGGAAGACAACATAACCTGATTATAAGGAGTATGAGTAAAACTCAAATCATACACACATAGTGGATTTTACATTAACTCCTGATAAAAATTCTCAAACTCGAATAAATCATGTACAGTTAATAAAATATTTTACTGTATGTAGAGCAATGTCAATATTTTGAATCAAACCAATACATTTCAATAAAAAAGTTAAACTTAATTAACAATAAAGAACGTTAGATTTCTGTGTAATGTTGGTTAAGGAGTTTTTGCTATTATTTTGGGCCTCTTTTGGCCCGTTTTCTTTTCTACGTCCACAGATTTTTCTTGTTAATTTCATACATTTCTTCCTGTATTTTATATAAAATAAAATAAAAATTGTTTTTTTTTTATTATGTAATCTGGAAATAAAAAAATAACTCAAATAGTACAAGATATCATTTTTTTTCTTAACCATATTCAATTTTTGAAAATGATTTTTTACTTTTGCATTGTATATTCCAAAAGTTATTTTTTTAGACAAAATTAAAAGTTTTTTATATAAAAGTTTAGAAAAAAGAAATATATGAAGCTGCTGAAGAGAGCTACCTTCTACTTTTGACTAAAAGCACAATTGAAATAAGAAAAAACAATGAAGATGGTGTCAAACAATGAACAATTGAGTTTGACCATGCACTGTTTTTTTAACTAAGTATTTGGTACATCTAAACTTGACAATCTTAAAATTTGTATATTGAAAAAAAATAGTGTTTATAACCTTAATATTTAATAAACAGGTTAATTTAGTTATGATAAAACTATATTACTTCAATTAACAAATTAAGATGACTATGTTACCATATTTATAAATATCTTACCAAGATTATTATTTTAACAACATCATATGTCAATATCATTACTTTAAAAATATTAAAGTTATCACTAATACAGAATTAGCATATTTAATAAATATTACATATATAAAAGAATATTGAACAAATTTGTGTAAATTGATTTGAATTTAGGTGGCAATTTTGGATGTTTCAGTTAATTAACAAAAACTTTTGTGGCAAAATCACTTATCCTTCCTCATGTTGGCTATTCTTTCTTATTTGTTGAATATGTTCAGTTTTTTTATCACCTATTGTATGTATTTTATACATTTGTTGAAATTTCTCTTGCAAATTTTATTGATACAATGAATTTATTTCTTTAATCCTGATGATTTATGTTGTTTACCCTTAGGATGAAAATAAAATTATCTTAAAAATTTTGTTTATGTATTATTATTATTTTGTTGTAATCTTTATATGTACTTCTTATAAATTAAATTGAAAGAATTTTTATTATTTATTATTGGGTTAATATTTTGATTTTGATTTTCAACTTTAATGGTAGAAGGATGATTGATTCCTGACAAATTTATTGTTATAGTCACTATCAAGTGCTAACTAGTTTAGGTCACTATCTAATGTGCAATATATCTAAGATGAATTTTGTTGTTTCTGATAATAATTTAATGTGCTGTTATATGCACCATAGTATTAATTAATTAATTAATTTGTTACCAAAGTATTAATGTAATTAACTATTGGTAATGATTGGTGTCCTGACCCATTTTTATTGCAAAGTCATATGGGCTTCATTTATATGTTTTATATTAGCAAGTTGGGAGGGATTTTCTTTCATTGGAATTTAATTTTGAGAAAAATTTAAATTTAAATTTAAAAAAAATCAATTGAATAATTATAACGGATAAGATCTCCTTTTCAGATCAAGTATTGTCTTGGCTCAAAAATCAAACCAAGTTTTTATTGTTTATTTTTTGTTCAAAACCAAACCCTACTTTTAGTTCATTTGATTAGGCAGAAACTCTGCTGTGATATAGGAATATATTGTGTTTTATAAGATGCTATTTGAGCTGGAACCATCATAGTCTAAAAATAATTATTCCTTTACTATGTTATTTTTTAGAAGCATGGCTAGTTATTTTAAAAATGAAGAAAATGTCTCTTTACCCATCATGTGTGTGAAAGTTCTTTTTAAGTCTTCTAAAATTCTTCTTTCTTATTTTCATATTAAATAAATAATCTTTTGATTTTGTTATCATGTGTTACTCAATTTCACTCATCTTCACCTCCTACTCCCTCATAAATGATTAGGATAAAATAAAGAAGTAGATGTGATAAATTCCAAAAATTTGGAGGAAAAGTATTTGAAAAAGAAATTCAATATTGAATATTCTACTTGAATGATACTAAATTTGTATCTTAAATAACATTGATTTTTGTTGAAAGAAATTTTGCTTATAGGGATTAATCAAATTGTCCAACCAAACTTACCCATTATAAAAAGCTATATCATATTGCATTACACTTTTAAATTGATACATTAAACTATTTCCGATTTTAATTATATATTGTTAATAATTAATTATTCATAATGATGTTGTCTGCAAAAAAAATCTCTAATGTACACTTTAATCAAAATTTTCTTTAACATGAAAATTGATATAAATGGGTCTAAAATATTGCATAAAATCAACATAAAAAAAATAGTCTGAATTTGTTTATAGTCTAAGTATTGGTTTAATAACTTACTTTCTCTCTAGTTTCGCTGAAGTATGTTAAATTAGATCTTTTTAAAAAAGTGTCCATTACGTTCTTATTTGGTAAAACTTGACTCAATAAAGTCTTTTCTATTAAATATGCATAAATAATGTTAAATTTCTTTTGTGTCTCTTCTAAGCAAATCTTTGTTAGTAAGTGATACAAAATAATTAGTTACAATTTTGAAGCACAATGGTAATTATCAAAAACATCATAGATCAGTTAAAGACAAAAAATTTCAACAAATCATTTTAAATTTGTTCAATCTAACGTAGTGCACTCTGTTACTTCTAGAGGTTAAACTTCTGAAGCAAATGAGGGTGAAGTTGAATCGACAAGAAGGAAGCAACACTCTGATGGGTAATCTTGATTATCGATTAATTATTAATTATTAGGTTAATATTGAGGATTTCCTAGAGTACATGTGAAATTATTAGTGATAATTAATGATGATATTGGTGGGGGGTTTTGGCAGCTGATGGAGACTCGCCTGTGCATAAAACCAGCCAAAATGGGCATCATCATCAGGTTGAGGTCAAAGAAATCCTTTTCGCCTAGTGCTCTTATTTTTCTTGGAAAGTTGAGCTAATAATATTCATTATTCTTCTATTCCTTTTGCAGATTCCTGATTTTGCATATTCGCTAAATCCACACAGTGAGTATAGTATAAGCATATTGGCATCTGATTCAAATCTTTTTGAGTTCACTTCTGATTGATATGGCCTATATTAAAACCCACTTCGCAATTGCAGATCAGACCCCAGGTAGGGTTGCACGACAATTCCATCGAAGAAAGAATCTCAAAAAGACTGTCATTTGTGCATGCTTGCTTAACAGAAGAGACTGCTTACCTAATTAACAAAATTCAGCAAAAGAAGATAAAATAAACTATTAAGCAAAAGCCTAAATATTACATAAAACTAACACGTACAAAAAAATAGTCTGTATTTGTTTATAGCCCAAGTAATTTGGCTTTGACCATTATAAGATTTCTACTTTATTATTTCGGCAAACAATATTTTCGCTTATTTGAGCGATGTGCGACTAATCTATATTAAAGATTTCAAAGAGTAGCTAATCTCTGTCAATTAACAAACCTCTGTCGGAATCAACCTTCTAAATCAGTATGGCCAAAAATTCAATAATTAAACAAGAATCAGGGAAGTGCACCACAAAAGTAAACCATACGATTAATGCAAAGTAATTTTTCAGAAACAACCCTTTGCTTCTAACGGATTTAAGATAAACTTCACAACAAAAAATGAAGGAATCAGTCTCAAATAAGAGTTCTAGTAAGAGGAGTTGGTTTAGTGGTAAAAGGTAGATGGGAAGGTGAAAGAGGTTTTGGGATTTAACTTTTCCACTAACACTTGAAAGTTATATAAAATACATATTACAATGGATTCAACTTTCTCATAGACAAAATATTGAGATAAAAAGAAAATGCTTTATCAGGAATTCATGGAAAGCATTATACACAAAATACATATTACAATGAATCTAACATTATTTGCACCAGACAAGACCAAATATTACCAGAAGTAATCTAGTCACCGGCAAGAACTTCTTCCGTTGACAAGAAACTATACAGAACAGAATCCTTAATCACCCCTTTAATACAAATATACTTTCTGAGAACACCCTCTCTGATGAATCCAACTTTTTCCAACACCCTCTGAGAAGCTTTGTTTTCAACGTCAACAAAAGCCTGCAACCTCAGCAAATTGGGAAAGTCCTTGAAGACTTGAGGCACAGCAATCTTGAGCGCTTTGGTGGCTATCCCTTGGCCCCAGTAGGTCCTCCCAATGGCATAGCCTATGTCGGCCTTGTGCCTTTCTTCACCTGACCAAGGAAATACTGAAATAAAGCCGATGGAACAGTCAAGGCAGATTGAGCGACGCCATGGATGAGGTATGCAAACATCCCTTATGAAGGCCAAAGCCTCTTCCTTGGAGCCACACGTTTTCCATCGGAGATTTCTAGTCACTTGATCATCCCCTGCCCACAAGAAAAAATCATCGACATCACTGATCTTGAATGGCCGGAGACTAATAGTAGACAGATCCACCGGTGCCATCTTGGTCAAATGTTGGGTTGTTTTGATTTCAAAACATCAGATCTTGATTTAGGTGAAAGATAAGGACCTTCCAAGGCAGTATATATATATATACTATATGAAAGGATTTTTGTCTATCAAACATGATTAAATTAGAATTGAATGAAAGACTACCATTATACTGGACTTTATATAAGCAAAAACCACTTTGAAAAACATAATAGAATTGGCCATCTGATCTTAAATTAAGAAAATAAAATTATGTTAATATTTACGCTAAATGAATGTCAAATAAATTTGTAAAACCAAGTAGCGTGTTAAAAGTAATATTTAGTACAGCAGTGAACAATAAATAGATGAATAATACCAGACAAAACCTACACAACATTTGATCTTAAATTGAGAAAATCAAAATATTATCAATATTTAAACTAAAATGTCAGTAAAAAAAATTGTATAACTTTGACTTGGAATTTTATCAAATTAGACAACCAAGTAATTAAACTCATAATAAGAACTTACAAACCACTCTCCATTCAAGATATAAGTTAACCAAATAATCAGAATACCTTAACTACAATGTCAGACAAATAATCATAACACTTAACTACAACTAACTAAATGTTAAACTGGCAATCAGAATATGATAAGTATAGCTAGGATTTTTAACTAAAAAGGAGAATACTTCTATATGCTAAGCAAACAACCTTAAGACTTATACTATAACTAGAAGGGGCCGCGCGAACGCAGGCCCCCACTGCCACAAATTATGACGTAGGCTCTCCCACTTGGGGAGACCTTAGTCGGGCACCCTTCCTAAGTGCAATGGAAGTCACCAGGCTAGGCCATAGGCCTTCTTGATCACCCATTGACCCCGTCCAGGTAAGTATGTTCAAATGTTGCTAGAGACACTATATTTAAAGTGTATAAGACAGAAGGAATGTTTATCTTTTAGTGATGTGGGACTAAGAGAAATTCTATCCAGGTGCATTCCAATCACTCCCAAGTATGTCTGGCATTTAAGGATTTTCTGCTGTTAAATACTGAACTCATTAAATTCACAGAGAAAATACCAGATTTTAATTGAACTAATGTTTCTTATATAAATATTTTTCGACTGAAGACAATATGGGGAAGACATTAGTTTTGAAATCCTTTTCAGTATTAGGGAAACAATGTTTCAACATGGTGAACAGACAAAGCCAGAAGTTCCATTTTGGCTCTTATTTTTTAGAAAACTGTTAGCATTTGTTGCTTGAGAAAAACTGAACCAAACATACTAATTGCATCTCTACTCCTGGTCTTAAAATTCTTATCACATGATGAAAGAAAGAGTTCTTCTGGGATTCAAATTTGTAACCACTTCAAACCAAAAGACAATGCACACTTCGATCAAACTTCTACTTTGAATTTAGAACTGCAAGTAGCTGTAGCTGTAGCAATACTGAGTGTAGAATGTCAATCACAGCGAGATAAAGTGACACCAAACAATATTGAATAGCAATAGGTATTCCAATTCAATACAAAATAGCCCTTTAAAATTAACAGCAGGACTTAGCTACATTCTAAGGGATTTAATTTGAAAAAAGGAAAAGAAATACAAGAGACACTTGCGGAAACTAAACTAAATTCATGACCTCACCTGTAATAAAATTTAACCGTGTGATACTGTATTTGTATATATACGCAAGGATTGTCTAACAACTATTGTCTTTGTTTTCCCATGTTTTTAAACCCTTATATATAAAAGAGTTTAGATGTTTAAGGTCAATCTGTATTTGGTATGATTGGTGGATTTTTAAATAGTATGTTTTCTTGCCTATTTAGGCAGAAGAAAGAGAAAGAAAACAAATTAACTACTCTTCTACCTATGACAACAAAAACAATTTAAGAGCTAAACAAAATCATGCATCAGTTCAGCAAAAACTCTCATCCAAAAATCTGATTACTGTGTGTGAGCATGCTTGCAGTATAGAGCATTGAGCAATTTGACCTGCACTGGATAAAAAAGAATGTCTGTAGATATATTGAGCCATAAGGAGAGAGTACCTCCACAACAGATCAGGCTTCCTTGCAGTTTAACTTTTAACCTTTGTATTCCTTCAATTTTTCCGTGGTACCTTAATAAATTAATACTGAGGAACACACTGGTCAATTTTAAAAACCCTTTCTCTAAGATTATGGAATTCTTATGCTAAATATTAAATTCATAACATCTGTGGAGATAAAAGAAAAGTCATTTGATTAAAAGAAAAAATAAAGACAAATGTCAATAAGCACGCAATAGTAAATGTCATAAATAATACAACCCGAATTCCAGCTTAAATATTATGCATATTACCATTTTCTGTTTGAATACAAATTGTTGTTTTACTGATCGTCTAGAACTGATTTTCTGATAGAGATGTGAGAAATAAAATGAATTAGACAGCAAACTACAATAATATCTTACTAAATGATAGAAAAGTAGCATGCTATATGTGTGTTGGGTCCTAGGGAATTTGGAACAACTCATTTAGTCACACATAAAATATATTAAAGTTCAACACATTAGCTACTGTGTAAAGTATGCACTGAAAAACCAAGAACTACAGCAAGCGTGAATAGACAGAAATATTTCACTAGTTTAATTGAAGAACAAACAGAAACTACCACAACAGAAAAAAAAAATCTATTGGTGTCCAAGATTTTTTCTGAAGAAATGATATTGAACCAGCAGCTTTTCAACCTGCTAAATATTAAATCTTATACGGCTTAGTAAACTTGAATTCAGGCACCTCTTCAAGCAGTGCAGGAAAAGATCACTTACATCTCACATGATTTGTAATCCTAATCCCTGTCCTCCTGCATTTACTCACATACCACAATACACAACAACAAAAAAATAACATTCTAAAATAAAACATAGCTCAGCACGATTGTAAATTGTTAAGTTCAACTCAATAGTAAACGATTTAATCAAACCTAGATATATAAGGCTCACCACAACTTCTCAAGAGACAATAATGGGTAGATGACATCAGTAATGCAGTCTAATGTTCAACATATACCGAGAAAGATGAACCAAAGAAACTAAAATAGGCAAGTGAATCATAGATTTATATTGTTCATTCAATATAACTTTTCATGAGACAGACAATAAAAATATATACCAACAGCAATGTACTCAAATGTCAGACAAAAAATTAAAGATTCAGCACCCACTACCGCGAAAGAAAAACCAGAGAAACTAACAAGCAAATAAAACAAAAACAACAGAACTAAAATTGGCATGGAGGTTTCAACACAGAATTTGATAATGAGCGGTGGAGGTCATTGATCTGTTCTTCTTTTAAAAAGTCAGTCCTGTTCTTCCTTTATTGATCCTTAGATTTTGCAAACCTAATCCAACCAAATGCAACTAAGATCATAGTCCCAATCCATTTCAATTAACTGGTTTCAGTACTTCAGTTACATATAGTGAAACATTTGAATTCGTATAATAGGGGCGATGTAGGCTCTCCCATCTAGGGAGACCTTAAGCGGGCACCCCTCCAGTGTGCAATGGAGGTTACCAACTTAGGCCATGGGCCTTTATGATCACCCATAGACCCCATCCAGGTAAGTATGTTTCAACGTTGAGAGTCCATTCTTATTTAAACACCCCAAAGGCTACCGCCTGTTTAGTACTAGCCGATGTGGGATTATTAATAGAAACTCTGAATGCATGTACCAAACAAAATAACTCCCGAGATTTTGAAATGAAAACTACCTCTAATATATAAAATGAGAACCATACTTTTGTCACGTTTGAAGTGTTCTAACTGGTTTTCTCTAAAAGTAAGTTTAAACTGGCTTGAATAGTGCAGGCTGCTGTTACTATAATGTCAGAACATGAAATTAGCAATGTACTCCTATTTACCTTTTTGGAAGTAAGATAAGACAATAATTCAACTTTTCTTCTGTAAACATTGATTTGTTGAACAATATCTCTTGCTTGAACTAATTACCGAATAACTGAAATAGACTTTCCATGTTTAACGGATGAAATTTTATTAAAAAGAAATTAAGGATGAGTGAAATATAAAATATTCATATGACCTTACAAACATCTAACTCGAGAAGACCCATAACATTCTTAGAACAATAATCCTTGCATTGGCTCGGTATTTTGTTACAATTGTGTTTGATGACAAAATAATTATAAAAAAATTATGCTTAACTTACTGGTAAAAACCACAAAGAAAATTAAAATTAACTTCTTTGTAAACTAAAATTAGTTTATGCATAAGCTAATAAATATCTCACACATATTTATTAACTTTTATTTGTTTTTCTTTTTCTTTATATCTTCTTTTCCTGATTTCTAATTAATAAACTAAGTCTGATAGTGTCTCGAATGTCACGAGGTAGGAGAACGTTATACATAAATTGCTTAGATATGCTAGAACTATAACACGTGCAGAGAATAGAGAGACAAGTTATATAGGAGTCCAAACACTTAACTTTGATCATTTTGAGCAAATACTTCCCGCATCCATCTGTTAATTTTTCATCCCAGTTTAATTTAAGCACTTCCAATGGGTGAGTATGAGGTCAACTTTTCCTGACTACTTCACTTGACTGCCATCTTTGAACCGTGTATTACTCATCCAATCTCTTTTTCACCTTGACCAAATATACCAAAACCAAAATCTATCGACGCAACTTGAGTACCAAGTCCCGAATCCAATAGATTTACTAAAATAATGTTATATATCAGTAAACAAATGAGTTGAACCATTTGGAATTTTAAAACAAATACAGTCATTCTTATTCCCTTGCGCATTAAGGCAGGTGTGAGAGAAAGAAGAGAACTAACTAACTATTCTTCAGTTGATCAAAATATGTTGCCTGTGACCACCTCAAAAATTGGAAAGCTAAACAAAATTGCTCAACTGTTCAGCAAAATATATCATCCTAAATTAACTTATTGTCGGTGGTATTCTTGCAGTCTAGTGAATTGGGCAGCTAGATCGGTACTGAACAAAACTGGGTGTAACTCAATTCAGCAATGTGTAGGGGTACCTCCATAGCCGATCAGCCTTACTTGCAGTTTAACTTTAAATCCCTGAATTCCTTCAATCCTTTCCGCAGCACCTTCATAAATTAATAATCAGGAACATAAGGGTTCTGGACAATTTAAATTAAAGTTCATAGAATTTGGGGGATAAAAGAAGCCGTTTACTATTTCAATAGAAAAGAAAGAAATGTCAGAGTCTACTGTTTACAACTAGACACGCAACAACGCAATGGCAGGCAGGAAAATATTCTAACACACCACTACGTATTAATACTATAAATCCAGCTTTTGAGAAACAAATTAAGAAAGAAAAGACAGTAGGCAGTAAGTACTCTAATATCTAACCAGAAATTACAAATAGTAACGAACTACGAAGGCTACGGATTAAGGAGTTTTGAAATCAATTCTTTTAGCCTCATAATCAGCTACAGTGTACAAAAGTATGCAAACAAAACCAAGGAATTACAGCAAGTATGGACAGACAGTAATATTTTACTCGCTTGAACAAAACAGGAAAAGGGAGAAAAATTAACCTTTTATATCTCTTCTTTGAACCACATGGACAGAGCGCATTCCTGCTAATTTGTCCAGATTGGGCCAAATTAGATCTTGCAAGGTCCAATGGGGTAGAACCAACCAGCTTTTGGACCTAGAGAATATGAAATATAAATATGGTTGGTCATCAAAACTTGGCTACAATACAAGCAAGCACCCAGAAAAACAATTACACTAATTATTTTACATTCAAAGTTCAGTTGTTATCTTGTTGCACATACTCACACGCATCATAGTCATCAAAAAAAGGTAATACATCCAAATCAAACAAGTTTTGAAAGAAAAAATGATTATCAATACCAACAACAAAAGATAAGAAATAAAATATAACACACTGACGGAGACATCAACATTTAGATAGTTTGTTTTTGTTTGAAGCATAATGCTGTACAGCATTGCCAGCAACATAAGCCGAAATCAAGAAAGAAGTCCTAAAGAATCAACAGCATGATTCTGAAATTTTGCCATCCCATTGAAAAAGCTAGTAATTAGGTTTTAAATTATCACTAGAAATAAACTATGGACCTTATCCAAGGGCCGAGGCTCTGCACTTTGTTAGGCTAATAATTGACCCAAATCGTGCTACTTATACCAAACCCTAAATATCAAGATAAAACTGCCCGATCAAGACCTATTTTGGATTAGAACTACTACAAAAGCGAGATTTAAAAAACGGTAAGCTTTTAATGAACCAATGACAAAACTAAAATTTCTTCCAAAAAATTATCAACTGAACCCAGCTTCAGCAAGGAATTAAAGTAATAATAAGAAGCATTACTTCAGTAAAGCTTTTTGGCAATGGTTTTCCTTCTTCTTTTAACTTCTCTATCTTCTTCTGTGCTTCTTTGGCCCAAGTAAACTTAGCAAGTGCATTCTCTACATCAGCAATCGTGCAGCTACAATGCTTTGCCGCTTCTTGCTTTTGAGCAGTCTGAAGATTCTGAAGATAACAAAACAAAAGGATCAAAGCCAGAAGAATAAATCGCAAATCAATTAATATATGCATAAATAAACATCATGAAGCATGAATTTATCCAGAAACCTCTCCAGTGGGGTCCAAAACCCCAAGATATCGAATTATGGCTTCGTATTTCTCGAAGGCAGAGGAAAAAGTGGCTTCGCTGCTTCGTCCAACCATAAACTCCTTAAAAGCGCCAATTCTTTTTGCATTCTTCATTTCATCCGCAAAACCTGATATCAATAATATCATTATTCTTACTAGGTTAAGTAAATGTAAAAACAGTTTCTGAGATATGTGAGAAAGGAGAAGCAAGGGCGAAATTGGAATTAAAAGGAACTGACGAAGCAGAGTGAATGAATCGGAATCCGCTTGCGCCGCGTCTCCCTGGGACTGCGTGGTCTTCTGGCCTGTGATGACGTTTTTGACCTTCTCCATCCATGAACCCTGCAACTGTGCCGTAGCAAAGATTGTTCGGTGCTGGCACTTGCAACTTTGATTTCCTGCTGAATGTAAAATCTTGCTTGCGATGCGAAGTAAAGGCATCGAAACTTTTGAGTTGAATACTCTTTCTCTGCAACTACTGCACTCTTCTATGGCTGCAACTCTGCTAGAGGTTAGAGAATTGCCCTCAAATTTGGGATGATGACTTTAGGCTTAAACGACGTCGTTTGAACTTCACTGCGCCTGTCGGAACCTTGTGGTTTATTTATTAATTAAACACTTATATAATTTATAAATTAAACATTTGTAAGTCATAAGTTCATAATGTGCTTGACTTTTATCGAAAAAAATATTAGATTTTTTAATTATTTTAATTAAAGAAATTACATATTATATTATCATATTATAAAATAAAATTTGTTTATAATTAGTCATAGAAGCGTTGCTATTTAAGTTGTAATGACTTCAAAATTTATTATGCGTATATTTTATTAAAGCTGATATTGAAATAATACACTATTTAAAAAAAAAAAGTTTCTTGTCGTTTGAGATGGATCAAAATATGATATACACCAAATACATTTTTTTCATCGATTGAAATAGATTTGAAATAAAACTATTTCAAAAAACATATTGTGATACATATAAATTGAAGAAATAAATTGAGTTTGCATAAATAATTTATTTGTAATAATTTATGAACCCATGCTTAAATGTTTTGCAACTCTTTTTCTTAAAATGAACACGTCCTTTTAATAAAATAACCACCCTTTTATGCATAATTTATTTGTTTCATGTTTTTAAAATGATTATAAGCTAAAAATAATACAAAGGTTAATTAAAATAATAACCTGTTTTGAATAGTTTCTCCTCGCATGAACCGCTTCGAAAATTATTTTTTTATAAAAGTAAACAAACACAATGATTTTACTTTTACAGTACTCAGCAAATATAAATTAGTTTTGGCTTGTTCTCAAATCTCTAAAAAAATAATCACTTGATTTTTTTATACTTTTTAATCTAAAACAACCGATATATATAGGGAGATAGAGACACTTATATATGCTGAAAACAAAATCTAGACTAAAAATTATCATTAATATTTTATTTCAATATTAATGAAACACTTTCCTTTTACTTTTGTCTGAAGATTCTAATACAAACCGCCACTGTTTTACTTTTCCTTTCCAAATCCCCTTCCTTCTTTGTTTTTTCTATTTACATTTTGTGGATATAAAACGGTGGCAGAACAACATAACAACCTCTCAGTGATATAAAAATGGAACCCGATCGCTATGTTTATCCTTCTCTAGAATAAAATAGTTCAAAAAGTTGTTGCAATAATACTATAGAATGAATTGCGTAACTCAATATTCATCTCTGTTACTCAAAGTATAGTAACTATTTACCGAAAAGTTCTTTTTTAATTGACACAAAATTTGGGGATATGGTTGCATTGTTGTTTTAAAGTACATTAAATCCGGTTCTATAAGAGAATAAAAGAAAAAAGAGAAAGAAATTTGCTGAACTATGACAGTTGCAACATAGAATAAGGGCAAAACTCTGACTGTTACAGCATAGACTAAATTACATCAAATAATTTTATCAGAAAAGAAGCCAGGCTAGCAATTACATCAAATAAATAATCGCAAGGCTTTGGTTCTGTTGAATTCTCCGCCAAAATCACATATGATCCTTCTCTACGTCGAAATCCACAAACCAAGTTCTTACTTCTGAGCTCGCTCCCTAACCAACCCAAAAATAACATGGAGTTGCTCAAGGGAATGGAAAGATATTGTGAGGAGAGACACAACACTACTGCACTGAGATTATTTCCAATTTTTTTCCACTTTCGTGTCTAAATTAAGCCCTGAACCGCCAAATTCAAACCAGATCTCATAATGATCAAATAGAAAACTATCATGAGTATGCTTCCTTGTATACTCAAGCCCTAAACTCGTAAGCTTCCTGGTGCATTCCTCTCCTCCCAACTGAGAACATAACTTCATAACATGTTACAAAAATTCGCCCATCATAAGGTTTCAATCTATCAGCTAACCTCTCAAGTCCAACAACTCACTAGACAGCGAGAAACTCAAACACATCTCTTCCACCTGCCCAATGTTCTCGATAATTACTATGGTGCTCCTCAACTATAAGCTCTCCAGAACACGGTAAGGCAGTGTGGTTATCTGAACCAGTTCCTCATAATGCAATATACCTTTATATATGTAAAACATAACAAAATCGCAACAATTGCAACAATTTGAATCCAAACAAAGAGGTTAAAAAAATTTGAACCAAAGAATTGCATTTTCCAATGCACAAGTGTCCAAAGTCTACCTGGTTCCTACAATCCAAAACTGGCAATATACTACTGCTTTCAAGATTTGACAAAATAATAGTAAAATACACTATTAAGATTTTATAAGTTATTACAAAAATGCAGACCGAAGGAAAGAGAAATCATCTAGCTTTGAGTTACGTGATGCGTAGGTGTCTAGTATTTACCCTGGCCGTCCCTATGTAAGATGCTTTTAAGGAATTTACAAAAAATTAGTTAATTTAGTTAGTGATATCAGAATTTATAATTTATATTAATTTTCTAGAATTATTACCATACGTCATCTCACTCTGTTTACCTGGTTAAGCAGGATATGGATTGTGGTCAGTTATCTTTCTCAATCTCACAAGGAAAAGAAAGAGATTAAACTTACATTATTTATTTTTTAAAACGAAATATCAATTGATTTTGCAAGGTTTTTTCTTAGAATCGGCTATTCGGTTATTTCACATGCCCAAGTTTTGAAAACTAATAACTTCAGAAATCTAAATTGAGTTTATTTTCAGTGAGATTAACATAATGTTGACATTTAATGTTTATAGGTAAAAAAATTATAATGTAACTAAGTTCACAAAAAAAGAGACTAATGCAATACAAATTTAAAAAATGACTACACCATTTAAAATATAAACCAAAATAAAGTTATATAATACACGTTATAAACTTTTTTCCATAGTGGCACTATTTGTCGTTAATTTTACTCACCCTCCCAAAAAATTACATGAATAGCACAGTTTAATATTGAAGACCAGAATTCGCACCCGAAAACCAAACTCTAGTCATTCTTTATGTATATCTAGGTTTAGCAACCGTAATTCAATTCTCGAGGAAACCCAATTTTGCCGTATTCGGCCACAAATGTTTGGATTGAATATGAATCTGAGATAGTGGAACGAAACTCAGATTAAATATTTATAATGTTTTTGTTTAGATTGAAGGATGAAATTGAGGGGAGAAAAAAAGAAGGAAAAAAGGAAGGTAACATGAGTAGAAAAGAAAAAATATATATAGTCACATAGTTTGGATCGACAACACACACAGTGTGGAATTAAAATAGTTTAATATAAAACGAAATTTTAAAAAATATAAACTAGAATTAAAATAAAATGTTATTATAAAATTTTAATAAATTAATTAAATAAATTTCAAAATAAAAAATATATGAAAATAAGTGTTATTTGTGAAACTTTTAAGCTCATAATCCTATCAAAGTAAAATTAACGGCAGAGTGCCATTCAGGAAAAACTCTCTACTATCAGCAATGAAACATACCATTACAGTGGCCGAACAAAGAAAAAGATAACAATGAAAGACAATTACAACAAGACGGGAATAACCCAAACAAACTCATGTTCAATCGCAAATCTATTCCCAGTATGCAGATTCCCGTGCACGTTTCTATCAATCTGACAAATAAAATGGCCGTAAAATACATCTGATCCGAAAAACAACGACTTAAAGAGAAAATTGCAGGAAAGAGAGCTTACTGTCAGAGATCGTCGAATAAGTGAGCCCTGGTGCGCGGGTTAATTCCCTTGCGGAGGATGTTGTTGTGCATGTGCAGTCCATTCAGTTGGAGATGGTCTCGCACACGCTACGTCCTCCGCCGCCGTCGTAAAAACGGCATTGTCGTTCTCCGAGACGCTGCCGCGAACGACGACGTTTACCGGAGTGTTGGAAGGAAAAGATAAGAAAAGAGAGTGGAGAAGAGAACCAAAAAAGACGCTATCAGCGCCATATGGGATTGCGTAACAATGCCTACCACCGACACCAATTCTTACGCCATCCTTTTATTTTAACTTAAAAGGGGAAAGTGATTCGGCGTCGTTTCGTTGCTACAAAATTAGGTTGACTATTCCTGATTAGTTAGGGCCATTTAACATGGGACGGGAATATAATAATAAGGTTTAATAGCTTCGGAGGTCCCTATATTTGTGGATTTGTTTTAATTAGGTCTCTAATTTTGGAAGTGATCAATTGAGTCTCTAATTTGGTCAATTTGATTCAATAATAACCTTTCCGCTAAATGCACTTAACGACGTTAACTTTTTTAGCGAGGTGGCAAGCTGAGGCATCCAGGTGGCACTGTTTGAAGGTCAAATCCCTGTGTTCTGTGTTCGTCCTTGTATTTGAAGGTCAAATCCCTATGTTTTTTAAATATTTTTATAAATCCATGACCAAACTGTTGAGATTATTCTTTCAGTTTACTCTTTCAATCTTGGTTTTTTGATTGGGTGAAGAAGGTAGTCCGAGCCTATGCTACGGCGTTGAGCTGAAAATTAAAAAGAAAAGGGTGAAGATGTGGGGTTCTGTGTAATGGTTTTCAAAGAAAAAAGATGGATAAAATGGAGGTTAAAGATGAAGTTAGCGGGTGATGTTGATGCAGACAAATTTGAATGGACAATGATTCTGGAGGTTCAATCTGGTTTGGTGATTGGAAAATGGTAAGAATGGGCGGTGAAGGTTGGGGTTCGAAGATGGATTTCTGTGTGTTGATCTGTTATAGCATGTACGAGAGGGAGGCCAGCCTTGTTTGCGTTTAATTTTTGAAGATAAAGGAGAGAGTCTCTCAGGAGTTGAACCTATTGAGCGAATGGAAGAATATAATCTTTTTTCTTTAAGCGAATGATGGATCTTTTTTATGTGCCCAAGCCAAGAATTGATTTCAGAGGGGATGATTATGTTGAGTGAGCCGTGGGATCGTGCCTGTGCCTGATGGAGGATCCTTTTTGTTATGTCCCCTGCAGAGTGCCTTGTAGCGTGAAAAGTGTGCCTGATTTAGGGGAGGATTTCTGAAGAGAGGTGGTTACGGGTTAGGACGAACCCTAATTGCAAACGTGGACATGCATGGACATGGCCTGGGCCTTGACCTTCAAATACAAGGACGAACCCTAATTTCTCTAATTTTCCTAATTTTGCAGATTTTATCAATTTTGCAGACACGAGCTACCTGACCCAAAATAGGCAACTCAGAATTCCAATCTCTTGAATTTTCTATTCCAGTTGAGTAAATCATCTTTCCCCTTCAGAGAAAAGGAAGGGGTTGAGGAAGGGATTCAGAGAAGCGGGGTGTTGCAGAGAGGGGGAGAGAAGGAGAAGAAGATGAACCACAGAAGACTGAAAGCTTTGAAGAAAACGGAGAAAGAGAAAAAAATATCTGTGAAGGCCTCTCGTCACTCTTGGTTCTGCCATGTATTAAGCTCAAACTCTGCCACCTGCAAATAAAATGATGCCTCAGCATGCCACCTGTTTAAAAAGTTAACGTCGTCCATTGCATTTAACGGAAAGGGTATTATTGACTCAATTTTGTTAAATTAGGGACCTAATTGATCACTTCTAAAATTGGAGGACCCAAGTGAAACGAACCCGCAAATATAGGGACCTCCGAACCTATTAAACCTAATAATAACATGTAGTTTGAATACTTTTCAACTTCATAAATTGGAAACTTTATATATCATAATTATATAATGTTAGTTTTTATCCATTCTTTGTTAAATGCTTCACATCCATATAATACTAAATTATCTCGAGTTAACAGTGTAATTACTTGTTGATGTATTGGCCTACATGTACTTTATGGTTTAATCATGCTTTTATTTATTAATTATCATAATACAATGAATGATGAAAATGTAGTTAAGGCATGTCAAACATTGTTTTATTATGTGTGACACTAAATTATGATGTTTTAGGTGTAGGGTGGATATTTTCTATAAAATATATTTTTCAACTTTTGTTTATGATTAGATAATTCTGACACTCAAATAAATGAATAATCTAATCGATATCACAACAATGTTTTAAATTTGTAATAAATTTAATTATCTATTTTTTTATATTTAATATTTATTTATAGGTTTAAAAATAGGTTTGAGATTAGTAAAATTCTAATCACGACCTAATCATGACTCATTATCTGTTAAGTAACTCATTATCATAATTATATTTAACATTTAGGGATTATAATCACTTGAGTGTGTTTGTCTGGTCTCGTACATTTTCTAATCGTGTGGTCGATACACTGTTTATTTGGATTGCATGATGCATGATGGTGAACTCCAACCTGTTGGGCCAATTGTCCTTTTTTTATGGCCTTGATTCTATTGTATGACTGTCTAGCTATACAGTAGAATAAAAAGAATGTAGTTTATGATATAAGAAGATATTCAATTAGATAATTAACACTAGATAAAATGACTATTTTGTAAAGATTAAAAATAAAATAGAATTAGATCAACATAGAGGTTGACAAATTTTGAATATTCTTTTGTTTAGTTTTATTTTTTGAAAAAAATAGTTGATATAGCTATATATATATATATATATATATATATATATATATATATATATATATATATATATATATATATATATATATATATATATATATATATATATATATAATTGATAGTGTTTCGGATGTGAGGGGCCGTGCGGGTCCCACGTTTCCACGTCAGTCGCTTCTTGTCTTCCGTACGTCGGATCTTCTGTGTTCACTTCCCAGTTCGCCGGTGGGAGACCTGCAAAAGATTCTCCGATGCCAAAGTCAGTTGAGAGCTAAGGCGTTTTTCTCAGGCAGTAATAAATGTGCAATGAATGTTACCCGCTCACCACTCACCACTCACTGTGGACTTGTATTTATAGTTTTCGTTATGGGTTTGGGATTAGTGAAAATTAATCACGGCCCAAAACAGCCCAATAGCTTCTAATCTCTACTTACCTTAAACCATGTTGATTTGTCTTAAGCTAAGATGATCAGTGGCGTGGCCGGCCTTGAGAAATGGGCGCCCGCCCATGTGATATGGGTGTCCGCCTTATCCTGTTCGATCCTCCACATTTATCCAATAGAGGTAATTTTCCAGGTCTCCAATATCGGGGAGGGCGGACGGTTCATTTACAAGTCTGATGTCAGTGGTGCATCGAAATGGGCGGATGGTCGTCTACTTGTTCTGATGACGTGGGCGTCCTTCCGTACGGCGCCCGGTCCTCGCTGGTACACAAGCCCCCCAAGTCCTAGTGCACGTAGTGGACGTAGGATTTTGAGTACGACGCGGCTTGGGCCAGGAAACCGCAATTGGGCCGCCTCTAGTGGGCTTTTGAACTTTGGATTTTGGGCGGGAAAACACGTGGTACATCGCTACTGGCTGAAGGCGAAGCGTCTCCAAATCTGGAGCGTTGATCGTGCGAGATTTGAACGGCACGGATGAACCCAACGGTTACTAAATTTTTCTATAAATAGTGGGTGAGAACGTTGTCACTTTCACTTGTCTCTATCATCCGAGATTTTGAAATTCTTTTTCCCTCAGGTAATAAATGGCCGCTGTGTCTATCGAGTCAGGTTCTGAGTCGTCGGGCGGAGTCCGGGGAGGGGCGGCGGCGATTCTCTCAGTTCGGTTTCTTCTCATTTTTTGGATGAGGCGGTCGGGTCGTCTGAGGCGGATCCTGAGGTGTCGGTCTCAACGGGCGACCGTGTATTTCATGGCGTGCCTATGTTCTTGCTCCAAGGCGGTATCTGTGTGGACGGGTCTCCTTTCGAGCCGGACGGCCAGGGAGTGGTGGTGAATGAGTGGGCTCCTTATGTTCCTAGCCTGTATGCTTCCTCATACGCCACTCGCAAGGATTTGGAATGGAGGGTCAGCCGTACCCATATTGTCCGGGATATAGAAGATTCCAGGTTGATCCGGGCTGGAGTCAGTTTGAGAAACGAAAGGGTCTTTTACGGGAAGAGGTCGAGCCCGGACGATTTCTTCTACATGTACGTGAACTTCTTCACCCATCTCTTTATCCGGGTCCCTTTCATCAAGTTTCAAACGGCTGTCCTTCGGGAGGTTAACGTGGCTCCCGCGCAACTGCACCCCAACTCTTGGGCGGCCGTGCAAGCGTTTCTGTCTATGTGTTTGGCCGTGGGCGTTACTCCTACTGTTCCCGTCTTCTTTTATTATTTTGAGGTTCGTCCTTCTCCCACCGGCGGTTGGGTATCCTTCACATCGGTTCGAGATAGGGCCCTGTTCCGCCCGTTCTCTGATTCCTTCAAGAACTTCAAACAACATTATTTTAAGATAATCATTGACGACCGGCCGCCATGAATTCTATGACGGTGATGGGAAGCCATTGTTCCCGTTTTACTGGACCAGAAATCCCCGGCGAATAAAGGCGACTTCTGGGGGAGCACTGACTTCATCCGACTTAGAGGCCGTGCGTACCATCAATGCCCTCCCCCGCCGAATTTCCGTCCGTCACCTGGTCGAATGCCTTAGTCTTGAGGATTGTGGACAAAAGGCGTTCGGTATGGTATTGTTATATTGGGTCTGTTTGTCTTTAGTATACTGACATTAATTTTTCTGAATTGTTTTGTTTCTTTCAGAGCTTATGACGACTCCTGCCCCCCGTCAATCCAACTTTATGGCCGCCCGGAAGAGGACTGGAGCCAGCTCATCCTCGGCTCGGCCGAACGCTCCTACCGTGCCCCGTCCTCCTCTGACAGGACGTTCGTCGTCGGGCGGTCGCCTACCCCCTATGCGCATAACACAGAAGCCCAAAGACCCCCAAGTCGCACAGGCCGTGGGTTCCAGCGGCAAGGCGGCAGGTTCCGATCCCCACCTTGACCTTGCGGCCATTCAAGTGGATCCATCGTCCGAGGCAGCCACCACCTCCAGCGCTCCCTTGATCCGTAAGAGGAAGGATCCCTCTACTGAAGGGCGCAAGGATAAGGAGGGTTCGTCGTCTCGATCGGCGTCAAAGAAGGCCCGCAAGGGCAAAGACAAAGAGAAGGACCGGGAGAGGGTCCCTACTGTGCCCTTACCGGGAGGCATCTTCAGTCCGGCGTTCAATATGAGCGAGCGGACAAAGTTCCATATGAGCTCCTCCCAACGGGCGCTTATTGAACCCCTTTCTGAGTTGGAGCTGACCAACGTCATGCTGGAGATGTCGACACGGGCGTCCGCCCTGGCATGGTATCTGAAGGAGTTTGCTGACCGCCCAGGGGTGGCAGAGATCCGCGCTGAACTTGATGCGGAGAAGAAGAACTCGGCCTCCCTTCAACTAACAATGGAGCAGATGCTCTTAACCCAAGATGATTATGACAAGAAGATCGAGCAGCTGGAGGCCGATCTTGAGAGGTCTAAGAAGGAGAACGCTGAAGGTTTGGTAGCCGCCCGGGGCGAACAAGAACGACTGGCAGAAGAGGGCCGCCAACTTAAGGTAGAGGTTGCTCGCCTAAGGGATGCGGAGGCCGAGCGTATCAAGGCGAACCAGGCCTTATCCCTTGATGTCGCCAAGGCCAACGAGAAGATCGCCGAGCTGGAGGCGACAATCGTGTTCGAACACGAGGAAGGCTTCAACAAAGCCCTTCGGCAGGCGTCCCTTCTGGCGGGTGTACAAGATCCGTTTGCTCTTGGCTTCGACATTGAGAAGGACGTTTTTGATGGCAACTAATGCATTTTTGGACGAACGTCTTTGTATCCGCCTCCATGGTTGGCTAGTAATACCCTGCTCTCAGTAGCCGGGCTCTTAGCGTCCGCCAACCCGTGTGGAGACCACATATACCGTTGTGGAGCTCGTCCATAACATAACGCGCTTCCGTCTCCCCCAAGCACTTAAGTAGGGGGGAGGAAAACCCTCGTTGGTATAGGTCGTCCCCCACCATGAGGTAACGGGCTACCTTCTTGGCGTCGCTCGGTCCTACCGCTCGCCCTTCGTCCTGGCGGGACATGATTTCTCTAATCTCCGTCCGCCAATCTTTCCCCCCCTCGGAGACCGCCGAACACTCCACTGAGGGCTGAAGCAGAACGTGCCGCACGATAGTAGTTAACTGTCCTTTTTCTCTTCCCGAACTAAGCTTGGACAGTAGGTCGACTCTCGTGTTTTGCTCCCTGGGGATATGCTGTATGGCGACCTTGTCGAACGTCCTCGTTAGCTCCGTTGCCCGATGGAAGTATCGTAGCAGTTGGTCCTCCCTGACTTGGAAATTGCCATTCATTTGGCCGACCACCAGTTCCGAGTCCGTGCGGCAGGTGATTCTTTTTGCCCCCATATCCTTCGCCAGTTCGAGGCCGGCCACCAGGGCCTCGTACTCGGCCTGGTTGTTGGAAACTTTAAATTTAAAAATCAGGGAGTGCTCTAGTAAGAATCCATTGGGGCCCTCAAGGACGATGTCGGCTCCGCTGACTGACCTGCCGGACGCTCCATCCACGTACAAGCTCCATTCGTCCTGGGCGGAAGGGGGTAGGTCGGCCGCAAAGTCTGCTAAATGTTGGCCCTTGACCGACCCTCTTTGTTCATACCGCAGGCCGAACTCAGAGAGTTCCACCGCCCATGCCATCATCCGCTCGGCCAGGTCTGGCTTTCTCAGGATTTTTGAGATGGGGAAGTCGGTTCTGACGACCACTTGATGACCCTGGAAGTAAGGACGAAGTCTTCGGGACGCATTCAACAAGGCCAATGCCACCTTCTCCACCCGTTGATATCGGGTTTCGGCGTCTAGGAGCATACGGCTCACAAAATAAATCAGTCTCGGCTGAGGCCGTTCTTGTATCAATACAGCGCTAATGGCCGTCTTTGACACTTCCAGGAAAATGTGCAGGTCCCCTCCTGGTACCGGGCGATTCATGACCGGCGGGTTAACCAGGATGGTTTTAACATCCTGAAGTGCTCGTTCGCACTCATCGTCCCACACCGGGTCGACCCCTTTCTTCAACTTGCGCAGGACCGGTCTTACCCTCTCGGCTAATTTGGGAATAAACTGCGACAGGGCGGTGAGGCGTCCGATAAGTCTTTGGACCTCTTTAAGGGTGGCCGGACTTTGCATTTGCAGTATCGCCTCGCATTTGTCCGGATTGGCCTCGATTCCCCGGGACGTCAGCATGAACCCCAGGAATTTTCCGACGGCGACTCCAAATGTGCATTTGGCGGGGTTTAAACGCATGTCAAACTTCCTTACTTGGCGAAACACCTCTTCCAGGTCCTTGATATGTCCATCTCCATCCGAGGAACGGATGACCATGTCGTCCACATATACGTCCATGCATCGGCCTATCTGTTCTCGGAATATCCGGTCCATTAAGCGCTGGTAAGTCGCCCCTGCATTCTTTAAACCGAACGACATCACTTCGTAACAGAAGTTAGCCTTCTCTGTGATGAACGCCGTCTTTTCGACGTCCGGCCCGTACATGGGTATCTGGTTATATTCGGAGTATGCGTCCAAGAAGCTTAGCATTCCATGTCCGGAGGCACCGTCTACCAAGGCATCTATGTTAGGCAGGGGGTGAGAATCCTTCGGGCAGGCTTTGTTAAAATCAGTATAGTCGGTGCACATACGCCACTTCCCACTTGTTTTTTTCACCATTACCACGTTGGCTAACCACGTAGTATAGGTGACTTCTCGGACAAAACCAACTTCCTTCAGCTTCCTCACTTCGTCTTCAACGGCCTTTTGTTTTTCTTCGCCCATCCTTCGCTTCTTCTGAGCAACCGGACGGGCGTCTTTAAAGAGTGAGAGTTTATGGCACATGACCGCGGGATGGATCCCCGGCATGTCGGCCGCCGTCTAGGAAAACAAGTCCCTGTTCTTCCACAAAAGTGCCCTCAACTCGCTCTCCAATCCAGAGTTCAGCTCCCTGGCGATGACAGTCGTCTGGGTGGGATCCCTTCCTATCAAGACAGGTTGGGTTTCTCCCATTGGTTCCAGGCGGTCCTCCGTGTTCGTCCTGGGGTCGAGGTCTGCCATGGCAACCTCAGAACCGACCGCCCTCCGCTTCGCTTGTCGGGTATGCAACTTCAAACCGGCAGCATAGCACTCCTGGGCCGTCTTCTGGTCCGCCCGAACCGTGCATATGGTTCCCTTCTCGGAGGGGTACTTCATCGTGAGGTGGGGTGTTGATACGATCGCTCCGAACGCGTTCAGGCATGGCCGTCCGAGCAATACATTGTACGAGGTGTTAGCCTCGACCAGTAGATACCGGACCCTCTTTTGCTCGCTAGACCGGTCGGCCCCCAACCTCGTCCTCAATTCCACGTACCCCCGAGTACTGACCCTTTCTCCTGCAAATCCCACGATCTGCTCATCATAGAGGACAATAAGATCTTCTGAGACGTCCATCTGCAGGAAGGTTTTCCAGTATAGGATGTTGACCGAGCTTCCTTGGTCTACCAATACCTTGCTGACTCCGTACCGTGCTATTTCGGCGGTTATGACCATCGGGTCGTCCTGATCGGGGTCAGGCGCGTGGAAATCTTCGTCCGAGAAGGTGATGGGTGGCATGGTGCGGCGTGGTTTGTCAACCAAGTGCACAGACTGGAGGGCTCGTATGTGCCGTTTACGGGCGGAGGAGGATGACCCTCCCCCGCAAGGGGCGTTCTCGACTCCGGCTGCGGCTTCGGCTGGGTCGCCGCTCTGAGCGAGGTCGTTCGGCCCTAGTGTTCCTCGGCCTATCCGAGCGGTAAGTCGGTCGCTGTACAGGCCGTTCTGTCGGATGTGGAGGACGTTCATCCCGGACGTATTTCTTGAGCTTTCCCGCCCGGATCAGCTCCTCTATTTTATCCTTGAGGGTTACACACTCCTCGGTGGTGTGACCCATATTCTTGTGGTAAGCGCAGTGCTTGCTCCCGTCTGCGTCCTTCGGAGTTGGGCGTTTCTCTTGCTCTGGGATCAAATATGCACTTAACGCTTCGCGAAGGATTTTTTCCCTTGGGGCGTTCAGGGGGGTATACTGCTGGAAGCGGGGCCCCCTTCTTTGATCTTTATATTTTGTGCTGGACGGCTTTCCCGTTGAGCCACTAGGCTTCCCACCATCCGCCCTTTCTCCCCTTAACTCCTGGTTCTCCCTCTTATAAGAGAGCTTCATCTCCTCCACCCTTATCTCATCTGTCGCCCGCTCTCTCAGCTCTTCCATCGTCTTAGGAGCTCGCCTGCAGACGCTATCTTTGAACGGTCCCGGCTTGAGGGCCGGTAAAATGTAATGCAGTGCGAGTTCTGGCATCAGGCTCTTTACCCGCCGGACGGTCTTTTGGTATCTATCCATGAATGCCCGCAGTGCTTCTTCTTTCCCCTGCTTGAGGGTAATCAATTCGAACACGGTCAAGTCCTGGGTACTACTGGCCGCAAATTGCTTAATGAACAGCTGCTTCAGTCCGGCGAAATTTTCTATGGAGTTTGGGGGAAGGGTGTTGAACCATTCCAGTGCCTCGTCCTCCAACGAGAGCGAGAACGCTCGGCACCAAATGGCGTCGTTGCCCGTTCTGAATGCCATAGCGTTCGAGAACGTCTTAATGTGTCCCTCGGGGTCTGTCGTCCCGTTATACATTTTGAACTGCGGCGCTATGAACTGTTCCGAAATTTGAACATCCATTATATTTTGGGTGAAGGGGAGTAATAGCGCGGAAGAGGGTTCTGGCTTCACCACCATTCGTCTATCTTCGGTCGCGCTCTCTGCGTGTACCGACTTAGCTTTACTCCCTTCCGCATCGGACCCGGTAGGCCTCCAGGTCTTATCACACTCGGTACCCCGGGACGTTTGTTCCTCTGCCGCAGCTTTTCCTTTATCTCTTACTCGCTCCCTCTCTCTGTCCTTCCCTCCAATCTCCCGAGCTATCCGGGCCTCACAGTCGGCCTTTACAGCCGCCAACTCGTCCTCGTGACGCTGCTGCATTTCGTCCATCTTTTGCTGTAGAGCTCTAAACATCTCAACCGGGTCGTCCATGCTCATGTTTCTCGTGGTCACCATTGGGTTTTCAAAATCACACACACGGCCCCACGGTGGGCGCCAAATGTTTCGGATGTGAGGGGCCGTGCGGGTCCCACGTTTCCACGTCAGTCGCTTCTCGTCTTCCGTACGTCAGATCTTCTGTGTTCACTTCTCAGTTCGCCGGTGGGAGACCTGCAAAAGATTCTCCGATGCCAAAGTCAGTTGAGAGCTAAGGCGTTTTTCTCAGGCAGTAATAAATGTGCAATGAATGTTACCCGCTCACCACTCACCACTCATCGTGGACTTGTATTTATAGTTTTCGTTATGGGCTTGGGATTAGTGAAAATTAATCACGGCCCAAAACAGCTCAATAGCTTCTAATCTCTACTTACCTTAAACCATGTTGATTTGTCTTAAGCTAAGATGATTAGTGGCGTGGCCGGCCTTGAGAAATGGGCGCCCGCCCATGTGATATGGGTGTCCGCCTTATCCTGTTCGATCCTCCACATTTATCCAATAGAGGTAATTTTCCAGGTCTCCAATATCGGGGAGGGCGGACGGTTCATTTACTGGTCTGATGTCAGTGGTGCATCGAAATGGGCAGACGGTCCTCTACTTGTTCTGATGACGTGGACGTCCTTTCGTACGGCGCTCGGTCGTCGCTGGTACAGATAGTAATTTACGTGATATAAATAATTAATAAAACATCACTAGTTAGAATGGATAAAAATGTCACACGTTTGACAGTACTTTTTAAGTATGATTGTTTGTGAAATAACTTAATTAAAGAGTTGTAAATATTCTGGTGCAATTACATTTTAAGCATGCATACGATAGAAGAAATGGTTTTATGGTGCATTCTGGGAAGTTTTCAACCATCCATATAACATAATTTATTACAATTTGTTAAATGGGTTGATGTGCCTTAATTTGTTTTAAATTTCTTACCAATTAAGTGGTGGTATCCCACACAAAACGATAGTGACAACACATGAGCATTTCAAACAATTGTATTAGTTTGTGGCATTTTTAATGCTATTCTTTAAAATATAAATAAATAGATAAATAAATAAATTTTCATTTGAAATATAAGTTTGACGGAAAACATCTAAATTGCTCCTCGATCAACATTTATAAGTAATTAGTATTTTAATATGTAACTATTTTGCAAATGGTTCATTCCAAATCTGACTATTGTTATATTGTTTAGTGTTTTAAAACACATAATTTAAATAAATAATATTTTCATTCATTTAAATTTATTGTGATGATGCACAAGATTTTTTCTTCTTTTTCATGTATAACAATTGGTTAAATGTCATCTTATAGAACACCGAAAAACATACTCTCGAATACATTGTTGACGTGTGGGATGTGAAACGCATTTAACAAAATTCTGTAGAAGAAAAAAAAAAGGTCTATCACTTTAGAAAATGTTTTCATTTACAACAAACACAATTTTTATGATGTAAGTCAGATGTTAGAAACAATATACCACGTTATAAATGTAATGCGGCAAGAACTAATTTGAGAATTGCTTAATAAATTTCGTTTTAAAAACAAAAAAAACTTTTGAAAATGTGTAGTATTTTTAAAATTATTTTTATAATTATAAGTTTCAGAATGAAAGTTTATTTTTTTTAACGTTAAATTTTTAGAAAAGATACTTTCATGACACAACACATTTTTAAGTCTTTATTTTAATGACAAAAGCTCGTATTTTATTCTTTTAATTATTGGTCTCATTTCTTTTTATCGCAAAACATGATCTATTAAAGAAAAAGTATAATCATTTATGAATTTAAATTATCAAAAGATACGACAAAAATAAATCAAAAAGTAACGGGGAATAAAGCAAAGATGGATATATTACAATCCAACAGTGATAAGTCAAGTGGAAATTTGTCATAAAAATATTTTTTTTTTAAATTACAATTCAAATTCAAAAATTAAGATAATCATCTTTCAAACCACGTGAATGCATATAATATGACTTAAAAATGGGTACTTAAGTTTAAAGAACCTATAAACCTTAAAATAAGTCCAAAGCCAAAAATATATCAAAATAACATAAAACAAAAAATAAATATGTTGACCTTTGTCTAGTGAGACTCGCTTACCTAACAAACACATACTAGTTTGCCCAACGAATTTACATTCTATAAAATTAAAAAAAATTACAATTTACTTAATTTTTTAAATTTTTTTCCAATTGTGTTTATGATCTTCTTGTTCTTTAAATTTCCTCCTACATGATAAAATACGTGTTTTGATTTTTGACCTTGTCATAGATAATTTGAATGGTAAATGTTCTTCCTTTGTGTATTGGAGATAGTATTTTATCATGCCCTTCTTGGAAAAAAGATATGTCATCAAATTCGTACAATTTGAAGATTCTATATCAACATCCTTTTGTCTTCTCCTTTCCATTTTCATTATTGGTCATCGTCATGAACCATCTTTTGTTATTTGTAGATTCGTTTTTATCATTCTCACGTTTGTTTGGCATGTTTAATGTGTGTTTACAGTGAAAAGACACATCGTGACGCGTTTTTGTCTTCATCACAGGTTCGTCAAGGTTGAACTTTGATCAATTGCTCACACTTTCTCCTTTCACTGTTCAAACATTGCTCATTGTGTATTTCACTATTTAAAACACATTTTCATTTTTACATTTAAATAATTTTATCTTTTTTCATATCATATATAAATTTTAGTTCCTAAAGTTTACATTGAATAATATGCTTTAGTTAAAAATCAAAAGTCTAAGGATTTTATTTGTTAACTCGCCATTTCAATTGTAAAATCAAAATATAACCACCAACATAACTAATATCAAATCTATTTCTTATATTGATAAAATAATATGTTGAATTGATTATGACTCAAACATCACATAAAATATAAATCAAATAACATAATCACAAATTATTTTCAAAACCTATTAATAAAGTTACAAGACTTTAACATATTTTGTTTGAGTGGTCATCTTCCATTTGATATTTTATTTATATATTTTCCTTTTGTGGAAAGATTATGAAAAAAAAAACTTTATGATAATAAAATGTGTACAAGGAATCATAAATACATTCATAATGATTATTTGCATTCCTTATTTTGGGAGTTTTTGCTTATGTATCTTATAAAAAAAACTAATGAATATGTAAAAGATAATCGATACTTTATAATATTAAATATATAACAAATGACTCTTAAAAAAAATCACAAACTTTTGTCCTTACAGTGCCCCATACAAGATGTTAAATAAATTCGTAATCACAAAATAGAAAAGGAAATATTCCTTGGCTAAACCAATAACATTTTTGTTCTTAAGAACATTGTTATCATTATTCAATAACTAATTTATTCAATATGTTTGAGAACAACACATAAAGGGTAGATGCTGATTCAACATATTGACCATGTATATATACTTAGACACCAACAAAACTTTTAAAAAATAGTTCTTATTTAGGTTTTGTGAACAATCTTACCCTATCTCGACAAACAAACTTATATAAATTACACACTTTTAATTTATTAGATATTTTATATGAAAACTATGGATTAGAGATAACAAAATAAAACTCAAATATTACTCTTCAAATCATATTTTTGTTGTAAAAAATAATGGACTTAATTATTAGAAAATCTACATGATATTATTTATTGGTTGACCTTTCTTTATACAGTTCATTAACACAATCACGCGTAATTGTGTTTTTTAAAGTAATCAAGCATGTTTAATGGGTTTTGAAGTATTTGAGCATGTATAATATCCTAAATAAATGTATGGGGTTTTAAAGTAGGAGTATAACTCCAATACTTAATAAATTCATATAATATGGTGGAATAGAGCTACCAATCCAAACAACATGAAAAAAGTACGTTTCTATTTGAATATAAGAAATCAATCACATTTTTTTTTTCATGAAAATCAATCACATTTATGCTAAGTACATATCTAAAAATGCACTTCACCTCAAATTAAGAACATTGACATAATTTATTTAATGTTTGTGGATTGAAAATATACATGATTTATTTATTTTAGTATTTTGTATCTTATAATTTTTTTTTTCAAAAATAGTTTTAACTATTTTATATTTGGTTGATTTATTTATTGAAAGTATTATTTTTTTATGCATAAGTCTGATTTTTTCTCGCACATTTATATTTTTTGATGACATTTCGTGCAGGTGATATATAATTAAAGTGTTTTATTATTTGAAATGTCAAAGTCTCGTAATAGCACCAATTCTGTAAATTTGTACAAAAAAATAACAATTTTTGTTTCTTTTAAAAGATGATAAGGATTAAAAATCAGGCATGTCATGGCATAAAAAACTTTTAATTTCTTATGATTCATAAGATGATTTTTACATAATTGTAGATTGTTTTTATAAACATAACAAATTCAACCAAAATGTCTTGCTTCATGCCACAGATCCAACACGGTGGTTGAAATATTTTAAAATGATGTACCCCTCAAATAATAAATAATTTAATTCCAAATCCCTCAAATAATAAATAATTTATTTCTTCCTATAGATGTTTTATACTGCTCTAAGCGAACACCTTCATAACAAATTATAAAAGATGTTAATTACAAACTAACACAAAGCGTGCAAACAACGGCTTTTTTAATCAAAATAATATCATTTAATGCACCGTAATAAGGAAATTTAATTTACAGTTAGCCTATAATCACAAAGGATTTTTTAAGGTATTTTCCTTTGATTAATTGAATTTACTGCAATCGTAAAATTAGGAGAACAAATAGATGTAATTAATACAAATAATTTATTAATAAAAGTTTGTTACAGCGTGTAAAACTAATATTTCTCTTCGCAAGAATACTACGTTCTTATTTAAAGAAAAAAAAAAGAAAAAAAGAAGAACCCCGTTGAAAGCATTGGTTCCGCAGACGGAGCTGCTTTTGATGAATCATCGGCCATGCTGCTTATTTTTCCTCTCTCCATGGTTTTGGTTTATCCTTTCTTCGAGTGTAAAGACCATCTTACCCTCAGATAAAAGGCATAAACGGGTCAAAGGATCTACCGGAATAAATCTGGACGCCCATATTTCCACACCCATGTTCGCTGTCTTCACCCTTCTCTCTCTCCTTCGTCCAAACATTTTCTCTCTCTAAACTTGAAACCTTGCCACTGCAACAAACGCAAGCACTCAAAGTGCTCCCAATTCCTCACTCATCACGGTTTGTTCCTTCCACTGATTCATCTTCTCCTATTCCAGCTGGATTTCGTTTTATTCCGTTGTTTTCTCCTTTCGATTCTACCAAACAAATTATCGCATCTCGTTATTAGTCTGTTTTAGCTTATACTTCTTTATGATCGGTTTAGTTAATTTGTGCGAAGAGTTATGTTTTCGTTTTCCGACCTTTTATTTTCTCTTTTTTCTTCGTCTGCGTTACCTGTGTCGATGATTTGGGGTATTCGATAGCTTCTGCGGGTTCAGTATGTTATGAATTTTGGGTGTGTTTTTTGTTATTGATGACGTTACTCTGCGTTTTGATTTGATTCGCATTGAGTATTCGCTGCGTTTAATACGCGATTATGCTTTGACTGGTAATTTAGACAGTATGGAAATAATGATTTTAAACTTTGCCTGGATTGTGAGGTTCTCAGGGAATTGTTGTAAGAAATGATGTAGCGTGTCTCGAAAACCATTGAGAAGTTCTGAATCACGTCCGGGACGTGGGAGCTATAACTATTGGCTTCTTAGTAATTGTGAAAAACCATGTCTGGAGCTGTAGATTTTGGTATCAGTGTTGGGATGTTGAGAAGACTGTGGTCCATCTTATATAATGGCTGAAAACATTTGATAATAACTAGCTACTGTTACAGAGACTTCTTAGTGTTAGTTTCTAGGAGCTCCCGCGATATACGGTTATGCCTTATAGGTAACGCCTTTCTGTGAAAGTGGGTGTATTTGGATGTGTCTTGAGAGAGTTTTTCTGCCTTTCGTTTGTTAAATAAATGATCATAATCCATAATCCATAAACTACATATGATTTGTTTAGTTTTATTTTATTTGCCGTTGGAAATGATCCTATGTAGAATTTCTGTTGTGGAATTATTTTCTCAATCTATCCCTGGGGATATTATTTAAGCTATATGATTTATGTACTTGACAGTTTCTGCAATGCACCGCGTGGGTAGTGCGAGCAACGGAAACAACTCAA
Source organism: Vigna angularis (assembly GCF_016808095.1). Lineage (NCBI taxonomy): Eukaryota > Viridiplantae > Streptophyta > Magnoliopsida > Fabales > Fabaceae > Vigna > Vigna angularis. The sequence goes on along the minus strand of NC_068975.1, from coordinate 26,341,215 downwards.
CTCGTCCTCGCAAGGAGAAGAGATTAACCTATGTGTTGAATGATTCTGATGACACTAAGGTGAGCTCGCTGTTTTGTTTACTTATTTATTTTATTTGTTCCAGGGTAGCATACAAGTTTCATGCTTGCTTCTAGTAGTTGCATTTTTATCCTTATCCACTCCTACAAAAAAATTCTTTCATATTATGCTTCCAAATCTGTTAACTAGTTGAAACTGATTGGGTTGATTTTAGTAAACGCAAACATCTTTTTACTTGGATGAAAATACTATGTAATGGATTTTTTGAATTCCCATTTTGGTCCTTGAAAAGTTCTTTTGACTTAATCTTCCTCTCAATACAGTGACTTAAATTCTGCTCTAGTGAGTATGTTTGATTATTGGCTGTCATAAATTTGGTCTTAGTAAACAGCATGTGTGTACTAATTCACGTTTGAAAGAATTTTACAAATACCAAGATGGAGGTTTACCCTAAATTTTAATTTTAATTTCTCTTTTTACTTTGACTTAGACCCACTTGGTGGTTTGCATATTTTGACCTTTTGGTTTTTAATATTTACCCAATATTTACATTCTATTTGATCAAATCTTCATGAATAGTTCATACAGTACTTGGCTCCTTTATGCCAGGTACTTGTGTTTTTCTTTGAAAGGTTTTATAGTCATAGATATTATTCTTTCAATATTTCTTGTTTTTGTTGAATTTTCTTCAATTTTGATTGATCTCTTAGTTGCACAGTCTAGAATTGTAACTTGGCTCTTTACTGCAGCATTGTGCAGGCATAAATTGTTTGGCTCTGCTTACATCTGAAGCATCTGACGGGTCTGATTATCTCTTCACTGGGAGCCGTGATGGCAGGTTAAAGCGATGGGTACTATCTGTGGATAGAGCAACATGCTCGGCTACTTTTGAATCTCATGTTGATTGGGTAATCCTTGTGTTATTTTTTTTCTTCCCTTCCATTTAATACTTTACTTTTTATTTAGTAACTTCTGGTACATGGCAGTGTTTTTGAATCATGGTTACTTCATAAAGCTTCATCTGCAATGGAACACCTCCCAGCAGCTATTTTTGTCATTTTTCCTGCACAAGGAATTTCTTGGTGGACTTTATGTTACACTGTTAATAATGCATTTTTTTAAAAGGTCAAAAGGTCAAAAGGTGTCAGAAAGTGTATAATGCAATGTGGGAAATCTATTTACCATGCTATGTATAAAAGAGCTCTCATTGTTGTGGTATTGCCATCTTGGTTATGATTATTTGTGGAGTGTATTGGATGTTTATACTAAGATGAGTATTTCGTCTTTTTAGAATTTCATCTACAAAAATAGGGCTTCAATGGTCTGAATTTTACATTCACTTTTATTTATTTTATTTTTTGTGGAGTACTTCATCGTATATCCTTTCCTGCTGTCTGTAATGATTTGAGGTGTTGAATTTAACGAGCTTAATTCTAATTATGAAGGTATGGTTGAAAAGGAAAAGGCTATAACAACCTATTGGATTTTCATGTGTAAAATAACCCAAAACTGCAAGTGCACGTGTGCAACTCAATTTGAGTTTTGTATTGTTTGAGATAAAGTTATCTCTGCATTCTTGAACTTTGTTTTTAGGTTGTCTATTTCTCTTGCCTTCTCTTATACTGTAAAATTCATAATATGCTGAAATGTCTAGTGGACATTTTTTCCTTCAAAATTATCCTCTTTTTGTCTAATTATTTATTGTTGTTAGAAATTTATGCAATTCTTTTTGTTCAATATGTCAATGTTTTGAACTTATGATCATTCTTCGACTTTTACTTTTTCCCCCGAAGTCCAAAACCCTGTTTCGTTAGCATTAAGTTGTACCCACAAAACCTGACACCAGCACAATCTTTAGCACATGCACAACAGCTTAAGTACAATGGAATACATAATTTATAAATGCTATTTTATTCTTGCAGGTTAATGACGCTGTTCTTGTTGGTGACAGTACACTTGTTTCTTGTTCGTCAGATACTACCCTCAAGGTTTGTTGGTGGCTAGCTTTTTTGTTCCGACCAATCCTTGCTCTTCTGAAATGATGCAAGTACTTTCATAATTATTTGCATCTTCTTTTTTGTGTGTTAGACATGGAATGCCTTGTCCCTTGGAACTTGTACTAGGACGCTTCGGCAACACTCTGACTATGTTACATGCCTTGCAGCAGCAGGAAAAAATGTAACGTCCTTCAAACATTTTATGCTTCTTATTTCGTGCATCAAGAAAATAGTTAACTTGTTTCTATATGTCATGCATTGAATCAGATAGATAATTTGGTTGAATTATCAATGTCAAATCCATTCTTTGATTGTTTATTAGTGTCATGCATTTTAGAGCAATATTGTTGCCTCTGGTGGCCTTGGTGGGGAGGTTTTTGTATGGGATATAGAGGCTGCCACCACTCCAGTCTCTAAGAGCAATGACAGTACAGTTGACGAATCTTCAAATGGTATCAATGGTTCTGGCAACTCACTACCATTGACAAGCTTGCGAACTATTAACTCAAGCACCAATATGTCCATGAACACTAATCAAACTCAGGGATACATTCCAATTGCTGCCAAAGGCCATAAAGATTCTGTTTATGCATTAGCTACAAATGAAAGTGGAACAATTCTCGTGTCTGGTGGCACTGAAAAGGTACAGTATGGCCTATGCTCTGATTTGTTGAGGCTTTTTAACTTTTGAAACATTGGAAGTGCTTTGTTTGTGCTTATTATATAAAGATGTATCGCTTTAGAAGCTTGAATTTGTGGCATGTTTCTTTACCATGGTTTGTTTCTTCTTCCACATTTTTGGGGGATTCTCTAGGTTGTGCGCGTCTGGGACGCAAGAACAGGATCAAAGACTCTAAAGCTAAAAGGGCACACAGATAACATCAGGGCTCTGCTTCTGGATTCTACTGGCAGGTGTGTGGGGGTGGAAATCTAGTTTTAGTTGCTATTTTTCAGTTTACAATTATATTTTAAAGTTTGTAACTTGCTTTTCCTCCTTTTTATTTTTAACTTCTTTATTATCATAAAATTCTGTCTCTCTCTTCTCATTGATCTTGCTCATTTGGCATTTCTATGTTTTCCCACAACCTGTAGATAATAATGCACATGAACAACCTAATTCTTTGATTGACTATGTTAGAGTGGACTTGTTTAATAGTCAATCATACAGTGAAAAGTGTGTTTGGGTTTCTTTTCATTGTATACAGCAATGTATCTTTTCACTGAATAAATTTGTTTAGTTCAAATTAAGTAATATGTTTTTTCAACAAGTCAGCTGTGATGATTTGATGTTCATCATTGCAGATATTGTTTATCTGGATCTTCAGACTCAATGATAAGGTAATGGTTGCATATGGAGTAGTTATAAGCATTTCAATTCGTTTTGTTTTGTTGTTGACTAATAATTTGTCCATCTTTCCTCACAGGCTTTGGGATATAGGTCAGCAGAGATGTGTGCATTCTTATGCAGTTCATACAGATTCTGTTTGGGCACTTGCCAGCACCCCAACGTTTAGTCATGTTTATAGTGGGGGGAGAGACTTTTCAGTGAGTGCAACTTTCAACTAAAATTAACATCAAACTATTTTTTTTTTTAATTGTTACTTCTTGAATTTATGTGACATAACATCTCCTTTTCCTGTTTACCTCACGAACCCCATCTTCTAATGTCGTATTCTTTTATATCCTAAGTTATACTTGACAGATTTGCAAACCAGAGAGAGTAGTTTGCTTTGTACTGGCGAGCACCCTATTCTTCAATTAGCTTTGCACGGTGATAACATGTGGGTTGCATCAACAGACTCTTCAGTTCATAGATGGCCCACTGAAGGATGCAACCCTGAAAAGATTTTCCAGAGAGGCAATTCTTTTTTAGCAGGAAACTTGTCTTTTTCAAGAGCAAGAGTGTCACTGGAAGGATCTACCCCTGTATGTTACATTTATTTCTGAAACAAAATTACTATATTAATTTTTTATATGTTTATCTTCCATTGTGTTGCTCTCGGTTCTCATAATACCAGTTGCATATATACATGTATAGATTAGGCATGTTAGCTTAGATATCCAATATTAGTACTTCCTGTTAGTGAATATGACAGATTTTGTCTTCTAAACTAGTTTTTGTTGAAAATAATTTTCTTTTGGGTTCTCTTTTTCTTAGAACTAATAATTGTCCCTTTATTGTCGAAATTACTGATCTAATAGGTTCCTGTATACAAAGAACCTACCTTAACTATCCTTGGTACACCTGCAATAGTACAACATGGAGTTTTGAATAATAAGAGGCATGTGCTGACAAAGGTAACCGTGATGTTTTCTGGTAATTTTTTATGCCCTGCATATTGACATGACCTTTGTCTGTTATTTTCTCACCTGATGAATAACTTTTGGCAAAGGATGCATCTGGTTCAGTGAAACTTTGGGAGATTACTAAAGGCGTTGTGATTGAAGATTATGGAAAGGTGACAACTGGTTGCATTTTCATTTGTAACTTGTATCACATTGCTTTTTGCCGGGGAAGAAGATTGACTGTAATAAATGAATGATATTTACAAAGTTTCAACTAATATAGCTCTTGCTTTACTTGTGAACTATCTAGGTTTCATTTGAGGAGAAAAAGGAAGAGTTATTTGAGATGGTATGATTCACATCAAGAATTTCTTTTTTAACAATTATATTTTCTTTTCTTTGCAAGATGACACGGTTCTCTGTACTTTATTTGTTCAAGCCAGCTTTTAATTTTTGCGAATGCTGCTTTAGGTTAGCATTCCTGCATGGTTTACTGTGGATACCAGGCTTGGGAGCTTGTCAGTTCATTTGGACACACCCCAGTGTTTTTCTGCAGAAATGTATTCAGCAGATCTTAACATTGTCGGCAAGCCTGAAGATGATAAGGTAATGGCATCATTGTCTTGAAAAATGTATTTGCCCTTTTTTTAAATTTATAATTATATTAATTTTGCTCCTAGTTTTTGGTATGCCACTACAATTAAAGTCAACTCCTTATTTACTTGTTAGCATTGGCTATAATTGACGTGAAACTGTATAAGTGTCAACCACTTAATCTTCATGGGATTCATTGCAGTTAGTGTGGCACATAATCATCATACCATCTTTAGTCCATAATCTTGCCCAATCTGGAATTATTCCTATCTTGGTTCATAGTATATTGGTCATGATGGAAGCATCAAGATTTTTATGTCTGTTGAACTAAATTAGCTGAGTTCTGTTTTGAAGCTTTATAGTTTTAAGAAATATGCAATTCATGCACACAATGACATAATGAAAATGTTTTCGTCAGTTAGTTGTCATGAGTGAACAATCTAAATCGTTGCCTGTTATTCTGCAGGTTAATTTGGGCCGTGAAACCCTTAAAGGGCTCCTGGCTCATTGGTTGAGAAAACGAAAGCAGAGAACAGGATCCCCAGCTTCGGCTAATGGGGAGTTATTATCTGGAAAAGATATTGCTTCTAGAAGTCTTACCCATTCAAGAATTGAGGTTGATGGTAGTTCTGAGAATGATACTATGGTTTATCCTCCGTTTGAATTCTCAGTTACTTCCCCTCCTTCCATTATTACTGAGGGCTCTCATGGAGGTCCGTGGAGGAAAAAAATTACTGATTTAGATGGAACTAAGGATGAGAAAGACTTCCCCTGGTGGTGCCTTGATTGTGTCTTGAATAATCGGTTACCTCCCAGAGAAAACACTAAGTAATTTTGCCCCCCTCTTTATTTTTCCTTCCATTTTAATAGTTTCCTAGAATATGTGGTTGTAGTTGAGAGCAATAAGTCGTGCTTGTGACAATTTGTATATTTTGTTCCCTCAGCATAATTGCTTAACTCTGAGGATTACATCTATTTAATCATACCCAAAAATATGGTAGTACTTATCATGGATTTTTGAACATGAAATCAATTTATATATGGTTAAAAGTCATAGTTAAATTCTTTTTCTTATATATATGTGTGTGTGTGTGTGTAGAGAGAGGGAAAAATGGAACATTGTCTTTGAATTTGATTGGCTGACCATGATGACAATCTCAGCCTAGTTATATAATGCTCTCGTTGATATGTGTTTTCTTGTGATACCCACTGCAGATGCAGTTTCTATTTGCAGCCGTGTGAAGGCTCCTCAGTCCAGATTGTCACCCAAGGGAAGCTAAGTGCTCCACGTATATTAAGAATTCACAAGGTAAGTTTATATATTAATGGACAATTGGTATTAATAATTGCCTTGATTCTTTTAGCGTCTGCTTTTAAGTTAACTCTGATCATGCTTTTAAGTTAACCTTGATTCTCTAAACATATCACCACATGTAGATGATACATTTTCTTATGATGAACTTAACTTTGTCTTCTTTTGGTTGGTTTAGGTTATTAATTATGTAATTGAGAAGATGGTGCTTGACAAACCTTTGGACAGCTTAAATGCTGATGGTAGTTTCGCCCCTGGGGTTACTGGTTCACAGTCACAGCATCAAACAGTTGGAGATGGATCCTTTCGATCTGGATTTAAGCCTTGGCAAAAGCTTAGACCTTCTATTGAAATATTGTGCAGCAACCAGGCAAGTAATTTGTTGCTTACTTGTCTTATATTATGACGTTGCATGAGTATAGCATGGTTTTTTAAATGATACTGTGATTGACCAAGTTCTTGACTTCATGCTTTATTTTTCTGAGGTTAGCTTACTTTCCAATTCCTTTTGTCTTCTAGAATCTATTTGTTAACCTGATTGCAATTTTAGTTTTTCGTCTTGGTGTTTCTGGAAGTCATTGAAGAAATTACATATTGTTAGAAGAAGGCTTAAATATGTTCTTAATCTCTCAAATTTGAATAATTTTTTTCTCTTAGTCCTCCAAATTAAAAAATTGTTCTTCTAGTATCAGAATTTCAGAAAATGCTCTTTTTGGTCTCGTGTAACTAGGATAATGATTTGAAAATTCAATTTTTCTATTTTTTTTTTCCAAAATATATATTTGTTCCTAAAATCTGGATAAAACTTTATTTTAGTTTCTCAAACTTAAAAATTATTTTTTAGTCCTTCAAATGTAAAATTGACAATATAAGTCCTCAAATTTATGAATAAGTTTTTTACTGTTCCAAATTTAAAGTATTCTTTTAGTCTCCGACATTTCAAAATATAGTTCATTCTTATCTTTATTCGTTATTTTTTATCACATTGTTGTGAATGAAGTTTTGACTTAAGTTTTAACTTTGAGATTAAATATAGTGGTTGTAACTAGAATGTGTGAATACAATGTTTCCTTTTGGTTCACTGGATTTTGGGGGTTTAAACTCCTAAACAAATTGACCTCAACATTATTTTATACTTAAAACTTCTGAAGTTTAAAATTGGGATAAATCGTATCTCTAAAATTGTTGGAAAACAGTGTTATTCACTTAAACTCATTTATACAATACAAAAGGGTTGACATAGATTTTAAGGGATTTTTTTAAGATATCCTTCCTTTAATTTTTTTTTAAAGTATGGAGTTTTGAATCAGAGACATTAATTCAAAACGGTGAATCAATGTTGACTATAGTATGCCTTCCAAATTAATGATGTGGGATCAATTCCCACTACCTGCCTATATTCTCCTTTTATTCTATTTAATTTGTTTTTCACCTTGAATAGAGACGTAGAACTATTAATGAAGTTTTCAATTATTCATTTTCATTTCTTAATTTAGTATGTAGATTCTTTAAAAACTTTACGAACTAAAATGAGTTATTTCAAAATTAGAGGATTAAAAAATTAATATTTAAATTTAAGGGGACTAAAAATCATTTGAGATTTGGGCAACTAAAATATATTTTTAACTTTTTGGATTAAAAAATCAATTTCAAATTTGAGAGACAAAAATCACATTTAGTTGGGGACTTTAAATTTGACCTAAATTTGAGAGAGATTAAAATTATATTTTAGCTAATAAATTTAAAAAGTGAATTTTCATATAATTAGTTTAGGTACACGTTATTGTTGACATGGACGTTAGCCACATTAGCAACTAGTGTAACGTCTTTAGTACGTAAGGATCCAACTAACAATTTTTTTAATTCAAGGCTAAATGAAGACAATTTTTAATTTGGTGGACTATAGGAAAGAGTGATACAAATTTGAAGAATTAAAAACATATTTAAGCTTGTTAGAATTATGTAGTGTGGATGTTGGTTTCTAATTTGCAATTACGAAGTTACTATTTTAACCGACTTCTGGAGTCCATGATGCAGGGCAGAATATTAGGGTTTATATGGTTTAAATAATCTTGATTTGATTATCCCAAAACTCAGTGGAATGTTTCTTAAAGCTGGGATTTCTTTTAGTAGTGGTATTATTCATCGTGTTAGATTTTTTTTTCACTGGATATCACAAGATGAACTGATAATAAGGTTTGAGATGACTTTCTTCTTAAATTCTTAACCTACTGGTAAGCCCTTTGTTATAAAACTCAATTTCAGATATTATACACTCCTAGTTGACCTTTTTACTATTGTATTGCAGTCTTAAAATAGACTGTAGTACTTGTATTTGATCTCTAGTCTTAACTGTTCTTGTGTGTTACCACCTTTATTTTCCATTTTGTGTTTTAATCAAGTTATTAAACTTATTGCACCTTTTACTGGTTGGAGATGATGATAATATTTTTTTTTAAAATATCATTTGGCCCAAAGACTGAATGTTGTTTTTATTTGACTTTATTTTGCATGATACTATTTATCATTTAAGTAATCTGCATTTAGTCATCCTTTTGGTTTATTTGCAGGTCCTATCTCCTGAAATGAGCTTGGCCACAGTGCGAGCTTATATATGGAAGAAAACAGAGGACTTGGTTCTAAATTACAGACTAGTTCAAAGCAGGTGACTACCAATTGCATATGCATCAGAGGTGGGTAATCGAGCCTTGCTTGTCTTTTCTGAGCTACAATATAATATTTAATGCTTACGAATTTACATTCCTGTATTTACCACATTTTGTAAATGTAACCGAAAGGAAAGGGGAAATAGTTATTTTAGGATAATATTTCTAGACTGGTGTGAATGCGCGATAAAAGTGATATTAGGTGATAAAGCCTAATCTTTATTAGTATTTTGTTTTCCTTCAGATTGGACAAAAGTGAGCTTGACCTATTATTGTCTGAATGGTCATTGCTTATTTTGATGCATTGCAGAAACCATTTCTTCTGCTTTCTAAGCTTTATTTCTGTAAGAAAAATAATTAAAAGGAAAAAATATTTTCTTATCATTTTTATTCTGATGTTTTTTATATACAAGCATCACCTGGTGGGATAAAGTTTGTTGTTGCTCCATAAGTAATTACTCTTTTAAGCACATTTTTTACACTTCTCATTGGTATACAATTTACTGAAAACTAAAAAATCAGAAAAGACTCGTTAAGTGAAAAGTGAAACCAGCTAAAATTTGTAATTGTTAATAAATTTCAACCAATATTAAAAGGGATGTTCGAAAGAGTGTATTGCAGGTATTTTTCTGTATTTTATTTATGCCGTCTTAGCAAAGATTACAGACTTAACTATGAATTATGATTGATTCTTGCAGGTTTTGTTGTGATTATGTAAAATGCTTCTGAGCAACTATTGTTCTTGGGTTGCCTGCATTGATCGGTAGTATTATAGGAATTTGTAAATTCTTAGTGTTCATTATCACCAAATTTAGTGACATTCTCCAAACCTGCTTGGATAGTTTATTCTTTATTGGAGAGCTGTTACTGTAAATTTTGAACTATATCTAGCTGGCGTGCATAGTTCTGCTGGACATGGCGGTGTCTTCTGCATCTGTCGCGATGAAGGTTTTTAATTGAATCTGTTGAGGATTAGTGGGAATCATACTGCCAGAGTGGGGTGTTTTTTCAGGAATCAGGTAGTTGATATAGAGATGACAACGAAAACGTTGTAAATTTGAATTGTGCTAATATCTGGCCAGAGTAATTATGTTGTCCAGGTGCATATTTACATCATAAAATTTTGTTAATTCTAATAATATTTTCATTTGTTCAAATTAGTAATTTTATATCCAGTGCTAGTTCTCATCTAACGTCATATTTGGGTCTTGTGTTCTTAATATTTGAGTGTATTGAACATTGAATTCTGAAGGCAAAACATTAGTTGTAACTGTGACGGTACTAATTGTAGCTATGGCATTTTTTGCATAGAGGTTTATATTTCGAAATTATTCTCTATATGTTGTAACCGTGATAATCATACCTTGTTATGCTTTTATTTTCTCTATTTTTGTTGAGCCAATGGATGTGAAATATGGAAACTGAATATGTACATAATGGGTGGTGCTTTTACCGGCATGCGATGTTTACTGTAATCTGTTAGTGTTTGCTGCATTATAATTCATTTCATAGAGCAAATTACAGTGAGGATTCTCGTGTTCAGTGAAATTTGCACTCCTTTTTCATTGAGGGAATGCTTTTTGTTGATATAATGTTATATAAGGTGTAGAAAATTGTTTAACGCATTTGTATACTTAAATCTATTTTTAATACATATTTACGTATAAAATTCTTTAAATATTAAAATTTCAAATTAAGGTTTGTCATTTTTGGAGGTTTTTTCCAAACAGATTTTGAAATATGTTTTTATCTTTTAATTTAATTACAACTGTTAATAAAAAAGTAATAAACAGAAGTATACATTTATGCTATGATCACTGCCAAAACAAAGGGTATTTGTTGCAACACGATAAATTTCAGGGATTTGGATAAGTGAATTTCAAATTAACGCTAATCTTTTATTAAAATAAATTAATTAAAATTAAAAGAAATAAGTTTTTTTTATAATTGAAATTTCTGGATTTGGTTTAGACATAGTGTTGACAATAAGAATGTGAATGAGTTGATATTTTATTGTTTGATTATGAACTTTTTCATAAATTTCGGATTAAAGTAAAAGAATTTATAGAAAGTATACAACTTTTTTTATAAATTAAATTATAATTAAATAATAATTTATTTATTTTTGCTTAATTTTATTTTTAAAATTATTTATGAAAAAATTATTCAAGTATGTCCAAATTAAAAATATCACGTCCATTTAAAATAGCCAACTATTCCACGTCTAGTAAACTAAAACGTGTAAGTTTAGGCAACATGGAAAGTGTTTTGGACGTATACTGCTTTTAGTATCTCTGTTCAATTCAATTAGAAACTTGCTGTTTTCATTTGACCCAACTTTTTCGTAAGGGCTTCTTTGCGGCAAACAAGCAAAACCTTTGAGTGCAAGTTTTTCCACGAGGGCTCTTCAACAATTGCAAAAGTTCTTTTAAGGCAGAATAAAAAAAACATACATTTATGAAAAATAGTACTAGTTAAGGTGGATATTCTTAATCTTTTCATTTCTCAAAAAAGTAAAAAAAATAATTCCAACAACCTTCATGTCTTAAAATGATTACTAAACTGCATTTGTTTGTCTCCCATATTTGAACATCATACACATTAATTTATTGAATAATAAATATTTACTAACCAATAAATAGTATTAATATCATTTTACAGAAAAAAGTTCGTTTCATTTTTTTGTCATACTGTTATTTAATTTTTTTGGGTCTTAATGATTTAATTTATCTTTCTTTTTAGAAATAATAAAATCCCACGCCGCTCATTTGCCATTGGTTGGAACAAGAATCGTCGTTATCTTTATGTCTGGCACAGTTTCTTACAACACGATTTCGATTTTAATGGCATGGCGCGGGTGTAACTACGCGCTCCGCTCGTTTCCTGTGTTGCTGCAATTTCGCTTCTACCACTCTTTCTTTCCCTTTTCCAGCATTTTCCGCTGACCGAACCCCAACCATGTGACCCTTGTACACTTGCACTACAAACAAAACAACTTCTTTGTTTTGTCTTTTCTTACTAATACTATAAACCCCCAGGAACATGCATAACAAGGACCGCATGGTCTAAAAAGGCACCACCGTTCTTTTTCTTGGTTCATGCTTCCGTGCATCGGAAAGCGCGATGATAACAATAGCAACGAAAAAGGAGTGAACATTTGTTGAGTTGAGTAAGTTCAATTCAATCCCTGTGAGCTGTGATGGCCTCGGTTGGGTGTTTTTTAGTCTCTGGTGCTGTAAGGTGCGTTACGAGGCGCCGGTTTGGAGTTCGGGCGCAGAGTTTGGAGGGTGGAGGTTCGACGGTGTTGTCGTCGGAGTCTGTGAACGGATCTTCGTCGGTGGTGATGGGGACGCCGAAGAATCATAATGGTGGTTCCTTGGTTAAGGAGGAAGCGAAGGGGTGGTTGTTGGGAGTTGAGGGGGAGAAGAAGAAGAAGAAGCGTGAAGCAGAAGAAGGTTTGGCAGCGCTTTGGGATGATGGGTATGGGAGAAGCAGTGTAGAGGATTACTTTGCTGCAGCTAAGGAGATTTGCAGATCAGATGGAGGCCCACCTCGGTGGTTTTGCCCAGTTGAATGTGGGCCCCCTTTGAAGGATTCTCCTACTCTTCTGTTTTTACCAGGTTCAAAGTTACACTTCTGAACTCCATGCATTCACTGTGTGTGATATATGAGTATGAGGCTTCCAGGCATGAAATTGTTTTCCTTAGAAACATTTTGTTGTATGTTCATTATTCAGACTTTAGTAACATAGCGTCTAACACATTCATTCTGACAACACTTTTTCTGCTAATATTTATTGGAGATAACAACAAAATAAATTTGTGTGTGACTTCTTTGTTTGATGAAACCTTACTCGTGATTTTGTAACTTAAGAAGAAAAAAATTTACTAATAGGAGAAATTGTTAGTGTTGGATGGGTTTCTTTTCATGCTTTATGAAGACTGTGTTGATGTTGGGTTATATTCAACTTTACGGTTGTGGTTGATTGTTTTCAATGTTAGAAACTTGGATTAGTAATACAGTTGGGTTGAAAGTTCGGTCCTCAAAAATCAGAGTGGAGATCTAAGTATATTTGTGTAATGTGAATGAGTGTTTAACCTGAAAACAGTTTCATTCGCAAAGACTGATGATTTGAATGGATGAAAAGTTTTATGTGACAGAGTGATACTAGTTGCTACTTTCAAACCCCAAATTGAAGTTGTGTATGAATTCTAAATGTTGTTGTATTATATTGAATGTTGAAATTGAAAATGCAGAGTGTTGAAATTTCTCTAGTTTACCTCGTGCAGGGATGGATGGCACGGGATTCGGTCTCACTTTGCACCATCAAGCTCTTGGGAAGTATGTTGTTTTTTGTACTTTAGTAGTTAGCTAAAAACTACTTCAAAATAGCGTTTGTTTAGCACAAGTATGCAGGATTAGTTTCAGCTTTTTAAAATTGTATGTCTGAGATATTACTCAGTTTTACAATGATCTGATTTTATTTTTAGAGTAGATTCTTGTTGAAGGTTGATGAAATATTAAGCTGCTTGATGGATATGATTGCTATATTGTTCAGAACAATTATTCTATGTTGGTTCTTGTTTGTTTTTCTTTCTCTTATGATATTTACTTTCTACAATGCAGGGTTTTTGAAGTTCGTTGCTTGCATATCCCAGTTCATGATCGAACACCTTTTGAAGGTCTTTGCTTTTTAACGTATGCTTTTGTCAACTTTTGAAAGTTCTCTGTTGTTTTTGATGATATAGGAGTGCTTGATTTGAGTTGTTCAGTTTATTGAAGCATGTAGAACTTCTCAATTTCATTTTGTTTAATGCTCTCAAAACATACTTCTACATTGGCTAGTTCAAATGTGATGCTGCTCACGTAGCAATTGAACATTTATAAGTAGGATAGTAATGAATTTGAAGCATAGAATTTCAATTAAGCATGTTGTTGCTTCAAATCTTACACTAAAGAGAAGTATATGGTTAAAATAGATCTTATGAGAAGCATTATGGGAATTCTGAATTGGGTGAGACTGAGTGACTCTTTCTTTGGGCACTCTGATGATCAGAATCCAATTTTAGATTGGAGGGATTTCCTCCTCCCACCTTCCATTCCATAAACTCTTTCTGTGATCTAGAACAGATTGAATTGCTATCAGTTTACTTTGAAGTGAAACCAATATTGATTAATCAATGGCTAACTAATCATCAGGAATCTTGCTTATCTGGTTGTAATCTTAAAAAAAATATAAGGAAAACTAATCAACCATTCACATTGTCTTATTTTCTAACTAAGAAATGTCTTTCCCTAAGAATAATGCAAACAAAAAATGTCTTTCCCTAAGAATAATGCAAACAAAAAATGTCTTTCCCTAAGAATTATGCAAACCTAAAGACGCTCTTGATTGTAAAATTTTATAAATGAATAAATTCAAATTTGCTAGCAAAGCCAATATGTATATTTAATCTGACAGTTTTCCTTTTTTATTGTCGAATTTTTGAAGGGCTGGTGAAACTTATTGGAGAAGCTGTTAAGCACGAACATGCTTTATCTCCAAATAAACCAATTTATCTGGTAGGTGATTCTTTTGGTGGATGTTTAGCATTTGCTGTTGCTGCTCACAATCCAACTGTTGACCTGGTACTGATATTATGCAATCCAGGTGATTCTATCAATGGTGTATTCTTTTTTGTCAAATTTGTTAATGTATTTAGTTTGTGATATCTTGTCAATTTTCAACTGAAATCTGGCATTATACCTTTTTCAAATCACAGCTACATCCTTTGGCCAATCTCAGTTGCAACCTCTGTTTCCTATCTTGGAGGCTTTACCTGACGAACTGCATGTTGCTGTTCCCTTTGTTCTGAGCTTTATTATGGGTAAATAAAATATTTTTCTTAAGATTCTAGCTATTTCATATGCATATTCCTGGAGATATAATTCATTTGCAAATACTATGGATAATAATCCAATTCTCACTTATTCTATATCTTGTGAATTATGCCTAAGAAATAATTACGTCTATTCCAAAGGAATTTTATAAAATATGAGGGACAGAATTGTACAACAACTAAAGATGTCAGAGTAAATGTGATGACACACACACACACATACACTAGTGAAGCACATTGCTGGGAAGATAACAACTAAATATGAAACAAAAAGGCATCTCTAAGTTCTGGTTCAACAGAATGGGGTCTCAAGAATATATGTTGATATCAGTATCATAACAAACTTGCTGTTCTTTATCTTATCTCATTAATTCACATATACTGTTATATTTAATGACATCAGGAGATTCAGTGAAGATGGCATCAGTCAATATTGGAAATAGGCTTCCTCCAGTCCAAAAACTTGAACAGTTGGCATACAACCTTACTGCATTGCTGCCATGTCTTCCTGTAAGAGGCTTTTAATATTCTGTCCTTGGTCACTCTCTGTATTTCTTAATGTTTAGGGCTATATTGTATCTATGTTTAGCTAATTGATAAGAATTACACACTGGCATGTACGCAATTATGAAGTTTTTTCTTTCAACTTGTTGGTAATCCTTGTGATTGTTTAATTATACCTCTTATTTTCTGGATTGCAATAGTATTTGTCTTTTTCCTCTATCCTTTTTCTTTGTTCTATTTTATGGACAAATTCTCGAAGTTCATATAATATGCTATTATGTTGAGCTGCATCTGTATTTAACTTTATTATATATTGCCAGGAGCTGGCTAATATTATACCAAGGGATACTCTTCTATGGAAGCTGAAGCTTCTGAAATCAGCTGCTGCATATGCTAATTCGCGTCTCCATGCTGTTAAAGCTGAAGTACTTGTACTTGCTAGGTTTTTACTCTCTCTAGAATTGACACCTCACATGATAATACTCAATGCATAGTTTTGTATTTCATCATACCTCAAAGAAGTTCTTCTAATTGCCTCACAAATCTAAATTTATACTTGCAATGCAAAATGTTATGGCTTTGTTTGATTCAACCAAACAAAGCTTTTATTTTAGCTTAAATTTATTGATTTATGACTTAGGTTCTTACATTTTAACTGAGTCAACAATTTTATGTATGAATTTAGCATTTTCTAGTTAATGTTTTCCACTGGATGTTGACAAAATTTCTATTCTAGTGGTAAGGATAACTTGCTTCCCAGCGTAAATGAAGCTCAAAGACTTGCGGGATTATTGTCAAACTGCAAAGTTCGTGTTTTTAAGGACAGTGGACACACCCTTCTCCTGGTACGTGAAGTGAATGTGTATACTTGCAACTATGATAATTTGAGATCATGTTTTCGCTTGATAACCCCTATAAATAGGGTGTGTTAAGTGAGACTGATTGCAACTATCATCTATAAAGTTGAGATATTTTCTAGTGAACATGCAACTTCTAAATTTGACCATTGATGTAAGATTGAATTGCCGAGATTGATTCCTTCAACCTTCTATAATAAGATAATGTTCTCACATCTATATAAGATTGAATGGTCCAAATTAGTTCCTTCAACCTTTTATAATAAGATAATTGTTTCACTTGATGACTCCTATAATAGGTAGACTATTGCATTGAATCATATAATACTAGTTATTTTGGCTGTTCACCACATTTAGAAATTTTGTGATATGAGAATATTACACTACACTTGTGAGAACATAGCAAGAACTACCTAGTGTAGCGCTAGGAGCATATTAGAATTTTACTCATTTTAGAGGATATAAATCTTTGTAGTTTGTTCAATATATTTAAATTTTATATGTAAACTATTTCCATTATAAATAGAGAAATCTTCAAATGGTCCTCCAAAGTTATATAATTCACTACATTAGTCCTTCAAAAATTTTGGTCACTAAAATGTTTATCATATATTAGTCCTCTAAATATTTTGTCAATGAATTAATCCTTTAGAGAATTTATCACCATTCTAATCCTTATGATTAAAATGGAGCACAAAGAATCTTTATATCAAATCTTTGAGGGATTAATTTGGTGAAAATCTTTGGAAAACACTGTAGTAAAAAACTTGAGGTACTAATCTAGCAAATAAATATTTTGGAGGACTAATGTTGGGGTGCACGTAACTTACGAGGACCATATTGATGATTTTCTCTTTGTAATTTTCTGTTAGGGTATAAGGTGTGAGGTAATGATTTTCTCTTTATTACTATTGAAGTATAATGTCATTATTTTATTATTAATACTTATGTTAGGGGCTTCCCGCGTTTTTATCTTTCAGAACTACTGTCTTCTATAAATACAGTAGTAAAGTGTATCAATTTTCTTTAATCAAAATATAAGACTCTTCGTCTTCTCTGAACTTCAAGTTGGTATCAGAGCCATGGTTAAAGCCTATCCTAGCGAGTTCTATGTGAGTATTCTATTATTCTATTCCACCCACTATCGGGCCGTTATCGGACCACCCAATTTCTACTATCACAAACGAGATGTCTATACCTCGGCATGAAGGGGGTGTGTTGAAAGTCCCACATCGACTAGAGATAAGGCCAAAATATAATATATAAGTGAGGTGCAAACCTCACCTTACAAGCCAGTTTTGTGGGGTTGAGTTAGGCTTAAAACCCACTTTCTATTTGTCTTCTTTGTTTATAGTCGGCGGCATCGTCTCACTGTCATTTCTGCCTCGCTTCGCTGTCCGCCGTCCATCGCCTCCGTCGCCGCCTAAAGTCGCTTTCTCCAGCAAAGTCAAGGGTTAGGTGCGCCTTGAGAAGCGCAACCCAACCCTGGTGGTCCCGTCCTCTGAAGCCTCCGCACCAGCCACCACACGCCGCTTCTTTCCGGCCAGTCCATCGCCGTCGTCGCCGCCGCCAAACGTCGTATTCTCTGGTGAAGTCAAGGGTTAGGTGCGCTTTGAGAAGCGCAACCCAACCCTAGTGGTCTCGTCCTCCGAAGCCTCCGCACCAGCCGCCATGCGCTGCTTCTTTCCAGCCAGTCTCGGCCGCGTGTTCTGTACGTGCCGCCTTCCTGGTGTCGGAGTTTCACCATGTCACTGCAGATCGTCTCGCCAGGGCTTCTTGAGTGTGTTTTTGTTCCTGTTTCTCCGTTTAGTTGGCTTGGGCTCATACCTAGGGTCTTCTTCCTCACGTTTTTGAAACCCTAAGTCCCATCTCTTCTCTAAGTTTAAAATGGCTTCTTCTACTGGAAGTAATTCCTCTTTATCTGCTACTCCTACTGAATTGGAAAAATTATCTGTCATGGTCCTCAGCCGTGGAATTGTGCTTTCTTGGTCAAGGACACCATAATCACCTTGAACAAGATATTTCTATGGCCCCAGACGAAGAAAAATCTTTGTGGCAGAAATTAGACTTTTAGTTATGTGCTGTTTTGTGGCAATCAGTTGAGCAAGAGGTTTTAGATATCTTGAGACCCTATAAGACATGCTCCTCTTTTAGGAAAAGGGCCAAAGATATTTTTGCTAATGATGTTCAACGTCTTTTTGATGCAACCCAAAGAGCAACTTCTCTCAAACAAGTCAACCATAATATGGTTTCCCATGTAGCAAAAGCTCGGGCTTCGGTAGAAGAGTTAAAGAACTTCTTTGTAGCTGATTCATTAGAAAATATCAACAAAAAGCTTGACAAGTTTTACATGGTCCTAGTTTTGAAAAGTCTACACTTTGATTTTGATCATGTACGTGATCAAGTTTTAGCGGGTGATCAAATCCCGTTGATGGATGGCTTAGTTACTCGACTCCTTCGGGTACCTACATTGGTAAAGGAAGAGAATTTAAGTGATGCTATTGAAACATCAGTAATGGTGACACCGCGAGGAAGAGGAGGTAGGAGCAATCGAGGAGAACATGGTGGTCGAAGTGGACGTCCTCAATGCTCATATTGTAAGAGAATGGGTCATACCCAAGATAAATGTTATTCCTTGCATGGCTTTCCAGACAAAGCTGCTCATGTGTCTAAATCTGATAATTCAGAATCTAGAATTTTTGATGAAGAGTACCGAGATTTTTTGAGGTACAAGTCTGAAAAATCTTCTAATCTTGGCCAATCCTCCTTAATGCCAAGTGTGTCAACTGCCTGCATCTCTCAATCTGTGGAAGGTCATAGTCCATGGATTCTTGACTCAGGTGCCTCAGATCATATCTCTGGTAACATCCCTTCATTTTCTTCCATGTCCTCTTCAAAAACTCCTCATTTCATTACTGTTGCTAATGGATCCAAAGTTGCATCTCAGGGAATTGGCAAAGTTTCCCTATCTCCTTCACTAAAATTGAATTTTGTTTTGTATATTCTTCATTGTCCTTACAATTTAATCTCTTTGAGTCGATTGACTCGTTCTTTAAATTGTTCTGTAACCTTTTCTGCTAATTCCTTTGTTATACAGGAACATGGTACGGGTTGTTTGATTGGAGAAAGACATGAGTCACGAGGACTTTATTTCTTAAAACCTAACTCCTCAGTTTCCTGTTTTGCAACTTCATCCCAAAAACTTTTGCATGATCGGTTGGGCCACCCAAGCTTATCCAAGTTGAACATGATGGTTCCAAGTCTCAAACACATTCAAGTCTTAGATTGTGAGTCTTGCCAGTTAGGAAAACATGTTAGATCTTTCTATCCTCAAAAGTCTGAGACGCGATGTAATTTTGCCTTTTCAACTATTCACTCTGATATTTGGAGACCAAGTCGTGTTACTTCTTTTGGTTTTAATTATTTTGTAACCTTTATTGATGAATTTTCTCGATGTACTTGGGTTTATTTAATGAAAGAGAGATCTGAACTTTTGGCAATATTTGTGTCTTTTTCTTAAGAACCAATTTGGGAAGACAATTAAAATCCTCAGAAGTGATAATGCTAAGGAATACTTTTCTGCAGCATTTTCTTTATTCTTATCTTCCCAATGAATTTTACACCAGTCAACATGTCCCCACACTCCACAACAAAATGGCATTGCAGAGAAAAATAATAGACATCTCAATGAAATTGCACGCTCCCTGATGTTGAATACTAATGTTCCTGTTCATCATTGGGGTGATGCAGTTCTTACTGCCTGTTTTCTAATCAATAGGATGCCTTCTTCCTCTCTTGAGAATAAAATCCCTCACTCTATCATTTTTCCAAATGACCCTCTTTACCATGTCTCTCCTCGTATATTTGGGTGTACTTTTTTTGTTCATAATGTTTCTCCAAGTCTTGATAAACTCTCTGCAAAAGCTATTAAGTGTCTTTTTGGGATACTTCCGTCTTCAAAAAGGGTATAAATGTTATTCTCCCTCAACCAAGAGGTATTATATGTCTGCTGATGTCACATTCTTTGAAGATACACCTTTTTTCTTGTCCTCCATGGAGGATCGTTCATTTGTTCAACAAATGTTTCCTCTACCATCATGTGATCCCTTGGTTACTTCTGCTTCTTTACCTCAAACTCAAAATGTAAATGACATTGTTCCTCCACCTCTTCTCACATATCAGCGTCGGACACAATCTCAAACTCCAAACACTGAAGATCCTCGAGACTCAGATCCTCCTTCATCAGATTCCCAAACCATCGATCCTTCATCCTCTTCACCCTCTCTTGACTCAGATAATAATTGGCCTATTGCCCTCCGGAAAGGTATTCACTCTACTCGTAATCCTTATCCTGTTTATAATTTTTTGAGTTATCATCGTTTGCTTCCTCCATATTTCTCCTTTGTTTCTTCCTTATCTTCCATTAAGGTTCCTAATAATGTTCATGAGGCACTTGGTCATCCTAGATGGCGACAAGCCATGATTGATGAAATGCAGGCACTTGAACACAATGGCACTTGGGACCTTGTTCCTCTTCCTCTTGGTAAGAAGTCTGCTTCTTGGTAAGAAGTCTGCTGGTTGTAGATGGGTTTATGCTATTAAGGTTGGTCCTACTGGTGCAATCAATCGTCTCTGTTAGATGTTAAGATGTGTGTTTCTGTTATTTGGGCTTAGTCTATTCTGTATTAAGGGCATTGGCCCATATCTTACAATATAAATAAACTACCCTATGTGTAGTCTAAACACATAAGGGATATTTTCTCCCAATCTTCTTTATTTCTCATATGGTATCTAGAGCACAGGAATAGATCCAGTCAACTCCACGGTCTCCGGCACCCATCACTGCTGCTGTTGTCGCGTCGCCGCCGCTGCCGTCGCCCCCGCCGCCGCCGCTGGAGCTCCAGAATCGACTTGCGACCACACCATCAGAAGCGTCTCGGCCGGGCGACCACTGTCGCACGAAGATCGCCGCGATCGGAGCTCTCACGCGCCTCCACGCGCCGCCGCAAGAGTCGCCGTTGCCGCCGCGCATGCCGCCGCGTCGCCGGAGCTTTCCGCCGCCGATCAGCACCGCCGTGATCGCCTCCTCGCCCTCTTTCTGGATCTGTGGTCGTTGCGTCAATCAGAGCACTTTGAATTTTTAGGGTTTCTCCCTCTCCATGGCGTCTTCCTCGTCTACAAACACCTCTATTGGTGGCTCATCTTCTGATCCCTCAATATATACTAATTATGTGAATGTACACTTGTCCATTGACAAGTTAGATGGCACAAATTATGCAACCTGGGCGTCTGACATCAAACTTTGGTTGAAGAGTCAGGGGTACTTAGATCATCTTACTCAAAATGTGACTACTGCTCTCATAGATGACACTTCCCGCTGGATGAAAATTGATGCTCAGTTATGCATTGTTATAAAGTCCACCATTCACTCCTCACTGAAGCAAATGTTTCGATCCTATGAGACATGTTCAGAAGTATGGGCACAAGCGAAGTTGTTATACACAAATGACACTCAGCGTCTTTATGGTGTTTGTCAGGACCTATTAACTGTTATTGGTCCGCGCAATCCTGGTCCCATGGCAGAATATTTGGGTAAAATTCATGCCCTTCTTCATGACTTTAATGATATATTACCTCCTGCTTCCACTCCTGCTGAAGAATTGGAACAACGATCAAAGTTCTTCATGTTGTTGGCATTATACGGACTCTCTGATGATGTTTCTCATGTTCGTGATCAGATTTTGGGTTCTCCTGTCATACCCAACTTTACTTCTACTTGTTCTGCTCTTTTGCGTATACCGAGCAAACCCGTCACTGAGACATCTCCTCGTACTGATGATTCCTCTGTTATGGCTGCTCAACGTGAATATCGAAGTCGGTCTCGCAAGCCAAGTAAAGGACGTCCAAAATGTGACCATTGAGGCAAGTTAGGCCACAAGATTGATAGATGTTATGCTCTCCATGGACGTCCTCCTCGACCTGTAGCAGTGGCAAATTCTGATCCACCTCCCCGATCACCGTCTGCAGACCATCCTACTTCATCTAATATCGTAGACAAACCTGCAATCTTTAACGAATTTCTCAGATGGTATGAGGATCATCAGCACTCTGGTTCCACTACATCTGCATCTGTTGCACGTACAGGTACACCTTTTGTTGGTCTAACTCACTCCCTTGGACCTTGGGTCCTTGACTCAGGCGCCACTGATCATATCACTGGTAACAAGTCCTTGTTTTCTTCCTTGTCATGTCCGGCTAATTTACCCTCGGTAACAATGGCTGATGGGTCTAGAGTCTCATCTCATGGTATTGGTACTGTTAATATTTTTCCATCCATATCCATTGATCATGTACTTTATGTCCCTGGGTCTCCCTTCAACTTATTGTCCATTAGTCGTTTAACTCGTACTCTTAATTGTGTTATTTCCTTTACTAAAGATTCTGTTTGGTTGCAGGACCGGAGTTCGAAACACATGATTGGCACAGGATGTGAGTCTCATGGCCTTTATCATCTCCGCCCCTCTCCACATGTTGGCGTAGTCATGGAGTCACCATCCCTTCTTCATGCTCAGTTCGGTCATCCTAGTCTTGCCAAACTACAACAACTTGTCCCGAGGTTGTCCACATTATCAAGTTTGTCGTGTGAGTCTTGTCAGTTAGGGAAGCATACTCGTAGTTCCTTTCCTCGTAGTGTCTCACAACGGGCGTCGTCCCCCTTTTCATTGGTTCATTCTGACATTTGGGGACCTAGTCGTGTTAAGTCCATTTTAGGTTTTCAGTATTTTGTTACCTTTATTGATGACTATTCCAAATGTACTTGGTTGTTGTTAATGAAGAATCGTTCTGAGTTGTTTTCTATTTTTCAATCTTTTTTCAATGAAATAAAAACACAGTTTGGGGTGTCTATTCGAAGTTTACGTAGTGATAATGGCCGTGAATACCTTTCTCAACTGTTTAAACAGTTTATGGCTTCTCATGGCATTCTTCACCAAACCTCATGTGCTTATACCCCTCAACAAAATGGGGTGGCTGAGCGTAAAAATAGACACCTTATTGAAACAACTCGTACACTTCTTATTCATGGTCAAGTACCCTCACGTTTTTGGGGTGATGCAATTCTCACAGCATGTTATCTTATCAACCGCATGCCATCTTCCGTCCTAGATAACAAAATCCCTCATTCTATCTTATTTCCTCAAGACCCTCTGCATCCATTACCTCTTCGAGTTTTTGGGTCTACATGTTTTGTTCATGATTTTAGTCCTGGTCTTGATAAGTTATCTCCTAGGTCTCACAAATGTGTCTTCTTAGGATTTCCACGGTCACAAAAGGGCTATAAGTGTTTTTCCCCTTCCCTCAATCGTCATTTTATCTCTGCTGATGTCACTTTTAATGAGTCTTCTTTTTACTTTTCACATCTATCTTCTAGTTCTGTACCTCTCCCTGTTACTGTTGATATTCCTCTTATCTGTGATCCTCCTGGTGATGCTCCACCCATTTTGTCTTCTCCTTCTTTAGACTCTCATTCACCACAGGATCATCCTTCACCTCCACCCCTTCAGGTTTATAGTCGTCGTAATTGTCTCCCTCATGACTCACTTCCGGTGCCGCCTCATGTGTCTCCTCCGGCTCCAGCAACTGAGCCTGACTTGCCTATTGCCCTCCGTAAAGGTATACGCTCTACCCGTAACCCTTCCCCCCATTATACTGTTCTTAATTACCACAGATTATCTCCATCTTTTTATACTTGTCTCTCATCCATTTCTTCTGTGTCAATTCCCAAATCTGTGGGTGATGCCTTAACTCATCCTGGTTGGCGTCAAGCTATGATGGATGAATTAAGTGCTTTACAGGAAAGTGGAACTTGGGAGCTTGTCCAATTACCATTTGGAAAGTCTGTTGTTGGTTGCAGGTGGGTGTATGCTATCAAGGTTGGTCCTGATGGCACAATTGATCGTTTGAAAGCTCGACTGGTTGCCAAAGGCTACACACAGATTTTTGGTTTGGATTATGGTGATACTTTTTCTCCAGTGGCAAAAATGACCTCTGTTCGCCTTTTCATTGCCATGGCCGCTCTTCGACAATGGCCTCTTTACCAACTTGATGTCAAAAATGCTTTTCTCAATG
Organism: Vigna angularis; assembly: GCF_016808095.1. NCBI lineage: Eukaryota > Viridiplantae > Streptophyta > Magnoliopsida > Fabales > Fabaceae > Vigna > Vigna angularis. The sequence goes on along the minus strand of NC_068975.1, from coordinate 26,316,975 downwards.
GTGATTTGCAGGAAGAAATTTATATGGAGCAACCGCCTGGCTTTGTTGCTCAGGGGGAGTCATCTGGATTGGTATGTCGTCTTCGCAAATCCTTGTATGGCCTAAAACAGTCTCCTCGGGCCTGGTTTGGTAAATTCAGTTGTGTTGTTCAACAATTTGGTATGTCTCGCAGTGAAGCGGATCATTCAGTGTTCTATCGCCACTCGAGTGCTGGATGTATCTATTTAATAGTGTATGTCGATGATATTGTTCTCACAGGAAGCGACTATCTTGGCATCTCTCAGATGAAACAACACCTTTGTTATCATTTTCAAACCAAAGATCTTGGCAAACTCCGGTACTTTTTGGGTATTGAAGTAGCACAATCCAATGATGGTATTGTCATATCTCAGAGGAAGTATGCGTTAGACATCTTGGAGGAAACAGGGTTAATGAACTGTAAATCTGTTGAGACACCTATGGACCCTAACATCAAACTCCTACCAAATCAGGGGGAGCCTTTCTCAGATCCTGAACGGTACAGAAGACTAGTTGGTAAATTAAACTATCTTACTGTTACGCGTCCTGACATTTCCTTCGCAGTTAGTGTGGTGAGTCAATTTCTAAACTCCCCATGTGAAGACCATTGGGATGCAGTTGTTCGTATACTGAAGTATATTAAAAGATCACCTGGAAAAGGTTTGCTATATGGCCCTAACAACGATACAAAGATCGTTTGCTATTCAGATGCTGATTGGGCTGGTTCCCCTTCTGATAGGAGGTCTACTTCTGGATATTGTGTCTCTATTGGTGGCAACCTGATATCTTGGAAAAGTAAGAAGCAAAGTGTTGTGGCAAGGTCCAGCGCAGAAGCATAATATAGAGCTATGGCATCTGCTACTTGCGAGCTTGGGTGGCTTAAACAATTACTTAGTGAATTGAAATTTGGAGATGTCACTCACATGACACTTATATGTGATAATCAAGCTGCTCTTCATATTAGCTCTAACCCTGTCTTCCATGAGAGAACCAAGCACATTGAAGTTGATTGTCATTTTATTAGAGAAAAATCATATCCGGAGATATCAAGACTGAGTTCGTTAACTCAAGTAACCAGTTGGCAGACATATTCACCAAGTCCTTACGAGGACCTAGAATTGACTATCTTTGTAACAAGCTTGGAACATATGATTTATATGCTCCAGCTTGAGGGGGAGTGTTAGATGTTAAGTTGTGTGTTTATGTTAATTGGGCTTAGCCCATTCTGTATTTAGGGTTTAACCCTTATCTTACATTATAAATAAACTACCACCCTATGTGTATGCAAAACACATAAGGGAGATTTCTCCTAATCTTCTCTACTATTTCATACCAAGCTTGGTGCATATGATTTATATGCTCCAGCTTGAGGAGGAGTGTTGAAGTATAATGTCATTATTTTATTATTAATACTTATGTTAGGGGCTTCCCGCGTTTTTATCTTTCAGAACTACTGTCTCTTATAAATACAGTAGTAAAGTGTATAAGTTTTCTTTAATCAAAATATAAGACTCTTCGTCTTCTCTAAACTTCAAGTATTACTTCCGGGGACTCTTATAATCACAAATGCTGTAAAAAGCATTTTTTAATTTGAGGAGGAGTGTTGAAGTATAATGTCATTATTTTATTATTAATACTTATGTTAGGGGCTTCCCGCGTTTTTATCTTTCAGAACTACTGTCTCTTATAAATACAGTAGTAAAGTGTATAAGTTTTCTTTAATCAAAATATAAGACTCTTCGTCTTCTCTAAACTTCAAGTATTACTTCCGGGGACTCTTATAATCACAAATGCTGTAAAAAGCATTTTTTAATTTGAGTACTTGTCCATGGACCAATAGGCAATACAAAAGGATGTGTTTTTGGTTTTTCTAAAGCCATTTCTGCATAACCTTATCACAGTCCTTTGCATCATGTGATGGACATCAAGAACTCATTAGCCATGTTATATTGCTGTATTAAGTTTAACTATATTAGTTGCACAGACTTACTTTCTATACAGCTTCGGTGATAACAACTCATCAAATGCAGGAAGATGGTCTTGGTCTATTGACCATCATCAAGGGAACTTGCATGTACCGTCCTTCACCGAGGCATGATTTGGTCAGGGATTTCATTCCTCCTAGTATGACAGAATTCAGATATGCAATGGATCAAGTGGTTGGGTAAGTTGATTTGGCAATATTATGTTCATTTCTTTGTTGTTCTTTTTTCGAGATTCATACTCTTAGCATTATTTTTCGTGGAATTCATGTATGTTTTTAAATCACTGATGCATAATGTTTTGCAAGTAGAAGCTTGAGGACGTAGTGAATTTAATGGATAACTGCATAATGTGCAGGATTGTACACTGAACTTAGCCAGACTTTTTCTGTGGCAGCAGCCAAATGCACTCGGTTTGCAACTAGAATCATGATAAAATAAGGCACCCATAATTTGATTTGTTAGACTACAGTTATTTACTTATCCTCTTCATGTGCATCTCTTGTTATTCCTTGCTTATTCTCAGGTGTATCTAATAATTTTGACAGAAGTTTTTGACTCTGTAAAAGATAGACATGTTTAAACTTGAAAGGCGTTTTTTCATTAAATTGCTCATATTTTCTCATGTGTTGTTTGCCACTCCTCTGCCTCTACCTCTTCCTTATTTTTTGTTCTCTGGTATGTTCTGTTGAACAATCAACCTTGGATGTCAAGCATCCATTTGTCTGTCTTTATACTAATAGTTTAACACAGTGCCTAAATGGAGAAAGTGATTTATAGATGTGAAACCTAGACTTAAGTCCTTATTCTCTTAGGTTCAAGCCTGCAATTTATGTCAGTCTTACATCAATTATCTTCTTTGATAGTTTACTTAGCACACGTTCCCAAACAAATGGGACTAGTTGGTTTAAATCTGATATGCTACTAATGTGGATGGTAGGTCATTTCGTTCCATTACCGGATCTGTATTTTTCTCTACATTGGAGGATGGAAAGATCGTAAAAGGTCTCTCTGGTGTTCCAGAAGAAGGTCCTGTCATTTATGTCGGTTATCATATGTTGTTGGGGTTTGAGCTTATCTCACTTATAGATGAATTTTTGAGTGAGAAAGGTATTGCCCTTCGCGGAATAGCCCATCCGGAGCTGTTCATGCCTAAAGTGGAGAGTTTTTCATCTGAGTTTTCTATGTTTGATTGGGTGAAGATATTTGGTGGGGTGCCTGTTTCAGCAAGCAACCTTTTCAAATTATTTTCAACAAAGTCACATGTTCTTCTATATCCTGGTGGTGCTCGAGAGGCTCTCCATTATAAGGTACATAAGTTTTATTGCTTTATCTATGCTTCTTATCCAATTATGTAGTATCTATGATCCAGTTACTTTATGCAGTCACATTAATACAACGTGCACTTGATGTTTGCATGTCCAATCTTTGGGATAAGCATTTACTATTATGCGATGGTGGCTTCTTCTTTAAAACTGACTGAACTCTGCAATTGCTAGGGGGAAGAATACAAGTTGATTTGGCCTGATCATCCGGAATTTGTGAGAATGGCCGCAAGATTTGGTGCCACAATTGTGCCATTTGGAGCTGTGGGAGAAGATGATATAGTTGAAGTAGGTTTCTTCTTTTTCTACCAGATGACATACACTTTTGAGGACACAAACTTTTCTGCCTTTTCTTTTGGAAAAAATATATTTCTAGTCCCTTAACATCAAACTTGGTTTTGATTCTTGTATTTCAAATTGAAAAATTAGCCCTTAAATTTTGAAAAATATGTGAATTAGGCCCTTCCCCCAACATTTTGCAGTAAAGTATATCAGTAAATGATAAGTTTAAGTATAATGAAGGACTAAAATCACATATTTTCAAAAGTAGGATGACTAATTCATCAATTTGAAAGCAGAATAACTGATTGCAAGTTTAGCAAAACTTACAGGGACTACAAAGGTACTTTTCCTTTTCTTTTTATAAACCTGTTAGGAATATTCATTTCTAAATGTCTCAATGAACGTTCAGAGAAATATCAAGTTGAATAATGAAAATGTTAGGGGTGGGAGAGAGGAATGAAAAGAAAATAGCTTCTTTTCCTTGCAATTTTTGAGTTTTTATTAATTGTACTTGCTTTTTGGTTGGACTTTTTTGCTTGAATTATGCAGATGGTTCTTGACTACAACGACTTAATGAAGATCCCCATAGTCAATGATCGCATAAGAGATATGAATCGTGACCAAGTTAAGTTTAGGTAACTATTCTCCATCTCAATCATGTTTATTGCCTATAAGATATAGCCTTATAACTAGAGCTAACAACACCATTTCTACTACATTCCCACCTTATAGTCAATTTGTTGAAATGTATAGAACCATGACAACTTTACTAAATAACACTTGGTACCCACAAATTTTTATGATTTTATATTTCAACCAGTACAAGAGACAAATAATGTGTTCAAGAGAATGAAGAAATGTTCTTGACATTTCTCAGACCCACTTTCCATTCTTGCACACTTTCTTATTGGTTAAGAAATTACAAAATTAGGTGGAATATTTTTGAAGTAAGAAGTGAAATTCACTAAAACATTCCATTTTTAACAAATTTCAATTAATAAAAGTGATGGAGAGAACCATGATTTAATATATCTGATAGCTTATAGATCAAAACTATGGATTTTTCTTTCACAACTAAGGCACTGGTGTGTTTGTTGCTATCCAGAGATGACAGAAGTGGTGAAGTAGCAAGCCAAAATCTCTCTTTACCTGTACTTGTACCCAAAATACCAGGTCGCTTTTACTTTCTGTTTGGGAAGCCCATAAGAACAAAAGGCATGGAAAATATGCTAAAAGACAGAGAAAGTGCCAACCAAATGTACCTGCAGATTAAGTCAGAAGTTGAAAACAATTTGAATTACTTGATCAAGAAGAGGGAGGAGGATCCATACAGGAATATCATCGACAGAAAGATGTATCAGATATTTTATCCACCTGAAACTGATCCAACTCCATCGTTTGAGCCCTGAAAAATGTTTTCATTCATAGTACTCATTCTTATGTAATCATAATTATTTGTGAACAGATACATGTACATGCCCATTATTCTTATAAAAGGTGGTGCTTTTTGTATGTACCCAAAAAATAAATTTAACTTTCTTTAGAGTTCATAATTGATGCCAATTATTTCATACTTTATTTGATTACAATTTTGTCATACTTTATTTTAACTTTTCAATGACATTTACATTTTGTTCACTTGAATGTATTTGAGGGAGAGTGATTGAATGAATTTGAGAGGATTTGAAGGTAAATTTTTTGTTGTTTATTTGAGTGGATTTGGAAATAAATTTTTTTATTCTGTCACATCAATCAAATCTTGCACTAATTCTTATAAACTTTACTTTCAAATCCACTCTTACTTTCAAATCCACTCAAATAAACAACAAAAAATTTACCTTCAAATCCTCTCAAATTTATTCAATCACTCTCCTCCAAATCCATTCAAGTGAACAAAACCTTAATTTTACACTGATTCTAATTGCAAATTGTGTATATGGTAAATTTGTTGATTATCGTAAAAATTATCTTGGATATTGCTTCCTACACCCCTACAATTCTAACTGTCCACAGTATTAAAAAGTTCATGTTTTAGAAAACTCTTTCTGAAATATAGAATATTTTGAAAAAAAAAATCATTCCGAAAGATATCTTGAGTTTTAAAAGTTTTTTTGGAAAAAATTATTCTGGAACATATTTTGTAACATCCCAAAAATATAGTTATAAACTATATTTAGGGGTCCTCACATTTATAATAAAAAAAACAGTTATAGGAAAATAAAATTTTAACTTACAATTATCTTAAAATAACCATAAATTAAAATTTTATAGAAACCTACACTAATACAACTCAAAAGGGCAAACTGATTGGTCATACAAGAAGTGTATTAACCGAACGGTCCTATACTAAATACCAAAACAAAGACAAGACCGAACGATCTTACTCTTAGCGGAGACCAACCTCTTATGCCAGCGCATGTTCTAGATAAGCTTCTGCACCTTTTGCTCACATCCACAAGGTGATCATTGCAATAACAAGGACGACCGAACGAGAATACATGACAAGACAGGAAAATAAGGGTAAGTTAGTGTAATTTAATTGACTATGTTAACATACAATTCAGATACCCACATAATACAATTATTCATATACAGAAATCATAAAAGCATGTTATAACCGACCACTTTACACTGACTGTCCGGACTAGTATGAATATGAGCTATGGTCGTTCGTGCACTCGTGGGTAGTAACCTGGAAAACCATCAGTATTACCGCAGCATGGAAAAACCCTTGAGCTTGCCACACGAGGTTAACCCGTTATACCTCACCTTAGGTCAAGGTAATACATATCGTCCAGGCTAGGATCTCCTGCTATTCTCACCACATGCATCACCATTCTCTACTTGAGACTTAGTGACATTTGAATTTCAGGATGAACGTCAATACTAAGCTTTCCCTATTCATACTTTTATCACAATACAACCAATCACTGAGATATTCCTCCTTGGAATTCTCTTTTAGATCCATAATATAATTTTCACATCATACTTTCTCATCCCATCACAACTATCATATCATAACTTAATACCATCACACTTTCACATTACAGTAGAATTATGATCATTCCTCATTCATCACATCTTTAAATAACTTTAAACCGAACATTAAAACAACATCACCATGGAGCATAACTGACTTGGAAAATATCAACAATTATTATAAACAAAACCTGACCGAACGGGATATTGTTTCCCTATGGTAAACATGACCGAACGGTCATGTAAAGAGTGAAACTCACGCATGAGCTGAACACTATTAGTTTGATCTGAGTACTATTGAATTAGATCGAACACTTATTTATTAATGTCGACCACTAGTAGACCATACTGAACACTATTATTTTAGACTAATCATTATAGGCCTAGGCCGAACACTGAGGGCTTAGGCCGAACACTGAGGGCTTATGCCGAACATTATAACCAGGCTAAAAACTTTAGTTGAACCTAATACTTATTGTGAGAGAAAATTTTCTCATTATTCAAAGACTATAACCTAACTGTCAGAAAGTTTCAAAATCCTACAAGAACCCCAAAGATTGAGACTTATCCGTTCTAAAGGAAACATTGATCGGTGAAAATTGAAGTTCTTGACACTCGGATAGCTTTCGTACAATTTAATTGTAAATCAGATGAAGTGAAATGAGAGATTTTTAGAGAGAAAAAAAATATTTTAGAGAGAAGGAGGAGAAAAGAAAAAAGAAAAAGTTTTAGATAGAAAGAATGGTATCAGAAAATGACAAGAGGATTTAAAAATTTAATTTAAATACTACCACCGAAATCACTTGTCCACTCCAGAAACATACACTTGCCTTCTCCTTCCACATGTCATTTTCGGGTTTTGACATATTTCATATGTTTACCAAATTCTATTCTAAAAATCATGTTTTGAAATTTTTATTTGAAAAAATTATTTCGGAAATTTCGAAAAGTTTGTTCCGAAAAACTTTCCAAATATATAATTCGGAAATAACTTCTGAGAAGGCAAAAGGACATTTCGAATGTGTGAGGGGGTGTGCGAAGAAATTGCGGAGATTCATGAAGGGAATTTTTCTGTTGAACTATATACTTATTAAACTTACTTATTAATGCAATGTTAGTATAAAGAGTTACATTGATCAAGTAACGCTTTATATATGGCTTTTAAACTAAAATTAAATGGCGCGTTTACTAGTAGTTTAAATAAAAGAAATTCATCTAATTTCAAAGTATTATATAATTAATTGACTTGTGTAATATTATTGTTGGAAGACAACTTATCATGATTTTTAGTTACTTGAAAACGTGAATAAACTCTTAAAACTAATTACCAGCAAATTTATTTTTTAATGACATGAAAGATTAAGATTGATTAACCATGTAACTAAAATTGTATATTTGATTAACCCATGTTACTATTGTCATGGTAATTGTTTTTTAATATTGTTAACTACGTTGTCTTTTTAATATTTTTGTTAAATAAGAGATATTAGTTCGTTTTCTCTAAAAGCAATTATGTTGGTTCCTCTTATCATCATGATACCATGGCTCCAATGTGATAGATGCATGATACCTTGGCCAATGTCTCAAACATGTTCTCCAATGTGATAATACTTATGTTTCTTCATTTTTTAAATATATATTTCTTATGAGTTTCTAGCATAAAAAAACAAATTGAAATATTATAAATATGTACTGGTAAATCAAATTTAAAACCTCAGTTGTTACAAATTTAGCGCCTTGATATATGTAAAAGGTTGCCAAAGTTTTGCGGGCGAAAAGTAACAATTATTATGTTTTAGAGTTAAATATGTTTTTTATCCCTTAACTTTTAATCAAAATTAGAATTAGTCCCTCTTTAAAACTTTAGACTAATTTAGTCCCCAAACTTTAGAAATGTATGAATTTAGTCATTTTAACCAATTTTTGTTAACTTTATTTGATGTTTCAAACGCATTTCTCAGTTAACATTGAAGTAAAAATGTATCAAATGGTATAAACAACTCAAATACTATCATGAAACGTACTTGAAACATCAAATAAACCTAACAAAAATTAGTTAAAAGGACTAAATTCACACATTTTTAAAGTTTGAGGACTAAATTAGGCCAAAGTTTTGAAGAAGGACTAATTCCCAATTTCACTAAAAGTTAAGGGATCAAAAACATATTTAATCCTATGTTTTATGACACTGGATTGATAAATTTTTGCTGTTAGAGTTAAAATCAAGAGTGATCATACATGACACACTTTATATGTATAAAGGTAAAATAATTATATAGGTAAAAAAAGAAAATAAAAAATAGAAAAAAATAATATTAAATAAATGTAAAAAATTTAAGTATATCAAAGAAAATATTTTTTTAAAATTAATTATTTACTGTATGTGTTAAAAATCAAAATTTTTATTTTCGTGGTTTAAATATCTAGTTAAATTAGAAAAAGTTATTTGTAAAAGATATTTTATTGTTAAAGTAAAGATTAAGCCATTTAAATAATTAACACTTATTAAATATATTTATTTATCTTTTTTATTTTAAGTTTATATTTATAAATTTTGGAATAAATTTTAAATTAATAATAATTTAATTATTGATAATTCTAATTTAAATAATATTCGTGATAATTGAAAACATTCAAACTGTTAATAGACCAATAACTATGCATGTAAACAATCACCGAAGGCCTACAAAGTAATATTTTTTTAAGAATTAAGATGTTAGGATATTTATTATGAAGAATTCTAGAATTGAGAGACAAATTCATGTTATATTTTTATAAACAACACAAGTACATTTATTTTTATTTAGTACTATTTATTTATAAAATAATAAAGATATGAACTTCAACCTTTTGTGAAGTAGGAAACAGTTATGATAATGAATGAGCCATAAATATAGATTGCTTGCGTGGTTTTGCTTCCCTAAGCAGAAAATAAACATCCTTGTTGTGTTGTGCCGGTAATAAATCTTACTTTACTGTTACTTTATCATTCTGCCTATTCCTTCACTTTCTCCAATTTTTTCTCTAACCAAACACTCAAAAGATTTAGAGGCTCTCTGATACTTTTAGTTGTGCTTCATTTTGTGGTTCCTCACACTCAGATCTTTTCACAGTACTCTTCAAAAGGTTTGATTTTTCTTACTTTGTTGCTGTTCTTTTGATTTTATCAATGCAATTTCTGAGTTGTATTCTTATAAACGGGTTTGATCGTGCTGAATATGGGTTCGTTGGGTTGTTTCATAGATGTTGAGTGAACATAGACTAATGGGTCTGTTTCATTCTTTCACTGTTTAGTTACTTACTATTGGGGGTTTCGAGTGTTTCTTTTCTGTGCTGCAATTTTACATTTTCATTTATTTGGAACGAGATTTTGTAAAATGGTGATTCTGCTTTTGTCGGTGTAAATTGCTCCCGAAAAAGTTTTGTCCCAATGTACAGAAAACATGTCGAATTACTGTGTTGTTAGTATTTTCGAATTTATGTAGAAACAGTTAGTGCTGCTTATTTTGTTGTTTGATTAGGTTTATCTTTACTATCAGTTCACGAGTCTTGTTATAAACATTGCTCCTTTTTTTTTGGTTTATGGAACTAATCCTTAGATTGCCTATGTGAGGGTGTGTTACATGTAGAGTACTGGCAACCCATTCTCTGATACACTCTTTCTAATACACTTTCTGTCATTGGTTAAAATTTATTGAAACCTAAAATGTGAAGCAAGACTCTATGTTTTTGTGATTTTCAGTAAGTTTCAACCAGTAGTCAAGAGTGTATTTAAAAGAGTATGTTACACATATGTTGCTAACATTTCTCTTGTTGACTCATATGAATACTAAGTGTGGGGGTTGTGGTTACGTAGATGAAGAATATATTATGTTGATCTTTGGTTTAATGGTAGACAATTTAAGAGAAATTGAGACGTTACAGTTGTGGTATGACTACCCTTTTTAAACTATGGAAAGTTGAAGAAAGTCTCTGTTTTTTTCCGGCTTTAGAGAGTGAAGATTCTAGCATAGGATGTTTGACTGATATGAGTCTTTGTTGTTGAACAAAAGAGAGAGCATTAGTGATATTATGATGTGACCAGATAAATGTTTGCTAGAATAATACAAGTTTTCTTTTTCCTTCCCTCCTTCACCTCAAATTATAAAAAAATAAATTCGTTTTTAATTTTTATTTGTGCGCAGACATGTACAAGAATCGGCTGCAAGAGTTGGCTCAAAGAAGCTGTTTTAATTTGCCAGCCTATTCATGCATTCGCGAAGGACCAGATCATGCTCCTCGTTTTAAAGCTACTGTAAACTTTAATGGAGAGACCTTTGAAAGTCCTACTTTCTGCTCTACTCTTAGACATGCAGAACATGCAGCAGCTGAGGTAGCTCTTAACACTCTTGCAAAAAGAGGTCCCTCTAGAGCTTTGGCTGCAAGAGTTCTGGTTAGCAAATGAAATTTCTTAAGAATCTTCTTTCTGGGTTTTCTTTCTTTCTTTAGAGCTGTAATCACTCTTCCATTCACAGTTTGTAGTTTGATGTATAAGGATTTTGATCTTGAATACTGGAATTGGAAAAGTATTTCTTCTTATGAAAATATTCAATATTGTACTAGTATAGTAAAATAAGAGCAGAAATCTATCTTAAAAGTATTTAGTGTATCAGAAATACAAAAATCATTTTAACACCCACTTTCTAGGTAACCAGAAACATTTTAATAAGATTATTTAAAGCTGAATTTTCATGTTTAGCTTTCTCTGTATTACTGGTTTAAATGTCAACTTATAATATAAGCCATTTCAGGGCAAAATATACATTTACAAATAGATATTTAATTTTGTAGTCTCTTTTTTATCTTCTTTTAGAGGGTTGCATTTCCCCAAAATATGTTGAGTCTGGTTGATTCATTAATTACATTTAACGTTTTTTGCAACCAAATAGTATATAAAATAGACAAATAGAAGAATTTTGGATTATAGTAAGAACAGAAACATACCACAAATGTTAGGAATTAAAGAATTATAGAATGTCATTGTTGATCTAAAAGATTTTTTCTAAATATAGATTTTTCATTTGGATATTGACAGGATGAAACAGGAGTATACAAGAATTTACTCCAAGAAACTGCTCATAGAGCTGGACTGAACCTTCCTGTTTATACTACAATTCGAACTGGACCAGGTCATGGTCCTAACTTCTCTTGTACAGTTGAGATTGCAGGAAAGCATTTTACAGGAGATCCAGCTAGGACAAAGAAACAGGCTCAAAAAAATGCTGCCATGGCTGCTTGGGCTGCATTGAAAAAATGTGAGCATTTTGATTCTTCAATCATATCTCTCTGTGTCTGCATATTAGCTGTCTGAATATGACTTTTTTTCATCGTACCTTTCTTTCTCTTTTTTTCACATTTTTCTGTCTTTCCTTCCCACATTTAACTGATTGTTATTGTTCTAAATTTCTTCAAGTGTCAGAGCATAGTTTATCATCTTCATTTTCGCCGGAGTCTAGAGGCAATGACGAACAAGATCAAGTCATCATAGCTCGCATCCTTGCAAATGGTTCAGAGAATTTTTCCAAAGGTGATAATCAACTTGGACGGCAAAAATTCGCTACAACCTCTTTGGTATCTACTCATCCTGCTACAGACATGTACACTACTCAATGCCAGCATTGTGTAATCTCTAGTTTCTCGCCAGAGGTGGCTCTATATCAGATTTGGCAGCAAGAACAAATTTTGCAGCAACAAAATCGTCTGTTGGCACTAACCTTTCAGCCAATTATTCCATCTACTCAACATATTTATCCATTAATGCAGTCCATGTTCCAGCCAGACCACTGTCTTTATTTCCCCAGCGAGTTGGGATCAGTTCCTGTAGGACCAAAATTTTCAATGGCTACATCAAGCCCTTCATTTTGTTTTTCAAACCAAATTGCTCCAGAACTAAATGCAGGCAGGTCAACACTAACCATCAGAGAGATACAAGAAGAAAAAACAGAAGATCCTCCAGTTTGTACCCTTAGCAATGAAACCGGTCTCTTACCACCAGGTTCAGTTGATGAGAGTAAGAAGCATGATAGTTCTGGAAGCAGAAGTAGAACTACTGAGCAGGGAGAACAATGTGAGAAATCTGAATGGGATTCTCATTGGAGCATGGGATCTGTACACAGACCACCTAATTCTGAGCTCCAAAACCCATCAAGGATTGGTTCATCTGTTCTCAGATCACGTTCACAAGCAAGCTACAACAGAAGTTTTAGACCACCAGCTCCTTCATCATCTTCCATTGTGCGAACCATATGCCCTACTTCATCTGTTGGTTCAAGACCACAACATGCTGCATCAAGGTTGAGAACAGGCATCCCACTAAGTCCAGGCACATCTACTCCTGAAAGATTTGGCATGATGAGAACACCTACTCCTCTATTTAGGGCACCAGCTGTGAGAATCAGATCCGTGGTTCCAGTCTGTTCAGCTCCTCCAAGGAGAACCATGGCAGAAGAGGTGTCCAAGAGCAAGGAAAAAGAAGATCTAAAACCTGAGGACAAAGAGGTATCAAGAACTAGCTCTGAGCTTGGCCATCTTAGAATATGAGTGAGTATAAATACTAGAAGATAAGTATGGTAGTTCTTTCCAAATATCATGACCTTTACAGTCATTTACAGGAAAGAATAGGCATCTCCTTTTGGTAATTTTATGTCAGGTAATAAATTGAAATACAAAATTATATATATAAATATGTCATTAGAATTTGTTGAGTGTATTAACACTATTAAGAAGGCTGGGCTACTGAGTTTGCCATCCCTCTACGATAAGAAAATGAACTAGAAAACCTGTATGAGGGAGAAATTAATATATTATATATACATATTATATGAATAACTATTAAGTTAAATAGATTATGTACCATTGGGCAAAGTATTTGTGTATTATCATCTAATTACAAAGTATCATTACAGGTAGATAATTGTACTATAGAGAGACGTATATATCTTGAGTGTGGGATTAGATATTTATAGATGAATCTTATATCATATTAAGAAATAAGTTTTAAACTTAACTCTATAAATTTAGATTGTAAGATGAAGTTTGAATTTATTTTTTCTTATTTCTAGTTAATGTGAGATCTCTGACACTTATACTTGTGCTAATGAGAGATCTGGCTAGATTCAGATCCTCTTCAGTCATTTTTCTCTCCTTGGAAGTGAATCATCTAATGGTCTAAAACAACTATACTACAAATAAAATCTCATGAAATGATCAGGCTTACACATTTTCTTTTCTTTGTTGCAAGAACTTCTAACTAGAATTGACAATACTTTACCCTGCTCAACTTATTGCAAGAGAAAATTTATAAAAAGCTCAAGACACACTTTGCCAACTATACTAAAAAAATGTCAAATTTCACTTTGGGTTTGTTGGCAAAGTTCCGTTTGAGCTTTTTATAATTTTTATCTCGCAATGAGTTAAGTTTCAACTCTAATTACAAGCTCTTGCAACAAGAAAAAGAAAAAGAAAAGTGCATTTTTGAATCATATCTTGTCCAGTTTTTGTTGGCAATAGTATAATTATTTCATACCTTTAGATGATTCAAATATACAGGATTTGGTACATTGAAGTATAACAAGGGTTGGAAAATTTTGGAATGTTTTTTTTTACTTGTATTATTCTATTGGTTCTGAGTTTGCATTTCTTGGGATGGGTGTTTTGGATCATATGCATTTCTTGTATTATCACGTTAAGTAAGTGCTGTTAGTAATATTACATTTTTTTTTTTAATTTTCAAAAGAAAAAAAGTGTTTATCATGTTAAAACGAGTATTAGTGACTGAGGGTTAGAATTTTTTTTTTTAAATATGGGATAAATTAGACTTAATTCATTAAATCTTTCCTTGAATTCAAGTTAGATTGACTTACCATTACGGATATTAATGTATGAAAATTACACAGATTAATACTTTAATTTTTAATTATTATCTATTTTTAATAAATATATAAAATAAATTAAAACAAAAAAAAATTTAAATGAGTCAATTTACTTACTAACTCATCAATGAGCATGATTATAATGCTCTTGGTTCATAAAAAAAATGAAGCCGATTGAATTGACTCTATTTATCAGCATAATTGATTTATTTTTACATTCTTAGCAGTAGTTTATAATTATTTTAATTTGAATTTGTATTGTCAAGATAAATAAGAAAGTAAATAAAAAATTATTTTCATAAAAAGTAGTCATTAAGTAAACATTTTTTATAATTCTATTGTATATAATTTTTTTATCATGAAAATGTAACAACCTAAAATATAATATAAATACTATAAAAGAGTTATTATAATTTTTAATAAAATAAATTAGTCAAGAAGTGAAAAGATAAAGTTATTTACCATCCTCTCAATTTTATAAAAAAAATTTATATACAAAAGAAACTTTATATACAAAGTGACAATCAAAACGATACATAAGATACTAGTCTAAAAGATAATTAAGTAATCTATTGCTCTCTCTCACACAAAGAAACAAGGAGAGAAACATTAAACAAAAATTCTTTATATGTTGACACATTTGTACAAAAAAAATTCATTGAACAAAATCTCAAATAATATTTGGATACTAATTGAGTTTAAGAAAATATAATTATAGAAATTCAAAGATAAAATAATAATTAAAATTTATTAATAAAAAAAATAGTGAGAATTTATATATATTATAATAACAATTATAAAGAGAAAATCTCTTTATTAATAATTATAAATTAAAATGTGAAAATAGGTGAAAATTAAAGAAAGACGAAGGAAGAAAAATCCCTATCAAATTTCAAATTCTTCTTTTAACACAGTAAAATAACTACAATGATAACAAACAAAAAAATCCGACATATGATTACCTCGAATTTACCATCATAAAAACACCTTTTTGTAAAAAGATCTCATTGAAGAAAATTATGTAATGATCTTAAAATTAAGTATTATATCTTATATAAGATACTTAATATTAATAGTAGATTATTTTGTTTTAATAATTAAAATAAACGGTAATTACAAAAATTAAAATCCTAACAAAATTTGAAAATGTTTTTTTTATTTATAAAATCTTATAATTGAAGTAAAAGTTTTAAAATATAAAAAAAAATCGAAGTATTACTTGCTTTGAAACTTGTCTAAAATATTGTTCATTATAGAAATTAGAGTTCCGATTTAATTTTTAAAAAGCTGTGTCAAAAAAATATTTAAACTATCATATACTTTAATTCTTAAATTATAATATTTTAATAATTAAAATAAACTGTAAATTACAAAAATTAAAATCCTAATAAAAATTTAAAATGTTTTTTTTTATAAAATCTTATAATTGGAATAAAAGTTTTAAAATATAATGATTTGACATGCAATGAAATTAGGAACTTATATTGAAGTTTATTTTGTTTGGTTCCAAACAAATAAAAGATGTGTGAGTAAAATGAAATAATTTTATTAGAGCATAAATTTAAGAATTTTGGTAAGGAAGTAAAGAATTTTGTTGAAGTAAAATGAGCGAATTTTGAGAGGTTTGTGTATGAAGAATTGAAACTCTTATTTATAACAATGATAAAATAATATAAAAAAAAATATCTACATAAATTTAAAACAAAAATTGAGGTAATTGTAATATTATTTTATTTGTAAATATTATTGTAGGTTAAGGATATATTAAGACTTGTTTTGTCCTTAATGTCACATTTGATATTTTAACATTTTTTTTTCAATATTAAATATACTTCAATATTTCGATATACAAGTCAATATTTAGTTAAAATGAAGTTTAATAAATATAATAAATTTAAAAGTATTGAATATTTTATCTGTATATTATATGTATATTATATTTATAGATATTTTAATGATTTTTTTGATCTTAATGATAATATAATAATAATTTGATTACTTTTTAATCTTGTTTAACATAATTTTATATTTAATTATCTTTATTTTCAATCTCGACCAGAAAACTTGGAGCCGATTTAATTGAAGTTTAAACACCCGATCGATTTAATTATAGTTTCCTATATATATCATATGTAAAGGAAAAAAACTATTAACTTTTATTCTTTTTTTCATAAGCAACCATACTTACAGAGAGAAATAATACATCTTAACATTCAATTTATACTTAATTAGGAATTGCTTATTTAACACAATACTAAATAATCCTCCGTTGCTATAAGACGAGGAAATTTAAAAGGTATAAATAGAAAAACATAATAATACAAAATACACTTAAAATAGTTTATTTTAAAAAGTTACATTTTATTTTATTTTTAAATTAGAATTTATATTTATTTATTTTTATAGTTTATAAATGTCATCAACAATATTTTCTCCATAGGTTATATTATAATAATTTAAAATACGCGTTTTGTCATATAAAAAACTCATTACTTCACGTGTTAGATATTGAGAAAAGTGTATTACATTACTTATATAAAATACAACAACGTATATTAATTTAAAGACAAAAACAGTATTTTACAAAATAACTAGAGAAACAAACGTATTAGAGATGATATAAATCGAATTTATAATATAAAAACTTTATTTTATTAAAGTTTTATGTTAGTTAAAAATTAAACAATTTTATAAGCGATTTTTGTATAAAGTTAAGTTTGATATAGAATCGTAGAAAATATTTATTTGTATTTTATGTCATACAGGTAAAAGAAAAGTCAAAGGAATATATAATCTCTAACTATAACTATTTTTAACGATAACTTCTAATAAAGTTTATTAGTAAACCTTATTTGTTAAGTATATTAAACTTTGATTATGGTTTTGTCGATTATAAAATTTATTTGGAGATAAGATAAAGAAAGTAGGTAATTTTTTTATTATCAATTTAAGATTTTATTTTACATCCAATCAATTAGATTAGTGACTTTAGCGTCAGAATATTTTAACAGATAAAACTATTTACTTAAAAAAAACTATTTAACCTTAAAAAATAATATAATTTTGTTTATTTTGAAAAAGAAAAAAAATGTTAAGAAAGGATTTAAAACAAGAAATGAATTATTTCCTAAAACAATAATGATCACATGGGTTAGATGCAGCAGCATAGGGCAGACATGCACTCATTGGGATGTGTTAGCACTCCCATTCATTCATTAAACTCTGCAACCCAAGTTTTATTTTTCTTAAACAAGACACCAAATTCCTTCTCCTAACGCAATAAATAAAGTTACTAAATGTTTATTAATAAAGATTATCAATTACGGATTAATGGCCGTGCCTTAGGAGTTACGAAACATCCCACTAAATACCCGTTAATTTAGGACAAACACATCACTTACGTACAATAATACGGTCTATGTATGTATGTTGTATGTATCTATACAAACATCTACGACTACAAAAACGGCTTCGTTTCTGTTCTGTTTGGGATTTGACTTGTGAGAATCAGAATGAGAAGAAGATCTCACTCTTTTCTTCTTGTCCCAGACCAAAAGTCCAAACACTGCGCTACACTTCCGAACAACACTCAATTTCACTTCTCTTTTTATTTATTACCCTAACTCAGAGGCCATTCATAGATTTTCATTTCGCTGTCCTTTTTCGCCCAGATCACTGAATCTCGCTGGAACTACTGACGTTTCTGGTTTCTCTATGTGCTCCAAGATTGTCGAAATCAGGTTTGATTTTGGTTTCGATTTTAATTGCTGATTAAAATCGTGTTCTCTCGTGCAGTGAAGCTTAGGTGCATTTGTCTTTTTTTTTTTAGATTGGATTAATTGGCGTGCTGATGATTGATTGTTTAGGTAATTGGGAATGCCGATGGATGGAGCTTAGATTTGAGGAATGGGGTGTGTGATTAGCAGGGAGGTGTCGAAGGGGATAATCTCTGAGTTGAAGGAGGAGAAGGGTTTGAGTGGTGAGAGTAAGAGGAAGGTTGATGGAGTGTCGGGGAGCAAGAGTGAGGTTGTGGTAGAGGTTCAGAATGGCGAGGAGAAGGAGAAGGAGAAGGGTGGTGGTGAAGGGGTGCAACGGCCTCGAGGCGAAAGGAGGAGATCGAAGGCGAATCCGAGGCTGAGCAATCTGCCCAAACATTTGCGGGGGGAGCAGGTTGCTGCTGGATGGCCGCCGTGGCTCACTGCAGTGTGTGGGGAAGCACTCAGTGGCTGGATTCCGCGAAAGGCAGACACCTTTGAGAAAATCGATAAGGTGTGTCTCAGGGTGTGTTTGTGTATAATTTGTGTGTACATATGCATTGCATTGTGATTAAGAAACGGAAAAGCATTTGTAATTATCAGTCATGCCTAATCTGGATGTGTTAATGTGGTTTGTTTGAAACTCATTGCTACAGATTATCCCATGTCCCCGGTGTTGTCAAAAGTGAAACTTATGGTTGACTGTTAATCTGTTTGTAATTTGCTGGTGGTAGAATTAACTGGAATTGAATTTGTGCATTGTTTAAGTGGATGGGATAAACTTGTGAATTGAATTAATCTGGATGTGCTAATGTGGTTTGTTTGAAACTCATTGCTACAGATTATCCCATGTCCCCGGTGTTGTCAAAAGTGAAACTTATGGTTGACTGTTAATCTGTTTGTAATTTGCTGGTGGTAGAATTAACTGGAATTGAATTTGTGCATTGTTTGAGTGGATGGGATAAACTTGTGTAGTTTGGGATCTTATATTTTCTTCTGACTATGATTATTTCTTCTCTTTGTTTCCTCTTTTTTCTTTCGTTTTAGATTGGACAAGGAACTTATAGTAATGTGTACAAAGCTAAAGACACAATGACTGGTAAAATTGTTGCCCTAAAGAAGGTTCGTTTTGACAATTTAGAACCTGAGAGTGTAAAATTCATGGCGAGAGAGATTCTTATTTTGCGAAGGTTGGACCATCCCAATGTTGTAAAGTTGCAAGGTTTAGTTACGTCAAGGATGTCCTGTAGTTTGTATTTGGTGTTCGATTACATGGATCATGATTTGGCTGGACTTGCTGCAAGCCCAGGAATCAGATTCACAGAGCCTCAGGTTAGACCAGGTTTGCCTTAAAAATTTAAGAATTACTTATCTCATTTCGTAATTGGTACATTTTCTTTTCAAAGGCTAGGATCTGATGTCCCCAAATACGGTACCCTCCTTGCAGGTAAAATGTTACATGCATCAGCTGCTATCAGGACTTGAGCACTGTCATAGCCGTCATGTACTTCACCGTGATATTAAAGGGTCAAATCTTCTTATTGACAATGAAGGAACACTTAAGATTGCCGACTTTGGATTGGCTTCTATTTTTGATCCAAACCATAAGCATCCAATGACTAGTCGTGTAGTAACCCTTTGGTATCGACCTCCTGAGCTGCTCCTTGGTGCCACAGATTATAGTGTGGGTGTAGACCTCTGGAGTGCTGGATGTATTTTAGGAGAATTATTGGCTGGGAAACCAATCATGCCTGGTCGTACAGAGGTAACAACTCACCTACAGGCTATATCATCTTGTTGGCTTTTCATCATTTCCCTCTTATTAGGTAATTCTATGAATGTGTCGTATAATATGTATACATTTGTGAGGACAGAGACTAGAGAGGTGATGGGAAGATTATAAGGATATTAACAGTAATTTAGCTTCAGTCATGCAACATAGATCACTACCTACCAAATTGCGTTGTGTACAATATGTAAATAATTTTCATATCCTGTTTATAGAAAGATGCTTTCTTTTAATTGGCATACTATTAGTAGATCTTATGTTTTGATTTCTCTTGCATATTTTGTCATGAAGATATAGCCATTGTTGCATTTAATTCATGGTTATAAAAAATCGCAATTGGATTTTTTCTAACACTTTTCTTGTACAGGTGGAACAACTGCACAAGATATACAAACTATGTGGTTCACCTTCAGATGAGTTTTGGAAGAAGTCAAAGTTGCCTAATGCTACCTTGTTTAAACCGCGAGATCCATACAAGAGGCGCATAAGAGAGATTTTTAAAGATTTTCCACCTTCTGCTCTACCCCTCATTGATACACTTCTCTCAATTGATCCTGTAGAACGGGAAACTGCCTCAGATGCTTTGAGAAGTGAGGTGAGGTTTCTCAAAATTCCAGATCTTCTTGTTAAAATGCTGGTTTGTTTCTTTCAAATTTTGCACTGCCGTGTTTTTTTATTTATAATTTTTTAAATTTTCACAATAAAGTGGGCCGTTGATCTTAAATTAATGTAATATACTTATATCTGTGTAAAAGTTGATATAATGACCTTCATTCTAATTTATGTGTTTTTCCTGCTGTGTTTTTATTATCTTTTTAAATCAAACCCATGTACATTTACCTTGCCTGTCTGCTCCTGCAATTTGCAGTTCTTTACCACAGAACCTTATGCTTGTGATCCTTCTAGTCTTCCAAAATATCCCCCAAGCAAGGAAATGGATGCTAAACGAAGGGATGATGAAATGAGGAGGTATCTCTGCTATTAAGTTTCTTTTCTGCAAAACCAAAGTATATGTACACACACAAATATATGGTGAGAGAAATTGGAAGGAAAATAAGGCATGTGATGAGTAAATGCAATGTGTTGTTGGCCCTGATGCTGCTTAACAATTAGATTTTGTATTCTTTAGATTATTCATTGGCATTTGTAACCTTATACCATCTAACAAACACACCCTTTCAACAAGCACATACACAAAATATAAACCCCAGACTACGCTTACTGATATTTATAGTGGTTATCAGAGCGAAAATTTTCTTATCTTTGTAGTTAATCTTTGCTAGTTATAATATAGCCATCCTACTGTGTTTAGTTATCTCTAAGATACTTCATCTATATGAATGTACAGACTAAGAGCTGCTGGCAAAGCTCAGGCTGATGGCCCCAAGAAGCATCGTACTCGTGATCGTGGAACAAAAGCTTTTCCTGCTCCTGAAGCCAATGCTGAGCTTCAATCGAATATTGATGTAAGTTTAATAATCACTAGTATACTAGAGATGCTTTGGTTCAGTTTATAAAACCACTGAATATTATATGCTTTGAGATTATTATCTTTTGCAAGAATGCTTAGCACAATGAAATGATTGAGAGTAAGTACTAAGGACAATTAGGATTTGGCAACAGAACTTTTTTGTCTCAGACTGGCTCAAATATCTGCCGAGTGCCAACAGTACCATTTTCAACTTTCCTTCTAATATCTGTCCTACTTTACAATAGAAAAAAAAATATATATGAATGATTATGCATCCTGAGTTAAAAATATAGTTGATTAAACTTGTTGTGTAACAGAGAAGAAGGCTAATCACTCATGCAAATGCCAAGAGCAAGAGTGAAAAGTTCCCTCCACCACATCAAGATGGACAACTTGGTTTTCCTTTGGGTTCTTCCCATCATATTGATCCGGATACTGTTCCAACTGATGTCACTTTCACATCAACCTCTTATACCTATTCAAAGGAACCATTCCAAGCTTGGTCTGGTCCCATTGGCAATGCTGCTGACAATGGAGTACCAAAGCGGAAGAAACACACTGCAGGTGATGCATTGGATTTATCAAAACCACAGAAAGATTCTCTTAAGGACAAGATTAAAGGAAAGAAAATCATAGCTTAGATATTAATACATTCTTATAGAGTCAATTAAGAATCTCCCTCTGTTACCTCATTTTTGGATGCATACAACTGCTGCGCAATGCGTTTTTTAAAAATGTCGTGCTGCTTCCTCATTCCTCGGTAAAAGTATAATAGCTCTCAGTTCTCAGCAAGGGTACAAATTACTTACACCCATCTTTACACCTTCATTTTCCCCATTTTTTATTTCTTGGTTTTTATTTCAATGAAATGAAAATTTTCTTTTCTGTTCAATCTGTTAGTATGATGAGAGAATTACTACTTTGTACATCGTGATTTATTTTTTAAAAGGAGTACCGTGTTAATATCTGAAATGTGTTTGTTTTAGAATTACAATACATTTGAGTTATTTTGGTATTCTCATTTATAGATATAGGTAAGGATGGAAAGTCTCATGGGGAACGAACCACGTCAAAATTAAGCATATGTTTGATAGTGAGGAAACAAATAAAGGGAGTAGAAAAGAAGATAAATAGGTGAGAAATGAGTTGAAAGTAAGATTCTTTGGTTGGAAACAAATAGGTGAAAAATATAATAAAGATGGAAAATAGTTTGATGAAAGCAAAAATATGTACTATATTTGAAATTAATTTATTATTTATTTACTATTATCATAAAATAAAAAAAAATGTAAAAAAGAACAAGTAATTATCAAATTATGATTTTTAAAATCAAAGTTCGAAGTAATAGATTGTGTATAAATGCATAATTGATTATGTATACTCTATTATTGAAAGGAACAGTTTCTGTATTTTTAATCTTAAGACCTTGACAGGCATTTTTTTTGTAACATTGGTATCCTATTTTCTCTGCATTTATTTTGTTCAAAACCATCCGTGTTGGTTCTAAGAGCATAAATCATTGGGTCAATTTACTTTTCAAATGATATAAATTAATAATAATTATCATCATACATGTAAAGATAAAAACATAAGTATCAAAATCATAAAATTCAATGTATGTATTCAATTTGTTATTGTTGGAGACTTGATTTATAAGATTTTAATGAAGATGGTTGCTCTGTTGATGGTATTTTTCTCTTCAAAAATCTATCTGTTGTTAATCTACAGTTTAAAAGAAATTAATAATTTTGAATTTAAAATATCCATAAAAATTAAAAATCTATAAATTCATCAAACATAATTAATATGTAATTATATTATTTATATATCAAACTTAAGGAGAAAAATAAAAAGATGTATGAAAAAGCAATAACTAGAGTAGAGACACCTTTATAATACTTATTGATATCGAAATCTTTTTTTTTTGTTTAGTTATTGGTATTTAGAAGAAAAAGTAGAAAACATGCTCGAGAAGAAATGAAAGGGTAGAAAAAGACAAAAACTTAAAAAAATAATAAAGAAAGAGAAACAAATAAAATATATAATTTTATTCTAATCAAATAATATATTTATACACCCTCAATTACAGGCCTATCATAGAACAGTGAATTCAAACATATAAGATTTAGGGGAAGAAAATATTTTTTTTTCACATACTTAATAATACACATATATCTCACACACATACATATATAAATAACACGAAAAAACGAAATCAAAATAACCGTATCTTATATTAGTTGAGGAGGTTTTAAATAAGATATTTTTAGGAGATGGATGTTTTAGTGGTATATGGGTGCAAAAATTTAATTTTTCAATGATTTGTTGCTCTAATTTTTTTTTTTATTTTCAAAGGTTAATTATTGTCTTACATTTTTCTTTTTCTTTTATTTCGTAGTGATATGTATAAAGGTGGTAAACACCATTGTATTCAACAACCACATGCTAGCATTACATATATAATTTTTGTAATTTGTTAAAGTCACACCACTAATCATGTTATAATTGTAAAAGTTTGAGTCAGTAATTAGGTTGGGATTAATTGTTTCTTGTATTAGAAAACATTTATTACATTGAACAAAAAATTCAAATGGATGCCTTTAATTATGCATACATATTTCATGGTTTTATTTATTATGTTTGTATTGTGTAACTCTCTTAATTTAACATTAACTTCCTTTTCTCACTCCATGAATAATGTATTAACACATAATGAATCGGAGTGACAAACTATGCAAACAAAAAATATGCGACAATTATGTTAGAGATCTTCTTTTCATTAAAACTTAAGCACAAAAAATATAAAAAACATTAAAAAAATTTAATCTGTTTTTAATCTTTCTCACGCACAAACTTTAATTTCACTTTAATGCAAAAAATAAATTAAAACTTGTAATTGATTTAAATAAATTTTAGTACTAATAGAATTAAGTCATCCTCACTTTATTTTCCAAATTACTATTAAATTTCATTGTTATCAATGTTTAACATGATTTATTTCTAGGAATTATAAGTGAAAGAATCTATCAGAATTATACTTCACTTTACGTATATTAGTTTTCATTGTTTTAAAAAGTTGTTTTATCTCGTAATTTTCAAATTATATTGTTAAAGAATCATTTATGAAAAACCGTTTCAACCATAAATTTGAACTTCGATTCCGTTAAATTACGTTTAGCAATTTCAAGAATAATAAATTTTATTTTGTAATTTGCTTAAAACAAATTTTAAAGGAACACGTCAAGTAAGTGACACAATAATTTCCTTTTTCATTTAAACTAAAAGAATCCAATTATATTATTCTAGTATAGTAAAAACTTCACTGTCATAATTAATGTAACTTCTCAAACATATATTGTCTTTAAAACTTCATATCATAAAATAACAGTATTATAAATAATAATATAATAAATAATAAATAGTAACTAACACAACACCAAAATTTTGTTATAATAAATAAATATAACTGTGTAAATTTAACTGCTCAATGATAAAAAAATTAAAAAACCGTTACGCTCTTTAATATAAACCTTAAACCGAACAATAATTATTATAATCATTAATTTATTCTACGTACGTTTAGACTTTACACTCACGTAATAAAACGTGACCTTTTTTTTTACTTCTACAATTAGTAAGATGAAGAAAATATTTACCCGAAAATAAAATCAGAAAAAAGAAAACTTGGCGAAAAAGGAAAAAAGAACAAGGCGAGAAGAGTCACGCTCACGCACCGCCATACGCCACCAGCACATAAATACGGAAAAAGCTGCGTGTGAGTGTGTGTTGAAGTGAACCCAAAAACCCAACCGAGACTTTGGGTTGAAAGAAAGAGCGAATCTCTTTCTCTCTCTCTCTGAAGAATAGAATCGAAGGAGTGAAAGAAAAGAAAAGAGTAGCAGTTGAAGTTAAGAATGGAGGACAGTGTTGGCAACAACGGCGTGACTGCCAACAATGTCGCCCAAGCTATACACACCGCGCTTGATTGGGCCTCTACTCCCGATGCTCGCCTAAACGCCGTCGCTTTTCTCGATTCCGTAACTCTTTCTTTCCCTTCCTCTTTCCGTTTTCTCCGTTCCGTGCCGCGATAACGCGTTTTACTTTTATCATTCCTCTTATGCATCTCATCGCTTCTTGTTTTGTGATTTTTCCTGTTCTCTGTTTGCATTTTTGCTTGTTTTTAGAAATGACTGCGATGTTTTTTGCGCATGCCCTAATCGACATATAGAACACAACTCTTCCATGTATTAGTGAATTTATATATGTTTCTTTGCATTCTTTAGATTTATTTATCTCAGTAATTGTTGTTGATTGATAGTGTAGTTACAATTTCAAGGAACTAGTCGACTTTGATCCTAGGTTTCTTTCGTGTGTCCTCAATCGTGCTGTGAAAGTTGCGGTTTCATTTGTAATTTTGAATAAGTTATTAAATATATTTTTTGCATTTCAAAATATAACGATGGATTGACCATGGAGTTTCTGCACATCATTACACTCACAGATGGATAAATAGATATAAAGGTTGCGATTATTTGTTTCTGGATGCAGTTTGTGTAGTTGCTGTTACAAGGATTAATACTGTTGCCTCTTTATGGTGATTGATTGTCTTCCTTTAATATTTAACATGTGTCTGATGTGAATTGATGGAGGCATGGAAATGGATACTCTATGGTGATTCATTTCCTTGCTTTGGTGTTTGACGAGCGTGGGAGACTAATTAATTTATTTATATTTTCTTCAGATCAAGAGAGGTGATGTACGGGCATTAGCAAACACATCATTCCTTTTGGTGAAAAAGAACTGGTCGTCTGAAATTCGGTTACATGCCTATAAAATGCTGCAGGTTTAAGTTCACGTGCTTTTGTTGTGTTTTTTTAATGATAAGTCTGCTTTGGTGTTTATTCTTGCCCCTTATGTGAAACTGTATTTATATACAGCATTTAGTGCGCTTACGTTGGGAGGAATTGAGCCCTGCAGAACACAAGAACTTTGCAAATCTTTCCCTTGAGTTGATGTCAGAGATTGCGGATCCTTGTGAAAATTGGGCTCTCAAAAGCCAGACAGCTGCCCTTGTTGCTGAGGTTTTCATCGCAAGGCACTTCCTTTTCATTATTTTTGCTTCTTACTCTCTCACAATTGCAGATTTGCCTTACGTAGACCATATTCTTTGGTGGTTTTTTCACAGGTTGTTAGAAGAGAGGATATTAGTTTGTGGCAAGAAATGCTTCCATCTTTGATCTCTCTATCCAACAAGGGTCCAATAGAAGTAAATTTCAAGTTTCCCCACTTACATCGATTTGGGTCGATTTTATTCAATGTCAGTCCAGTTCCTGGATATTGTTTTTATGATTCGCAATTATGTATTAGGCTGAGTTGGTTGCAATGATGCTGCGGTGGCTTCCTGAAGACATTACTGTTCACAATGAAGATTTAGAAGGTTTGTAATAACTTAACTTTTCTCATGTGGATGTGTGTGAGTATGACTCAGGTACGCAAATTGTGTAAAAGAATTGAATTTCTCCAACTGGAGCAAATCTGCTGACTTGATCAATGAATTACTCTAGGGAAATTTTAGACACGACAATAATAAGTTTTTCTGTTAATAAACAAATGGAAGGGACATTTTTGGATGACTTCTTTGTTACACTGTCCTTAAAAATGCTTTTCATCTTGGTGAATATCACGTCACTGTCCGTGTGAACCATGATGGGGAGGAAATATGAAGTGTGTCAGTGTGGCTGGATGCATGTTGTGATTCTTAAGATTCATGTGTGCATATTATACTAGTAGACATTGCTACCAATTGCAGGTTGAGGAAAATGGCAGAAATCCAATAATCTGCAATACCATATAAGAATAGCATTATGGACAAATAGCAGAAATAAAATAGTGGTTGGAATGTATGATATATATATATATATATATATATATATATATATATATATATATATATATATAAAATTATACATGTATAAAAAAAGAAGTTCTATGCAAATTAAAATAAAAGTTCATACGAATTGGCTTAATATTTACTCATTCAATCAGTGAACACTCACCAAAGATGACAAAGGATGCAGGAGGCATGCTGTAACCACAACATCTATAGCAGCTGTTATAGCACAAATGAAGTTGCGGTTCTGGATTCTAGGAATTCACCAACACAATAGTGCCATACCAGCTATTTAACAGCATTGCAAATAAACTAAGTGTCCTACAAATAAAATACAAGACATAAACCCAACACTCCTAACAGGCTGGCTGTTGACACAAATGTTGTCTATTTGATATTGAGTGATCTCTCCTTATGTCGTATGTTGCATATTTATTTTTACTAATCATGTTGATGTGTTCAGGTGATCGGCGAAGGCTACTTTTGCGTGGGCTAACTCAATCGTTGAGTGAAATTTTTCCACTATTATACAATGTACATTTCAGCTCTAAACACCTTTCTTACATGTTAATCTTTTGTCATTGTTAATGACGTTGTGACTCGTAATATTTGATGCAGTTACTAGAAAGACACTTTACAGCTGCAATGAATGAAGCTGGTAGAAATCAGATGGATATTGCCAAACAGCATGCTGCCACTGTAACAGCTACTCTAAATGCAGTGAATGCGTATGCTGAATGGGCTCCATTGTCAGATTTAGCTGAGCACGGCATTATTCACGGGTATATTTATTTCCTCTATTATCTTGCACCATGCAATATTCTCAGTACATAATTTCTATATCGTCTGGTCATGTTTTTCTGTTAACTCCCTGCAGTTGTGGTGTGCTACTATCTGCTCCAGATTTTCGTCTTCATGCTTCGGAGTTCTTCAAACTTGTCTCTCCAAGGTATGTGTTATTGTTCTTTAATAGTTTTATGCATATTTCATGGATCAATAATACCACTGGTCACTCTGAATTGTGTATGTAGGAGGAGGCCTATTGAAACATCTATCCCTAAATTTGACCAAGCCATGAATAACATCTTTCACACGTTGATGAATGTATCTAGAGAATTTTTGTATAGATCCGGTTCAAGTCCTGGGTCTATAGATGAGGGTGAATACGAATTTGCTGAATATATATGTGAAAGTATGGTGTCACTGGGCTCTTTTAACTTGCAAAGTATTGCTGGTGATAGCAGCTTACTTCCACTTTACCTAGAACAGGTATGAGTTAATATAGCTCAGGGAAGGGAAGACTTTGCTTAAAATGACATATTACGTATGATTTTGGCTTCTCTTTTGAAAAATTGTCATATATTGTTTTGAATTCAACATTATAGTTACAGATGACAGAATAACTTGTCTTGGTGCTCTTTCTTGCAAATTTTTCCACATCACTTGTTTGCCAAATATGTAGTTATTGTTGTTATTTTGTTGTTCACACTTGTGCTGATGAGCCTTTATTCACTCTCTTTATTGATGCATCTCTTCCTCCATCATAATATTTGTTTCTCTTGCAAATGTCACTTTTTATTTTCTGGTTTTTTCTTCACTACAGAGGGTGTGAATTCTTCATTGCTGAACCTTCTCCCACATCTCGAGCGCTCTAATCCTTTGGATCCTGTGGTGGAATCTGATTTTAAATCTCAGATTGCAGCCTTGCAAAGAAATATCCTTGCAATTGATCTTTGATGTTGATTTGCTTGTGACACCAAGCTTGAGGAGTCATTCCCTTCAAACATGGGAAACTCCACCCTTTTAATCCAAGGCCTCAGCCTCCTCATTTGATGTACTACTATGTAGATATCTTTCTTCCTTTGTCTTCATCATCAATAAAGGAGTTTCCTCCTTCAGACAATTTTTTGCTTTTCTTGATATCTTGTGACATTTTTTTTATTTCTTTAATGTCTGGCAAACTTTCTTTAATAATAGCCATATCAGCTTTCAACTCTACAACCACCTTCCCTTGTTCACTGACCCATCTTTCCAATGTACTCAAATGACTTTCTGTAATGAACCTTGGCAGTAGAAGAGCTGACAGATCTGACCAATTTGTCAGAAATCAAGAATTGAAAAGAGCAACAAAAGAAAGGTTTGTATTGAATAGAATGAAGTGAACCAAAAATAGGAGAACACTCTCTCCTTTAAGGACTTCCCCTTAGCAAAGAGCTAACGCTCAATCTACAAAATTCACCTCCTTTATCCTCTCCTCTCCTTCCCTATTTATATCTAACACCTCAAGTAACTGACTCATGAATATTCTAACTATCTTAACTAATTTCTTTGTGTATTGTAACATAGACCCTATTTGTCATAATCATTCATTCCCGTGTCTCCTTTCTGCTTAAGTCATAACGTTGCTACTGCTAAATTCTGCAGACCTCTACATTTTGCAGTGTGCCTCTATATTTTGTTCTCATGCTTTGTGGTCGTTCCGAGGATGTCCACACCATTCACCTTTGGCTTTACTGCTCTGCCTGTTTCGTTCTTGATTTTTTTATCATTTATTTTTTATTTTTATGTATGCTATATTTTCTTTATTTTTGTATAAAAGTTACTCATTTTATTTATTTTTAGTTCTACTAATATTGTGTAGTTCTGATTTTTGTTGTTATTTTCTAATTATGTTTTAAATTCGGCCATATTTTGATTCTACTTAAATTTTACATTTTTAACTGGTGTTTTCTGATTCTGTTTTTAACTTGTTAACTTTTAGTATTGTTTTCTCTCCTTTTTTAACTGTTGTGTCCATACAAGTAACCTTATGTTTTCCTTTCTTGCTGTCTTGTTTAATTCTATATACTTAAGATTGAAACTGTAAAATAATTCTAGAGGGCTTGATTGATCCCTCTCACAATCTTCTATTTATAAGAATAAATTGATACACAAATACATGATAAATAGGGTAACCTTAGACACAATATAATCATGATAAATAGGGTAATCCTAGACATAATATAATCATGATAAATAGGGTAACCCTTGACACACTATAATGATGATAAAATAGGATAAATATCCTAACACTCCCCCTTAAGCTGGAGCATACAAATTGTATGTACCAAGCTTGGAACAAATAAACTCAATCCGAGGACCCCTTAATGACTTGGTCAATACATCTGTGAGTTGATCGTTTGACCCAATAAACTCAGTACATATTTCTTTGGTCAACAACTTTTCACGAACAAAATGACAATCAATTTCTATATGTTTAGTCCTCTCGTGAAACACTGGATTTGATGCAATGTGGAGAGCAGCTTGATTGTCGCAATACATCTTCATAGTATGGATGTCACAAAATTTAACCTCTTGAAGGAATTGTTTCACCCATATAAGTTCACATGTTAGTGATGCCATTGCCCTATACTCGGCTTCCGCGGTTGATCGAGCTACTACATTCTGTTTTTTACTTTTCCATGCAATAATGTTTCCTCCCAGAAAAACACAATATCCTTTTGTAGACCGTCTATCAATAGGTGAACCTGCCCAATCTGCATCACAATACCCAGAGACATGAATGCTTCCTTTATCTTCATATAACAATCCTTGCCCGGGAGACCTTCTTTACATACCTTAGAATGCGAATGAGAGCATTCCAATGGTCAATACATGGAGCCTGCATGAACTGACTAACCACTCCAACTGCAAAGGATAGATCTGGCCTTGTAATAGTGAGATAAATCAGTTTGCCAACCAGCCTCCTATACCTCTCTGGATCGGAGAATAATTCACCTTCTTCTGTCCTTAATTTCTGGTTTGGGTCCATGGGACTGTCTACCGGTCTACAATCAATCATGTCTGTTTCTTGTAATATATCAAGAGCATACTTCCTTTGGGAGATTACAACTCCATCTTTTGATTGCGCTACTTCAATGCCTAAGAAATATTTGAGACTTCCAAGATCATTGGTTTGAAAATGTCTACACAAGTACTCTTTTAGTTGAGATATTCCAACAGCATCATTTCCTGTAATGACAATATCATCAACATATACTATTAAGTAAACACATTTCCCGAGAGAAGAATGACAATAAAAAACTGAATAGTCTGCTTTACTGCGTTTTAGCCCAAATTTTTGAACAATGGAGCTAAACTTTCCAAACCAAGCACGTGGGGATTGCTTGAGGCCATATAGAGATCGATGCAATTTGCATACCATACCAGACTCCCCCTGAGCAACAAACCCTGGAGGTTGCTCCATATAAACTTCTTCCTCAAGATCACCATGTAGGAAGGCATTCTTGATATCCAACTGATGAAGTGGCCAGTGACGAATGGCTGCCATGGCAAAGAAGAGACGAATAGTAGTCATCTTGGCTACAGGAGAGAAAGTGTCACAATAATCAAGACCATAAACCTGAGTGTAACCTTTTGCAACAAGCCGAGCTTTGAGCCGATCAATTTCACCATCAGGGCCAACTTTAACTGCATACACCCATCGACAACCAACCGCCTTTTTTCCTGGGGGAAGGGGCACCAGCTCCCAAGTATTACTGTGGTCAAGAGCCTGCATTTCTGCAATCATAGCTTGTCGCCATCCAGGATGATCAAGTGCTTCTTTCACATTCTTGGGTATAACAACAGAGGACACTGAGGATAAAAGAGAAAAATAGGAGGGCGACAATCGATGATAGCTTAGAAAATTATAAATGGGATGAGGGTTCCGAGTGGAACGAGTACCTTTTCTGAGGGCAATAGGCCATGCTGAATCATTTGCACCAGGAGGCGTGGGAGGAGGTGACGAGGGAGAAGAATCTGAAGTAGGAGATTCACCATTGTCTTGGGGAGGTGGACTATCCATTGGGGCCCTGTGTGGGATGATCTCAGTATGTGGAGAAACAGGTGTAGAAGGATTGTGATCATGACTGGGAATGACAGAGACAGTGGAGCTATTTGACTCAACCATTGGAATAGGAAGGACCTGCTGGAGGATAGAAACATCCTGAACAAATGGAGAGAAGTAAGGAGTCTGTTCAAAGAATGTGACATTGGCAGACATGTAATACTTCTTAGTTTCAGGAGAGTAACACCGATATCCTTTTTGAAGTCGAGAATAGCCTAAGAAGACACATTTGAGAGCGCGAGCGGAGAGTTTGTCTAGACCTGGAGACATGTCATGAACAAAACATACACAGCCAAACACTCGAGGAGATGTATGAAAGAGAGGATCATTAGGAAACAAAATGGAGAAAGGGACTTTATTATCAAGAGAGGAGGAGGGCATCCTATTAATAAGATAACATGCAGTTAAGATGGCATCCCCCAGTGATGGACAGGAATATGGGCACCAAGCAAAAGGGTACGAGCAGTTTCAACCAAGTGTCTATTTTTTCGTTCTGCTATACCATTTTGCTGTGGTGTATGAGGACAAGTAGACTGATGTAAGATACCATGGGAACTCAAGATGACCGAAAAGGAGGATGAAAAATACTCTTTGGCATTATCACTTCTTAATATTTTGATTACTTGACCAAATTGATTCTTGATTTCATTCAAAAAGGATGTAAAGATAGCTAACCATTCAGAACGATTTTTCATAAGATAAACCCAAGTACATCTTGAATATTCATCAATAAAGGTAACAAAATATCTAAAACCAAAGGAGGAGATACGACTAGGTCCCCATATATCAGAATGGATGATGGAAAAACTAGAATTACATATTGATTGAGACCTTTTAGGAAAGGAAGATCTAACATGTTTTCCTAATTGACATGACTCACATTCTAAGGTTTGGAGACCACTAAGTTCAGGACACATCTTTTTTAATTTGGACAAATGAGGATGGCCAAGTCGATCATGTAGCACTTTAGGATTAAGAGCAGCAACACAAGACACCCTTGGACGAGATCCAAAATGGTATAATCCGCCAGCTTCATATCCTTCTCCAATCTGTCTCCTCGAACCACGCTCTTGTATAACAAAAGATTTATGATCAAAGGTTATTGAACAATTTAACATTTTAGTCAACTGGCTTAAGGAAATTAAATTAAAAGGACAATTAGGGACAAAAAGGACTGAGTTGAGATTGAGGGAGGGAGACAAAGAAACATGACCGACTCCTTTGGAAGAAGTTTTAGATCCATTTGCAAGGGTTATGAAATGAGGTTTTTCTCGAAAGGAAATAGATGAGAACAAAGAGGTATTACTAGAAATGTGATCAGAAGCACCTGAGTCAATTATCCATGAATTTTGACATTCCATAGATTGAGAAACGCATGCTGTTGATGTATTGGGAGATTGAGATGGTTGTGCCAAGCTGTTAGACTTTAACCTTAAATACTCTTGATATTCATCCTCAGAAAACATAGAAGTGGAGGTTTCAGTTTTCAAAGTGGAAGTTTAGTCTTCGAAATATTGGCGGTTTTGGAAGGGAAACCATGTAAGGAGTAGCAATTCTCTTGAGTATGACCCATCCTTTTACAATATGTGCATTGAGTACGTCCCCGACCTCTTCGTCCTCCTCCTCTAGTGCCACGTCCTCCTCTTCCTCGTGTGGCAACCATGACAGATGGTTCCACTAGTTCATGCGCTTCTTGAGTTTGAGATACCGGGACACGCAGAAGGCGAGTGGTCAATGTTTCCATAGAGGGGACCTCATGACTAGTTAGAAGTTGATCTCTGAGATGATCAAAATCGGGATGTAGGGCACGAAGGATCAACACCATGTAGAATTTGTCTAGTTTCTTTTTTATATCCTCTAATGGATCTACTTCCAAAAACATCCTAAGTTCTTCGACAGCAGATTGGGCTTCAGCCATGAAGGACACCATATCATGGTCTGCCATTTTAAGAGATGCAAGTTTATTCGTAGTGTCATAGAGACGTTGAATATCGTTGGCATAAATGCTTTGGGCTTTCTTCCAAAAGGAGTGACAAGTTTTGAAAGCCCTCAAAGATACAAAAAGTTTGGGTTCCACTGATTGCCATAACAAGGCACACAACTGGAAATCTGCTTGTTTCCACTGATCAGCTTTTTCAGTAGGCACATGGCTTCCATCTCGCTCAAGGTGGTCATAATGCCCTTGGCCAAGGAACCACATTTCAACGGCAGCAGACCATGATAGATAATTTTTTCCATTTAGCTTCTCGGAGGTAATTGATGGACTTCCAGAGAAGGAAAGAGTACTGCCAGACGCCATTTCTGAAGAAGACGAATAGTACTAACGAAGAACAAGAAAACCCTAAGGATTTAGACGAAGGAAACTTTGACAGTGATGGACGACGGTGGCCGGCAACGGCGGGCGGTGGCCGGCGGTGACGGTGGCCGGAGACGGTGGCCGGACGGTGGCCGGCGACGGACGACGGTGGCCGACGGTTGACGGTGGCCGGCGGCAGGCAGCAGCGGGCAGCGGCGGGCAGCGGCGGGCGACAAAGAACTGTGGCGCCGGACAGATATATATTACGAGATACACAATCTTCTATTTATAAGAATAAATTGATACACAAATACATGATAAATAGGGTAACCCTAGACACAATATAATCATGATAAATAGGGTAATCCTAGACATAATATAATCATGATAAATAGGGTAACTCTTGACACACTATAATGATGATAAAATAGGATAAATATCCTAACATATATGTTGTTATGAATAACACGTATGTCACTATCCAGTATAACACGTATGTTGCTAAGCCCAAAGACAATTTTTTGCCTTTTTATTTTACTACTATTTTACTGGAGCATGTATTTTTTCTTGTATTTTATTTTATCCTTTCATTTTAATTTCTCTTGTTTCTCTCCAGATGCTGGGATTTTTCCAACATTTCAAGTTTGCTATTCATTTTCAATCCCTGCAATTTTGGCTGGTATGTGGGAATACTTCACCATAGTACTGTTTGATGGTGTTCCATGTTTCTTAGTGAATAGTCAATACTGTGTATCAAATGGCTATGTCTCATTTCTTTCCTCAAATGTCTACCTGTAGGTACTAATGAGGGATTTGATGTCAAAGCCAAAAAATTCCACACATTCAGCTGCTGACAGTTCAGCTGTTAGTAGCACAGGTTCTGGAGAAGTTGAAAATGCAAAGAAGAAGACTCTAAGCTTTGTGAGTGATGATTTTTGTGGTGCAATTTTGGATACATCTTTCCCTCGCATGCTCAAGAGAGAGAAAATTCTGCATGAGACTGCCATTACTTTAGGGGTATTGGAGTTGTGGAGCGAAGATTTTGAGTGCAAGGGAACATTCAGCCTTTATCGATCTAGATTGGTATGTCTCATGCACATGTGAAGTTGGATAGTATTTTTCATCACACGATATATGCAATTTTTTTCCCTTCTGTTTACAGGAAAAAAATGTCATTGAATGTGTTGTATGGATGTTATTAATTTATATTACTGATTTTTTTCATCTTGAAGTTCTAAGATAATAATTGGAGCTAATGGTTTAATTGCTTCCAATGTTTCAAATGATTTTAAGTAAATCTTAAGTAAACTTTTATACATCATGGCTTCTGCATTAGTCATTATGGAACACTTATGGTTTTTCAATATTTTTATAATTTCACTTTTGGACATTTAAACCTGTAAAAGATATAGAGAAAGTATTTTGTGCATTGTAACATTTTGACTTTTAACCCCGGACCAAGTTTGCACGGCTGACAAAGTTGAAAAATACAGAGAGCAAGTATGTTACTTTAAATATTTTACTTATGAGCAAGTCACATGCAGCTCTTGTATCAATATACTCAACTATTCTGCCTTGGTATTCTTAACTGTTTATCTTTCTCTTGTTCCAAATCTACATATATTCTTCTTTAAGCTTTATGTCAAATTAACCCTTTCAAAATGTATTTAACTGATGAATGGTTTATTAAAACAGTTGGAGTTAATTAGGTTTGTTTCTTCTTACAAACCCCTTATAGCTGCTACTAAAGTATCTGAAAAGATTGATACAGTCATTAAAGGTCTCTTGCTCTCTCCAGCACCGACTCAGGTATAAATAAATTCCATTCCAATTTTAAACATACTCTGTGTCAGGTGTCATCCCCCCACCTTTTCTACCTTATTATGTAATTATCTGTTATGGCTTCTGCTTTGCTTACTGTAGGACTTACCTGTGATGGAAAGTATGCAGTTGGCTATAGAGGGTGTTGTAAATGCAGTTTTTGATGGATCCAATGACTTCACCAAGACAAATGCTGAAGTCCAGTTTGCATTATGTAGAACGTTTGAAGGTTACTTTGGTTAATCTTCCAAATTAAACTTTTAGAATTTCTTTCTTAGACCTCTGTTATAGTTATGGTTACTGTGTCTTGTAGGTATACTTCAACGCTTAATTTCCTTAAAGTGGACGGAGCCTGCACTTGTTGAAGTACTTGTTCACTATTTGGATGCTATGGGCCCCTTTCTGAAATATTTCCCTGATGCAGTTGGCAGTGTTATTAGTAAATTATTTGAACTTCTAACATCTCTGCCAACCATAATCAAGGTTCCTACAACAATCTGTTTTTTATTGTTAATTTCAACCGTTGAGAAATTGTGTGGCATGTTTAATTTTTATTGCTATGTCTTTTGATAGGATACATCAGTGCATAGTGCACGCCATGCAAGGCTGCAGATCTGTACATCATTTATTCGGATAGCAAAAGCTGCCGACAAAAGCATTTTACCTCATATGAAGGTGAATTCTTTAAACATCAATTGATGGAAAACTATAATTAGCTGGTTCTGTCAAATAAATGGGAATCGTTTCGTGTATACATGAATGAGAGAAATACATATATAGGACTGCACTTAAATATGAAATTTACAGAGGAGGGGCCATGGAGGAGAAATCATTCAATGAGAGTAACCTTAATCTATTTGTAAATTATTCTTATGTAAGTTTAGGGTTCATACTTTCTAGCTACATTATCTTTTGATATCCTCCAATAAGATTATTTTTCAAAGCAACCTGTGCAGTAACATGAATTCTAAAATTTTGTTTTTCTAGTCTTCACAATTTTTGTATGAATATCTTGAATATTGATTTTCTAGTTTGACTTGACATCTATTATCATGTATTGAAATCAGTTTTCGTGCTTTGTGCTCTAATATTTGTCTTCTGTTCATTACCTTGTTTCATTCTTAGGTCCTCTTCCTCACACGTGAATATACTGGTGTATACCATTTCAAATTATTAGCCAAACCTCTTACAAAACTTGA
The DNA here is from genome assembly GCF_016808095.1 of Vigna angularis. Taxonomy (NCBI): domain Eukaryota; kingdom Viridiplantae; phylum Streptophyta; class Magnoliopsida; order Fabales; family Fabaceae; genus Vigna; species Vigna angularis. The sequence goes on along the minus strand of NC_068975.1, from coordinate 26,279,370 downwards.
AGTTAACTTTGAAACTTAATAATGGGAGTTTAATTGGATGTGGCTAAGTGAATTTAACTCTGGCAGAAGCAGTGTGGTTATTTTTGTTACAATAAGATGCTAAACATGATCAAAATTTCTGATGGTACGTTGGATTCACAAACCTTTATACTTTCAAAACTATAGGGACCTAAATGTTTGTAATGGATCTCTGTAGTTTTACATATTTTTAGTTGGGTCCTTAAACCCAGCCTGCAATAGCCTATTAGAGCACCATTATGAATTTTGTTCCTATGGTATGACATAATTATAACCATAATTTTTTAAATAAGTGGGACCTAGTTCCACACTTTTAAAAATAAAGATCTAGCTGAAAGCCAAGAGTCCATTAATTTCATAATTTACATTGCGTTGCATAATTGTGCACATCTTAAAAATCTGTCTAAATTGGGGTTATCCTAACTTTCCCTAGTGGCGTCCTCTTTGGGCTACATTAATTGCAGCATTGAAGGGGATGTATGTGGTCTGATATCAACTACACATTGAAGTTTAAATAGCTTATGAAGTTCGGGAATAAACTTGTGTATGGGTTTGGGACTTTAGGTGTTAAATTATTTGCTTAAACTTGTTTCATATGCAGAGAGACACGAGTGAAGTTAAGGTTTATCTGACAAGAGGTTTGTACATTATTTCTATAAAATACAAATAATGTTCAAAATTCTTACTGAGTTTTGGCTTATGGCACTATTCTGCTACTAAAATTTTAGATGCTAGTATAAGCCCACCCTGTTGCTATGTCAGGAGACATAGATAGTGCATTAATATCTTGTTTCCCAATCGTTTAGTCATTACAATTTTTACACTTCATATATGCTCTATAGAAAATTTTTCTCCACTTCCTAAAATGTGGTTTGGTACGAGATAGCTTTTATTTAATTTATGAATTTTATATGTAGGGCATTGCTGATACAATGGCATGTTTGCAAAGGGACGGTTGTTTGCTACAGAGTGAGCATAATCTTTTAGGTGAAGCTTTTCTTGTTATGGCTTCTTCTTCTGGGTAAGAATCCAACAGGAGACGTAATTCTGTTAATTCTTATTTGATAGTCTTTTGATGTTTTGCAATTAACCACTTCTTGTTATTGCTCTAAACTTGGCTCAGAATTGAACAGCAACAAGAAGTTTTAAAATGGCTTTTAGAACCTTTGAGCCATCAGTGGACACAATCTGAGTGGCAGGAAAAATATCTGTCAGGTCCACAAGGTTTGGTTCAGTTGTGCTCTGAAGCACCTGTAATGTGGTCAATTTTTCATACCTTGACATTCTTTGAAAGGGCACTTAAGAGGAGTGGATTGAAGAAAGGCAATTGGAATTCAGAAAACAGCGCAACACCAAATTCAACTCCAATAAATCCAATGGCCTCTCACATAGCATGGATGGTGACTCCTCTCTTGAAAGTATGTATACCTGCCATTAAGAGGCTGGCCATGTTATGTTTCCTGTATTACTTTGCAACAAAAGGATCGGTATGCTTTATAATCTTTCTCTGTAACTACTTTGTATTTATAAGTAAATCACATTCTTGTTTTCCAGCTACTTCGTTGTATACATTCCCTTTGGTCTCCATCCATAAGTCAAGCTTTACCTGGAGAGGTAAGAGCTGCTATGGTCATGATTGATTTTGAGAGGTCAGGTCTTCTTGGAGAAGGGAACTCCAAATTGCCAAAGGGTTCTTTGACTGTCACAGATGGATCTAAGGTCGACATTAATAAAGAAGGATATGCGGAACCAAATGGATCAGATATACGGAACTGGTTTAAAGGCATTAGAGACAGTGGGTATGTGTGCAAATCTTATTCTATTTTTTCATTTATAATTCATTATCTGTTGTCCCAAATATAATTGATCTTCCCCTTCGATATTGGTTTTACACCAAATCTGTAGAAAAGAGAAAATAAAGTTCCTTGTGAACAGAAAATTATGTATCTATGATGAGACTGGCATTTTTATTTCCACTTTTTTACTAAATCCTTTCTTTATATGAAGATATAACGTATTGGGCTTGTCAACAACCATTGGCGATTCATTTTTCAAATATTTGGATGTGCACTCTGTTTCTGTTGCGCTGATGGAGAATATACCGTCAATGGAGTTCAGGCATATTCGACAGCTTGTTCATTCCACTTTGATTCCTTTGGTTAAAAGCTGTCCTTTGGATATGTGGGAGATTTGGCTGGAGAAAATTCTACATCCATTGTTTATCCATGCTCAGCAAGCCCTTAGCTGTTCATGGTCTAGTCTTCTACAAGATGGTAGAGCAAAGGTTCCAGATGTTCTTAGCGTTCTTAGTGGATCAGACTTGAAAGTGGAAGTGATGGAGGAAACGATTTTGAGGGATCTCACGCGTGAGATTTGTTCACTCCTCTCTGTCATTGCTTCTCCTCCCCTTAATAATGGAATTCCTTCTTTGGAACAGTCTGGGCATGTTAGTCGATTAGACGCTCTGAAAAGCTTGGACTCAGTTGCATCTTGTTCTATGGTTGGGTATGCTTTCTACCTGTTTGTAACTTTAGTTTTTCCATATTTTGTAACTTATATAGTTTGAGTTTTATTTTTCGCAATTCTTTTATGTGACAGTTTCCTTCTAAAGCATGAAGGTCTGGCCATTCCAACATTACGGCTATGTTTAGAAGCTTTTACATGGACGGATGGTGAATCTGTGACTAAAATTTCTTCGTATTGCTCTGTGTTGGTAGTTCTTGCGATAGTAACAAATCATGCAGAACTCGTAGAATATGTTTCTAGAGATCTTTTTACATCCCTTATTCAAGGTTTAACCCTTGAATCAAATGCAATAACCAGTGCTGATCTAGTTGCCATTTGTCGTGAAATATTTGTATATCTTTGTGATCGACACCCAGCACCCAGGCAGGTTAGTATTTTTCTTGTTTTTCATAACTTAGCTATTCTTTTTTTTTTTTCCTTTTGACTACATTTGGCATTTGGAGTTCATTTCCAAAGAATGGTTTGCTAAAACTTTTGTTAGTGAGTAATGTATTTTTTTACTCCCTTTAGGTTTTGTTGTCTCTCCCCAATATTACCCCTCACGATTTAGTTGCCTTTGAGGAATCTTTAAAGAAAACATCCAGTCCAAAGGAACAAAAGCAACATATGAGAAGCTTACTTCAATTAGCAACCGGTAACAAATTGAAAGCACTTGCTGCACAGAAAAGTGTAAATATCATTACAAACGTTTCAAGTAAGCAATGACTTCTAGTTTTTTTCGCATTTTACTTCTCCAACTTCTGGAAAATATAGTTTGGCGTGGGCAGTTAGTTAATAAATCGATGTAATGCATTAAACTGTAGAACTTCTCAACGTTTGGTGGTAATTGTAATTGTGGTAACTGGAGACTTTGTTGGGGTAGTTTTTCTACATTGTTGTGCCTGTCAATTATTATGTCTTTTGTATATTGTAATGTTGCATGTAATATTATAAACATTTTAACCTCGTAGTTATGGTTTTCAGTGAGACAGCGCAGCTCAGTCAATGCTCCCGAGTCCAAAGTTGATGATGGTGATGTTGTGGGGTTGGCAGCCATCATGTGATATTGTTTTGAGCTCATGGAAGGTTTTGTGTACAGGAATGAGCTCATTGAGAAGATTTTGGTTTTCATTATTTACTAACAAAGGGTGCGAAAGCATTTCCTCCCCTGCCCTGCCTAATTAACAAGGTAATCGGGTGAGTACAGAGATTTTATGTCCTTCATTTGAATAGGTTTACTGTATCCACGCTGTCCTTCATTTGTAGTATATATAGCATAGCATAACCACACCTGGCAGTTCAGACTTGTGTATTTAATTGTTGCCAGAATCCAAAGCTGCCATTAATTATTTTCTTATTCCTCACTTTGTAGCATAAATTTGAAGAATTAGAAACACACTTCTACTCTTTACATGTAAATGTGTTCTATTGTGGGGTTAATATCCACTACATGGATTGTTGAGGAGAGTCTAGTTTGATTTGTAAGTTGTCTTGCTCTTTCTATAGCTTCCAGCAATTACTATATGTTTGATTTGGAAAATTTAACTCAATTGTTTAAAAATTTTAGGCTGAAACTTTAGGTTGATACGTAATGAAGCGTATGGTTCAATTTTTTTATCTACTTAATAATACATATTGATGATAAAATCATTACAAAAAATGATACGGTTTGAATAGATCTTTCATTTTTTTTATTGTAATATATTTCTATCGTTATAAATGAGATCATAAGAGAGGTATTTTAAGCTCTTTAAGATATATTTTCTCTTATTAAGTATAATAGTCAAATAGAGCAACTAATAGAGAGCGCATTTGTTACTAGTGGTGTGACTGATTGTGTTTATGGGTGCATTATATAGAAAATATCAAATTTATGATTGATGAATTTTTCGCCTCACCATTTGGACTATTATTTTATAATTTACTGTTAAATGAAATATTATTGATTCACTTCACTTACACCATTTTCCTTAATCCTATACTTATAGGATTAAGTTAATGGAATACACCTCACACACACTCAGATATATCACATACACACTCACAGCTCACATACACACTAACACTCCTTTCCAACTCACTCTGAACATACAACAATAATTCTAACACTCCCCCTCAAGCTGGATCATACATATTGTATGAGCCAAGCTTGGAATATACATACTCAAATGAAAATAACATCAATCAACCAAATTGCAAATACAAGCACTAAGAAACTTCAACTTGGAAAGTCTTCAAACACAAGAGATTTCCTTTGCAGTGTTGTCTTGGAACGATACTCCCCCTCACTGTAGGGACTAAATTGTCATCACTTTCTGATGGGGCCTGTAGTGGCTAGAAGCGACAAATCTACAGGGACTGCCATCACTAACTGACGAGATGATGGGGACTTACAGGGACGGCCATCTAGCACTGACTGATGGGGCCTGCATGCCATCACTAACTGAGGTGATGGGGACTTACAGGGACGGCCATCTAGCACTGACTGATGGGGCCTGTATGCCATCACTTGACTGATGAGGTGATGAGGGCCTACAGTGGTTGGAAGCATACTCCCCCTCACGACTGAACAACATGAACGTGAAGGTGGAAGAATGGGTGAGAACCGATCCGTACGAGGGTTTGGACAAATCTGAAACCCATAACTTCGGAAGATTCAATTCAGCGGACGGTCTCAAAGAACAACTCCACATGAGCTCACATGAGCTATTACAACAAGGCAAAAAACGGTGCCAGACAGCGGCAAATCTATGCAGAAAGCGGAAAATCGGTGCCGACAAACGGTGCTTGAACAACGATTTGAAACAGAAATAGTTGTCCAGCAGCAAAGAAGGTGGTGATGTCCAACAAATTGCTGCCACGGCCTACACACACGCTGTCCAGCATTGGAGGGATAGCAGCACATGGAAGAGACCAAAGGCCTGCACATTTTCACGTTTCCAGCAACAAGGGGCTGATTCAGTTGTGACTTTGCTGATTCAGTTGTGTCTTGGAAGAAGGGACTAGCACATAGAAATTGAGAAGGAAGTGGTGTGCTGTCACGGCCCACAAAGAATAAAGAGAGCACGGGAGAGAGAGCTGCACGGTGTCACGGTCCAGCAGCAGGAGCATACAAAGATTGGGTCTCATGATGGCATCAAAAGACCAAAGACATCTTGGAGGTCCAAAAGTTATTTACTTGACTACTCCCAAACGGTGATACTTAGCACTGTATTCCGAGAAATACGGGCCAAACCTAGCCCAAGAAGAAAGTGACCAGCGATCCAAGAAAGTCACAAGGCATCTGCTGAATATTACTGTTGAGATTTGAGATCCCAACTTGAACAGGTCTTAACTGACTGTGACGACAGCGATGGCGGCTGACGTTAGCAAGAAGCACCAATCTGTGCTGTACAAAAGAAAAGGAAAGACAAAATCCATCGGTGATGTAGAAAGCCCTTCACGTTTGGTGAAGGCAGAGAGCCCTTTTCAATGTACAAGAATAAGATGGAAGCTGGAGATGATGGAAGCAAGCTTGGTCACGGCCTTAGTGTAGCAAGGAAGGCTGGCAGCAGCATTTTCCATGTGGGCAGCAATAGCATTACGGAGAAATGTGTGATTTTTAATTTTGAGAAAGAAAGTGGCTGCCACAAGGTAAAAATGGTAATGTCCAGCAGGGTCCTTTGAAAAATCCAGCTATTTTGGTGGAGGAATCTTCTTCCTCTTTAGGAGCTTCGTCCAACACTGCCAACAGTAAAGAAGCTCACGGCAACAATAAAGAAGCTCACGGCCTTGATCCAGAAAGAGGAGACGGCCTTGATCCAGAAAGAGGAGATGGAGATTCTGTGAAGACCAAAGAAGATGGAAGTTATGGAGAGTCAGAACAGAGAGAGGACACTCCGGCGACGGCTATGGAGGTGTCTTGGTAACTTTCCGGCGACCAGAGGGCGGCGCGTGAGCTGTACGCGCCTGTTCGCAGCGTACGAAGAAGCGGCGCGTGGCGGAGCGTGTGGAAGAATCAGATGCCGGCACCGGCAGGGTTGGCCGTCGCGGGAAGAGGCGAACCAGATCCAGTGGTCGCCGGTCGGAACGGTGACGGTGGCCGGCGGCCGGCGACGAACTGGCCGGAAAGAAGCGCTGCGTGGCGGCGCGTGACTGAGAACTGGCTCTCGAAACCGGCGTGGTTGGTCGTCGCTCGAAGAGACGGTCCAGATCCGCAGGTCACCCGTCGAAACTGTAACGGTAGCCGGCGGTGGCGACGGCGGCGGCCGGCGGTGACGGAGTTAGCAGCGACGGCTGCGGAAAGAGGCGGCGACAGCAGTGGCTGGCTGGGTCTAGATTGGTGCCGACTGTGGCACAGATTTAAGAAGAAGAGAAATGTCCATTGAAATTTGAGGGGCTGCCAGCTGAAATTCTAGATACTGCCGACTGAAATTTTAGGGCTGCCGGCGGTGACGACGTTGGCAGACGGTGGCGGACGGCGGTGGACAGCAGCGGACAGATGGGAGATAACCGCAAACAACGGCACCGGACAAGTGCAAACAGTAGTGACAGTATTGGTAGACAACCCACGACAGAAATTTTAGGGGCTGCCGGCTGAAATTTTAGGACTGCTGGCTGAAATTTTAGAGCTGCCGGCGACCATGGTGGCCGGCCGCCGGCAGACGGCAAAGATCACAGAGAAGGATCAGAGAACCTGCTCTGATACCATGTTAAATGAAATATTATTGATTCACTTCACTTACACCATTTTCCTTAATCCTATACTTATAGGATTAAGTTAATGGAATACACCTCACACACACTCAGATATATCACATACACACTCACAGCTCACATACACACTAACACTCCTTTCCAACTCACTATGAACATACAACAATAATTCTAACATTTACTAATATGAAAAAAAAAGGTGTGAATGGTTGGAGTTTATGGTTGTATTATATTGAAATATCTTTATGAATTTTAAGTGAATATTCATATATTTAGTATCATCATATATTGAAATATCTTTATGAATTTTAAGTGAATATTCATATATTTAGTATCATATTGATGAATTGAGTTACATAATTTTAGTTTTCTGTAAGATGAAATTATTATATTAAATATACTAGTAGCTTTTAGAATAAAAACATGTGGAACTACATCACTTCAAATATTTTAAGCAAAACTAATTTCACATTCAAAATCAATCTTGCAAACCCAGCTTTTTAGACTTAAAAAGTTATTTTCACCACATTTGAGGTGAACTAGTTGAAAATACTGATTCACAAAATGACATATGACTGATTTATAAGTATATAAAGGAAAATGTATTTTATTTAGTATTAGTATTTTCTAGATTTAAATAAGCATATATTTCCGTCTATTTTTATTCCTTCTAATATTTAGTTAGTTTTAAACCTGATATTTCTAACTTTTTTTTTTAATTTAATGCTGCTAAAGCAAAATATTAGAATACTTAAATCAACAAAGAATATTTAAAATTTTGATTATTATATTGTTTAGACAAGTGATTTAACTAAGTAAAGTAATTGGATAACGACAGGTTGATATAATTATACTCATTTGACATGGTTTTTATAATAAAAAAATAATGTATCAAATGTAGAAATGTATAAAAAGTATATTTTCTCTTTGTTATTTAGTGTAAATTAACGTAACTATGCATATTGTTTTTCTTTTTATTCAATAATTTACTATTTTTATCAAAATAATTATATTTTACGTAATGTTTATACTATATTTGTATATTAATTTTGGTATTATAGTTTTAAAATAAAATAATTTGTTAACATATCATAAACATGAATCTTATCTCTAAAAAATATAACAATAAAGTATATTTTAGATGTTATAATTAATAATTATAAAACATAAATAATTATATGAAATTTTAAAAAGTCACTTCAATTTTTTTTATCCTTACATAATTTGAAACTAGCATAAAGTGATTTATATAATTATATTTTAAATTTTGTATATATTATCTTGTCCTATTTAAGTTTGCGCAAATTATTCTTAATTAAAGTAATTAATATTTTTTAGTGAATTTAGTCTTTATTATCAATTGTAATAAATGAGTATCAAAATGTCAAATATTAATTAAAATAATTTGATTATATTTAAGAGCACAATTCAAGAGGGTGATAAATTTAATTTTTTTTACAATGTTCTTAAAATGAAAGTTTTTTTTTAATAGAAATAGGTATGGGAATATATATATACGCAAATTTAAATGCTTTTCAATAAAAACTTTTACTTTGATTTCTTACTCATTGCCCTTAAATATATATCACTATACTCAAATTTTAAAATTATAGTTTCAAAATATATACATAGGTCAAAAAGAATATTTAAAGTACAGGCCTCTTTTTTGTAACTAAATCTTCAAAATAAAGTCTTGCCTATTTAGTAAATAAATGTGAGTTAACTCAGACATCCTAAATTATTACTATACTAAAAGCACATATTATGAGAGTTATTTAGTTAAATTATTATTTTAAAAAGAAATTACTTTTATGTGTCAGATTGGATTTTGAGCTGTGCAAAATCATGGAAAATTGGGTATATAACCTGTATTTGTTATGAGTTGTTTAGTATTTGCGTTAAATATGTGAGTTAAACAATAAAAACTTCCATTAAATGAAAATTAATTGAACTTGTTAAAATTAAGATGAACTGATTATGTGAAGAACAACATTGAAGATGAATCATTCACCAATCAGATTCCGAAATTCTAAAGATGTAGTTATTGAGTAACAACCTTTCACTAAAAGTATTTTCAACGAGAATGTGATGTAGAAGATGGTTTGAAAGTTAGGTTAAAATTAATTGGAAGATTAGTTGGGAGAAAGTGAACAAATGTATAATATATATACACATATGCTTCCATGCTAAGTTAATTTCATGAGCTGTGTCCTATAAATTTCCAAGGAACTCAAACTTCGTATATATCTTTTTCCTTCTTTTTCTTTTTTCAGGAACTCACATATTCTCAAAAGACAAAAATCGTTGCTTAAAATGGGACCAGGCGGCCCAGGCCCAAGCGGCCCGCCAGGTTGGGGTTCACCCGGCCCACCGGGGCCGGGATTTTTCGGTGGGTTTTGCGATCTCGTTAACTCTTGGTAAGTAAATATTGTGATCCAGTAATTATGCTATTACAGAGGATTAACTCAATACAATTGCTTAGTTCCTATTAAAACTGATGATATAAATGCATGAAAGGCTTAATCTATTACCTTTTTGAAACATAAAAGTGGAAAAAATGTCAAAGATAAAGCATATAAAGGAAATTTTATGTTCTATCATTTATAAGTTAGTTTAGAAGAAGTGATAAAAAATTAATTTTTTTTTTCAATTGTAAATTTAATTACAGATATTAGCTAGTATGAAACACAACAGGGTAATTTTAAACTGATGCTTAGTGAAATTATTGTGGGTTTTAAAATGTTGTGTATTTTTCGTATTTAATCAGAACCATTTGTAAAGCTAATTTTGATTTTTGTTTTCTTTTCATACCAATTCGTCTGGGGACAGTTTGAGCTTTTTGTGCTGCTGCTGGTTACTACAGGACTGCTTTGGGGGTCCATCTGGCCCACCTGGAGGCCCATTCCGCCCACCTGGGCCTCCATGAGTTTCCAAGTTGCCATGGTTTCCAATGTTATATATATGAAGTTCTATATGTTAGGTAATTAATTATCAATCAGAACTCTGCTAATCTCTGTTTGATGTAATAATACATTCCTGGCACGGTCGAAGGTTGAAGAATAATTTATTGTAATTTATTTTATTTTATTTTTATATACATTTATATATTAGTATATTTTCTGATATAATTTAAAAATATATATATTATTTTAAAATATTAAAAATGATAAAAAAAAAACACATTTTTGTTGAAAAATCGGCATTTAAGAAGAATGGAGACTACTAATTAATCACATGGTTAAGCAACCCATTAAACAAGAGTTTTTTGTCTTCATTTTTTTTATATAAAAATTGGATACTAATATCGAGATATTTATAAGAACTCACAAATATTGTTCTTACCTCTTTATTGAGAAAAAGGTAGTTTAATTCATTTGTTTTGATCTTATTTAAAATGAATGTGTTTTTTTATGTTTAATCATCTTTCAAATCACATCTGCATAACAATAAAGGATACGTAATATTATTAAATAAAATATGGATGTATTTATCAATAATTATAGAACTGAGCCAACATTCAAATCATAGCTGAACATGTATAAATATAATATAAGAGTTAAAAATATAAACCATAGCTTCATAATATGCATTCTAAATCTTAATGTTTCACGCTGACTTTTTATATAATATTTAATAATACATATTGCAAGTCTTAAATTTCACATCAAATATTATCCTTCTCAAATCGATTTTTTATTTTTCTCATTATAATTATCCACGATAAGTTTTTTAAATAAGTTAAATAAATCGTTTATGCATTACGACTAAATTTTAACGAATTATATTAGCTCACCGATTATTTAACCATTTGACCAATTTTCAAACCACTAGGTTATTGATGTTCTAATTAAATTGTAAATATTGCAATATTTTATTTTGAATTTTTAAGTGTATATTTTTTAAAAAGAAAAAATATTGGGAATGTTTACTATGAAAAAATTTTGATCCAAAAATGACAACTTTTTTTTTATTTAACTATTTTAGTGTGAGAAGTTATTTAGTATAAGGGTGAAGAATTTAGTTACAGTAAAATTAAAGTTATGACTTCATGAAAGTTATAATTATTATACGCTTGTTTTTTTTTATACTTTTTTAAAAATAACATAGGTATTTACATCTTTAAGATGTAACTACCTTTTCTAAGATAATTTTTTAATGATTGTTTTTATTAATTTAAGTTAAATTAAGTTTTGTTTCTGAAATAAAAATTGGAATTAACTATTGTAAATATATAATTTTTTGTAGAAATTTTTATTTAATATGGATTTATTGTTATTATTATTTTAATTTTTATGAGGAATATCGATCATCATAATTAGGAGTGACAACAGATCGGATCGGATACAGATAATGCTTACCCGCAATCCGACTCACATGACAAAATTGTACTTGTTACTCGCTAGATACTCGCATAAAAAATATTGACGAATATTTTTCAACTCACATATACCCATTTTCAATCTACGAATATTTTAAAAGAATTTACAATAAAATATAAATAATTGAAAGGAAATGAAAAAAGGGGTTGGAAAACAAAGTGTCAGGCCAAATTTAAAGCCAGCTTTGCAACTTAAGAATAAAAAACTATTAGGCTTTAGGAAATAAGTTTTTAGTGGTCTCTTCTAATTGCAATACATAACAAGAAGATTCCAATTATCATCATGAGTGCATTTTTATAAGATTCAATTACTGAAAAGTTTACAAATGCTGCTTCACATTCGTAATAATTCCTAATAAATATAAAAGAATAAAATCTAATTTAAATCTAGGGATAAAAATGTAATTTTAATTTTGTAGCGAGTAACAAGTACCAGTGGATTGGGTAGTATAGTATTCATACCCGACCCGCGTGAATATTATAAAAATATCTGCTGATAGTAAGTATACGCGTACTAGTGATAGTGAAATAAGTTTAATATATTATACTTTATTTCAATATTTTTACAATGTATTGATTTAACATGTATGTTTTCTTCTTCACCATACACCACAACAATAACCATCAACATTAACAATAACACATAAATTATTATCATTTTCAACCTTCTCATTTATTTGAATTTATAAATCATTCTCACAACTTATTTCAGGATTTCACATCTCAACAAGATTCCATTACATCACTGCCCTTATGCCATCCACAATCATTCCTACATTCATATCAACGACCAAGACAAAAACAATAACAACAATAAATATGATAACAACATAAAAAAGATGTTCAATCATTCAATTCAATCCTTTTCATGTTAAAATATTCTATAACTTCTTAGATATTTAAATTAACATCAATTTAATCCCTATTGCATAACATTGTTCGTGCCAGTCTATAGATAGTACCCAATTGACGCTAATTTGAAAATGGAAAGAAATGGTTAAGTTCTATAACAATTTAAAGATAAAATTGATGAAATATATACCTATAGCAACCCAATAAATAATTTCGCCAAAAAAATAATTGTAAGTGAAACTGTTATAGAAATTTACAAAATTATCGTGTATAATTTGCACAATATACAAAGATACAAATTTTGTTTATGAGAATCACTTTTTGATGTATATAATAAAATCATATTTGACATATAAGTATAAATATAATAGTTGGCTCTAACAAAAATCTTTACTCTGAAAATAAAAAACAAAACAAAAATAATTTTCTGAGTTTTTTTTCTCAAAGATTGTTTACACTTTTCTGCTTGAATTTTTGTAACAATTGAAGCCATTAATTTGATAAATAGTCCATAACTATGAAATGTAGGCGTATGTATAAATGAATTTAAGTTATACATTTTTCACGAAGAGTGTCTCGTCGAGTGTACTTTTACTTTGATGTCTATAAAAAGTGGACACTACCTATGTCCTCCACTAGTACTTCATAATGTAAATAAATCAGTGTAAAATTATTTTATAATGATACCAAATGTTAATCAAAGAATTACAATTTGAAACCGAAAATTACTCAATTAACGCGAAATAACGAATATATCCTTGTATTTGTAAGTTAATGTTTAATTCATTTGAAATGGTATGCAGATAAGACTGGATCGGAGTAGCTCGCGAGAATTGGGATTTAAATTCGGGAATTTATTATTATTTTCTATTATTGAAAAGTTTTTAGACCTTGTATTTTTATGTACGAGAGATATTCTGAGATTTGCAGACAACATTTATGGTTATGTTTAGCTTCCGCATTTTCTTATCAAATAAAGATTATTATTTTTCATAAATGTATTATGGAAATAATGTTTTTTGAAAAAAAAATTACGTGACACCTGAAAATTTGGGGTGTTACATATATTAACTTTAAATCTACTTTAAATCTAATTTAACCCTACAAAACCAGTTTATAAGATGAGGTTTACACCCACTTATAGATTATAAATTAATTTTATCTTAGTCGACGTGAGACTTCAACCACAACCTTCATGCCAATATATTGTTGTATAAAAGTTGACATAATCACGAACAATATTTCCTAAGACGTGTAAATTCACTGTTCTTAAGGACTTATCCGCGGTGTATTGCGCAAGCCCTCAGGATACAATAGGAACTTCCCAGAATATCTCTAAGGATCTCAGAACTAGCAATGAACTCTACAAAGAGTATAAAGTAAACCCAGAATAATTTTAGAAGAAGAATAGAAGAGAGGAGAATGAGAAAAGAGTGATTTTGGATGTATTTTGGAATGGAGAAATAGTTCTCTATTTATAGAGCTAGGGAAGAATAAAATCAATAAAAGACAATAAAAGCAATAAATAATTTGACCTTTGCAGCACTTAAAAATTTGACTGTTGTTAATTAATAAAATATTAACGTTCCAAAAGTTTACGGACGTTGCACAACTTTCAATTGTAATAAAATAATAATATTTTACAACAATCCCCCGCTTATTGCTAAAGAAAGTTGAGAGAAAAGAAAATAAACTTTTATCCTGGGTCTCATAGGATGTAATGCATCAGAGCTGGTATAACAAGCTATATGAATCAGTCTTAGATTGAGATACTTAACACACAGTGTAGTTGGTATAGCAAACTATATGAACCAAAGACACTTGATGTGTGTTAGAGGTTTATCAATCAGAGTACACCCCTACAATCCTTGTTGTTATCGTTGTGTTGCGCTTACTAGGCCATGCGCGTGCCCGATATTCATGAGTGCCTAGAGATCATGCCAAGATCTCATGCAAGCGACCCCACTCGACACTCATATAGGTCATTTCATCAAGTGTATGTTGCAAATCATACACCACCCATAAGGGATATGAAAATCATTAAAAACTTTGTTTAAACTAAATTCTTTCACTACATAGAATTTTAATAACAAAGTTTAGCCTCTCAATAATGCAGTCTCTAGCACTTTCACACACCATAGGAAGGGACATAATTGATTAAAATCATTTTTGTGTTATCAGAACTAATAAGTGACTTGTTTTTACCCATATGAACCTTAATCATGGGATCTCCAATCACAAAGGTTGGGTTACCATCACTTGTTTGTTTTCAAGTGGCTTAAGTCTTATTCCCCTTGATGTTTCTAATATCATTTGTCTTTCCAAGGGTTTCGTCAGAGGATCTGCTAGATTCCATTCTAACTTCACATAACCAACGGAAATAGTCCACTCTTTAGCAGCTGCTTCACCAAATTGTGTCTCAATTGGATATGTCTATTTTTTCCATTGTAATTCTTGTTTTTAGCTATAGCTATTGCCGATTGGTAATCATAGTGTATTGATACCGATGGGGTTGGTTTCATTCCTAGTGGAATGTTCGCTAAGAAGTTTTTCAACCACTCAGCCTCATTATCAGTCATCTCAAGAGCAACAAACTCATATTTCATTGTTGATCTTGCAATAATTGTTTGTCTGGCTGATCTCCAAGTAATCGCACCACCCCCAAGTGTGAATACATAGCCACTAGTGGATTTTGTCTCATATGAATCAAAGATCCAGTTAACATCACTGTACCCTTCTCATACAACGAGAAATTCACTATATTCAATGGCGTAATCCATTAAACCTCTTAAGTATCTTATAAGCTTGGAAAGTGCACCCCAATGTTCTTGATTTGGACATTGAGTGTACCTACTCAGTCTACCTACTGCATAAACAATATCTGGTCTAGAAAAACTCATCAAGTGCAATAAGCTCCCAATTATCTAGGCATACTGAAACTAAGATAATGATTCTCCTTTATTTTTCATTAATTTAGAGTTAACATCATAAGGGGTACTCACGAGTTTCAAATCATAATACCCAAACTTCTTAAGAAGTTTGAGTTTTATGACTTAAAACCAGTGAGCGTTGTAATTTCAAAACATAAGAGGAATTCACATGTCCTAATCTAGCATGCCATATATCATACGAGTCAACAATATAAGCAGAAGAACTTGATTCATTAATATTTTCAGAAACATTTAGAATGAAGAGTCCTTTATCACAATATCCCTTCCCCACAATAACATTATTTTTTTGTCATAATGATCTTGTCAGACTCAAATGACACTTTAACCCCCACATTTCCCAATAGTGCTACAGAGATTAAATTAACTCTTATTGATGGCACATGTAGCACATCACTAAAGGCCAGAGTCTTTCCAGATGTGAGTTTGAGAAGAACTTTTCCTTTTCCCAAAACAGGAGTGATCCTAGAATCACCGAGGTAGACGTGTTCTTCTCCATCCCCTACACTAGTGTAAAAGGTAAAAGCACTTCTGTTTGCACAGATATGCCTGGTAGCACCAGAGTCTACCACCCACTTGCTCACATTGGTCATCATATTCACTTGAGAAACGACCACAACAATAATGTCATCTCCTTCGATTATATTGGCCCTAGTAGGATTGTCGTTTCTCGCTCTACGTCTGCACTGTGGTGCATGATGGCCCGGCTTCCCACATACGAAGCAATTTCCTTTCTTCTTAAAGGTGGGTTTAGATTCATTGGGACATGATTTAAGAAAATTATTTTTCTTTTTGTGATCAGGTTTGTATTCGTACCTTTTAGGAGCAGGTTTTACTTGTACCATATTTGCTTTCGCAGATAAAGCTTTGGCCCTTGCAGTAGCAGACTCCTTCCTGTTGGTATCTGCAATTATTATGTGTGTAATGAGTTCTGGTAGAGACATCTGTTTGTGACTTTGTTTCAAATGTTTTTTGTAATCTGTCCAGGATGGCGGTAATTTCTCGATCAGAAGTTCTGAAACAAATTCATCTGGTAGCAGAATATTTTCTGCTTTGATATCTTTCAACAGCTTGTGGTACTCATTGATTTGAGTTTTTATGTCCTTATCTTCAATCATCTCCCAACAGTAGTAGTTTCCTATGACGAATCTTTGTCTGACGACATCTTCGGCAGTGTATTTGAGAATCAATGAGTCCCAAATGTCTTTTTCTTCCTTATACGAACAGTACACATCGAACAAATCATTAGAAAGTGCACTAAGCAGAGTGTGTCGGCATACCTTATTCGCGTAAGTCCACTCTTCAACTAGCTTTGAGTTTGAAGGAATAGTGGACTCAGGCTTCGGAGATGAAAGAGCAGCAGCAACTCCATACATGTCTAAAAGGGTAGACACATGTTCTTGCCAACGTCAGAAGTTCTGTCCAGAGAAAATCTCGATTTTTGACACGTCTGGAAGCGATTTTGCAAAGATCGTCTGGGTTCTGGAAGCAATGGTTTGGCTCTCCGAAGGCATGTTGTTGATGTCAGCCATAAGTCCCTAAGATTATTGTATAAAAGCTGACATAATCACGAACAATATTTCTTGAGACGTATAGATTCCCTGTCCTCAAGGACTTATCCGTGATGTATTATGCAAGCCCTCAGGATACAACAGAAACTTCCAAGAATATCTCTGAGAATCTCAGAACTAGTAAGGAACTCTACCAAGAGTATAGAATAAACTCATAATAATTTTAGAAGAAGAACAAAAAAGAGGAGAATGAAAAAAGACTGATTTGGGATGTATTTTAGAATGGAGAAAGAGCTCTCTATTTATAGAGCTAGGGAAGAATAAAATCAATAAAAAACAATAAAAACAACAAATAATTTGACCTTTGCAACACTTAAATATTAAAGTTGCAAAAGTTTATGAACGTTGCACAACTTTCAATTACAATAAAATAATAATATTTTACAACATATATACATATTTAAACTAGACATAATCCAATAACGATCTAATACAAGATAAAACAACATAATCAACAAATCATAGTTTTTAACCTCGATACCACTCAAAAGAGAAAAACTTCGTTTAAGTCTAATGGATGAAAATGACTATGGGAAGAAATAAGTATAGCAGTGATAACATTAAATACAGGTGGATATCAGCAATTATTATTGCTGAGCAAATTTATTTATATATATATATATAGTAGGATTATAATGGGCACAGTTAAATTTGGGGGTGCATGAAGAAGAAAAACGTCGGGTGCAGCCCCTATGAGAAAATGGAATCTAGTTCCGGCCCGATCAAATTCATGGCGTGAGAAATCATTATTGACTGAGAATTAATTTTAATGTGGCAGAAGAGAGGAAGAGAATCGAAGAGGACGAAATGGAACAATAAAGCCATACTCCATTGTAGCCACTGTAAAGTTCTGTTAAGTCTTCAGGTTTTCTCCTCTTCATTCCTACCATTCGTGATATCACTTTTTCTCAATTGCCAGTGCCAATATTAGGCAAAGCAAAGTCGAAATCAAAATCGAAGTAAAATGGGCGCACAGAAGAAAAGCGGCGCTAGGGTTTCCGAGGACCCCGACGAACTGGTGCGGATTCCGTTGCAGGCCATTCTCTTGGCTGATAGTTTCACCACCAAGTTCAGACCTATAACGCTTGAACGCCCCAAAGTAATCTTCCTACTCTCTTTAATCTTCCACCGAAACCTGCATTTTCCGTTTTTTTATTGATTATCTTTCGGTTTTCGTGGTTTTGAAGGTGCTGCTTCCGCTCGTGAACGTTCCGATGATAAATTACACGCTGACTTGGCTCGAATCCGCCGGCGTCGAAGAGGTTTTCGTGTTCTGCTGTTCTCACTCCAAGCAGGTCATTAACTACCTCGAGAAATCCGAGTGGCTATCTCAACCGAGTTTCACGGTGACGACTATAGAATCGCAGAACTCTGTCAGCGCCGGAGATGCTCTCCGCGTAATCTACGAGCGCAATGTGGTACGGATTCTTTTCGATTCTGGTTTTAATTTTTGCAGTCTCCTGTATGGATGCAATAGAAAAAGTGTGTTGCAAGTTTTTAAAAAATTGATATTAGAATTGTTGTTAAGCAATGGTTGTTCTTAATTAGGATTGGTTTTCAGCTGTTCTTAATTACGTGCACTTGCAGCTTTTACATTGTGATTTAATCATGAAATGACATGTACGATTAGTTCGTTAAAGTTTAGAATTGTTACCTTGAAAATCATATTTTCCATGATTTTTTTTATTGACAATGTAACAATATGTTCCCATAGTGCATAAACTCGTTCATAATTTGCATCTTGTACTTTGTTAAATCGTTAACTACTCGTAATCTACAGTAGATACGGTTATTGTAATTTTAATATTTTGTTCCTTTTTACCACAAACAAGACATTGGAGTTTTAAAGCATAATAACCATCCGTGATTATCCTCGTATTTTTTAATTTAAATTTATTTAAAGAAATATAGGTTAACTATGAAACTTTCTGTATGCCCTTTTTATAAGCCTTACATGTCTAAAGTAAAATTAATGATTTACTGCATTTTTAAAAAATATTTACTGCTCTTTCCACATCGTGCCAATGCTTGCTGTCTGAGTTGTGACTTTTGAGTATTGTATAGTTACACTTTTGAGTTATTTGTTATGTTGAAGATACAAGGAGACTTTGTCCTTATCAGTGGAGATACTGTGAGCAACATGTCGCTTACTCAGGCACTTCTGGAACATAAAGAAAGGAGGAAGAAAGATAATAATGCAGTAATGACTATGGTCATTAAACGGTCAAAACCTAATCCAGCTATCCATCAATCTCGACTTGGTACTGATGAACTTTTTATGGCTATTGATCCTAATACCAAACAGCTTGTGTATTATGAGGATAGGGCAGACCAATCAAGAGGGACACTACAGCTTGACAAGTCATTGCTTGTTGATAATCCTTCGCTCTCTCTGCATCATGATAAGCAGGTTGAACTGTTTAGATATTTCTTTTAGTATTCAACTTTACTTCTTGTGAAAAAGGAATTCCATTGATGGCACTTATTTGTAAAAAAAGCACATTACTAATTCCTGTCCAAATTGTTATTTTAAATTCATTCCGTGAAAAAGTTACTGTTTAGCAACAATTAATTGATTCCACTGATGTTTATCACATGACTGGGTGCTCTGGAATAATCTATTGATTCTCAATCGAACATGTTACCTATCTAAGTTGTTTTTCAGTTGGTTAATAAACTATTTACTGTTGTTATTATATATTTCCTAGTATATTTTGGATCATATCTCTGGCCTGTGACTACCTTTTTAATTTTTTTCAGCTCATTAAGTTAGTAATATCTTATCTGCAGGATTGTTACATTGACATTTGCTCGCCAGAAGTACTTAGTCTATTTACAGACAATTTTGACTACCAACATCTACGGCGTCATTTTGTCAAGGGATTGCTTCTTGATGATGTAATTTCTCTTCTCTGTTTTAAATTTGGATACCTTTTGTTTTGGTACTATGGATCCTGTAATAAGTTTCTGAAGTTCTTTCTTAAATCCTTCTTGGAAGGAAAAACTTATCCTTTCAATATTTTTGTTATTCACTTAACTGGCAGAACACAATCAAATTTTATCTCCTATGACCTTTGATATTCCTTCAGAGGTGTCATGTTGGTGAGTACATATTAAACACAGTGCTTTTTTGTATTGATTATGTGTTTGCATGTGTAGGAGCTTGAATAATATCCTACTTCCATACTTTTCCAACAATTTTTTTGTACATGCATTGGATGCATGAACAATTAACTAGTCTGATAAACTTATGCATTTCTTGTCTTTGAATCTTTCTGTATCCAAGCTCATCATTCTGTTCATCTATAATAAATATTCTTTATTATTCTCTGTACTGCATGTAAAAATTGACCTTATGTTTCGTTCAGATAATGGGGTACAAAATTTTTGTTCATGAAATCCACTCAGACTATGCTGCAAGGATTGATAATTTCCGAAGTTATGATACTGTCAGCAAGGATATAATTCATCGATGGACTTATCCACTGGTGCCAGATGTAATGAATTTTGGCCATACTGCGACTAAACTTGAACGACAAGGAATGTACCGTGCTTTAGGTATGGCTGGAATTTTTTGTCAGTTAGGTGTGATTGTTAGCTGTGCATAATATTACATGATAATATGATGTATATTTGGTCCAGTTTCAACTTTCAATCAATGATTATGTTTGACTGTTTGCTCAATATTGCTCATTCATTTGCTCTACTTTTTGTTGTGTCAAAACTATTTTTTACAAATTTTATCTATTTTAATACATTGTTCTGTTTTGACAATTTTCTCTCCTTTCAGAAATATCACAGTCGCAGTCTGCTGTTATTGGCCCTTTCACTGTCATTGGATCTGGCACCAAAATTGGGAATAACAGTAAAATTTTGAATTCCGTTATTGGCGAAGGATGTAAAATTGGGT
The DNA here is from genome assembly GCF_016808095.1 of Vigna angularis. Lineage (NCBI taxonomy): Eukaryota > Viridiplantae > Streptophyta > Magnoliopsida > Fabales > Fabaceae > Vigna > Vigna angularis. The sequence continues at coordinate 26,258,493 of NC_068975.1, read as the reverse complement.
CAAATGTTATCATAGAGGGATGCTATATATGGGATAACATCATCATAGAAGATGGCTGTAAACTCCAGCATGCAATTGTATGTGATGGAGTGATTATAAAGTCAGGGGCTGTTCTGGAACCTGGTGTTATTTTGTCTTTTAAGGTTTGTATCCTTCTACTATCTATACCATGCTTGTAGCCATCATTTCTTACTTTCAAAACGATTTTTGTATTTCACCACAATAGTTATGTTGTCATTAAATCTGAGCATCATGTACCAAAACTTGGTTTATCAAGGAGCATCGTTTTTTTTTTATTATGTAAGGTCTTGGATTCAATTTTTTTTTTTAATGAAGGAAATAGGCTAATTTGCACAGGGAATTTATCTCCCTTAAGTGGGCCCACCAGACTCAGATTACTTGAGCCGAAAGTGGCTTCCAGAAATAGAGGGTTTCAAACCAAAAGAAAGGCTTGAGAACAATTGAAGTGTTTAGTCTTTAAATTTTTTTCTTAGCCTGTGTGCACAGATAAGTGTTTAGTTATATAATTCAAATTCGAATAAATAAATATCTTTACGTATATACATTATATTTTGGATTTACAATCAACAGTTTAAATTGTGATATAAGATTTTTTAAACTATTTATGATTTCTTTTTAAAATGCCAGTTGAAATTCAAGAGGTAAAGGAGAGTAAATTTGCTATAGGAGGGGAATTTTTGTTATTTTTTTCTTGTGCTCTCTATAGATATGAATCTAACAATTTACTTTCATTTTCTTGATCGAGATTATGGTCTAATAGAAGTTCAATTAGCTTCTTGTTTATTTATTTCAATTAGTCACTCTGAGATCGAAATATATTGACTTTGTCTTTTGTCAATAATGTACTGTGCATACAGCTTTTGATGTAACAACCAATTTTATGCTTCCAGGTTGTAGTTGGGCCAGAGTTTGTTGTTCCTGCGTATTCACAAGTATCTCTTTTTCAGCAGCCAATTGAGGAGGACAGTGACGAGGAGCTTGAATATGCTGATAGTACTAGTGGTATTGTTGAATTTTTGTGAAACTTTGAACTGTGCCGTGGTGATATATGCTGATTCTTTATTCTCCTTATATTAAATTAAATAGTTAGAATTGCAAAATGTCATATTGATAGCAAGTTAAATATTACCTGGAGTTAACAAAACCAAAGTGACAATTTTTAGGTTCTAAAACTAAAATTATTTGCACTGGTAACTTCGCATGCCTTATTTCAAGTTTGTTCCATTTAATGCTTCAAACAGGTATTTTGAGCCTGTTTAGCTGCTAAAGTTTAAGATACGAGTTGACTTATTGATTCTGTTAGTCTTTAAAAGAAAATTCAATTTAATATAAATAATTAGTTTGATTGGAATGTGCTTCTTTGATATCTTTCTACCTATGAATTTATTTCTTGTAGGGGGGGGTTTGTATGTGTGTTTGGATTGAACTGGGATTGATTGTGAGTTAAATCTTTGTTGTTGTTTTTTTGGTTTGATGAGTCAATATATTCAGGTAGTACACTTGGCTCTGTTGGTCACATGGACAAGTGACACTATTATGCTTTATTGAAAAATAATCAGGAGATATATGCTATATGCATTTTGTTCATATTATTATTTTCATCTATTGAATAATGATTATGTCTTCTCAACAGTTTATTAATAAAAATACATTTTAATAAAGTTGAGGACCTTAGTTGGTAAGAATGCAATTTATTTGTACCTGTTTGCAAACAATGACACAGTTTGTGTTAGTTTGAGTCATAATAATTTGCTTACTAGAATTCTCATAACTTATTTGTCATAAAACATTTTGGTCCAGAGAGAATACTGCAATCAACTATTAGATCGTCCATTCTATATGCTCTTCTAGTTGTAGCTTCTATATTATGTTAAATTATATGCATTTTTTTACTTTTCTTCAGTGCTGTGTATTGATTGATAGAATAAAAGCATAAGCTAAATCTTTCATTACCTTTTTCATGTATGCAGTCATAGGCAGCCAAGTGGATAAATCAGATGTAGAGATTGCTTCCAAAGTATTGGAGACAAATTTTAGTCCGGCTTCTCAGGTTAGTCCCTGTATGGCTTTTGGATATGAATTTTTCACCATTATCTCAGTTGTTTGCATTAACTTGTTCTTGGTATGTTCTGAAGAATAAGCTTAGATTCATTTTAAAAGATTAACAAATTACTATTATTTAACCTCAGTTAAGACCTCACAAACTAGTTTTATAGAATTGAGTTATGTTGAAATCTAAATTATAGAACTTAAATATTTAATGACACCGATTTAATCACCTCTAATTCCAAGTCATGAGTATTTCCCATCAACCAATATCCCTTGAGAAAAAAACTACTTCAATTAATTAGACATTCAAGGAAAAATACATCCACTTAAATGGGGAATGAGTAACTGTCTCATTAACAAAGACTTTACAATAAAGTAAAGGTTTAAAAGAGATTTAACAATTTATACATTTGAAATAGGTCCATATTTCTTATAATTAGGACTGTATATGGAGATCCATTTCAGATGTTCTGATTACACGGGGATACTTAGGACTACAAGGATACATGCTCCTACATTAATGTTCCCGGTACTTATCCCCACGTTATTGTTTTGACCCTATAAGTAAAAATTGTAAGCTTCTCTCCCTGAAGGTGAATGAGCAAATTTAATGCACTTTGGTGCTTAGTTGAGCTAATTTAATACGTCTTGTCCTTGAAGACAACTAACCATGGGGACTAAATTCATTAATTTGCTTGTCTAGGGACTATAAATGTATATTATTTATGCATAGGGTCAAAACAAGCTAGTAATTTGGGCTGGTGACCTTTCTGTCTCCGCCAATAGTCTTAGATTTAAAATAAAAAGTAAAATTATTTGATTTTCTCTTGTTCTATCTCTTCCTTACCACATTTAATATATCCTTTTACACTAGTTAGTTGCAATAACAAAATAAGTCACAAATATTGATAATAAAAAAAATGCAATATCATACTACTTTTTTAAGAGGGAGTACCAAAATGAACCCCAAGATTTGGTTAGGGAATTTATTGTTTCTCATTACACCCTTTTATATTGATCAGCTAGGTGTGGGTGGGGCAGGTCATGTTTGGTCAACATGTGAAGGTGGCCTTGAAGAAGAGTGGAGGCACTCGGTGGCGCCTATTCCTAAAGATAAAATTCAGGAGGCAATCAAAACTATGGAAGATGATATGGAGTTTGCTACGGATGACGTTTTTCTCCCACCTTCTGGAGAACTGAAACCTAATTCTAATGATTCAGATGATGATGATCATGAAGATTCTAGAGATGACTCTTATTACTTTGAGAAAGAGGTTCCAATTTTCACCATTAAACCTGTGTCAGATGCATTGTGTGGATATCTGATTTTAAAACACTCCATCATTTGCAGGTTGAAGCAACCTTTCTTAGAGCTGTGCATGAAAACATACAAGAAAGCCATTTGATCTTAGAAATCAATTCTTTGAAGTAAGTAATACACGTAAATATATTAGTAAAAGTTGAATCTAGACCCATACCATTTCATTCGATTCTCAGCAAAAAATATAAAGGAATGGGTTCTATTATCAAATTTTGAAGTCCTTTTTTCTGTGTATATTTTTGTAATCATGGTACTGGTACAGATTATTCATTGTTGGGATCAATGACTAATACCGATGGATACATGCACAATGTGTGTATTCTCTTTCCAACATGCTTTATTCCATAACCACAGTGACCTCACCAGGATGCTAACAAAATTTCACAAGTCCTTGTCACATGTGAAAATTTGTATTTCTTTCTTTCTTCATGGATGACATCGAGGTTGTGTTTGGGCAAACTAATTAAGCTTTTATTCAATAAGTTCATGACATGAGAGCTTATATCACATAAAATTACTGAAATGTATATGCAGTCTAACCATGAATAGCAATAACTTAGCCATGAAGGTTAATAAGTTGTTTTTGTGCTATTCTTGAGTGGGAATTTGGAAATGGAGAAGGCAGACAGTGCTATGCTGGGGGAGGAATCAAATGATACCATTAATTGTTATATGTTTTCCACGGGAAATATTGGAATGTCTTCTCTAGACCATCCGACTTCCATCTGCTCTTGTTTAAATATATGAGAATTGTCACTCTTGTTTTCTCTAGAAGGCATAATATCTTCAGCAGTCGTTATCAAACTATTTTTATTCTGCAAGTTTGATATTTTATTATATGTTTACACTTTAAACATGCGTTCTCTGGGTCTTAAGTTGTAGTAACACTGGCTTTATTTATGTGGTAGGTTGTCATACAATAAAGAAACTTCTGACTGTGCTGGAGCATTATTTTATGCCATGATGAAGTATGCTTTAGACATCCCCCATAGTTCATCTGGTGAGCTTTTCCCCTTTTCAACTGTTACATAATCTTTTTAATCTTTTCCATTTATATAGTATTCCTTTCTTATTAAATTAAATTATAATATCTTGTGGAATTTATTTTAGAATTTGAACATTCTTGTTTCTTGGAAAACAAAGAGCATCTTGACCTTGTCAGAGAATGCTATTAACAAAATATACAGAATGATTTGGATAAATTAATCAACCGGAGGATTTGTTAAAAATTGAGTCAAATGGAAGTATTGTTTTTAAAAGGGTTAGAGGAAAAATCAATTTACACTAGACTGTTTTCATAGAGTCCATTGGTGTGATGTGATCCATGGAGCTGACTTCTACTGGAGTTTGTTGCACATCTGATTTTACCTTTTTGTCAATTTGTGCAGGAATTGATTGACATATGTTACTCTTTTATAATTCTGTATTTTTGTTTATTATTTGTTAATGGTTGTTTACTGATTTTATTATTGCTTGGGATATTTTTCAGATGGTTTGCTTCAAAATGTTCAAGGTGTATTTACAAAGTGGAAAAAGGCTCTTACATCCTATCTGAATGGCAACGATGAGCAGGTGAATCTGTCAATTCTCTCCCTTTGTTTACGAGATTCATGTTGACTTGTCTAGCAATTATATTAGAATATTTACTGATAATGTTGTCAATACTTTTTCTTTATTTTTCACTGCAAAATTCTATAGAATTTATATTTTTATTTTCATGATTTCATCATTCAATTGCCATTTATAAGGCTTCAAGGTATGAATTCTTTTGCAAAATTGTAAAATTAAACATGCAATTCTCTGCTTTTTATTTCTGTATGTAGGCTGAATAACTCTAGCGTTGCTGTCATATTCTCTTACTAATTAAATATTTACACTGGCATGCATGGCACTTTATGTTCTTCACGTAATTTTTAACTTGTTTTGGACTATACAAACTGTTAGTTTTTGTCTGCTGCTAAAGTTAGGATTTTTGTGGCAGTATCAAATAAAATCTCTTATGGATTTGCTGCTGAGCGATCTTTGAGCTTGGTTATTTCATCTTATACTTGCGTTTTGATGGTCTTTAAAACTATTATTACTCGTTGGGTAAAAGAATTAGAGAAGGCAAAATGATATTTGATTGTGTGAAACCTGTAGTGTAATCAACTTTGAGTTGTCATAAAGGATCTTTATCATTATGAATTACTTTCGTGACTTGTCTAATGTTTTTTTGAATGATAGAATTTTACTGAATTTGTACACCATGTGGTGCCTTACTGGCTAACTAGCCCTCTGCTAATCTGCTTTGAAATTTTACACCAGATTGAAGTAATACTTAAATTTGAAGAAATGTGTTTGGAGTCGGCTAAGGAGTTTGCTACATTGTTCACAACGGTATGCTTATTTTCTTTTAGTTAGATTTATTGACGTCTCATTCTGTTTGTGGGAACATCATGCATAGAAATATAAATGTGGCCATATATCTTTCATGATTATGAAATTGTTTTTTATATCTTTCATAAATTAGGCTTATTAATTGCGATGTTTTAATTTACATCTGATAGGAAAACTAAAATGGTGAACTCAGATTCAAATAATGTTATATTCTTTTGATCAAATAGAAATTTGTTTAATATCAGTCATAGTAACTTTTGCATTGTTGTTCTGTGTAAAAAGTAAATCAATTAAAAATGTTAGGAAACGGATTTTTACGCAGAAACAAGGTTTAAGAAAGTTCTCTTGCTCTCATTCTTGTGTATCTGTTCGAATTGAAAGTACTTCTGTGACATTGAGTTTTTGTCATTTTAACTGTGTAGCCTTTTCTTTTTTATGTTGTGACTTAATTGCTGCTTTCAGATTTTGCACCACTTGTATAATGACGATTTTGTAGAAGAAAATGCTATTTTGAGTTGGGAAGATGAGAAGAAAGATGCTGATGAGGCAGATAAAGTTTTTGTTAAGCAAGCCCAAAAGTTCATTCAAGTAAGGAACCATTGTTTGTTTTTTCACACTAACAGAACTAGGTTTTATGCTACCTGCGTTTTTGGGTAAGCCATTTAACGTTTCATGTTGTAGTGGCTAAAAGAGGCACCCGAAGAAGACGATGATGACGAGGAATGAGATAGGATTTTTGAGGGTCCTGTCATCTCAGCAGCTTAAAAGGGACTTCAGTGCATTTATATACGCTTTCAAATGGGTAATTATTGACGAGTTTCTGTGCATATTATGTGGAAGAATTAATCTTAAGAAATATGAAAGCCTTAGAAGATCGTATCCCTCGAGTTTCACTTACCTGTTAATTTTTACTCACTCAACAGGTTAAGTGATGAAACTTTCGAAATTGATATTTTGATTCCTTGATCATTCCTGTACTCATGCGGTTGAAAAATACTTAGGCGAACTGTAGTAATTATTAGGACAAATGTAAAAATAAACTCCTCCAATTTTGGGTCATGTATGAATTTAATAATTATGTTGGCTTCACTACATAAGAGAGGTTTAGAAAGAATTAGGTATCATTGTTTACTTCATCACGAAACTCTACACCCTATTCGTTATTTCGCGTTAATTGAGTAATTTTCGGTTTCAAATTGTAATTCTTTGATTAACATTTGGTATCATTATAAAATAATTTTACACTGATTTATTTACATTATGAAGTACTAGTGGAGGACATAGGTAGTGTCCACTTTTTATAGACATCAAAGTAAAAGTACACTCGACGAGACACTCTTCGTGAAAAATGTATAACTTAAATTCATTTATACATACGTCTACATTTCATAGTTATGGACTATTTATCAAATTAATGGCTTCAATTGTTACAAAAATTCAAGCAGAAAAGTGTAAACAATCTTTGAGAAAAAAAACTCAGAAAATTATTTTTGTTTTGTTTTTTATTTTCAGAGTAAAGATTTTTGTTAGAGCCAACTATTATATTTATACTTATATGTCAAATATGATTTTATTATATACATCAAAAAGTGATTCTCATAAACAAAATTTGTATCTTTGTATATTGTGCAAATTATACACGATAATTTTGTAAATTTCTATAACAGTTTCACTTACAATTATTTTTTTGGCGAAATTATTTATTGGGTTGCTATAGGTATATATTTCATCAATTTTATCTTTAAATTATTATAGAACTTAACCATTTCTTTCCATTTTCAAATTAGCGTCAATTGGGTACTATCTATAGACTGGCACGAACAATGTTATGCAATAGGGATTAAATTGATGTTAATTTAAATATCTAAGAAGTTATAGAATATTTTAACATGAAAAGGATTGAATTGAATGATTGAACATCTTTTTTATGTTGTTATCATATTTATTGTTGTTATTGTTTTTGTCTTGGTCGTTGATATGAATGTAGGAATGATTGTGGATGGCATAAGGGCAGTGATGTAATGGAATCTTGTTGAGATGTGAAATCCTGAAATAAGTTGTGAGAATGATTTATAAATTCAAATAAATGAGAAGGTTGAAAATGATAATAATTTATGTGTTATTGTTAATGTTGTATGGTGAAGAAGAAAACATACATGTTAAATGTAACACCCCCAAAATATAAAACATCTCACACCCAATTTATTTCATTAATAAAGAAAACATCATACAATATTACAATCCTCCATTTAGGAGTAACATAGTTCACACTGGAAATACATTATATTTTCACACATAAATAAAACACTCTTAATCTTATTATTTTTTTTTCTCTTAAAATATTCTTCAATTTTCTGCTGCTTCCTTCTTCACTTGAATTGGTTCAGACGTCGTTCCCTCATCTGCTCCCGTATAACAAAAACATTATACGATCATCGCAAAAAGATTTTCCCGGCACAAACAAACAAGTAAGGGTGAGCTACCATGCAAAGTTCAAAGAAAAGCATGACACTATTATTATACGTAATACATTCATCATAAATTCTAGTAAGATGCAATTATCATACTAGACTCTATTATCCGGATATAATGTTGATGGAAGTCTCGGGTGGTCATGCACTTGTGGTGATTTCAACAACAAAATTTTTGGCCAAATAGAATATATCATATCACCCACAAGGTTAATCCATTAATGTCTATAAACATAGACTAGGACCTCCTACTACTCTCACCACATAACACATCCTTCTCTAATTGAGACTGGAAAATTATTAGAGTTTTAGGATCACCACCAACAACAGGACCCTCAACATCAACATATACACTAATACCATGCCAATTTAGAGTCTCTCCCCGAGACTCATACTATATTTCAAATGAATAATTTCATATCAAACATCACAATAAACATTCATAATAGAATTCATATAAGATAATTATAAACAATTAACAATAATAAAATATTACTATAAATGGTCATATAAGAATACAATATTTGACAATTATAAAAATAATCTTAATATAAAAATTCATGGGGAAACAAGAAGTTGAATCTGGCAAAGCCGGTTAGACAACTTCTAATCCATCCAAAAATACAATATAATTAAATAACAAGAACAATAACATGTTTGGGGAAATAAGAAGTTGAATCTGGCAGAGCCGGTTAGACAACTTCTAATCCTTCCAAAAATGCAATAAAATAAATAAGTAAAGCAATAAATAGTTTGGGGAAACAAGAAATTGAATCTGACAGAGCCGGTTAGACAATTTCTAATCCTTCCAAAATACAATAAAAATAAATAAGGAAAACAGTAAAATGTTTGGGGAAACAAGAAATTGAATCTGGCAGAGCCGGTTAGACAATTTCTAATCCTTCCAAAATACAATAAAAATAAATAAGGAAAACAGTAAAATGTTTGGGGAAACAAGAAATTGAATCTGGCAGAGCCGGTTAGACAATTTCTAATCCTTCCAAAATACAAAAAAATAAACAACTAATAACATACAAATGGCATAACATAATCAACATCACATTTTACAACTATCACACTTGGATATCAACACAAAAGCATACTCTCATTTAAAATTCAAGATCATACAGAAACAAAATACTCCATATTCAAGATTTAAGATAAGACAAAAGCAAAATATAGCATATTCAAGACTCAAGATAATATAAAAGGAATACTCAAGGTTAGCTCCCCTTACCTCTATTCCAGACTTAGTTTCATCTTCTCAAATCGGTCTCCAGAAACTTCCAGAATTTCCCCTCTTCAACTAGAATTTCCTCAAACTCTCTTCTCTCACAATTTCTCTAGAATTTTGGTGCAAATCTTCAGCCTCCCCCCCTTGGCTATTTATAGCCAAAAAATTTTACTATTCATTTTTACTATTCATTTTTACTATTCACTTTTACTATTCATTTTTACTATTCAAAAATTATTTTTTATTCACCATTCTTATCTCTGAATGATTAATTCTACGTGGAGTGTTCTCTTCCACAATTTATTTTAATATTTTTTTTAACTATTCACTATTTACTATTTACTATTTACTATTTACTATTCATTTTTTTTAACTCTTAAAATAAATTCTCAAATTTTTAAACTCCTTCCTTTGAAATTATTATTATTGTTACCTATCATAAATTTTAATTTTTTTTTTCTTACCATACTTTTATTAACTTTATAAAAATAAAAAAACAACTATTTATTAAATTTAAATATTTTACATGGGTCTTACATTAAATCAATACATTGTAAAAATATTGAAATAAAGTATAATATATTAAACTTATTTCACTATCACTAGTACGCGTATACTTACTATCAGCAGATATTTTTATAATATTCACTTATAAACGGGTCGGGTATGAATACTATACTACCCAATCCACTGGTACTTGTTACTCGCTACAAAATTAAAATTACATTTTTATCCCTAGATTTAAATTAGATTTTATTCTTTTATATTTATTAGGAATTATTACGAATGTGAAGCAGCATTTGTAAACTTTTCAGTAATTGAATCTTATAAAAATGCACTCATGATGATAATTGGAATCTTCTTGTTATGTATTGCAATTAGAAGAGACCACTAAAAACTTATTTCCTAAAGCCTAATAGTTTTTTATTCTTAAGTTGCAAAGCTGGCTTTAAATTTGGCCTGACACTTTGTTTTCCAACCCCTTTTTTCATTTCCTTTCAATTATTTATATTTTATTGTAAATTCTTTTAAAATATTCGTAGATTGAAAATGGGTATATGTGAGTTGAAAAATATTCGTCAATATTTTTTATGCGAGTATCTAGCGAGTAACAAGTACAATTTTGTCATGTGAGTCGGATTGCGGGTAAGCATTATCTGTATCCGATCCGATCTGTTGTCACTCCTAATTATGATGATCGATATTCCTCATGAAAATTAAAATAATAATAACAATAAATCCATATTAAATAAAAATTTCTACAAAAAATTATATATTTACAATAGTTAATTCCAATTTTTATTTCAGAAACAAAACTTAATTTAACTTAAATTAATAAAAACAATCATTAAAAAATTATCTTAGAAAAGGTAGTTACATCTTAAAGATGTAAATACCTATGTTATTTTTAAAAAAGTATAAAAAAAAACAAGCGTATAATAATTATAACTTTCATGAAGTCATAACTTTAATTTTACTGTAACTAAATTCTTCACCCTTATACTAAATAACTTCTCACACTAAAATAGTTAAATAAAAAAAAAGTTGTCATTTTTGGATCAAAATTTTTTCATAGTAAACATTCCCAATATTTTTTCTTTTTAAAAAATATACACTTAAAAATTCAAAATAAAATATTGCAATATTTACAATTTAATTAGAACATCAATAACCTAGTGGTTTGAAAATTGGTCAAATGGTTAAATAATCGGTGAGCTAATATAATTCGTTAAAATTTAGTCGTAATGCATAAACGATTTATTTAACTTATTTAAAAAACTTATCGTGGATAATTATAATGAGAAAAATAAAAAATCGATTTGAGAAGGATAATATTTGATGTGAAATTTAAGACTTGCAATATGTATTATTAAATATTATATAAAAAGTCAGCGTGAAACATTAAGATTTAGAATGCATATTATGAAGCTATGGTTTATATTTTTAACTCTTATATTATATTTATACATGTTCAGCTATGATTTGAATGTTGGCTCAGTTCTATAATTATTGATAAATACATCCATATTTTATTTAATAATATTACGTATCCTTTATTGTTATGCAGATGTGATTTGAAAGATGATTAAACATAAAAGAACACATTCATTTTAAATAAGATCAAAACAAATGAATTAAACTACCTTTTTCTCAATAAAGAGGTAAGAACAATATTTGTGAGTTCTTATAAATATCTCGATATTAGTATCCAATTTTTATATAAAAAAAATGAAGACAAAAAACTCTTGTTTAATGGGTTGCTTAACCATGTGATTAATTAGTAGTCTCCATTCTTCTTAAATGCCGATTTTTCAACAAAAATGTGTTTTTTTTTTATCATTTTTAATATTTTAAAATAATATATATATTTTTAAATTATATCAGAAAATATACTAATATATAAATGTATATAAAAATAAAATAAAATAAATTACAATAAATTATTCTTCAACCTTCGACCGTGCCAGGAATGTATTATTACATCAAACAGAGATTAGCAGAGTTCTGATTGATAATTAATTACCTAACATATAGAACTTCATATATATAACATTGGAAACCATGGCAACTTGGAAACTCATGGAGGCCCAGGTGGGCGGAATGGGCCTCCAGGTGGGCCAGATGGACCCCCAAAGCAGTCCTGTAGTAACCAGCAGCAGCACAAAAAGCTCAAACTGTCCCCAGACGAATTGGTATGAAAAGAAAACAAAAATCAAAATTAGCTTTACAAATGGTTCTGATTAAATACGAAAAATACACAACATTTTAAAACCCACAATAATTTCACTAAGCATCAGTTTAAAATTACCCTGTTGTGTTTCATACTAGCTAATATCTGTAATTAAATTTACAATTGAAAAAAAAAATTAATTTTTTATCACTTCTTCTAAACTAACTTATAAATGATAGAACATAAAATTTCCTTTATATGCTTTATCTTTGACATTTTTTCCACTTTTATGTTTCAAAAAGGTAATAGATTAAGCCTTTCATGCATTTATATCATCAGTTTTAATAGGAACTAAGCAATTGTATTGAGTTAATCCTCTGTAATAGCATAATTACTGGATCACAATATTTACTTACCAAGAGTTAACGAGATCGCAAAACCCACCGAAAAATCCCGGCCCCGGTGGGCCGGGTGAACCCCAACCTGGCGGGCCGCCTGGGCCTGGGCCGCCTGGTCCCATTTTAAGCAACGATTTTTGTCTTTTGAGAATATGTGAGTTCCTGAAAAAAGAAAAAGAAGGAAAAAGATATATACGAAGTTTGAGTTCCTTGGAAATTTATAGGACACAGCTCATGAAATTAACTTAGCATGGAAGCATATGTGTATATATATTATACATTTGTTCACTTTCTCCCAACTAATCTTCCAATTAATTTTAACCTAACTTTCAAACCATCTTCTACATCACATTCTCGTTGAAAATACTTTTAGTGAAAGGTTGTTACTCAATAACTACATCTTTAGAATTTCGGAATCTGATTGGTGAATGATTCATCTTCAATGTTGTTCTTCACATAATCAGTTCATCTTAATTTTAACAAGTTCAATTAATTTTCATTTAATGGAAGTTTTTATTGTTTAACTCACATATTTAACGCAAATACTAAACAACTCATAACAAATACAGGTTATATACCCAATTTTCCATGATTTTGCACAGCTCAAAATCCAATCTGACACATAAAAGTAATTTCTTTTTAAAATAATAATTTAACTAAATAACTCTCATAATATGTGCTTTTAGTATAGTAATAATTTAGGATGTCTGAGTTAACTCACATTTATTTACTAAATAGGCAAGACTTTATTTTGAAGATTTAGTTACAAAAAAGAGGCCTGTACTTTAAACATTCTTTTTGACCTATGTATATATTTTGAAACTATAATTTTAAAATTTGAGTATAGTGATATATATTTAAGGGCAATGAGTAAGAAATCAAAGTAAAAGTTTTTATTGAAAAGCATTTAAATTTGCGTATATATATATTCCCATACCTATTTCTATTAAAAAAACTTTTTAATAGAAATACAAATTCAAAATAAGATTTTGCACAAGTCAAACTAAAACAATGGATATACAAATTCAAACAACAACCCTGAATAGAAAGAACAAAGTTAAGACACTCCATCTTAAAATAAGATTTGACAAAAGATACAAGTGTTAAATTATGTTTCAAATTAATCTCTCAGCTTCAATATCGTAAAAGTCATCAATATATTTTTTTAATAGAATATTTTTGAAACGCAAAATTTGGAATGAAAGTTATAAATCTAACACAAATTTATTATTCCCCCACACCAAAGGCTTCTATTATGATTGGTGTTCTCTATTTGTGTATGTGATCCCCGCATTGCACGCTTCTTTGTCTCCGTCTCTTCTTTTCTCAACGATTCTCATCATTCTCCGACTTTTTCTCTTCTGCTTCAATCGAACAAATATCCCCAACATTTTCTCCACTCATTATTCATCATTCTCTTTGTTTCCCTTCCTCGTTTCGTTTGCATCATTGCATGCATATAGCTTCGGACTAAAAGCTTCACATTTCCATTTGCTGGGAACTCGAGCACCAGTTTGGTTCCTTTGATTACAGAACATCCTCTCTTAGTTTCCACGTTAATTACTCTTAAATTCATCAGCATCTTGCAGCCAAGCGTTTTGGTGAGAGTTTTACGTAATTTTTTGTTCTTTCTATCACGTGAATTAATGTTAAGCTTATGGTTAGAAAAATGTCTTTCCAACTTTTTTATGCTGATAGATTCACGAGCATGTATGTTGATGTTTTGATTTAGTTGCAGAGACTTTAATTTGTTCTTGCAATACATTGGATCCAAAGATAATTAAGGAGAGTGTTAAAATGTGTACATCTCCAAGGCATATTATAAATTCGGATTTGGTTCGTAAAGTGATGTTGCAAGTTGCTTAATCTCAACAAAGAAAATCTGAATTTGGAAGCAAAGGGGTTTTGCAATTGAGGGTTCAAAGAATGGGTACTGAAATAAGTTACGCACTTTCAAAATTGCATATGCTATCCACTTCAGATTATGCCTCCGTTGTGTCCATGAACATTTTTGTGGCTCTGCTGTGTACTTGCATTGTCATTGGTCATCTTCTTGAGGAGAATCGCTGGGTGAATGAATCTATCACTGCCCTTTTTATAGTAAGTGATCATTACTCCATAAATTAATTAATATACTACGAACAAATTGCTATACATATACACGCGTGTAAATTTTAGTACTATAAATAATTCTGTCAATTAATTGCTATTTGCAGGGTGTTTGCACTGGTGTAGTCATTCTGTTGCAAAGTCGCGGCAAAAGCTCGCATCTTCTAGTTTTCAGCGAAGATCTTTTCTTTATATACCTTCTGCCTCCTATCATATTTAATGCAGGGTAAGGCTTTTAGCACCAAATTCTTGCTCTCTAATGGTAATGATGATAAAGTGTCTGACTCTGTATTTATCATCGTCTAATTAATTGGAACTACAATGAAAATTGACCACCATGTATCCAATGAGATAATCTGAATGTAGTAGAAAGGCCTGAATTTTTTCAATTCTTGCGGAAAATGCCATAAAATAATCTTAATATTCTACTATACTACTAGTCAAATTTTCTTACAGATATTAGTTAAACGTTAATAAAATCATTAAATAATGTGTATCCAATTTCATATTTACTGTCACGATTTGGTGAATTCTAGTATAAATTATTAGCTAATAATTACTGGTGTGCTCATGACACTGCTCTTTTAGTCCAAGGTACTAATGGATAATGGCCTTTCTGCTCAACTCTTCTGAGATTCCTTGTGGGGTGTTTTTTTGTGTTTTCCTGATATTGTTGTTCTTCTTTTACTTAGACCAATGTATACCTGAGTAATGTTATTATATATTTCTTCCAGGTTTCAAGTGAAAAAGAAACGGTTCTTTGTTAACTTCATGACCATTATGCTTTTTGGAGCTGTTGGTACATTAATAAATTGTAGCATCATAACTTTCGGTATACCTTTTCCCTTTAAATGGATCTCTTACCTTGTTCTCTCCAAAACTTAACATGACGACAAAAAAATTGGCACCTCAGATTACAGTTAATTTGTAACTGAGTGCCAATCTAAATTTGCTAAGTAACTTTTTTCATTGGAAGTATTTAGATTCTTACCTGACTTGAATTTTCGAAGCATTGTTTCAGGTGTCATACAAATTTTTAAGAGAATGGGTGTTGGAAAATCACTGGAGATAGGAGATTATCTAGGTATAATAATATTATTCAATCTCGTCTATTTGGCAACTTTGACAATCTATTTGTAACTGACTCCATATTTAAAAATAATTCAGCAATTGGGGCAATATTTGCTGCAACAGATTCAGTGTGCACATTGCAGGTTTGGAACTAAATGTGCCTTTTTTCACAATGTTATAGCAACAATCAAGGTGTGAATGCTGAGCACTGAACTTACAAATTATGTTGTTGCAGGTGCTAAACCAGGATGAGACACCTTTACTATATAGTCTTGTGTTTGGCGAGGGTGTTGTTAACGATGCTACATCTGTTGTGCTTTTCAATGCAATCAAAAGTTTTGATCTCGACATAATTGACCACAGAATTGGTTTACATTTTTTCGGCAATTTCTTCTACCTGTTTATCGCAAGCACCATGCTTGGTGTCCTGGTAACTGTCTTTCTCCCTATAACTCTCTCTAGTGTAACGTCACAAAGTGACAAGATTTAACACATCAATTAGCACTTAGTACATATTGATACTATATATATATATATATATATATATATATATATATGTACGTATCTGTATGTATATACATGCATGAAAAATTATAGAAACAAACATATTGACCCTTAATGGACCAAAAAATATAAACTATCCTCTTTATGTATGATCACGTGAGAGAGGAAGATTACACTATATCTTTAGAAAATAGAAAGCAATTATGATGAGAACAGTTTGCAACTTTTACTTTGTTCTTGGTAATTTGCAGAGTGGTAATTAAATATTTTAGAATTTTATGTACTTATCGTTTCCTATATATTGTTATAATATTTGTATCATGTGTGCATCATA
The DNA here is from genome assembly GCF_016808095.1 of Vigna angularis. NCBI lineage: Eukaryota > Viridiplantae > Streptophyta > Magnoliopsida > Fabales > Fabaceae > Vigna > Vigna angularis. The sequence goes on along the minus strand of NC_068975.1, from coordinate 26,241,934 downwards.
GGGTCTGATATGTCCATATCACCTTGCAGGCCGGTCTACTCAGCGCTTACATTATTAAAACGCTTTATATTGGCAGGTATCATGTTGATAGAATTCCTTTTTTACCACCATTATTGTTTTTCAGCAGTTACTATGATAGTATTCCATTGTTTTATACTCTATATGCAGTTAATATGATATTTTTTTCCGTAAGGAAAATGCTTTCATTACCTTATTTCACTACAGGGGAATCTCTTGGGTGTTTCTACGTTTTATCTTGATCACCAGTTTTCTAAACCTACCATAAAAAATTGTAACAATTGTTTAGGTGCTCAACAAATTGCTTACTCAATATTACAGGCACTCTACAGATCGCGAGGTTGCTCTCATGATGTTAATGGCATACCTTTCCTACATTCTAGCTGAAGTAAGTTTTGAAGAACGCACAAACTCCATTGTGGAGTCCTTTATGGGCTCTATATTTATCCATTCTTGCGGTTGACATTAATCAGTGGGGGTTCTCATGTATTTAAATAAATGCAGTTATGGTATCTGAGTGGCATTCTCACTGTATTCTTCTGTGGGATTGTTATGTCACATTATACTTGGCATAATGTGACTGAGAGCTCAAGAATCACTACCAAGTATATATTCAATCAGATTCTTCAAACTATATATGTGGATCTATTGGCGGTTGTAACACTATTTAACTTGTTTTGCCTTGCTGTTACAGACATGCTTTTGCAACTCTCTCTTTTGTTCTTGAAACCTTTATCTTCCTTTATGTTGGTATGGATGCGTTGGACATTGAAAAGTGGAGGTTTGTTAGCGATAGGTAAGTCCTGATTCTGTCACACCTTGACCATTTTTATTTATGAAGATTGTTAAATCATGCATCTCCTACTCAAAAATGCTTTCCTCAAAAGTTCCTTTTAATTACTATAGAAAACAACTCGTGTACCTCACTCGGTTTCTTCTGCAGGCCGAAAACATCTGTTGCTGTTAGTTCAGTTTTATTGGGTCTCGTACTTGCCGGAAGAGCAGCATTTGTTTTTCCCCTATCCTTCTTATCAAACCTCACTAAAAAATCTCAAAGTGAAAAAATAAGCTTCAGGGAGCAGGTATGGCTAGATTTCTGTGAAAATATTATCTTTCAGGATTTCGCGGGATGTTGAAAAGGTTTCCATTATTCCTTGTTTTAGGTGATCATTTGGTGGGCTGGTCTTATGAGAGGTGCTGTTTCAATGGCTCTTGCCTATAATCAGGTCAGATCAATGTTGCTCATTTGGAGATACAGTTTTTGAAATATTAGTGTTAATGGCCAGTTAACAAAGGCGAAGAAACAGATTAACAGTTACTGTACATAGGATCAAGTCTTAAATTGCTGTTGTATTTACCTTGGGTATGATTTAAGTTCAAAGTATCTAAGAAAATGATACTCCTGTAAAATGCAGTTCACCTTGTCAGGTCACACTGAACTGCGAACCAATGCCATCATGATCACCAGCACCATCACTGTCGTGCTTGTCAGCACAGTGGTAAGAAGCCTACATTTTGTAAATTTTTTATATCATGTTAATGTTCACATAAAGAGATTTTGCTTTCTGCTTCGGTGATAATTACCAACCATTTCATGATTGAGATAGCTAACATGATAGGAAATGAAAAATCCACCTCAATAATATGCTTAAACGTAAACTATATCAAATATTGATCAGTTGTGGGAGATTTGGGATCTGTAAAACACGATACCTCAGTTTCGAAAGAAAAATTCTCGAGATGAGGCTGACACAATTTAGTTACAACTTGTCAGGTGTTTGGTTTGATGACCAAGCCACTCATAAGGTTTTTGCTGCCAGTTAGTCCACCTCCTAAACGCAAGAACAGCTTGGGAAATATGGAATCATCTAATAATCCTCCAAAATCAATCACTGTGCCCTTTCTTGGAGGCTCTCAGGATTCTGAAAACGAACTTGATGGCAATGAAGATCATCGTCCAAACACTATTCGTGCCTTACTAAGCACTTCAACTCATAATGTTCATCACTTATGGCGTACGTTTGATAATTCAGTCATGCGTCCAGTTTTCGGCGGTAGGGGATTTGTTCCTGTGGCTACTGCTTCACCAACTGGCAGAAGTAATAGTCAACAGTGGCATTAAGAAGATTGCTCAGAAATGTGTACTATAGTAGATCGAAAATTTTGTTCAGATGAAGCAACGCATGTATAAAAACCGCGTTACGTTTAGTCGAGTTCTTTTGGGTAGTGAGAACATTGTGCCATGGGTTCTATTTCATTTTGACCATACTACGGGTCCCTGCGAAAGTATTGCTGGTAGTGTGAGAATTGTGAATTCAGTTATGAACCCATTTTCTTTATTTTTTTAAGTTAAGATTATTGAAAATTACAACCACTGTCTTTTTATTCAAGGAAATGTTTAATTCGGTAGGAAAGAATGGAGGAATATATCACAATGAAAAATGAATTATATTATCTATTTCATTTCATGACTTCCGCTTCCTGATTCCCCAATTAACTTTATTCCATTCAATCCCTTTTTCCGACTTATTTATTTCTTTATATCCTACTACCAATCCAAACATTATCTGACTAAATCATCGTGAAAACCTCTCATTACCCTAATATCATGCTGCAAAGGCAAACCGATCAGATAAATATGGATAAACCACTAAACACGCAATTCAGGCAAAAACCATGAAATAAGCATCAAGTGTCTACAAATGACTCTCATACGATACAAGTGAAACACAGAATTCAGCAGTACAGACCAAACCTAACCAAACGGGTTTAAAAGGGCGATTCTTTATTCCACAATTCTAAAGCTTCGTCATACGATCACGCCCGTTTTCATGTGACTAGTTTATCCTTGCAAACCAATGATACCTATACCAACAAACGGCAAAAAGAGGATATCAGTACAGTCAACATAAGCAAACGGAGAACTGAAAGGAGCCATGAGACAGTGAAAACAAAAATTGAGACAGCCGACATTTTAGCAAAGGCTGTCAAATTATATATTATTGGTTGATATATGATAGTATCTATTAAGATGTATGTAAACCTGTTTACCACATCTACCATTGATATTGCATGGGTAATAAGGAATATCAGAAATACGGTATTTTTAACATCACAGTCTGCTTACCACATGCTACTCTGCCACCAGCATTTCCAGTAGACTTGCTAAGCTCATGACCACCTACACAAAAGGAGGAGGAACTATAACATGCAGTAAACCGAAAAACAACGAACGCTTTTAACATAGAATAATGAATAGCTGTGATTTGGTATGCAAGGAAGGAGAAATGACCAAAATCATCGTTTGTTAGCAAAGAAAATGAACGAGAGGAAGACAATTTAATTCGACGAACCAACCGCAAATGATGGTGACACTTACTATAACTTTTCAACTTATATGAAAAAATCATGTTCTTTGTTAACACGACAGGATACAAATCCAACCGAATTAAGATGGAATGTCACGAGTCACAATTGATGACCGATGCCTCAGATACCAAAAATGGCAAGGTATAAAACAGATTAGTGAATACCTTTCCCAAGATCATCAGGATCAGCATGGACAACAACAGCTCTCCCAATGATGGAGTTTGGTCCAGTGAGAGGAATCTGTGCACATTCAATAACTCGTTTAAAACTGAAGCTTCTCATGGTATCAGTCAACTCTCAACATAGAAGAAATAATCAGAGAATTTGATCAGGAGCTGAATAACATACCTGACTGTCAGTTATACTGAAGGTGGCGGTACCTGGGTTAGACACGAGAGTAATCCATTTCAAAATAAGGACCAAACAAGTATGTGGTATGTATACAAAAAGAAAAAAGAAAAGTTCTTTCAGAGATAGACTATCACCAAAACAGAAAGCAAGTAATCTTGATTACCAGCCATTTGTTCAAAAAATGGAAAAACTATTAATTACATCCGTGTAATGCGTAAAAGATTACTATTATTAAACATCGGTATTATAAAAATAATCAGAACTTTAAGAATTCGAGTCAGAAAAGTAGCATTATTATCTATCTTGGAATGATAGGGATCAGCACAAATCAAATAAATGAGACAGGAAAAAATCATATCGATCATACCATCATCACCAACATTTACATTCCCTAGATCACCAGCATGGCGATTCTCATCCTCGGGGGCACCATGCTCCTTGCTATTAGGATTAAAGTGTGGTCCTGTAAAAATTGGGGATAATAAAAATTAAGCCTTCTAATATGTTACTAAGTGACAGGATTTTAATCCAATCCAGCTGCTTTATAATAGATTTTATTGCTTCAAACTTTTAAGAATCTCCCATACAAATGTTCATTGCTTTCAATTCAAGTGAAGTGAGAGTTTACAATTTGTTCCAGTTCATTAATGTCCAACAGAATTAAAAATTTACTCGGGTTATTGTCCAAAGACTATACCAGTTGACAGGCAACCATTGGTAGTGTCCCCCAAGGCATGGACATGGAAACCATGGTGACCAGGCTTAAGACCAGCAAGAGTGCCAGTTACAGTGGTTGGACCTGCACAATTGACAATATATATTACATGATTTGGCTCAATGGTTAGTACAGAAAAAGAAAAAAGGTTAATGTCATAATATATATCATCAAAATATGCACTTTTGTAATAAAGGTCATAATTTAAATTTTTCGTAATAGAGCGGCTTGATTCATCTTAATTTATTATTTTTCTCCCTAATAAATGCTTATTGTGAAGTTTATTAACGATGAGGGTTATGCTCACTGTTGAGACTCACCATTTCCGTCCTGACTGAAGTAGACAGTTCCAGTGACACCCTCACTGCTGCCAAGAACTGCCACAGCCTTCACCATTGCACAATGTGATCTGAACAACAAAGCAGGCATTTCAGATAAAACAGACAATACATGTACAAGCTCATAGAATCAACATGCGTGACGTGTGCACATACAGTGTCTTGGTTATCATGGTGGTGAAATAAGAATGGTACTACGGTGAAATAAAATAAGTAGGCATCTCTCTCATCCAGAGTTACAACTAGTAAGTAGTACTTATGGTAAAACAAGAACAGTAAATATAGACCAGTAGATCATATTCAAATGGTCAGAATCGAAAAGATAAAAATCCACGACTGATGTGCCAACACAACAAAGTCAGCTGTGTAACACGACAAACTAAACACTAAAAGACATTTCAAACTCTTCAAAACTTCCGATCCAGGTACAATTAAGTTCACTTGATGAAGTCTTTTATGTTAGTTCCAAACATAGAAAGAAAATATTGTGTTGACCACAAGAAAATAGAGTATCACGACAAAAAGCATAACCTCAATTTCCAATTACAGAAACAAGCTACCTATTCAGTAGATCTGTCTATCAACGCTAAACAAAACGGACAGATCTACAACGAACACAAATCCTTCCTTATCTCATAGTAATAGCACGAGTTCAAACAAAAAACATAGAAAATCACTAAAACTAAATTCATTTCGAAAATCGAATCCGAAGCCAGGAGTTTAACAGATACGCTTTTCAACTCTTCCTTCGTCCAAATTAACCAAAGGACATTAAAAAAAAATGCGGTCAACAGCGTTTAACATAACGTAATCGATCTGTGCACGACTGAGAGTAAATACAAAAAAGAGAGATAGACATTTGAGAGGAAAAGTAATCAGAAACAACAATCGAGTATTCTGAGAGGAAATTGAAGAAATGTTGAAGAACAATAATCAGAAACAAAAATCAAGAATCCAGAATCTTGAGAGAGGACATCGAAGAAATGTTGAAGAACAATGATCGGAAACAAATTGATAAAGAGATGAACAAAAGAGAGAGAGAAGCGCATGCATACCTCAGGGCACCCCAAGGAAGAAGTGTGAGAAGAGAAGAAGAGTCTAGAAGTAGCAGAAGGAGAGTGATGATAGAAACAGTAAGGTCTTTTTGTTTTATTTATAGCCATGGAGGCGTGTTGGGACTTAACACAGGTAACACGTTGCAGTATATCACTCACCTAACCATCCACCTCTTGACCTTATCACTCTAAAATTTTGGAGGATTTTGTTTTATTAAGATAAGTATTTTTCTACTTTTTTATTTATATTTTAATTTTTACAATTTTGTAAATTAATTTAATTATTGTAGTTAAATATTTTTAATTTTTCAAATTTATGGTCATATAATATTATTCTATGCTATTATTATGTTTTACAAAATCTAATTCTTAGAATTTAATAATTAATAACTTTATATTTCCCACTAGTAGAAGATATATGTTGCAATATTTTGATTAAAAAAAATTGTACATCTATTTCATTTTAATTGTGCTCACTATGACTATTTTAATTTTTTATATAATTTTTAAAGAGCCTTAAAGACTTCATAAAATCTTTCATCAGTTATTTTATGTTAAATGTGTCAGGTGTGGTGTTATATTATTTTTTAAATTTTCGTGCGAATTTTCTTTATCTTTGTTTATTTTAATGAATTTGAGAGAGTGGTGGAGTAGATTTAAAAGGATTTGAAGATAATTTTTTATTGTTGTTTATTTGAGTGAATTTGGAAGTATATGAGAGTAAATTTGGAAGAAACGTTTGTGAGAATTAACATAAGATTTGATTGATATGAAAGATTAAAAAAATTTACTTTCAAATTCACTCTCACGTCCAAATCCACTTAAATAAACAACAAAAAAAATTTATTTTCAAATCCTCTCAAATTCATTCAATCACTCTTTTCTAAATTCATTCAAGTGAAAATTTTTTAATAATAATATTATTGAATTTATATTTTATTTTTTATTTTTTAAAGTCTCACATAGGAAATTTAATATATTCTTTATGTTTATATATCAATTGTATCAATATAAATTTCTTATAATACCTATTGTTAAGATTAAGATCCTAGTTAGACTCTAATATTTCACAAGTTTTTATTAATTTGTACTTCTATATTAATCAATGTGTACTTTTATATTTTCAAATATTTTAAATATTTATATAAACGAGTGAAAATAATCATGAGAAATTGTGACATCTCTAATTCTAATTATCTTTAAAATTTGATGACCACAAATTTATTGTGAATAAAATTTAATGTAGTTGGTCTCTATATTAATGTTCTGACAAGAAAATTCATAGCTTTCTGCCAACACTACAAGTTAGATTGTTGCTTCTTACTCACTTACTTAGCACCATACTTATCCATTTTCATCTATTTTGTTGACTTTTTTCGGTTTTTATGTAAACTTTACAAGCATTCATTACAAGTACATAACCCAATGTTAACATTAATGACATGTTTTACTGTAAAAATTTTGTAGTTTTATGAAAAATTTAGAAAATGGTCCACTGAATTATAACCGACATAAATTAATTTAAATGGTCATTTATTGTTTAGTTAGTCAATTGTGTAGGGTTACCATATATAGAGAAATAAACTTATCATATTTAGTAATATTTGAAATTGTTTTTATTTTAAGGTTTTTGTATTGAATGAATACGAGTATAGATAAAGATAATACCGATTTTGTTTTTAATTGATTATGAAGACGAAGATAAATAAGTATATATTTATATTTCTTTTTATACATATCCTAATACTTTTTCATTTAAATTATTAAAGTATTTATTATTTATTAAATAATATATATATATATATATGGGGTTTGCTAACGCGCGTACGCCTGTTTTTCAGTTGGTACGTTTTAGCAATGTGTACCGGGTTTTAATAGACAAAAATATTCTTATATATATCATGGATTCTAAGTTTTAAGGTTAAGGGTATTTTAATAATTTTCATCTTCAAAACTTAAAAAAGAAACTTACTCACCTCTCTGATTCCTCTCAACCATTTCTCTCTCATCTTTCTCACTCCAATATTTTCTGTGTCATCCTGTAGCCCCAATTGAAAAAATAAAAAATTTCTCTTAACCCTTTCTCTTTCATCTTCCTCACTTCAATATTTTCTCTGTCATCCCTACTGTAGCCCCAATTGAAAAAATAAAAAACACTTGTCGTTAAACAATCTTACAAAAAGATGATTTTATAATGAGTTTTCATCTTATAATTTTTGTCTTATCTAATTTTATCCAATTTTCACAAGCATAAAGAAATTGGTAATTGACCTGAAAAAAATCAGAAATACTCGTGGTTAAACAATTTCTTACAAAAAATGATTCTATAATGAGTTTTTATTTTATAATTTTTGTCTTATCAAATTTTATCTAATTTTCACAAGCATAATGACATCAAAGGAATTGGTAATTGGCCTGGAAAAAAAATCAGAAACACTCATTGTTAAACAATTTCTTACAAAAAATGACTTTATAATAAGTTTTCATTTTATAATTTTTGTCGTATATAATTTTATCTAATTTTCACAAGCATAATGACATCCAAAAGAATTGGTAATTGGCCTGGAGGGTTTTTTTTAGAGATGATGATTCACATATGCAAATGATGAAATTAGAGAGGTTAGTAAAGATTGTGAAATTGAAGAGATCTTGAATGAACCTTTGCCTGAAGGTGAATATGTTAATGACTCAACTCTTTACAAAGGCAAATTGTTTAAAGGCAAATGTTTCTGATTTTTTCAATTGGAACTACAGTAGGAATGACAGGAAAAAGGTTGGAGTGAGAGAGATGAAAGAAAAAGAATTGAGAGGAATGAGAGAGGTGAGTGTAAGGGTTTGGGGTTTTTTTTTTTTTTAAGTTTTGAGAATGAAAATTATTAAAATACCCTTAACCTTAAAACGTACCAACTGAAAAAACGCGCGTAGCAAACCCATATATATAACATATATATATATATATATATATATATATATATATATATATATATATATATAATCAACTCATGTCTTTAGACGTAATTTTTCTATAATTATATTCAAACTGTAAAATTGTGTATTATCATCAGTAACTTTTTTGTATGATTATATTCAAATTGTTTATTGTTAATTATATTCGATCAAATAGTTTTATGTATCGTATTTGAGTATTTATATTCTTTTCAATATTTTTATTTTTTTCATATAAAAATAGTTTGACTTTCAATTTCAAATATTTACTAACATGAATCTTTATTTAATAGGTAATATAAAAAGAATATTTTTTAATTTTTTTATCCTTAATTTTTTTTCACAGGAAAAACTTTTGTTTTGTTAAAATAATTTTCATATCTCTTAATAGTTAAAATTACTATGATATTTGATTTTTTTTAAAAATTTTAAGATATTTTTCATCTTATCACTCTCTTAATTATATATTTATTATTATTTATGGGAATTCATTTAATGTGTACGAAATTATTTTCAAGACGTACATCTAATCATTTTTACCATTTTTAATATTTATTTGTAGTTTACTTTTATGATATAAATATAATTATTTTTATTATCTAGTTCATTTAATAAGTTTCAATGTCATGAATCTTGTTTATTATTATCTAACATAGATTGAACTTTAGAAAAATAAAAAATGTATACTCAATTTTAATTATTATTAGTTTAATATTTGTTCTCTATCTGATTTAGTTTAAGTTCTTTATTATATTTTTATCAGTACATAAAAAGTTAAATAAAATCTAAAGAAAGAAAATAAATAGACATTTAAAATATTTTTAAGCTTGGATACCTGTTTCTTTATAATATTTTTAAAATATTTTTTAATTTTATTATTTTCATTTCATCAAGGTTTGCAAATTTAATAAATATTTTGATTCTTATAATATTTTATCTTGTACTCTAATTTCATATGTATACAATTATAATTATAACTTTTTAAAATTGTTTGATTTTAGAAAAACAATAATACATAATTTTGATATTGAATATTTAATAATATCATGTTTTCTTTATCGTAATTTTTTTTTATAAAAAGTAATTAATTGATATTAAAATAGTGATAAAAATAGTACGTGAATGAGAATAAGTATACACCCCATTATTTGATCGAGATGAAGATGGAATAAAAGTGTTATACCCGTTAGATATGTATATGGGTACGAGGATTGATTTTTCTTTTGAAGATGAACGTGAGATAATAAATTCGTTTTCATCTCACCCTGTCATCATTATTATTTTTTATATTGTGTTATTCTTCAATAATGATTGTTTTAATAGTTTATTGTTGTTATAGAGTCATGTTAAACTCCTTTTAGAATATGTTGTGAGATACGTGATTTGTATGTGTATAAAATATTTTGCAATATTTAATTTCATTTTTTTTTTGTCTTAGACTACCAACTTTTACGGTAAATATTTTTGTAGTTAGAATGACTTTGAATTAAGAAGGATATGTCGATGCAATGAATTGCATGAAAAAATGTCAACCAAATTGTTTTAAAAGAAGATCGACATGATCCATAAAGCTAAAATTTATGGATAATATACTTTGATAATATTTTTTTTGACAATATTTTAACACCATTTACGTGTCATTATGTGATTGGTCCAGGTTGGTGTTTATGATTATTATTATTGATTGTGCAGTAATTTTGGGCCAATCACAAAATGACACGTAAATGATGTTAAAATATTGTAAAAAAATGTTGTCAAAATATCATTATCCAAAATTTATAGAAAATGAGATGTCGAGGAAGATCGCAAGGAGATTATAATGTGGGTAAATTTGATTTGCATAGTGCTTCTTCCTGCACTTTTCTTTTTTTTGTGCTCCGAAGTATTTTTGGAAACACTTAATGTGAAATGCATAAAAAAAAATACATTTCAAATTGGATGTTTGAAAGATATTTCTATATTGGAAAATGAATTCCATAACTTATTTTTATATTCTGGAATAACTATTCTTGAATGTATTTCCGAACTCAAATATTTTTCGAAATAATCATTTTTTTTCCAAAAAGGTTGATTCGGAAGTTATTTTCGAATTGAGAATACCTTCCTGAAGATTCATTTTGGAATGTATTTAAAATTGTGTTCTGGAATAGCCTTTTCGAAAAGTATTTCAGCATTCAAAATTAACTTTTGGAATGCTCATTCTGAAATTAATGTATCTAAAAAAATAAATGCTGAAACAGTGATCCATAAGTTTCACATGTAGCCATGGTAGGTTCTGGTTTTAGTCAATCACTATTTTATCACCACAAAGGAGTCAGCCATCACTATCACTCCATGCCACAAATTCTAGAAGCAAATTAGTATCAAGATAATAGAAATTCAAAATCTATCTTTGTAGATCAATTTTGGTCGACGTGAAAAGAAAAAAATGGAGCCTAAATCTACAAAGCCCTTTTTTTGACTCTACCAAAAAAAGGAATCTATAGTTTTGTCCCGATCACCATAAAATGAGATCAAATAATTCCACAAACAATTAAGCTTCAAAGTTTGAAATGATGATCTCAGTGTTAGTGTTGTGAGGGAGGGAACATATGATTAAAGTGTATTGTTTATCTCAAAAAGGTTATTATAGTTGTTACCATATTTAGGATTAATAAATATAAACCTAAAAGTGTACATTTTGGTCAAAGTTATAAATTATTAAAGTTTTTAGTTCAGAAGAAGATAATAGGAGATAGAGACTATTCCATATACTAATCGAATGAAAAACATAATGTACAAGATGATGTGTTATAAACCAAATTTATCACATTTTATTAGTGTGGTTAACAAATTCATGGAAGATCTTAAGCATGCTCATTGGAAGACTTTGAAGTAAGTGTAGAGATGTTTGAATATAACAATATTAAACTTGTGTAGGGATGATCTATCAAAAACATGGAAGTTATGGAATAAGGGTTTGTCAATTTAAACTATGGATGCAATGTGGACACTAGGAAATCTATTTATGGGTATGCTTTAATGCTATTTGGAATATTGAAAAGTTAATTTACAATTAGTGATAATTTAATCTATTATCGAGGTGACTCATAAATTAGATAAAGAAAAATTTATGTTGCAGGACTAGGTTATTCATTGCAATATTTGAAATGTCATGTATTTAGGCATTTATTAAATATACCACGAGAGAACTAAACATATTTATGTTAAAGTATATTTTTTAAGAGACGTTATTGAAATTAATGATATTTGCTTTACGAGTAGTCATGAATGATAATCACATAGACATGTTTACAAAATCATTATCTTGTCCATTGAGAATGAATGTTGTATGTTCTTCCATGATTTGGAGCTTAGAGAAATGTAATGTTTGACTCTAAAATTATAATCTTTTACAAAGAGTTAAGATCTTTAACTATAAAATTAGTCTTTATCGTTTTCTAACCATATGGTATTAAACTCTTTTAAAGTACATTGTGAGAAAGGCATATATAATCTTCTAAAACATATATTTTTATTTATTTTTCATTCCTGTATTGTTTTTTATATTTAACTATAAACGTAAACAATTTTCTTTTAATAACGATATTTAACCTCACTTTTTTATAATTATTATAATTTTTTTAAATTAAATCCAAAATATTTTTCTATTTTTTAACATATTAAATATAAATGATAAATTATATGCACTGTTAAAATATTAGAAAAATTAGCAAAACGTTGCGAATGTGTTAAAACATGTAAAATTCATAAAAAACCACAACAAAATATAAATCCAATCTATTATAATTTTTTAAAATTATCATAATAATTGATAACATTGTTTTGTAAAATATGATACACTGAAAATTATAGCCTATTTTACTCCAACTCTTGATTAACTAAATTACAAAACCCATTTAAAAAATGTGAAAAAGTAAATGTTGTAACCTAATTTAAATATATTAAAAGTCTGACCGACCAGGCACGTTGGAGTTGTCAGCATCTTGCTCCAGCTCTCTGCGTGATTCATCCCATAGTTGCGTTTCAATATCCAACCTTCTGATTTCGGCAAGTCCACGTTCAACTGCGAAAAAGGAATAAAGTAGGAGCATTGACATATATTTGCAAGAGAAGGTTATAACAGCAGTGAAACTCTCACACACGTTACATAATTTTTTGTATTTATAAAAAGAAGTAAAATATAATATTAAATGAACCTAAAAGTTTGTTGCCTGTGAAAGTATCATTTACATGATTATAATTCACTTAATACATACTAACAAAAAAATAGAATGATAACATTATAGAATAATAACATTGGATCTTTTAACTGCTGCAGCCGGTTTAAAATGCAGATTTGAATCAAAGTTTCACGTTATATAGAAATAAAAAAAAATAGAATACTGTATATAAAAGTGAAAGATCCTTTAATATATTATTTTAAGATTTTAGATCAAAAATGATATCAATTTTTACATGGTTGAATTCAAATTTCGTTGGTATTATATTTGTTTAAGTGAATTTCCTTTTGAATAGATCCAGTTCATGGTATTTGCAAGTAGAACCACCAAGAAATATATAAACGATACTTATGGTTATATCTTCTGCTAATACTGCTTTTCTTATTACATGCTAAAATATACCATAAAAGTGACAGCATTGTGCAGAACTATAATAGCAAAAGCTTAATTTACACGAAAAGTTTAATAGGGCTGTTGCAGGTAAATTACAATTGATAGGTAGGAAAGGGGTGGACAATACCGTCAACGGCATCTTGTGAATTAGGAATCTTTGAGTTATGATTGATCCAAAACTGTAAACGCTCGTATGCTATGTCAGGTTCTATTTCATGATTTTTTGCTCTCCTCCAAATGTAAGCAAGCCAAGCCTAATCAAACATGATTGATAAGAGTCCATATATACTCAAAATGAAAATAAAGTGAACAGTTAGGAAAATAAATGCTATAAATGTATGATTGTAAAAAATGATTTTATATTTATATTAATTTATCGTTCTTCTATTAATTTACAGCAATCTTAAAAAAATATGATGAAATCTCTTTTTTTTTTTATTCACATACTTAGAAATTGCTAAATACCTGTTTAAAAGATACATCTTCAGCCTCCTCCTGACTCAAATCTGAAAATAAAATATTTATACATAAATAACATCAATCCAATTAAATATCAATTTATGTTATCGAGTGTCAATGTGAATAAAGCTACAGACGAGCAAGTTGTGGTGAGGATGATAAGGTATAAGGTAGACAAAACATGTAACATCAGATTGAATGGTCAAGACTATGTATGCATCTGACCTCTATAATTCTCACTTAACATACTCCATATCTCATATTTGAAAAAAAAATACAGTAAACTAAATCAAAGTCCCAAAGTTATTCAACTTCAAAAGTTTCAAAGCAGGGTTCAGTTACTACTCCCATCTAACATTATAACTCCACTTGCATTAAGTTTCAGCTTTTTAACACGTGATTGGGCAAAATGGAAACTGTAACCCAAAAAGCTTACCAAATGCATCACACTGCCCTTCAACCGGTAGTTTTAGGTCATCTACACCAAACAAATAAGAGTGTCAGAACTTACATATATCAATCTTTGAGTAAATGAATATGTGGATTTAAATAACTCTTAATAGTGTGATTCTACTATTTAAATAACTCTTAACAATATGATCATACGGATTCTCTTCCATCTTTCATAATTTCATAAGCAAAATTTATAACAGAAGCTAAATGACATATGACAACAGCATTTGCGGAAAAAGCTAACATCTTTTTTTTCTTCCGACAACAACTTTGGAATAACATTCTTATCTCTCTCTTCGATTTTTATGAAATGCTTTTGACATGTGCATATGTAAAACGAGATAAAGGTTGAATGAATAATGGAGACAAATTAATGTATACTATATCAAATAAGATGATGAGAATGTACTAAACATACTATAAAATTAGAGTGAATATTGAATCGGGCACCTGAAAAGCCAAATCTTAACACATTTGGTCGCCTATGTTGAGCCAATACAAACGCCAATGCTTCCTCTACCTTCAAAACAGTCATGGAGAAGAAATCAAATCATAGATAGAATAATTTTTTTAGCAGTCAAAATAAGATGTTAACAGATGAATTAAATGTCATGAGTGCCATGTTGTTGGCAAAATTAGCTCTAAAAATAGTATGGCTGTTAGTAGTCATTTCACTGAATAACATAATTAGTATCTATAAAAAAACAAAGTATTAAAATTACTTTCCGACAAAAGTTAAAAATATGGATAGAAGGGCATTTCTAGATTTTAAATTCCTTGGTGAACCGACTAAAAGCCTAAAGGACTCATGTTTCTATTCAATAAAGACCCAACTTACTGAAAACCATGCACAAGATGGATGGTAAAAATAAAATTTACCTAGAAAAAAAAATTACGTATAGACTAGTAATTTAAATTTTATTATTAAATTAAAATCTTCATACATTTTCAATGTCCAAATTATCCATTCTATCTTTATTTTCTTTCTTTGATAATAGTAATCAAACAGCACTTTAGTTTTACGTCTTTTTGACCCCTGATTCTAGCACCTCATGTTAGCACACTCTTCCAGGGAAGATAATACACGCTTGCTTACACATTATCATATATTCGATCCATTTCAGATAAAAAGCTATTATGTGTTCTAGACTGAAAGAAGATATTTTAACATACATTTTTTTGAGAATATTTCACACGACACATATTAATTTTTTACTAGTTCATTATTTATTTATTATTATACTAACATTTTTTAAATTTTAAAATAAAGATCACATGTATATTAAAAAAATCTCTGTTAATAAAATGAAAATTTCACTAAAGATGCCTTTTTAATAGTATACCACCTGACACGTTTTAAGATTTTTTAATTGTATAATAGTAACAAGTAGATTTAATTTAGGACCAATAGCAATTTCTCCTTATTCTGACGACCTTAATTAGTAAGATTCTATTGATAATGAGTTAACATATATCTTAGTGAATAATACGAGAAGAAGTTCTTCTGAAGAAAGGTAAGGATAAATTCACAACATTGTATTTGCGTGCGAAAAACACATGTCAGTATTTCAGTACTACATTTGAAGCAATAAGGATATAATAAGGATATAATAGAAGAAACCTTTAGTGAAGCCAATTGTCGCAATCCTTGCTCGACAAAAAGCATGTTCTCAATGTTTCCCTCTCCTGAAAGTTCCTTTATATCACGTCGAATTTCTGTATCCTCTACATCGAGGTCTACCATGTAGAACAAAACTCACGGATATTTAATCATCCTTATTTATTTTCAAGAATGGTGGAAAAACTTAAAAATAGAACACAAGAAATTCGAAAGTAATTAATGTTACCTGCTTCCTCTTTAGCTTTCTGTCCTGCTGCTAATACAACTTCAACCGGATTCGGGGCGAACATAGACCAGTATTTGTATTTTGCTTCAGCAATATCAACATGAATACCTGGCATATATTTAAGTGCCATCAATGTATTTTTATTCTCCCTATTTTTTCTTTGAATAAAAAAGCATAATTAATCCTAAGTAGAAAGTAAGTTCGTTAAGATGAAATTGCATGTTATTTTGTATACAAAATCCACAAATTTATTTGCCCAATTTCGGCGGAATTAAAATAATTTTTGTTTTATATTCTTTTTATACTGCATTTACTTTTGTTTTGTTAAAGCTAGCTTCAAAATGGAACTGTATAATATTTAGATTTTAGAATAGATTAATTTTTAATCTTGTTAGTTACTGATTTTTTTCGTATTAAGAAGTTTTTGGAATAATACTTCCTCAACACCTATAATTTTTTAAAATAATTTTTAATTTATGTAATTTATTATTTTAATTAAAAAAATACAGATATTAATTATTTTGAAATTTCACCTTTATATATATATATATATATATATATATATATATTCCTAAATAAGAGTTTATTTCTTAAAAATTTTCAAAAAAAAACTCTTAATAAACTAATAAAAAATTATATAGATAAAAAAATTCCAAATACTAAATAATGTTAAAAAAAATTAAATACAATATAAATAAACTCAAGTATATTAAATTTAGTTTATAGTTAATTACAATATAATATTCTATGTGCTAATAAATAAAAATAATAAATAATAAAAATAGATGAAAATACAATAAAAAAACTAAAGATATTTTATAGAAAAGAAATTGAAAAGAAATAAAAGAGATAGAAAGATGAAAGCCAATTGATGAAAAATAGAATAAAAAATTCGTGTATAACTCTCTTATTTTCTTAATTACTTTCTCTTTATCTCTGATATATATATATATATATATATATATATATATATATATATATATATATATATATATATATATATATATATATATATATATATATATACCAAACAAACCCAATTGAATTCATTCTTTCTATTTATTTATTTTTTGGTAAAAAAAACGTGAAACTATATATGTAGAATAAATTTGACTCACCACACACAACCCATCAATTTTAAAATGTTCATTCTGACTTTAAACAAAAGTAAATGATACAAATGGTGAGATGACCATACCATGTTGAAC
The DNA here is from genome assembly GCF_016808095.1 of Vigna angularis. Classification (NCBI taxonomy): domain Eukaryota; kingdom Viridiplantae; phylum Streptophyta; class Magnoliopsida; order Fabales; family Fabaceae; genus Vigna; species Vigna angularis. Next base: position 26,224,559 of record NC_068975.1, on the reverse strand, counting down.
GCATAAACCCCAATACCGAGCTAGCCAACACCTCTTTAAAGCAACCTCTTCCTGCGAAACAAAACGGAAAGCCACTACATAACAACGCAGAAGGCTATTAAAATTAAAACGAAACACATTACGATTAACATTAAACCTACCATTTCTTCCGCGTTGAGTATGATTCGTTGAGTCATAAGCCGTAGCTTTTCCAAAGCAACCGTCGCCTCGTCCTTATGCCAAATATGAGAAATTTAAATTGAAATTCTATAAACAAAATATTCCACGCATTCAAATAGCAGATTTAAAGCAGTAATATGAAACGTACAAGGTAAATTGCTGGATACCTCAGCATCCGACGCTTGAAAACCAAGATTCTTTGGTGCATTTTTCAGAGCGGCCTGAAAATAGTAAGATATTCATCATTCGACTTCCTAATCTCACTTTAATGAGAAGTTTGGGTGACAATGACATGACTTCCGCATGCACGTGTTCCCGACATGTTTCCATATATATACATACATTAAACACAATAAGATGTTCAGTGTATTGATTTTCCATGTCAGTGAAATTGGCTCGGATCGCCTAGTAATATGTGTAAAAAGAATTACAGTTGGTGGTATTTTATTCTCTTAAGTTAATTATAAAAGCATTACTCCAATGATAAAAAAAAGGTTCTTAAACTTACGAATCTGCTTTTATGCAATTTCGTTATTGGAATAATTTGTAGCAATTTATTAGTATTAAAATGCTGTCTTTAAATAAGAAACTCGCTCTTAATAAGTTCTAAGAATTGTGAGAATTATAAGAATAATTTCTAAAGGTTCAAAGTAAAATTTTAGACAGGGAAGGAAAGTAGGACAAACCTCTCTTTGCTGCAGTGCTGCCTCTTTCCTGAAGAACAAAACGAACAATAGTGATGAAAGATAACTTACCCGATCACTTAAGGTATATTGCACAACTTAACGCAAAAAAATTAAATCTTGATTTGACTATATCTTTTTGTTAATCTAGTCTATTTTTCCCGCTGTAGTAGGTAATATTCTTAAAGGACACACTCACATTGAATTTATATGAATTTCTTTGTTATAGTCAGCCAAAGAGAATATTTATTATCCTCAACCTTCATATAAAACATATGCATAGACTAACAAAAGTTACATCATCATCCCAATGAATGTGTTTCTGTGTATTATCTCCTTCTTAAAACAAAGTTGACTCATTATAAATTTGTTTAATGCATTCTCTCAACTTACACTGTTCAAGAAAAAGCCTCCATCCTTCAAAATGGATTCAATAAATTGTGAATGTTAAGTTTATTGTAGAAAAATAATCATAAATGAATAAATAAAATGATTAATGAAAAAAAAACTTCGAAAAATTATAAGTGGAAATCAACGCTCTTATAAATCATATCTAAATGGTAAGTGGAGTTAAATGTAAGGCAAACCACCAGTGTTGAAGTTATCAAAATGCCCTCATGTTAGTTTGATTTGGAGAAGATACCAAAATAAGATCCGTTATTAATTGAGGGTCCATAAGTTGTTTCTCAATTCTCTTTTTCTATATTAACTCACATTTCATGGTACCTGCTTTCATGATCTAATATTGTATCGAAGTGTATAATTTGTAAGGAGAGAATTTATTAGGTACACCTTCGCCAGCTTACCACTTACCTGGCCAAAAGGCGAGCCTCCATAGTTACACCTTCGCCAAGATTAGCAACCTATACGAAAAGATGTGCAAGACTATTGATAATTAGTAGTCTTTGATGCTCTCTGACCAGTAGAACCATACAACGATACAGACATAGAAACATGAGATGATGCCAATGTAAGAGTCTTTCTATACTAATGGTCATGTATCCCACCATGTAATTCAAAATTGTGGAATGGTACGCCAACCTCAAGAAAACTAGTTGTATTAAATGTCAATAGAAAATTCCACTAATAATGCAATTAAATTAGAATAAAATAATATATTACTATAATATATCTATTTAAAGATCAAACGGCAGAAGTAGGCGCGCCTGGGAGACTGATAAAATTACAATTACATCCAAAAAGTGATAATTATCCATAAAATCTGTCAACGAGTTACAAGTTTGATTTTTCTTAGTTATTTATTAGCATATTAGAGGATTTTTTTTTACCATTTAGTCGTAATTCCTTAAAGAATATAACATGAATTTAAAAAAAAAAAGATGATGGTTGTTTTCTCTCATAAAAATGTTGAAAATGTCGTTAATTTGAATAATTTTCTATTGAAATTTTTATATATAACAATGACAATTTCCAACTTTTTATTTAAAATGAGAATGATTTCAGTTATTTTATTTTTAATTTGAAGTTGTATATACAAATACACCATATTTAAATAAAATAACTGAAGTCATATTTATGCGATTTCAGTTTAAAAATAAAACAACTTAATCATATTTATCATGCATGACTTCGATTTAAACAAAAATAATTAAATGTTGTCTTTACCATGTACAACTTTTAACATATTAATAAAATATTAATTATTTTTAAAAAAAAATGTATAACTTATGAGAAAAACAAATTAAAGTCATCCTTGTCATTCACCCTTTAATTTCAAACTCAAAGTAATTTCAAACTCAAAGTTAAAAACATGTTATATGTTATATGAAATCGTGAATGTCAAAAACAACTTATTGATCCCTATAATTTTTCTAACCGGAGATGACAAACTTCTAAATCATATTTACTTGCACAAATATCCATTATTGTAAAAAAAAATGTGTCTCACGTTTCCCTGGTTGATATGAACATCATCAGGTGTATGATTCTGCATTAAAACTTTTTTTTTTCATTTTAGATAATAAGGGTACTAATGTAAACTTATAGCCACATCTAAAATATTGCAGTAGCACATTCCTAATGGTTTGCTTGTTAACAAAGAGACAAACATTGCCCGAGATGGACACTATCCCTCAAAAGTATTACCTGTTGTTCTAGTTGCCTGACTCTTGATTCAGCTTCCTCAAACTTCTCTTCTGCAAGTCGAACCTGCGGAGGATACACACACATTTTTTTCAATTAATGAATGTCTATAAACAAAATCAGCTTTTATAATGAAAAAAAAGTCCATGTTATTTGCATTCAGCCAAATTATAAACATTCGCATGTGAATGCTAAGCTAGTAATATAATCTAGCACAAATTATATCTGAATCTAAAAAGAAACTATTGTATCTTATCTAAATATAAACCGAACAACAGATGGAATGAAGAAAAAAGAAATACACACGATTCTTTGTTCTACAATGTTACAAACATCCATTTAGAATCTCAAAACTTGAATGTTTACAAAAAACATGCTCAAACCTTTTCAACCAAATTGTCATTTTCTTCTTGTAACATATCAAGCTGCATTAAAATTCACATCGCATTAGTAGATTCCTGAAAAGAGACAGGAGCCATGCATGGCCGAACCCGTTGAAGATTAAGAAATGCAAGGCCGTAAGTTAAATGGGGATGAAAGGGAGGAAGGAGTAAGTAAAATACAGAACGTGTAGCTTGATTAGTGCCACCGATATGAAAAAAAAGGACATCAAAAGCATGCATATGACCCTAATAATTAGATCGCGCATGGACCCATGTACTACCTCGTCTTCAAGCTCATTAGTAGGTTGCTGCTGATTGGCGCTTTCTCTTACCTTCATACTACCCAGATCAAGAGACAATCTACACAGGACATAAAAAAATCATATAGCATTATATAGATGATTAGCGTGGGAGATCAAATTTTGGATCTGAATGTCATCCCTAACTTTATTTACGACGTGCATTTTAAAAACTTAAGATTGTAAAACTGTGATTCATTATCAGATTTAGTCTTTTATTAGTTTAGGTGGACCAATCATGAAATGACTTTTCACCCGAATTTTCCAATTGGATCAAACCTCTCAAGTTAATGAATGAAATATTTTCGCTGATTAGAATTTCCAATCAGCAGCTAAAATCGTGGAAAAAAAAAACTATATATTTGAAATTAATTATAATTTCAATAATTTTTAATTAATGATTATTACTTTAGGTTATGTTTTCAAAAGTAACCTCTTTTATTTTTAGAAAATGAAATCCGAGTTGTGAGAAGAGAGTGCAAGAAATACTACAAGGAAGTATATCACTCCGAGCACAATTCTCTTTAAGGAAAAAGTTTTTTTAATTTTGATAATTTTTTTAAAACTGGTAAAATGTGATTGATCCATTTTTAAAATAATTTCAAACAAACCAAGTGACTAGACGTATTCTATAAAAAAGTTGTTAAAAAAAAAAGTTGTTCCTTCTCTTTAGTACTGGAGAACTCCAGTATGAGAAACCACACATTCCACTTGTCTTTCTCTCGTATGTGGGAGCTTCAGTGGTGGAAAACAACAGTTTCTATGACTTCAGTGTCTGATATTTTCTTGTTAAGGAAATGTAAAAGAAAGAGCAGGAGTAGAAGCATACCTTCTGTCTTTTCTAACATCAGTAAGAGGCTCAGAGGGTGGAACACCAGCAGAAGAGGCTGGTCTGAGGGTGATAGGTACACTAGGAGGCACCATGGGAACCACCTTAGAAAGTCCACTGGGACGGCCCACGGTTGAGCGAGCAGAGGGAGGTTGATCAATGCTCGCGCTACTGGGTTGAGTTGACCGTGTCGATATCATAGCGCGAGAAGAGGGAGAAAAGTCCAAAGATCGGTTTCCCGACGCCGAACGAGCAGAGGGTGGTTGTTCTGCGTTATTCAGTACTGTGGGTGTCTGCTCAGCAGGAAGAGCATTTAAAACGGGAGATGATCGAACGTTAGATGTGCCTCTCAAAGATTGTGGCTGCTCTTGAACAGCGCGAACTGACTAAGGCAAATTAACAAAATCAAAGTTTCATCAACTTTATCAAATTACTACTCATTCTAAACTAACAAATTAGTCCCTCCATTCAACTAATTAACAAAACACTTTAATTAATTCACGTTATATAGTAAAATTAGTTTAAAACAATAAATTACTCAAAAAATATATTATTGCTTTAAATATAAGTATGTCTTTGTATTATCAAATTAGATTAAAAAACTTTATATCTCATTCATTTTACATATCTAATGTTTTAATAAAACACTTTAATTAGTTAAGAATGTTTTAGAAAAAAAAATCAATGCATGTTTTAATCAAAGGAATAGTAAAAAAAGGATAACAACTATTTAAAAAATATATATAAATATACAAATCTGTGTCATCTGGTTCTTACATTGAAAAAGCCTTCCTCTTCTTATTCAAACTCCAACTAACAACCAAACTTGGTAGATTAAAAAATAACTACCTAAACACTCTTTAAAACCTTACCTATTGAAATAGCTTTCACACTCTTGTGTCCAATTAAATTAATGAGTGATACTAATATAATCTACACTCTTCTAATACACTTTTTTTTTGTTAATCTTAAGATTTCTTAAAATATTGTAAAATCTAAAGTAAATTTCATCATACAGAGTAAAACAAATCATTTAATAATTTTATTAGTAAATTGTAGAGATTGTGTCGAAAGTATTTCCCATTAAAATGGTAGGCAGAGAAGCTAATTACCGCTGGGGATCGAGATCTAGCAGATAGCGAAGGATCTTGCGTGAGGCGAACTGACTGAGAGAAACAAAATCAAAAGTGTTCATCAACTTGTGTGATTCCAATTAAGCAGCCTTGAATATGAATATATACATCATTGCAACGAAAAATCCAGTTACCGCAGGAGAACGTGATCTCGCAGATGGATTTTTATCTTGAAGAGAGCGAACTGACTAAAAGAAACAGAACAATTTTAACACCTAAACTAACACCGGACACAAATTTCAAATAAACCACTGCGATCAGATCATCAAGCCAAATTACCATCGGTGACCGGGACCTTGCAGACGCTGCTGGGTCCTGAATGCTACGAACTGCCTAATAGAACAGCGGCAACAACAACATCAAATTCGAATCACGTTCAATTAGAAAATGAGGAAATATATGCAACCAAAACGGTGAAGGTGGTTAGTTAAGTTACCATGGGAGAGCGACTTGGCATCGGTCTTCCACCACCGAAGCCAATGCCTCCGGCGCCTGTGATTGAGGAGTAGTCGAGAGGAACGTCATCGTCGTCTTCACCATTGTCGTCCGTTTGCGACATGACCTGTGCGAGTCTCTGTGCGGCGGCCTTGGTGGCAGTGTTCTGTGCTCTTCGGATACCTGCCATGGCGGAGCCAGTGGAACCTGTACGCGCGTGGCGGTTCACTGGCGTTATCGTGCTCCCCGGCGATGAAGGCGTCGTCGGCGTCCCGGAAGAGCTGTTCTGCCTTTCGTACACTCTTCGCCTATCCATCTAGAATCCAAGAAAAGTAAACAGACATAAATAAATACCAGAAAAAATTATCACATCCTCACACATGTATTATAAAGATATGGTAAAACTTGCTTTGATCTGTGTCTGGAAACAGGAATTTATTTCAAAATAGGAAGAATCAGGAAAATTTAGTATCCAAATTCATTGGTTGGCTTAACCTAATATATTTTGTATTTTGCATTAGAGAGGCATTGGTGTAAGAAGAAAAGGGAGAAAGAGGAAAATGAAATGAGTAGTGGAAGGGTCTTGGAGTGGTATCCTGCTATTGTGGAGGGAGTTGAGGATCTCTTCCCAAAGGGAGACACGTTATAGGTTGGAAACTTTGGAGGTGCATCTTGTAACGGTTTCCCTCTTTTTCTTTTCCTATTTATTTATACAGAATTTTGACAGTACAAAAAGTTATGTAAGGATGAAATGAAAGAAAAGATAATCGACGCCAGCAAGACAAAAAAATATTGAGCGATGTCTTGTGAGCAAGACGTGTTTTTGGATCAATAACAAATTGGATTAAGGGAGAATAAGATGGAATTTTGAATAATATATTATTTAAGTTTTATGAGAACAAAGATAATTAACAAAATAAATTTATTAAAATAGTCATCAATAAAGTTTATATATATATATATATATATATATATATATATATATATATGGAACACATTTTGACTAATTTTGTCAAATCTAAAATTTAACTCTTAAAGAAAATAGTTATAAATTAAAATTAATTATAAAATAAATCAATTTTACAGTTATGAATAATTCTTTTATCAGAGATATTAATTAAATTTAAATAAAAAAATGTTATAAAATATAATAATAAAATCATTTATATTGATAAAAAAATGGATAATAAAATATGTATATTAAAATAAAAATAATGACAAACTCTTTTAGAAAAGCAATAATCTTATTAATAGTTCTAGATAATATAAGTTTAATATGTTTTCTTTCATTTAAAAAGATTAATTATATTTGTTTACCAAATTTAACTTTTGAATTTCTTATTAAGAAAAGTATGATGACATTTACTTACTATATATATTTTACCAAATGAATTACGTGGCAATATGAAATAAAATTATTTTACAATATAAAGTTATTATTTGTATATTTGTAGACGATAAATTCATTACATAAATCATATTTAATAATGTACCATTTTAAAATAATAAAATTCGTTCCATAATAATTGGATGATAGATACATTTAATTTAACTTTGGAAGATTTATGTAATAATAAATAAATTAATGATACGTAAGTGATGTTGTGGTCAAAGATGTTGTTAGAACCAGTGAGTCACGCAACAAGTTAATTGAAGCCGAGCTCCATATATGCCAAAATCAAGAAATTAGGGTTTTCTTCTCCCGTGCAATTCCCCTTTCAGAGACTATGGTTCCACAGACAGTGATAACGCAAGTCTCCGATTCACGTGGCGTGATTTCAAATGGTTCAACCCACGGGTTCTACGATTGGCTATTCGAATGTCACGGGTTCTGGCACAATGCCATTCTCATCATTCCCTCCTTCCTCTTCGTCCTGTACCTGATACTTCAAGCCAGACACAGCTTCCCCAAACTCTCTCTTTCTCGCTCATACATCATCCTTTCGTATAACGCCTCGCTCTGGCTCGCCACACTTCTCAATCTTGCTTGGTGCTTTTTCCAGGTTTGTTCTGATTCATGTATAAAGACTGCTCCGTTCAGACGGCAATTACCAATTTCTATGCCTTTTTCCAGAAAATGATTTTATGGAAGTGTTCTTTTTCTTCAGATTTCTGTGTAGCAGAGTGGTGAATTAAGCTTATAGATTAGTTCATAAATATAGCAAAGGTTGTTGGCAGAAATGTTTCTTTATTTGAGTGTCATACCTAAGGATTGGGATTTGACTGTACTATTTCTTACTTACTGTCTTGACTAGGGATAGAAAAAGCCATGATTTCTTGTTACAATAAATAAACAAATAAAAAGTTCATATAAATTAAAGGTAAACTTTTGGAGAAGCTACTTGATTTTAATTTAATTTGATTTATTTATTTTTCCTTAGATTCAATTTTAAAAAAATGATTTATTGTTTCTTTTCCCCTGACCTTTACCTTTAAAAAAAGAGAGTCAAATTTTGCTGTATTTTTCATTCCCGAATTTTAATTATTAATTAAATTAATAGAAAGTTGTAGTGAGTATATTATTTCTACGATCAACACAAGTACTCATATTCTACGATAAAGTCTGAAAAAGATAAAAAAAATTCTTTTCAATCTTTATCAAACTTTTAGATTCGTTGGTTGAATTTGAAGTTATGTTAGTGTGAATCTTTCCATTATTTTGAGAAAACTGGTAATTTTCCTTTTATTTCTCAAGGGGCTATGATGACATTTTATGGAATTGGGTTAATACCGTATATTTAGGCTTTTCTTGTTTCGGTTCTTATGCCTATAACATAATTTCTTTAGTTAAAATATGGAAATTGGTGGTTCGGAACTATTAAAACTATTATAGCGGTTATTAATCCGTCACATATTGTTCCTATAAAATTAAAAAAGAAACATACAAAATTTGTGGTTATTTTCTATTGTCTGAAAATTTATGAGATTCCTTATCAATTTCACGTAATGAAATTAGACGCTTGACATCGAGAACCAAAATGATATCAAAAGTGCATGTGTTTAGCGTAATATACGAAACATATGAGAAATTAAACCTAAAAAGTTTATCCATATGCATTGGAATTTGCTTTTCTGATGCTCATTTCTAGCTTACTAGGATTTTCTGTTCCTTCACTTGTGACTAGAGTGGTGGGTTAATATATGTTTTATTTGATCTTTGGTGACTCCAGGCATGGGAGTGCACATCTAGGAGAGAGTTGTCATGGAACTTGCTATCATTGTTTACTACTTCCGGAATGCTGTTTTTGGAAGTGAGCTTGGTGGCTTTTTTACTTCAAGGAAATAATGCAGGTGGCTTAGAAGCAATGAAGCGGACTTTTGGTATCTCAACGCTTGTTGTTGGCTTGGATATACTGCTGAAGGTATTTCTTTGGTTTTTACCAAAATGCAGAGTTCGTGTCCTTGTTTAAATCATGTTATCTTAATGGAGATACAAAAAACACATTAGTGCTCTCTCACATGTCAAATCAACTTATTTTTTCATGCCAAATATACTGCTGAATGAAATATGGATTTCTGCTGAGGCAATGAAAAAGCATGCAATTTCAGTTTTCTTATCGGAATCTGTGCTTTATTGTGGCACTGCATCGTATAATGGAAGAATGATTGCACCTTGTTTTCTTGTTAGGCTTTATATGTTCTTGTGTTTGGGATCCCATTATTTGTCGACAGCAATGAAAATAGGAATCATGTGAAATGGAGCTTGTTGATTGTCCACAAGCTGTTGCTCACTGCTGCTTATGGCTTCCTAATGTTTATGTACCATTCCGGATGGAGAGAAACGTTGCCTGGTGAGTATTCGTTTAACATGACGTTTTTTAACTGTTTCTGACTGCCTAATTTCCTTCCTTTCATGCAGCGAAAATTGCCTTTTACAAGTATGTTGCTGTCATGTTCATTTTTAATGCGATTGCAACAATTGCTTGTGGCCTCACTGGAAACGGTGTTGCATTTGGTTTCTGGTCAGATCCTAATTTAACTGAGAATACCGTTTTTAGCTGTTCTTCTTTGGCAATTAAAGCCTTGTTTACTTTTTTTACAGGTTGTATCGTGTGGCGGTTGTCTTTTATCATGCATTTTACCTTCCTTTTTTGTTCATAACATTCCAAACAGACTTTTTTCAGGTTAGTGCCGTTTATTTTCAAGCATTTTGCTATTGTTTAAAGACAGCTTTCCTTGTAATCTTGATTTTTGCTTCGAAATTTCAGGAAGAAAATTTTCATTTGGAAAACGTGTATTATTCCGAGATGAAAGATGCGGGTTTCTTCGACACAGATTGGGAATAATGTTATCAGCTAAATCAAGGTTGTATCAGTATCAGGACTATGTAAATACAATAACTATTCTAGCAGATTGCAATATCATGTACAAAGATGTTTATCTGTAGAACCTCAAAGTGTTCTGTTATTAAATGAACATGACTTTTAACGTATACGGAGTTCTCATCCACTTGGTGTTGTTCAGGTTAAATTTCTTCCCCTAATTTTTGCAGCAGCCAAATTATCTTAATTACCCAGCAAGAATTGAGAACTAAATAAAATTAACATAAAATGTCATTGACATAAATAATCTTATCTCCGGTAAAACTAACATCACTGACATAAACCACTTAATGCAAAAAAGACGACTTAATAAAACTAATTCCCCTGGGCTAACTTGTCTTCCCAGACTATCTTATCAAGCAACAGAGTTCACAACTAAAACACTCGAGACTCAAAATTGCCCCACACCATAAATGTTGACTGGTATGGAGACTGAGTTCATGTTTACTCAAACCTTCTGGTACATGTTTATTCTAAGAACTCTTGTTTTGAATGATATCTTCGATAAGATCTGCAGCTTGCTGAACTGTAGTGATGGTCTGTGCCCTCTCTTCCTCAATGGCAATACCGAATTCTTCCTCGAGTGCCATCACGATCTCAACCTACAAGGCATGATATTTAAACGAAATCCACAATTATTCATGGCATATGTAATATAGGATGCTAGATACAGGTACCATCTGGTAATATACTGTGTACTATGCCGTTACGTTTTTCTCATTACCGTGTCAAGGGAATCAGCTCCAAGTTTTTGAAATGTTGATGCAGCGGTCACAGTTTCACCTTCAGCCACGGCCAACTGCTTCTTTACTATTTCGCAAACCTTGTCCACTGTCTCTGCTTTAGCCTGCTCAAAGGTTATTTCATAAGCCCGTAAAAAGTATAAATACATAAACATATCTACATATACACACAGCAAAGGGAGAAGGCAGGTCCTGGTCATTTATGGCTTGTTTAGTTAAATTCCAATAAAATATGACAAAATATGACAAAATATGCCATCAAGCCCTTTGAAAGCCAAAGTCTGTTACATCCACCATATGTTCTTCTTCACCCGTTGGTAAATCTCAAGAAAGCGAAGCATTAATGGATCAATTTAAATTGGTGGAGACGGGATAGAAAAAATATTCTTTCATTAATAGCATCACATTTTTCAACTGGTGTTAAATAGAGATTAATTAAAGACCTGTACATAAACAGGCATACAGTTCCCTGCATGTAAAACCCTTTACAAAATTAATGAAACACAAGATTTCAAGAAACAGATCAGTGTGTATAATTTACGTTTATAATATTACGGTTAATGGCCTTTGCAGCAATATCCACATAAAAGTTCACAATAGTAGTTTTCAGTGTTTCTTCATTTAAAACCATCTCTTACAAAGCATGAAATTTATGTATGTCAATACACTGTGCGGAACACATAGGGTTAATTGAGGCCAAAGGATAATCAACCAAAGTAAGGACGTTTGATCTCACGTTATAAACTAGCATACTATTTCACCTTTCACATAACATTTTTTCTCAATCATATTTATCAAGCACCCTGCTTCGAGCAAAGAGAGTTCGCGAAGAAGAAAAATCCTACAGGCAATAGGCTTAAGAAGTCTAAAATACAGGGATTTGATACCCACGCAAGAAATAGTCAATTACGAAAATATGAAGAATAACACACTGCAGTAGCTACTTACAGCACAGGAAATTTGAAGGCGAATTTGTTTTGGCTGCAAGTTAAAAGAAACGTTCTTTCTCCCAAAGCTGGAAATCAGAGCAGATCTCCGGCCAGAAAGTGAGGTGAAGGCCTGTTCAAAAAATCCACCAGTACAAAGTTCATTAAAGAATTAATTAATGAATTAAAAATAAAACAACAAAACCTAATTGCAATACATTAAAGTTTTTCCGGGTTCTTTTTCATGTGAAAAAAATTTAATGACCACCATTGATATGTGCAGAAAGCATGCCATGATATTGTCCAAAAAATTTCAAATTTTGCCCAGCTCCTATCACTAATAAGTTTGCACCGTTTGTCAACCAGAAAAATAAAAGCAAAAAAATTATACATTTGTTTGGCATGAAACTTGAGAAACCCAAAAAACATATATACATTTTTTTATCTAAAAGTCTTTCACAGTTAAAATAGACATAATTTAAATGAAAAAAAAGATGAGTGGAACTGGCGATTAGTGAAAGTAAGTGAAAAAATTAAACAGGAATAAACAAAAATTAAGATTCAGGAGTGTTGGTAGCAAATCGTGCCCTATAAAGCAAAAAAACAAGCATGTAAACGACCGCATCGAGGACTTTCCCACGAGGAATGAACAGATCAAGAAGGGGAACAAAGCGCGGAGCAGCAGCTATAATTGATAAGGAAAAGGAAATGGAAAACGGTACCTGCGTTTGGGGAGTTAGAGATCGCATGGAGAGTGATGACCCCGCGAGTGTATTGGTGGCCATTGTGGTGAGTCGTGAAGGTACAAAGCCGCAGAAGAAAAATGGAGAGAAAAGGTAGAAGGTGGCGGAGAACACGAAGAGTGTGATGGAGAAGATATATATAGCAATACCGTGATTGTTGGCTGTAGGAAAGAGTCCTCTCTTTGAATTCGGAACCCACACCACTTTTCTTGGGCTGGGGGATTCTCCACTACGCTTTTGCTTCTTCCACCCCCGTAGTTTTCTACCTGCACCGTTGTAACTTTTAAATTGACACCTTTATCCATCTATTTTATTTTAATATTCCTTCTTTTTTCGTTCGGTTTCTTATTTTTGACCGTGTGGTTCAAAGGTAAAATTGAAAATTTAAAATGTTTCGTTCGGTTTCTTATTTTTGACCGTGTGGTTCAAAGGTAAAATTGAAAATTTAAAATGTATGAATTGCAGGATGAAATTATGGAGGTGCAGAAAGAATCAGCTCAGTACCAATTATCTAAGGAATCGCCTTAATCATGGACCAAAGGCCCTACAGGCCCAAAGTATGTAACAGAGTTAAGCCCATTCAAGTGCAGCAATTTCAATTCAGATGTGTTGGTTTGGATCGGGGTGAGGCAAGGGAGCAAAAGCGACGAGTAGGACTAATCAGATTCAGAGTGTATAGTGATTCTGATTCCTTCGTTTTCCATTGTTAGCGAGTGCGTGTTAGCGAGAGCGAGAGAGAGAGAGAGAGAAAATGGTTCGTGAAGTTTCAGAGAGTTGCGTTGATAGCTTATTGACGGAGATGGTGGCGTGTTACTGCAATCGATTCTACGCCAACAAGCCTGAACTCGCTGCACGCAGGATCGAGGCCATTGGATATCAGGTCGGTCACCAGCTTTCTGAAAGGTTGTTTCCAGTCCCTGATAACATCATCAAATTCCTATTATGTATGATCTTTGTACCTTCATTTGGATTTCAATTTCTATATTCTTTATGGAGATCTGTGCTGAATAACACCATTGTGCTACTGATTTTAGATAGTGTACGCAATTATACGAATAATCCCTAAAATCAAATTAAACTAAGTTTCTTAGATAATATCTAGGCTTATTGCATACCTGCTTGGTAAACCTTTGACATCACTGGATGGTGGTGATAATTTAGGGTAGGTTAACTTTGTATTGTTTTCGTATGTAATGTAATAATTCTTCGTTGTTGTTTTCTGGTGGAATTACTATGAATTTTGAGTGAATTTGTGAAAATGTGATTTGTTGGTAGGTATACCATGGAGCGGCCTCGGTTCACGGATCATCTGGAAGCAATCAAGTTCATCTGCAAGGATTTTTGGTCTGAGCTATTTAAGAAGCAGATAGATAACTTGAAGACGAACCATAGGGTGAGTTTGGAATTGAATCCTGTGGGAGTGTTTATTTATTATTATTATTATTATTATTATTATTATTATTATTATAATTATGTAGTTTTTGATTGAGATGGATGTATTTGGTTCTGTTGCAGGGTACATTTGTATTGCAAGATAATAAATTTCGCTGGCTTGCACGCATGTCAGTTGATCCATCCACTGATAATGCTGGTTCGGTTGAGGATAACAATTCACCTACAGCTGAAAACAAGGCGGCACATGCAATGAGCATGCATCTTTATTTCCCATGCGGGATCATTAGAGGAGCTCTTTCCAACTTGGGAATTCCTTGTGCAGTTTCTGCGGATATATCAAACCTTCCTGCATGTGTGTATTTCTTTTTCTCTTTTTTTCTCTAACACAGATCAGAGAAGTACTTTTAGGGATAGAGAAGAGTTCATTTTCATAATGAATGTTTTTTGGATGCACAAGTTATTTATCTTTCTTAGTTTGGTAAAGGTTATCCATAGTTTTCAATAGTGCGTAATCACGATGCCATATCGATTCAGTGTTGTGTTCTGGCATCTGGCTTCTATATTTTTCACGATGCCTTTTTGTTGCATCGTTTGATGTGTGCTTAGGGGGAAATCTCACAATTTTGATCCCTTTCATTCTGGCAAAGGATTTGAAAATTGAACCTTGTTTCATGTTCTGAATATGGAAATATGATCACTGCCTACTGTTTGGATAAAATCAATTCCATTCACTGCTATTTGCATAGTTTCCACCCAAGTCAGACCTTTTCCGACCCTGTCTTTGTTTTCTGACCAGTCCCTACTGTGTTCTCTGTGTAGACTGTTCTTTGCTCTTTCTTTTTTGTTTTGTTGACTGGGCTTTTGGATGATTATAGATCTTTTTATTATTATTAATGAATACGTTTTTAATTTTATGTAAACTTTTATATCTAAACATTTGTATTTGTAGCATATTGATATAGATTATTTAACTTATAAATAAAAGTTTAATTTAGTAGTCATTATTCTGCCATCCCATATAGCAATTTTGAGGTTGGAAATTCTACATGGGCTAGTTGGGATTGGTAACTGTGATTATCTAGCATTGTTGCAAAATAAATGTGACAAGATTTTGATCAGTTTGAAAGAAAAGTTTAAGTGGTTTCCAGTCTAGTTGATATTTAATGGCCTATAGTGAAGTTTAGGAGTGTGAGAGCATCCTTAATTTTTCAAGTATCTTGATCAAATCATGTTGGGTGAAGTTGTGCAAGTGTGTATGTATATTTGTTTTTTATTGCATCCTAATTTGTATGCTTTTACAACAATATGTCATATACAAACCTTTCATCATTGACTGATTAGCTGTAGAAAAACTTGCATTACAAATTTTTAAATTCATCTTTTAATTAAAGAATAACTTTTTCCTTCAAAACAGCTCAAACAAGGGGCCCTATATGTACTTGGTCTTACCCTCATAAGTGGGGACTTAAGAGGCTCATGAACTTGCTTCTTTGATTAGACATTGCTATTCTCTTAGTCACAAGACTATAGCTTTGCTGTGTGCCAACCAAGCCTGAATCTTTGTTTAACGTTTTAGTTTAATAAGGGCCTGATTGATGATAATCCTGTTGTTTACTTTCAAATTATTATGATCCGTACTTTTCAGATCTTTATGTTACGGAATAAAAGTACTGTATGGTGCTGATGATAAAGTGGAAATAGTGCTATTATTGCCTCAGTTTAAGAAGTTTAATTTTTGCATTGTTTATAGAAAAAATTATGTTAACCTTTATTTTTCTTAACCAGTGTTTGTTAATTTAGGACAAGTTAAACAAGATTGTTTGTCCCCGTACATGTAAAATGTAAACATTATCTAGCTGTGTGTTCATAAGCCCTGAATGTCACTGTTGCAGGTGTACGTATCTTAGTCTTAATGTGGGATAAATGATGCTTTCATTATCTTGTCTGCTTCTTTTGCTCCCTTTAATTATGGAAAACTATCAACATTGCACTCAGCATAACAAAAAAACTACGAGCATTGCAGTGCGTAAATTCCTTTATTTTGAGTCAACAATGCAGTTCTAATTTCTGTTTGTTTGAAATGTAAGTTGTGAACAGATGAACATTAATGGTTTGGAATAATGATACTTAAGGTGCTTAGAAAATAGTACATCCTTGTACCACGAGATAAAATGCATTTAGTCATGGGTAATAGTCGCTAGGAAGTTACACTTAACTATCAGTCTAATTAGAACCTGTATGTAACAATTATCTTCAATAAGGATAAGGATGCATTCTCGTTCTCATTCTTATTTCTCTCTAATTTTATCATCTATTGACCTCTACACTCAAATACAATTATGTTTGTATAAAATTTGTCTTCTCTGCATGAGTTGCTCTGATCAATCTCCTTTTCTACATCATTGAGCAGGTTCGTTTGTGGTCCGTATAAAAGCATGATGAGTTCATAGTTGTATTACTGGTGAGAGGGGAAGCATTAACACTGTTCAGACGTTGCTTTGATGTCTGCAAGCGCTTCTATCATGAAATGATCGACTGGGTAATGTTTCTTTACAGAATTGAACAATATCAAATGTTATCGACTTGGTTGCGTAGGAAGGGCTACTGAGATAGATTTGGTTCTTTCACATGCAAATTCTATAGAGTATGATAGTATCGAATTATTGTGCTGTGTGGAAAGACATGGAGAATTTCACCATTGTAACGTTGTTACTCTTGTATGGAATGGTTAACCTCATAATTTTAAAATTTGTATCAACTTTTTTTTGTTGCCAATTTAATTGAACATGACTTCTTTATGAGTCTATCTTAAATTGATTACGATATAAATGTTTGATTACGACGAATTTAATGTAAAATTTTGCCATATTCTATAGGATCCTATACCCACCTCCAAGAATTTGGATCTAACTGTTACGATGCTTACATGAAGATGGAGGAATGGTAAAGCATACTATTATCCATCCGATTTATCTACAATAACGAGTAAATCTACCAATTATAAAAATATAAATTTATCCATTTAATTTTATGGATAATTAATTTTCCACCTATTATTTTCCGAAGTTCACTAGACTCTCCTAATACTTAATCGAATACAATTAATTCAATTACTTTTTCGTAATTAAATATACATATTTCATAGTTTTATATACCATTTTATTGGATGGATTGAATCTTTATCCTTGAAGTAGTTATTAGTAGTTGAATTAGATTGAATCTTTTTGAAATAGATCAAATTGGTTGGAAATTTTAACAAATAAAAAGTTAATAATCTTTTATTCAGTTCATTTTAATTTGAAATATTGTTATCGATGTGAATACTAAATAGAGAGCATGGTAACGTTTTATTCCCAACTGACGTAGACAAAAATGATACACTGAAACACCGTCTGCTTTTATGTATATAATTTAATTTTAATAAAAAAATTTATTTTCTTTATAGTTTTCAGATAATAATAATTTTCACACAAAGAATGTTAAGCGTGTGTATTGGTAATTAAAACAACCGGCTAGAATTCTCTACAAAAACTATTTTTGAGGAATTGGGTTTTAAAAATGAGTTAATATTTTTGTTCTAAATAGAAGTATCTAAAGAGTGATTAAAAAAGTTAGGTATTTTGCTCATTTTATTTATTTATGCTCAAAACATATTAAAGATAAAACTCTGGATAGAATTGAGTTACATTTCATGTAACCTTTTAACCTATCCTATTATTGTCTACACCAATTAAAATAATTTGAATTAGATTAGGTTGGATATGTGTCATTTTTGAGTGGTGCTCCCTCCACCACCATCCCTTTTTCCCTCCATCACCACTCCTTACTCCTTTCACCACCCCATTCCTGTTTTACCCCTCTCTTTATTTTTCGATTCCTATTTTACCCTTAGTAAAATTTTAGGGTTAATATTTTTTAACCTCTATCCACTCCAATCCTCTACATGTATGCAACGGCAACTCTTCTTCCTCTTTATCGTTCGTCCCTTATTGTTTCATTGTGTTCTTCTTCCTCTTTTTCACGTTTCACTTCTTCCTCTCATTCTTTATTTGTGATAGAATTGTGGTGTGAGAGTGTGGTGGACTTTCAGTGTGCTTAGTGAGAGATTCAAGTGGTGGTGGAAGCAATTGATCAGTTGTGCCAAGATCGGTGTGTGGTAGTGGTGTGGTGGTGCTTAAAGGTGCAGGGTGAAGGTGCAGAAATTCGTCGTGAAGGTGCGTAATAAACCCTAAAAAAAATAAACGTATAATCTTTAAACGGATGTGAGCATCCGTCAACGGATGTCAACATCCGTTTAAGGGAAAACAGATGTCGATATCCGTTTTGCCTTAAACGGATGTTGACATCCGCTGACGGATGCTCACATCCGTTTAAAGATTACATGTTTATTTTTATTAGTTTATTTTTTTTATATTAATTTTGGAGATATTTTAATAATATAATTTATATGTTTTGATGTATTATTTTTGAATATATTTTTGATGTATTTTAATAATGTATTTTTGAAGATATTTATTGTTATTAGTTTATATTTATATTTTTTTGTATTTTGCACGTTATATATAATTAGTTTTTTGTTTTAATGTTTTTGTATAATATATATTTTTTATATATGATTTTTGTATTCTTTAACAATTTTATAATTATATAAAAAATTATTTATTAGTTTAATTATATAAAATATATAATTTTATTATATTAATATTTTTATATTTGTTTGATTAATTATTAATTATATGAATAAGACTTTTTATAATTTTATAGGTGATTATTGTTTAAAATGGATGAATATCTTCATATGGATTCTCAAGTTGGTTCTAGTTTGATATCTGATTTCTCTTCATTCATTAGCGAAGTTGGAGAGGGAGATTTGACAAATAAATTTACAATAAATGAAATATTTCGTTCACGGGAGCACTTAATTGATTGGGTAAGAGGGATGACTTATGATTTAGGATTTGTTGTGGTAATAGTAAGATCTAATATAGCTACTGGTGTACGGGAAAGAAAAACGTTCGTCATACTTGGATGTGAAAGAAGAGGGAAATATCAGAAATACAAAGCCGATGCGGTGCTTAGTGTATACGACACTCGTAAATGTGAGTGTCCGTTTAGATTAAAGGGTAAATCATGTTCAGACGGGGATGGATGAGTGTTGAAGGTGATGTGTGGACATCACAACCATGAGTTGGCTGAAACTTTAGTTGGGCATCCTTATGTTAGCAGGTTAAATATGAGTGAGTAGTCATTACTGGTTGATATGACAAAGAGTAAAGTTCACCTGCAAATATTTTATTAACCCTCAAACAAAATAATGATCGAAATGTCACAACGATTAAACAAATCTACAACGCAAGGCAAGCATATAAACGATCATTGAGAGGGTCCAGAACTGAACTACAACAACTTATGATGTTATTGGACCGAGAAAAGTACATTCATTGGAGTAGGTGTGCTAACGATTCAGAGGTTGTTACTGACCTGTTTTGGACACATCCTGATGCGGTGAAATTGTTAAACTCATTTAATGTTGTATTTTTGATGGATTTCACATATAAAACAAACAAATACAAACTTCTGTTGCTTGAGATTGTAGGCATGACGTCTACAGGGTTAAACTTCTCTGCAACATTTGCTTTCTTGTCTACTGAACGACAGAGTAATTTCACATGGGCTTTGGAAAAGCTGAAAGGTTTATTTTTAACATTTGAGGGTGGTCCTAAAGTCATTGTCATTGACCGAGACTTGACTTTGATGAATGCCATTGCAAATGTATTCCCTGAGTCATATCAGATGTTTGTCAGTTCCACATCCTTAAAAATGTTAAAGCTAAATGCAAAATGTTAGTTCATTCTACTGAGGTTTGGGATGTGTTGATGGATGCATGGGAAAATGTGATGGATTGTGCTGATGAGAGCTTGTTTGTTGAGTATGTGAATGGTCTTTAATACGCAAATAGTTCATGGCCTTTATCCTTTGAATATGTGAATCAGACTTGGATTATTCCGTACAGTACATACTTTGTAAAGTTCTGGACAAACAGAGTAATGCATTTAGGGAACACAACCACAAATAGGTATGTTGTAATATTATTTTATTTATTTGTTTTGTAGATAAATATTTATTTGCACTTGTTGATGGTTTTTTTTTATTTCAGGGTTGAGTCCGCTCATTGGAGTCTGAAGAAAGTTCTGGGCAATAGTATGGGTGATTTGTGTTCTTGTTGGGATAGTATTCATAACGTCGTTATCCTACAACACAACAAGATTAAGGCGTCATTTGAAAGAAGTTTGTTGCTCATGAGTGACCCTTTTAAAGGATACATATATAGAAAACTTATTGGGCGTGTCTCTCGATATGCATTGGATCTCATTGCTAAGGAATTGGAAAGAGTGCAGCAGATAGGAATTGGACTCATCAAAGTGTGGATGCGTATTGAGACGTACATTTGGTGTCTCCTGTGCATGTGAATTAGCACGATATGATGTTGGATTGATCCCTCTGGGTGAATTTCATATCATGTGGCGAAGATTGTATTTCTCAAATGTTGAATTAAATGAAATCAAGCCCGAGTTATCCATTAAAAATGAGTTGAAACAAGTAGAAGAACGATTCAATGAGGTTGACATTGGAGGTAAAGTCACCATCAAGTAGAAGTTACTTGACATTACTTGTCCTACATTGACATCAATGGTCCTTTCATTACATAAAGTCAAGACAAAGGGTGCTCAAAAAAGTAAAGTTCAACGAAGAGAAAGGTCTACTACGCGGGATCCATCATATTTTGAGTATGTCGATGCCTTTCATTCAACCATAGAATCTTCAATTGTGAAAAGTAAATTACAATCAAAGCCAAATGTAGTGAAGAAAAAGAGAGTTCCAATGATAGACTAGTTTCATTATATTACTCACTCCTTCATTGTGGACGTTGTTGATGTTGTGGTTGATGGTCACTGTGGATATAGATGCATTGTTGCGTTGTTGGGACTCAGAGAAGATTCATGGCCTGTTATCAGAAAGGATTTGTAAAAAGAACTCAGTCAATGGCGTGATGAATACTCAAGCCTAGTAGGAGAGTATGATAGACTAGAAGAACTAAGAAACTCTTTGTTGGTGCAGTCACAATAGACGGTAAGTGTTTCCTGTTTTATGTATTTTATTTATTATATTTATTTTATCTAACAACTTCTTTTATTCATAACAGGCTAACAGGAATAAGTGGATGACATTACCAAACATTGGTTATGCAATTGCTAACCGATATAATGTCATCTTAGTGTGTATGTCATCATCTCAAAATTATACTATCTTCCCACTACGTTCCACACCACCTTCTGATATAACTCAACATCGGTTAATTTGTATAGGACATGTTCATGGATGTCATTTCGTGCAGGTAATTATATTATTTTGTGATTTCATTTGAAAATTACTTATGACTCAATTAACTATTGTAATTTTATTATGGTAGGTTAAGTTACAAGAAGGTTGTCCTTTGCCCATGGTGAATATCATCTCCTCAACCCACTGTTATCTTGAGGCACGAGCGTGGTCATCTATTTATACTAGTAGGATGCAAGCATTTGCACAGTTGATGGGCGTAACGACATCTTATGTTGACTTGGGTCATTCGTGATATTTATGAAGATATGTAAAAATACACTATTACTTTTTGTTAAGGTGTAAATTCAATTTTAAGTTTTGTGAACCAATGATTTTGAAATCCAGGTAACTGACTGTGATGGAACATAATTAATACCATTATTACGAGCTCGATATAAACCCCGATAATATATGTTTAATTGTCGAAAACATTGGTTATGCTATCTAAATTTTATATTGAGGAAATACAAAAAAAATTAAGAAATGAAAATGTATAACTACATTAACAATGCTAAAATATTAAATGCATATTCATACAAATGTTAAAATTAAAAAGTACGGCTACATTAACAATGTAAAACATACAAAATGTAGTAATTTACTTAAGGCCAAATTGTGGAAAAGAAAATTATTTAACGAACACTTAAGGTAAACATTAGTGTATCCCAAATAACACATAATCTTGTGTGTCTAACTTGTTAAAAAAATGAAATACAAAGTCCTAACAATTAGACGTCAACCGTCTACCACGCACATGTCTTTGCCCTCTCCTAGTCGAGAATATTCGTCGATGCCCTCATTAGCAATCTGAAGCAGGTCCACCGACACCTGATGTGCAACAGTACCCTCAGTCACATGACGACACGATATCAACGATTGTAACATTCTCGCCATTCGCCTAAATCTAGCATGCGTTATATGTAACACCCTACTATTTTAAAGGGTATTACTGATAGTAAAGACTAAATTAATTTGATATCTCTTATAAACAATCAAACTTTATTTCATTTAATCCAAAGTACAATACCAAACTTACAAACTTTAAACAATATAGTCTTCACCATTGAAATTTCAACTTATAAGTTTTACACAACATAATCTTCCCAATACAAATTTATTCTTTTTACAAAAATCCCTGAAAGTTTTTCCCCGCATCTCTCTCATCTCTAAGCTTGTTCAACCGCATCTGCAACATTATCTAATCACATATAACATGAGTTATATGATCATAGTACAAACAAATAAGGGTAAGCCAACCTTATCATAAAATCATTAAACTTGTAATAAAAATATTATAATCATGTATTTCTGCAATTGATAAAATATCATTATTCCGATGTCATTAATTCATCATTATCAAAGTCATCTTTCCCATTTCCATAAATCTTACAAGTGTACCATGCTTACTCATGAAGCCTTATGGTCAGACCGCTCTCTGCCTGCTTCCTTAAGCCTCACTTATATACTATGTCTTACTTTCTGAAGCCTTATGGTCAGACCCCTCTCTGCCTGCTTCTATATAACTTACGAATCATATGTTTATGTCAAAGCCTTATGGTCAGACCACTTTCTGCCTGCTTTCATAAACCTCAGGTGTTACTTTGCTCATACCAAACTCTCATGGTATAACTCGAACATACTACTCCCGGTAGTAAACATCATTTCATAAGTAATGATTTCTCATATCCACTCCAACATTTCATAAAACCAACAATTCATACCCTCTTATCCACCTAACTCAATCATGTTCATTCTTTAATCAAGAATTCATAATAACCCGTTTTGGTATCAATAAATTAAACATATTACCATATATTATGCTTCATATTATAAACTCATTTTGCCCATAACGAGTATAACTCAACATATTTTCACCAAACAAAGATCATGGATCAACCAAAATATATCAACATATCGTAGGAACTACATATTAAAGTATGGGCTCAATGTAATAATAAATAAAATATATATGAAATTTTTACCATGATAATATTATGCATCTACAATCAACTTGTTTTATTTTATTTTCATCTTAGTAGAGATTTTTCTTTACTCCAATTGGTCACCGGAGAGGACCCAGATGTCTGAACGCATCAAACTCACCTTCGACGCCAGCACATATGACTAGTCACAACTGACTGGACCAGGCCAGGGCTGCTCTATGATCAGGGATGTGCCAACTCAGGTTTTTAAGGTTCTTCTATCCTACCAACAAAGGGAGGCCCTCAATAATTAATCAATTTATTTATTTAATTTATCTACCTTGTTGTCTTATGCTCTAAATCTAAAATGCCTAATTTTAATATTTTTACTTCCTCTCACAACAACCTCAAACAATATCTGTATATCTATTTAATACTCATATATAAGCAATTACAGAACCCTTACTCCAGACCTTCCAACAAGATCAATTTCAGCCAACAAACTCATTCAATAAATTCATCGCATCTCAACATGTAC
Source organism: Vigna angularis (assembly GCF_016808095.1). NCBI lineage: Eukaryota > Viridiplantae > Streptophyta > Magnoliopsida > Fabales > Fabaceae > Vigna > Vigna angularis. The sequence goes on along the minus strand of NC_068975.1, from coordinate 26,200,563 downwards.
AATTTAACAGTTTCAGTTATAACACCCAATATAATAAAAGTCATAAAACAGTTTCGCAAGAGAACACCAGTTCAACATTCGTATATTTATAAATTCATACAAAAATAATTAGTTGCCCTTACCATCAAAATAATATTAATATAAAAATTCAGGGGAAACAAGAAGTTGAATCTGGCAGAGCCGGTTAGACAACTTCTCATCCTTCCACAAAGATGCAATAAAAAAATAGATAAGACAATAAAATTTCTGGGGAAACAAGAAGTTGAATCTGGCAGAGCCGGTTAGACAACTTCTAATCCATCCAAAAATACAATATAATTAAATAACACGAACATTAACATGTCTGGGGAAACAAGAAGTTGAATCTGGCAGAGCCGGTTAGACAACTTCTAATCCATCCAAAAATACAATATAATTAAATAACACGAACATTAACATGTCTGGGGAAACAAGAAGTTGAATCTGGCAGAGCCGGTTAGACAACTTCTAATCCTTCCAAAAATGCAATAAAATAAATAAGTAAAGCAATAAATAGTTTGGGGAAACAAGAAGTTGAATCTGGCAGAGCCGGTTAGACAACTTCTAATCCTTCCAAAATACAATAAAAATAAATAAGGAAATCAATAAAATGTTTGGGGAAACAAGAAATTGAATCTGGCAGAGCCGGTTAGACAATTTCTAATCCTTCCAAAATACAAAAATAAACAACTAATAACATACAAATGGCATAATATAATCAACATCACATTTTACAACTATCACACTTGGATATCAACACAAAAGCATACTCTCATTTAAATTCAAGATCATACAGAAACAAAATACTCCATATTCAAGATTTAAGATCAGACAAAAGCAAAATATAGCATATTCAAGACTCAAGATAATACAAAGGGAAATACTCAAAGTTAGCTCCCCTTACCTCTATTCCAGACTTAGTTTCCTCTTCTCAAACCGTTCTCCGGAAACTTCCAGAATTTCCCCTCTTCAACTAGAATTTACTCCAACTCTCTTCTCTCACAATTTCTCTAGAATTTTTGTGTAAATTTCCAGCCTCCCCCCCTTGGCTATTTATAGTAAAAAAATTTACTATTCATTTTTACTATTCATTTTTACTATTCATTTTTTTTATTCATTTTACTATTACAAAAATAATTTTTTATTTGCAAATTGGTGAATTCTGATCTCAAAGCTACGTGTAACACTTATCCTTTCCAAAAATAAATTTTTTTTTTACTATTCACTTTTTACTATTCACAATTTACTATTCACTAATTTTTTTTTATTTTTTTTATTATTTTTTTTCTAGTATCTAACAAATATTTTCAAGGATCTTACATTATAGTTATATCAAACAAATAAATAAACATGGTTAAGAAAATTTTATAACATAAGCAATGAAAAATAACATACCACGACGCCAGATGGTGAAGGTGGAGAGGATCTACGATGGGGTTGTGCCTCCTATAGGACATTTGGGCGCTATGTAGGCGCAAGAGCCAGTCTCGCGTGAGGTGGAGCAAGAATAATATAGGGATGTGAAGCCCTCCAAAACCATTGTATGTATCCATCGACACATTCAGAAGGGTATGGTGCCTGTCTCACATTCATAATAACGTGATTCATGAAGTGCAACCACGTATAATCAACAGTGACTACATCTGCATCTGCAACGGCAGTGGGTGGTCGTGGAATCTTCTGGTATAACCCAAATTGCCTCATCACACGCTCAGGTAAATGACGGGAAAGGGTGTCACCAATCTGAATCCATCCAGAATACATACAGATGTCGAAGAATGGACGAATGCCTCGATGTCCCTCATATGGATGCCATACAACTCCACTATATGTCAGGCCATCCAACTGCGACCGAATCTCTGCAAGAGTCGAACTCTGCCAAGGGCTCTGCCACCTAGCCGCACGTGGTGTGGTGTCATCATAAGAAGACACCAACCGCCTCCTTCCCATGCTAGGGAAATGCTCGTATATCCAACTCTAAAAATGCAACTATTCAATTAAATATCTTTCGTCTTTGAACATGGAAATAAGTACATCAAATAAATGTGAAGGGTATATGTCTGTACCTGAAACAAAGTTAGATATCCAGTCATCTACTTCGTGGAAGCCAGACTCGCATCCCCGATCTGGTCGTACAAATGGGCGAGTGCAGCAACACCCCAAGCATATCTGTCACACGCGTGTACATCTCTAAATAATAGTAGGTAAGACACGCATATAGAAGTGACACTTTTATTTGCAAAAATCGTGCATCCTACTAGATGCAACAAATATGCTCTGGCAGCATAGTCCCAATGTTGCGACTAACACCTCTGAACATATATCTCTCTGAGCCAGCTGAGTCTGACTTTCGGATCACGTGCATCCTCCATCTCAGCACCAGCTACGCCACCATCAACGCCGAACAGGTCTACAAGGGTTGTACGACCTCCTCAAACTCTAACTCCTCCAAATCATATAACTGTCCCAATACTGGGAGGTGAAGTAAAGTGAAGACATCGTCAAGAGTGATCGACATCTCCCCTACAGGGAGATGGAAAATACTCGTCTCAAAGTTCAATCTCTCTATGAAACCAAGCAACAAGTCCTTATCAACGTAATCATAGAAAATATCTATGAGAGGCATCAACGAGGAATTCAAGACAATGTGTTATTCCTTCGGCGCACGGTCCTAACTTATTAATTTTTTTACCATGGGAGATCAACTTCAGTATCTCCCCTCGATCCTACACAACAATATGTAATATCATTTGTATTCGAAAAAAACTTAATAATTAAAATTTAAGTTATGCACTCACCCGGTCCTGCGAAATACCATAAGCAACATGCTGAACATAGTACGTCAGCAATGAAGCATCACGTGGACCTCCAGGAAATCCACCGACATCCTCCTCCTGTATGTCAGGAACATCGACATGTTCCTCCTCTTCATTATCGTCGTTAGGGGCCTCAAATGCCTCCTCCTGAACAAGACCCTCATAGGCCTTATATGCCTCTCCTCAAACGCTCGGTCCTCGGCTATAGGGTCATCTGAATAGGAGTTGCACGTCTTCTCCGAGCCGAAGCTGTAGGTCATCTCCTACCTTCACCATGTGAAAAACTCTCTCCTCGAGAGCTTTCTCCACGAGAACTAAAAATGCACCTCTTGTTCTTACCATTTCTGACAAAAACATTTTTAATTAAATTAATAATTATTTCATTAAATTAATATTATTTTTCATTAATTTAATAATAATTATTTCATTAAATAAAATAATTTTAATTTAGATATAAATAAATAACAAATTATAAAAACACTAAATTTAAATACTCTATAAATTAATTAAAAATATAATAAATTAATAAACTAAAAAAAATAAAATAAAATAATTACGTAACAAATTAATTGAAAATAAAAAATTAAAATAAAATTAGTTGATAAAAATAACTAAAAACTAATAATAAACTAAAAACTAAAAAAATAAAAAATAAAAGATCATCCAAAGCTTGAACGAATATCATCATCCGTTTCAGGGCCAAACGGATATGCGACATCCATTCAGGGCCTGTTATCTTCTTCCTCCGAACACATGCACACACAAAGAAAACAAAAAACACAGACAAAACACGAACCACCACAGCATCCACAACAAAGACAACATATTCAATATATTTACGAAAAAAAAATTAAAAATATCATGTGAAGCAAGAAACGAAACGAAGATCCTAACCTCTCGTAGACCCAAGATGCGAAGCACCATTGACCACCGCACACACCGCCTCACCGCCGCACCACTGCACCTCCGAAGCAAGAAAATGAGACTTGAAGAGTTGGGGGTGGGGCTGCGTAAACGGATATGAAGGAGAGAAAGAAGAGATGAGAGATGAGAAGAACGAAATGTAGTGGAGTTGGGGGGTGATGAAAAGAGAGAAAGAAGGGGAGTTGAGAGGTCGGCTAAGTGAAAAGTGAAAATGGATAGAAAGATAGGGTTTGAGTTTAAAGTAAATAAATAAGGTTAAAAGTAAAAAATGTTATTTTTATAATTAAAATTTTTTTGCAAAATGTTAGGGAGGTGGAGGGAGAAGTGGTGGTGATGAAAGGAGCAACACCCGTCATTTTTTAATCAAATGCAAATTAAACCCACTTGATTAATTGTAAATTAGGTTTGATTTGGATAACATACTAAGAAATTAAAAATTAATATAAATTTAAAAAACTACTTTTATTTTTCTTTTGCACTTTGATATAGTTTACAATATTTATATAGTATTTGTATATATATTAAATAATTAATCTAAATAAATCAAATCAAAACTTAAATTAAAAGAAGAAGAAAAAAGTGGAGATAAGAAGACGTAAATAACGTTTAGGCAAAGACATTAAAGCAAGAAGAATAAACATCGTATATATGTTGTCGTTTTCCATTGGTATCTTTTATAAGACCCACATATATATAATAAATAGAAATTAATAATATATAAATAGATGAGTTGGGTTGAATTTATACATCAAAACACAATACCTAGTTAAATGAGTAATGAGTTTGTCTACCTAAAATATCTACAGTTTTTAAAGGGACTTTTAGAAAAAAACTGAGATAATGTCTTATTATATTATATTGCATACAAGTCTCAGTATCAAATTTTTTTAAACAACTTATATATATATTTATAACATTTGTTTCAAACCTTATTATTAAAAATCATACCTTATTTGGATTAGTAATATAAAAATGTCATTAACATTTCTTCGTAACTGTGTGAACAATTAGCAACTCTCCTTTAAATATACACTTAACTAGTATTGTCAAGACGCGTTGAAACCATGAGTAAACTTGATTTACCACAAATTCGAATTAGATTGAATTGAAAAAATTTTGAAATTTCCGCTCACCAATCCACACAAGAGAATATTCGACCTTTTGCACGAGAATTTATAGTTTGTGAAACTTTTAATTGTGAGTGCCTAATTTCTTATCATTGGAGTTGGGTTTAGATAACCCACTATCTTACTTTAGGCTTGTGTTTATTTTATTAGAATTAATCTAACAAAACCCACTCTTGTTTGTCTGGATTAGAGTAGTAATAGTATTATTTAATCATGTTCTGGTTTAAAACCTGTGGACTTGTATAAAATTGAAGAAAAATGTTAATTTGACACATAATTTTTTTAGATTCATTTAATATTATTTTTTTTTTACTTTTTACCATTTTTTTTCTTAAAAAAATACAAAAAATTATTTTTTATGATTATTTTATTTTTGTATTATTTGTCATGTAAAAATACGTAAACATATCATTACTCATCAAACCTAATAAAGTTGAATGAGTTTTAAAATCATTACTTTTATCATATTGGTGGGTACCCCGTCAGCTTTTGATAACTATCAGAGACCTTTGCTTCTCTTAACAATTAATCTGCTGTGTGGTTTTTGAACTGTTTCAGAAATCAAAAGAAATGGGTAGTGCTAACCAGGTGTTGAACATTTGTGCTCCAATGACACATGAACAACAATCTGTATCTGTTGAGCAGATCGTGAATAACATGAAACATGCAAAGGCAGAAGGTGCTGATACAGTAGAGATTAGGCTGGACTGCATCACCAGCTTTCACCCTCTCCTTCACCTCAAAATCATCCTTCAAAATAAGCCACTACCCGTGCTTATTGCTAACAGGTAATTCATCTCAACTCTCTTATTATGTTTGTTTTGTTGGAATATAAGGAGTCTAATTCACATATGTAGTAGAAATAAACAAGAAAATCTATAAATTTATTAAGGTTTTGAGTTTGAGACGATGTTGATACTTTATGTCAGCTTGAGTGATGTTTTATCAGTAGTGTATTTTCTTGGTGCATCTTTTGTAATATAGTCATTATTGTTTTCTCTTTTTCTGTTTTCCAAATATGAAGCCAGTGAAATAATATATCAAACAAACAATAAATATTTGGACAACAAGTGGAATAATAGCACAACAAACAAGAAATCTTGCTAGAATAAACTCTAATTCATGTTAAGAATTGACTTTAAGACTAATTCAATTTTATAAAATCGGCTTAAAGATAGATTTACACCCATCTTTGCAGTGCTTAAAGTGATAGTCCAAAATTTAAATTTTAGACTACTGATTAAGTTGAAACAGTATCAGTTTCATGTTTAAAATTCAAACTTGAGACAACTGATTAAGTGGGAACAGTCTCTCGCTAGATCATTTATTTTCATCGCCTCCTTTTTAACTTTACCACAAACTTATCCTGCTATTGTATCTTACTCCCTTTGCATTCAATGTGTTTGTTCTATTTACTTGTTTAAAGGAAAAAATGGGATGATAGTTTATCCAAAGGCGATGACAGCATGCTACTGGAAGCATTGCAATTAGCTCTGGAATTGGGGGCTGATTTCATAGAGGTTGAGCTGAAGGTATCACTTATAAATTTTTCTTACAATATCTCATTAATGCAATTCTAATTTTCATCCATATAATCGCAGTTATGTATTTATATGTTTGAAGAACTTTCATACATTTGTAAAAATATATATATCACCTATTGCATGATGTTATTTTTGAAATAAGCTTATCACATGCATTTGCTTATCATAAACAGCCACTGAATTATGCACTCTTAGAGAGTGAAATCCCACTTGGGTGCTTATCATTACACTGTATGGTTGTTCAGGATGCTTCTTGTCTTCCTACATTGCTGGAACATAAGAGAAATCATAACAGTCATGGAAAAATAATTGTTTCTTGCTATGTGGATGACATCACCCCTCCGCAAGAAGAACTCCTTCAACTTGTTGCACGAATGCAAGCAACTGGATCAGATATCATCAAACTTGTTACACATGCAGCTGATATAACAGAGCTTACAAGAATATTTAGCTTGTTTCCTCATTGTCAGGCATGGATTTTTCTCGTTTTTTTTAAGCTTACGGTTTAGAGGTGGAATTTAAGTCTAATAACGGATAGAATAATATGCTCAACAAACAACAAAATATCGTTAGGATATGCTCTAACCATAACTCTGATGTCATGTTAAAAGGTGGACTTTAAGCCTAACTTAACCTCACAAAACCGGCTTGTAAGATGAGGTTTGCACCCACTTATATACTCTAAGGCCTTATCTCTAGTCGATATGGAACTTCCAACACTTACATCTCTTCAATGACAGTATTTCCAATATAAATTGTACTAAAGAAATAGTAATTTTGGCACTAGACAGAGCCAGTAGGAGAAATCTTGTTCTCTTGGTTTCGTTCAGTGTGGAATAAAAATGACTTTTGTGAAGAAGGTGTTTCTAATGTAAAAAGATGGAAATCTGACAACCTGTTCTCTCTTCTGTTCTGATCTTTTCAATATTTTTGTGTCGTAGTAAAATTAATTTTCTCATTATTTGTTTCTACTTTATAATGTTTGCCTGCTCTGGTTAGAATCTGCAGGTACCATTGATTGCTTACTCTTGTGGAGAAAGAGGACTTATAAGCCAACTTCTATGTCCAAAATTTGGTGGGTTCTTTGTGTATGGATCATTGGCAGGAAATCCAATCCTTGGTATCCCTTCTCTTGACAGTCTCAAGGAAGCCTATAAATTGGAGGATGTCAATGAAGATACTAAAGTTTTTGGGCTCATCTCAAAACCAGTTAGCCACAGCAAAGGCCCTATATTGCATAATCCTTCCTTCAGACATGTAAACTACAATGGAATCTATGTCCCCATGTTTGTTGACGATCTTAAAGAGTTCTTTAGCACCTATTCAAGCCCTGATTTTTCTGGTTTTAGGTATGTCATATGTTGCTATGCATCCACTTACAAGTTGGAATCATATATTTCACTTTGAGATCCTCATCCTGACTTGATACTGTTTGAAGTTGCAGTTAGCATGAATGAATTTGTTTAATAGTTTTGTTATCACTTCAACCATTTAAGGATTTGTATTTACTTCTTATTTGGAAAATTCTCATTGACTTTTGTATTGCAGTGTTGGGATTCCATATAAGGAAGAAGTTCTAAGGTTTTGCGATGAAGTCCATCCGCTTGCTCAGGTTGGCTTAGTCTTCCATTCAAGTGTTCCACAATAGATGTCTTTTTCCAACATCATGGTTGAACATGAATTTCCATAGTAGTTCTTCCCTATGTTAAGATATAAATATTGAAAATTTTACATCGACTAAAGATAAAACTAAATTACAATATATAAGTGAATGTAAACATCATCTTACAAGATTGTTTTATAAGATTGAATTAGATTTAAAGGTTATTTTTTCACATGATATCAAAATCATGCTAGCGTAGCGCCTATCCTAGTTTTGTTATTTGTTGGGACAGATATCTAGTCTTATATGAGAGCTGACATTACCTTCAATACAAAACCTTAAAGTTCGTTCATTTGTACTAAATATGGGACTTTCAATGGTTGCAGTCTCAAAAGCTCATTAAACAATTTAAGCTAGTTTTATAACGTCAACACAAAATTTGGTAAATAGAACCATGTACTATTTCCAGTAACTTGATTCCGTGACCATATGTTTGGGTGGTCCATATAAATATAATTGAAGTATGTCTTTCCATGCATTAACTGAGCGTTTTTATGTATTTTTCTTTTAGAGTTGAAAACTGATAATTTGAAATGACACTGATGTTATTCTGAAAGATTAGTCTGTCTAAATTAGTTCAATGAAAATTAACTTAGTAAGGTAAGCTATCAGTTGAAATTAATGGTGCTCTTTTAAACTGGACTTATGATGCAGCTATTCTTCCATAATGAATTTTTATTAATGCATAATCAATTCGTTTCATGTTCAACCAGTCTATAGGAGCTGTTAATACCATCATAAGGAGACCAGGAGATGGGGAGCTTGTTGGTTACAATACAGATTGTGAGGCTGCAATTACTGCAATTGAGGATGCACTCATTGGTAATTCTTCCGCACTGTTATGCTTAGTTTAGTTTCCTTGACCTTGCCAAAAGATATAATTGTAAGAACTATTAAGTTTATAGGAAGGAAGTTCATTGAAGAGATACAACATCAATGAAATTTGAACTTAATCATATAAGGAATTGACACTATTCTCTATCCAAAACCTTAAGACTTTGGATAGAAAGCGATGTCAATATCTTATGTAGTTAGGTTCAAATCTGGTTGATGTTGTATCTTCTCAGTGAACCTCCTCCTTTATAAATCTAACATAGACTACATGAATGTCTTAAAAGCGAAAAATAAAATCCTTTATCATTTAACAAATGAGATTTAAAACAACATCAAGGACCAATTTTCTTAAAAGCTTGAATTGTTGGGTGCCTAAAATTTTTTTTACATGTTATTTGATTAGAGAATTTTTTTAACTAGAACATAAATATCTTGATCTAAGTTTTGTAATCTTTTTCAATTTGTTATCTAACTCAATTCCTTCTTCCGGTGGGCAATATCAAATTACAATTTGTGTAATTTTTACTAATACTGTTTTACTGATTCCCCTAAATAAAAATTTGTCAGAGCATGGTTGCAATGATGGTGGAGCATCTTTAGGTTCAGCCCTTGCTGGTCGATTGTTTGTGGTAGTTGGTGCGGGAGGTGCAGGGAAAGCACTTGCATTTGGTGCTAAAAGCAGAGGAGCTCGTCTAGTAATATTTGACATTGATTTTGGTATAAAAATAAGGGATATATTCTCTATAATAAATTTAATTTTCCTTTTATTCTTTCTCATCTTTTGAGCTATATGAACTATGATCTTTGTAGGCAATCACACATTTTCAGGCCTACATATATGAATACTAAAAAAAATATTATTATTCAACATGCAAAATTTTCTTATACAATTTTTCTAACAAGAGTACACAACTTATCATTTTTATTAGTTTTCTATTTTTCTTTTCTTCATGTAGAACTTTAGTAAATACCCACTAGAAAACTAATCTTTATTAACATCTATCTTATACCAAATTTCAATACAGTAAACTGTTTCTCCTCTGCCCTGTAGTTTATGTTTTGTTAAGGGCATTTATTATGTTAGTTTGTATGTTGACTGTTATTTCTGTATCTCTATTGCACATTGTTATTATCATTTTTGCATTGACAAATGTTTCTGTTATTCTCGATTTTTGTTTAAAAAGACAGAGCAAAATCTCTTGCCTGTGCTGTATCTGGTGAGGCTCAGCTTTACAAAGAGTTGGTGAACTTTGAGCCAGAGAAAGGGGCAATTCTTGCAAATGCAACACCTATAGGAATGCATCCAAATACTGACAGAATTCCGGTGGCAGAGGTTCTACACTCTTTATTCAAATAAATTACCACAAAAAACATAGATACAATTTCTTAATGTTTTTATCTAAGATTGAAATATTATCTGAAGGGATCTAAAATATGTCATACTAATGCATTATAGTAATCTAAACTTACTATGTCAGGTTTTCACGAATGTTATACTAAGCTGAATTTACAATGACAGGTTTTCAAGAATATGTTATAGTAAGTTAGAATAACTACAACGGTTACTTATTTATTGATCATACTAAATCTTATTATTATTGATCATACTAAATCTTGTTATGACAGGTTTTCACGATGTGATAAAAAACAATTTTTCTATGACTCTTGCACAATAACATTAAAATATTGTTGAAAGTCCTACGTCAACTAAAGATAAGGCTAATCTAAACTATATAAGTGAGTGCAAACCTCATCTTAAAAGCTAGTTTTGTGGAGTTGAATTAGGTTTAAAGTTTATTTCTTAATATGATATCATAGTTATGGTTAGAACCTATATTTGATGGTAATTAATCTCCTTTAACAAAAGTTTTCATTATATTTATAAAAGTGAAACTTTATTTTTAATTAAAGAAATGTACCACATGCACACTTAGTTTTGTCATTAAAAATTATTGGTGCTGTCCTCTTCTTGCAGTCAACTTTGGAACATTACTTGTTAGTCTTTGATGCTGTATATACACCGAGAAGAACAAGATTATTGAAGGAAGCCGATGCTGCAGGAGCAACAACTGTGGGTGGAGTAGAAATGTTCCTACGGCAGGCTATTGGTCAGTTTAATCTTTTCACGGGCTTAGAAGGTACAACATTCTTTTTCTTTTCATGGATGTTATCTGCATCATCAAACGTTTTTTTATTTGTTAACTATAAAAAAAGTAAAGTTTCTCGTCACCAAGCTATATAACTTTTACATGTTATTTGTTGAAAAATATATTATGCATAACTTTTGTAAAATATAAGATTAAATACTTTATAATTTATTTTAAGAATGAAAAACAATTTTTTATAATAATTTAGACCCGGAAAATATATTTAACTTAAAAAATGACATTGTTGATTACCTTGCAGCAATTCAATTAGGTGCATTAGTTCAGTTTAATGTATGAATCTGGTGTAAAGTTCATTACGTGATCTTATTTTTTTTGTATGCAGCTCCTAAAGAATTTATGCGAGAAATTGTTTTATCCAAGTTTTGAAGATGTTTCTTCAACAAAATGCTCCTACGACTTGGTGGAGGCTTATCATTTCTCTAAGAACTAGAACGTTCCCTCGTGTTTTTTTCTTCATAAAAAAACATTTTTTTTCTAAGAAAAGTATACAGAAAACTTCTTATACCACTCTTGAGTCTATTAAGGATAGAAACACATATATCAGTCCAACCATATAAAAGATTAACATCACTCTCTACTTAAAACAATGAATTAATAAGTTTTTCATCTTTATATAATGTTTTACTTTCTAATTTCTATCCAATGTGGGACTTAGACTCACATATGGATTTCCAGCACCTTCTGCATCTGGGCAGTACATCCCTTTCATACAAGTCTTGTTTTATTTTCTCAAAAACATCTTCAAAGTATGAGATTATTTATGTTATTAATGAATTTAACTATTTTTTATTAATTTTATGCATAATGAAATCAATCACACTAATTCACAAACATGAATTTATCCATACTTGAAAGTTATATTTTAGTCAATTACCTGGTTTTAGTTTGAAAGTAGTGTCAATCTTATGTGTGAGTTAGACTTAATTGGTGTTATATTTTCTCAGGAAACTCCTTCTCTAAATACTCATCTTTCTTATACTTTATAAAAGTCCTGTAAAACATCATTATCAACAAACGACAAGTGGAAGTTATATTTTAGTTCATGGTTTAAAAAAAATTGTTGAAAGTGGTATCAATCTTTTATATAAGTTAGACTCAGTTGATATTATATTTTTCCACTAAACTCTCTTTTTAACAACTCAGATTTTATATTTTATCAAAGATGTATAAAATATAATTTTCAACAAATGACATGTGAAAGTTATTGTTAGTCTTACTAACTATCACGGTAAATTCATAATTATTGTTAATCCTATCATTACTATTATTATCATGACCATTATCATTGTCATCATAATATGTTATTATATGATTTTATTATTGGATAAAAATAATGTTTATTTAAATTTTATTTTATTATTTTATTTTATTTTTATCATCAAACGAATTTTAAAGTGTTTTCTTCATGTCAATTAATAAGAAAGAAGAAAAATATGAAGATTAAATAATATTTGTAAAATTTTATAAACAATGAACGCAATGATGTTCGGTTCAATTATTTAACCGTAATATTAATTAATAGTTATAATTGAAAATATATTTTAAAGATCCAATCTAAATATAATATGCAACAAGTTTATAATTTATATATGCTTTAATATAGACTATATTTAATTTTTTTTTCAATTCAATTTAAATTGGATTAAATCTAAATTAAATTTTATTTGTCAATTAAATTAAATTTAAAGAAAACAATATAATAAAACTGACTATTAAATTTAATAGACATGGATTAAAACAACTTGATTACGAATGAGTTTAGGTTGACTTGGGTTGCTCTAGGCCTTAATCAACTTGATTTAACTTGACTCAGCTCGACTTTTGTCTCGAACTAACTCAATTTAATTTTGGTTCGAGTCGAATCGACTAAATCTGAGCTTGAGCTAGTTCAGCTTAATTTTAAGCCAAACCAACTCATGTCAACCTAGGTTCAGCTCACTTGACTTAACTTGGATCTAGATCACCACAACTCAATCTCGACCAAGATAACTTAAGTCAACTTGGACTCAGACTAACTCGACTTGACTTAGATCAAACAGAGTCATCCTGAATCCAAGTCGAGTAGAGTTGGTATAGGTCAAGAATCGAGCTGAGTCAACACAAGAGTCGAGTTAAGTCAGCTCAAGTCAAAGGGATGAAGGGTTGATTCGAGTTTGTTGGGGCTCAAGGTCACCTCGAGTCTGCCAACACCAGAAGCCAAGTAAAGTCGGTAAGTGTTAAATGTTGAACTGAGTCGAGTAGACTCAGACTGATCTAGCCGAAAGTCAAACCAAGTCGACCCATGCCGAAAGTTAATATATATTTGCCTTGGTGTAATTAATTTTATCTTATAAAAGATAATGTGCTAAATAAGGAATATTGGAGTTTGTTTTCTATTACACCACCATCATTTTTCTTAGATGTACAAAATTATGATTTGCATTGGGTTATCAATTGAAAGGCAATAGGATTTAGCCTTTAAATGTTGAATGGAGATGTTTGGTTGATGGTAAATGCAAAATGAATTCTACAATTCTAATTTGTAGTAAAAATAAGATAATGTGTCTATCAAGAATGAACATGTGTCTATCAAGAATGAACATGGCATAAATGAGTAAGAGTAGTGAGTTCCTTTTAAAATAAATTGTAAAGCAAATGTCTTTAAAAGTATTATCATATCATTTTGTCCTTAAAATTTTCAATATATTCAATTCACTTTTCAAATTTTCCACCTTCATCGTAACTAGCCTCCAAATTTGTTAATTTGAATTATAACAATTCCATATTTTGTTAATTTTTCTGGCATGCAGGGGAAAGATCTTTGCCTTATGCTGATTTGTTGGGTCATTACCATCTCCAAATCCATATGTCATCCTAGAAACCTTTTCATTAACAACGATGGACCCTCCTCTTTCGGAATGTCCACTCTCATCCTATAATTTTCCACTATTTTCAATTGCCTACTTTTTTTTACAATAAGAGGTTGTGAAAGAATCAAATGTAGGCATATAAAAAAACATGCATATTGTATCGTTTAGAAGGCCACCCCATGTAATATACATATTTAAAGATAGATAGTTTTATGAAGGATATTACATTGGTTAATGAAAACAACCAACTTAATAAATACTCAATTTTTTTTTATTTTGCTTTTGTCACTCTACCTCTACATCAATTGAAATTTGAAGTTGTTGCAATATTGATATAATTTTTAAGGACATAACAATCGATGTAAAATGTGTCTGACTATTTTCATCGTCTACTTTTTCATCAATTACATAATGTAACATACTATAAATAATTACTGTAAAATGTATATTTTTAGTATTATATTGATAAGTATCTAACTTACTTAATTTCACATGTACTTTTGACACTTATCATGCATGAAATTGATATATTATTTTATAATAATACCCCTTTTACTTAGAATTACATTACAGGGAGTAAAGAAGTAAGAAAATGAGAAAACTAATGTGTTTGTGATTTTGCATGTATTTTTAAGGAATTAAGGAATATGGTGTTGAGTCTCAAAGTTGATGTTGAACACCAAAAGATGATTTAACAGAGATTCTTGGGTTGATTTCTCGTTTTAGGTTTTGGTGTTCATGATCTTGCAATTTGGGATTTTTTGTTCTTACTTTATCAAGTTTCGAATTTAGGATTTGTGGTTTGCAGGTTATTGAATTGAATTTTTGGGGTTCCTACTTTTATGTTCTTGATTTTTCTCTACTGGTTTGGTATTGTAATTTGAGACTAGGGTTTTAATTAGGATTCTGGATTTTCACTTGGAGGATGATGACTGCGAATTTGGGTTTTGTTTTTTTTTCTTTTTCGTTTTTGTTCTTGGACTAAAGACGTTGATGATGGTTGCTTGAGTTGCGGCGGGGGAGGCGCTGGTTGGGGCGACCATGAGGTGTTGCAGTGACATTGAAAGCCCTTTCTTTGGTTGATTTTCCCTTACTTAAAGTTTTGCATCTTTGCTGTATTGAGATTTTAGATGGAGATCTTCAACAAATTCTTTCTGCCTTGGGAAATAATTGAATAGGCAAAGGGAGAAAATGGAAAGAAGGGTTAGGGAGTGAGAAATCAAGAGAGACTGTATCGACATGGGGAAGAAAGAGTAAGCAAACTAATTTGAGTAAAATTAAGGAAATTGTCACGTCAATTGCATTGAGCTTGCCATACAATCAATAATTAGACAACTCATTCACTTTCGGTCAAGGATAATTACACCATTAGCGTTTTTTAACGCCATAAGCAAAAAGGACCAAAAAGGTATGACTTTGAACACTTTGACGAAACCTAAAGACCAAAAATAGGTATTAAACCTAATTTGATCACATCTCTAATCGATGTGAGATCTGCAACATAACTTTTCTTGTAAGGACTGAACATTTTGAGCGTGAAACTAAATATATGCCGATAGTATGACAACAACATAATAGTAAGTGATAGAATATGCCCAACAAAAATCTTATAAGGATACATTCCAAACCATCTCAAAAGATGCATTTGGTTTTAACTCAACCTTAAAAAATCAAATTGCAATGTGAGGTTTACACTTATTTTATACTATAATTTAGTTATATCTTTAATCAATATGGGATCTTCCATAATTAACAAGTATAAATGTACATAAAATAATTTGATCTCTATATATCAATATGATCATTAAGACCCTACTATAGTTTAGTCAAGGAAACATAACTTTTATATCTCAATATTAAGATTGATTTGTATAAAAAAATCACCTTAAAAGAGTAATCATTGAAAAATTACTAATTAACATGTCATATTTATTAGGTCATGCTTGTGAATCCTATGAGTTAATAAAGTACATATATAAATGATTAAGATATTAAAATAAATTAATTGCTCATTTATATTTCCTATCTTTATTTGCTACATGTATTTCTCATGTTTATTAAACCTACTATAAAAGGAAAAAAAAAAGAAAGGTGAAAAAACATTAGAGTAACTTAGAGAAAATTGAAATAATACCTTTATGCAATACACTCAAACCAATTAGTTTATATAATCAGTCGATGCAATAGCTTATTTAGTCCCTAAATCTATAAGATGTAGGAATAATTTCTTTAATATTATAGCCCAAGGATAAAATGATCCCTAATGGTGTGTTTGAATTTGAAGATGGATTTGGAGAAGTGAATTTGAGTGGATTTAAGAGAAAAAAGAGGTTAATGTGGGGTTGTTTGAATTAAGGGAAATATGGTGTGATTTGAGATGAAAGAGGTTACCTTTCTTTAATATTATACCCCTTTATTCACATTAACCACCGCTTTTTTTCCATTCCAACTTCAATAATATTTACCCGATGATTATCTCGAATCACACACATGGTAAGATATTGTCCGCTTTGGGTCAAGCCCCCACAGATTTGCTTTTGGTACCACTCCAAAAGGTCTCTTACCAATGGAGGTAACTATGTGTATATAAACTCATGTCCAACTATTCTTTTATCCGATGTGGGACTTTGTTTGTACCCCAACATCCTCCCTCAAACAAAGGACTATGGTTCTCCTTCCTCCTCTATTGCGGAAATCTTTTTAATCTTCGAGTACACCATGGGCACACCATGGTCAACACTAAGCATCTCTTGCTCTCCACCTCTCATGATTCATCTAGCGATATGCCATTGGCCACCTGCCTGCTCACCTGATCATGGAGGGACGTACTCGTTTGAGCCCGGTCACCAGACCTGACACACACACACATATATTACTTTATTACTTGTCAGTGTGGGATTCTACAACCTTTTTTTTAACAAGGTTTGTACCCTATTCTAATATATTATAATTTCACTATATCATTATTTTATGTGGGGCGTGCAACACACCACTCACATTAAGAACATACATAGTGGAAATAGAGAGAGATGATATTATGATATAAAAAGTTAAACAAATCTTGAGAGTATACCTTTGAGTACAAAAGTGATTATTATTATTTTATTATTTCATAATTTTTTTTATACCACCTCCACACCAATGTGAACCTCCTCCTTCGTTCACATTGACCACCTGTTTCGATTAATCTCCTAAACCCATGTATGCTTCTTCTCCATTTCAACTTCAATAATACTTACCTTATGATTATCTTTAATCACACGCCAATACATTGAGAAATTTGAAAGTGCATACTATTTATGAAAGGATAATTTTTCAACTTCAATCACTTTCTCACATTTTCTTCTCATCCATGTGAGGATGTATATTTCATACTCATCCTTAAATGCGTGCTGATAAATCAATGTAATTCCCTTGAAACAAACGATTCTTTTCCTCACTTTTCTTTCTTTATGTACATGACAATTGTAAAAGCAAACTAAAGCTAAGTTAGTATTTGATTCTTAAATTTACTTTATATATATATATATATATATATATATATATATATATATTACAATTCTATACAATTTTCTTGAAACAAATGACTGCTTCTCTCAGTGTTCTTTCTTTATGTACATGACAATTGTAGAAACAAACTAAAACTAAGTTTAGTGTCAAATTGTTTCTTTAAATCACTTAATAATATATATATATATATATATATTAATTTTACTTTATCGCTTGTCAATATGGGATTCTGCAATATTTCTCTTGACGAGGTTTGTACCTTGTTCTAATATATTATAATTTTAATATATTATTATTTTATGTAGGGTGTGCAATACACCACTCACATTAAAGACATACATGGTGAGAATAGAGAGAGAAAAAATTGTAATATAAAAAGTCAAACAAATCTCATAAATATAAGCATTGATGAGTTTTGATACTATATTGTGAAAATGAAATTATTAGTCTAGCTCAATCGCATAGTATATATATATATATATATATATATATATATATATATATATATATATATATATATAATTTTTATGACTTGTTAATATGAGATTCTACAACATCTCTCTTGACAAGGTTTGTACCCTGCACGATGAAAATAGAAAGAGACACAATAATATAATATAAAAGACCAAACAAATATTTATAAGTTTTGATACTATATTATGAAAATGATATTCTTTAGTTTAGCTCAATCTCACGAGTAAGATTTACATCCTACTTATATATTATAATTTAACCAAATTTCTAAACAATGTTAAATTTTAATACACACCTTATATTAAAGATTTAACATCTTAGGTGTGAAAAAACAAATGAGATTAAATACCAAAAGACACAAAAATTCAACAAATCTCGCTAAAACATGCATTTAATAAACTTTTATATTGTCTTATAAATATTCTTTTAAGTGTAACTTAATCTAAAAAAACTAATATATCACACAAAAATTTGAATCTCATTTATGTATTATAATTTGATCATATTTTTAGATGATAACAATCTCCAAAATTCAATAAAGAAATATAATATAGTATTAAAAATAACATATAAATACAATTTTTTAGAGTCTCTAAATTTTTATAATTTATTAAGAAATCAATTTAAAAAAAATAATTTATTGAGGACTCAATGAAAATGATTACATAAAACTTATTTAAGCACTTATGTCACATGTCATGCTTTGCTATCTCGGAGGAAATTTACAATATTGATGCTAAAAATACAGTTTTGCATAGCAGACTACATCTATAAAATACAAACTTTACGAGTTTACATTGAAGAAGGAACTGTGCGAGTTCACGTAGCCATTTATGCCTATATGTTGTTTTTAGCATTTGAATTTGGTTTTGATAGCATCTTTTGCACACAATATAATGTCAGGATGTGGTTTTGAATATCTTGAAGTTCCACATTGAATACATCAGTTTTCAAATTTTCTTTTCCTTTATATAAAGCTTTGTTCTAAACAAAATTAGATTTATTTAAGTGAATCCAACTGCAAGTGAAGACTGGCATGTCAAATTCAAGGTAAGTTTTTCAACTTCTTTTCTTTTATAATAATTTAAGTTTTTTTTTACTTGTAAGTTATTTGTTTTTATTTTACATGGTGCTTAGATTTAGTCACTTTTTATCAATTAGTATGCTTAGATATTGCTTTTATGAGAGAACATAATTGATTGCCAACAAAACCAGTGATTCACATGTCACTAACAACTAATTCTATTAGATAAGAGATAAAAAATATTATATCTACAGATATTAAATTAATATTTATTAATAATGATTATTTATTATAAAAATAAATAAAGTATTCTGATATCTGATGTGTGAATATTCGCAAATATTTGCTGCTCTTTCCTAGTTATATTTTTAAATAATAATTTTCTTGAATAAAAATTGCTAGTAAGTTTTATTTTAGTATGTTTTAGAAAAATTACTCATAAAAACATTATAATTTTTAAAAAATGATTTAAAATTTAATTTTATGTACTTTTATTTTTTATTTAGCTTATAAAATTTAAGCTATTTTAAAAAGATATATTTTTTTGTTAAAATTTATACTTACTGCAACTCATTTAAATTAATATTACATTAATATTAATATTAATATTTTAGTGAATAATTTGATTTGAATTATATTTATTTTAAATAATTTTATTTAAAATTTAAAATTAAGTATAAAAATATTAGCGGATATTAAATACCGTATATACTTTTTCACATAAACGGGATGAACAGCGAAATAAATTTTTTTAGGTGAATCGGATCCACACTGTATCCAACCCACTCAAACAGTTGTCATCATAGACTTGTTACACCAATATACTATCATGCATATTTGAAATATACATTACATAAATTACATAAATAAAATATCTAAGATTAAAATATATTACTAAACTTATAATAGGTTTAATTTTAATATCACCAATCCTCATTTAATACCAGTCATTTTACTTTTATTGCAAAGAAAACAATTGGAGAGAACTTTTCTTAAATCAATAGTAATTAATAACTAAAATATTTGCAATTTATGTCAAAATATTCTTTACTTTATCTTCTATTTAATAAACAGTATGTAGGATTAAATAGGATCAATAAAATTAGATAGTAGATGTAAATATTTGTGTATGCTGGCATCTAGAAATAAAAAATTTGCAATAGATACTTGGAGTTGGTATTCGTATATAATTATTATTTACGAGCAGTGAATAGTAAATAATTGATATTTTAATACTAATTTATAAATAGATAGGATACAAGTATTATATTTTGAATATTTGTTAATATTAATTAATATTTTATTAAAATTAAATTTAATTAAAATTAAAATTAATTTATATTTTATTAAATTAAATTAAATTAAAATTAAATTTTAATTTATATTTAACTTAATTTATATTTTATTATATATATATATATTTTAATTATATATATATTTTATTTTAAAATTTTATAAAACATCTTTCTAAATATTTATAGGTATAGTATACTCGCATATATTAAAATACATATAAATATTTTTTAAACAAATATCTAATCAGTAACAAAAAAAGATTATAAATTTTTTATTGTAGATTTAATAACTAGTAAACATTATTCAAATGGTGAAGAGTTTCTTTATATATTAAAAAGTTAGATTGATTAGTGAGTTGAATTAAGTACTTTGTGAACACTTAAGATAATAGGTTTATAAAATTTAGAAAATATATAAAATGGTCCAAAATATTACAAAGAAAATTTAATTAAGTAAAAGATATAAAAATTGAAATAAATTATATAATTAAATATCGACCATGCCCCATAATTCTCTGGAAGTTTCCGAAAAGTAGGAGAAAAAAATAATTAGAGTAGATTACAAGGGCCCGTTTCTTCTAATAATATAAAACGGTCAGAATTTTCCACTTTGTTCTATTCTCACTTTTTCACTTCCCGCTTTTATCTCTATGGCTGGGAGTGAGTGAGTGTGATTACCGTACTATATACAGTGAGGTTAACTGTTTATCTCTTTTCCACTCATTCCAATGGCGTAGCGGTTGATGTGCAAGTGAGTTTCCTCACCGATCTGGCGGTTCCTTAGTGTTTTAGGTCAAACAAAACGATTTCCTATGCACCTATATTTACTCTTTATTTTGTTCACTCCTTTCCTCTGTTAGGGTTTAGGTTATGTTTTTTGTCAGCTTTGCAAATTTCATTGTTGTCTAAAGTTTACATTATTAGTGTGTTGTTATCATCTTATCGTTATAATGTCTATCTAAAACTTTTTTTTTTTCATATTTTGTGCAAGGATGTTTTTCTTTATAGCTTAGGGAAACACGTTTATCCTTTTCCTTTCTTTTTCTAAGGTTTAATTTTATAGCCATATGAACAACAGCAAAGAAGAACATAAGGAGAAAAAAATAAAATAAGTTTATCTAAGTTAACTCAAATTAGTTTAAGTACAAGGTGACGTTGGAATATCTGTCATTTAGGTTCTTCAGAAGCTAATTGTGGGTAATTTATAAAGGTTATGTAGGAAGAAGAATAAGTAAACTGATTTTGGATAAAATCATTTATTTGTGAGCTAGTTTGTGGAATTTCTCATACAAAAAAAGTTGATCTTAAGTTAGTTATGAGTTGGGATAGGAGATACTTGCCTACAAATTTGAACAAATTATTATATGCTTGGTCTCATTTTTATTGTTTTTTATATTGATATAAAAACTAGTTTTAGATTACAAAGTAACTTATTTGTTGTTTTTTAATTCTCTTCTTTTATAAATATTTTTAGAGAAGTTTTTATATAAATATGTTTCATGTCCAAAAGACTATATATTGCATAGGAGTTGATGTCAAAAAAGTATGTCCAAAGATATCATTACTGAATGAAACCAACTATTAAGATTTGTTTAACTTAATTATTTGGACTATCACATAAGCAATCGTGTCTTCAATAAGAAACCTTGGTGCTTGGTAAAGCTATCTCCATGAGTAAAGTTTCTTCTAGAAAGTGTTTCTCTGTTTAAAGAAACACTCCAAGCATCTTGAAGTGATGAAAAAAAATCAATGAGTGTATACTGTTAGCTAATATGTTTGTGTGTGTCTATATATATTTAAGGATGAGTGCAAGTTCATCTCAAAGAGGAAGGTTCCAGCCTATGTCCCCTAACCTAAAACTAGGTACTCCTACAAAACTTAGTGTAAGTTGTACAAATACTATAATTGTCATAATTCTAAAACTCTCCTTCAAATTGTGTGCACCAAGCTTTGAACATCGAATTTAAGGTCTTCTCAAAGACTTGGGAGAGAATGTTGGCATGTTGGTCATTAAAGCTAGTAAGTCCAATACATATTTCCCAAATGAGCAACTTCTTTTTGATTGTTGGAAAGTTCCACGTCGACTAGTGATAAGGTCAATTTAGATTATATAAGTGGGTGCAAATCTCACCTTACAAACCGATTTTATGGGATTGAGTTAGGCTTAAAGTTCACTTTTTAACATGGTATCAAAGTCAAGCTAGAGCCTATCCTGACGTGATTTGTGTGAACATATTGTTCCATCCACTATTGGACCGTTATCGAATCATCCATTAATGTCTAGTTTCTCGCTCGAGATGTATATACCTAATTATGAGGGGATGTAGTCTCATATTAACTAGAGATAAGGCCAATTTAGAGTATATAAGTGAGTGCAAACCTCACTTTACAAGTTAGTTTTGTGGGGTTGAGTTAGGTTTAAAGTTCACTTCTTATAAAATGACAATTTGTGCTTGGTACTTTTATGAAACAAAGGGTTGGAAGAAATATGAAAGGCTGCCTGATTATCACAACACAATTTCATTTTCTCAACTTTACAAAATTTCAACACTTGGAGTTGTTTGGTTTGCACTAGTTCACAATTAGTTAGGACCATATATCTATATTTAGCTTTTATTTTGGATCAAAGAACAAGATTTTTTGTTTATTGCTCCTTGAGGAGACAATATTTCGTCCATTGAATAGACAATATCTTGTAGATCTTTTATTAATTGGACAACTCAAACTACATCATAATGCCCTATAATTTGAGTATTTTGTTTGTCCTCATACAATAGTCCTTGTCCTAGAGCATTTAGAAATGTCAGGTCTTGTAATAATGAGATAAAAGAGTTTTTCAACCAACCTTTTATATATTTATTTTTGGATCTGAATAGAGTTTCACCTTGGTCAACCATCAACTTTTGATGTGGATTCGTGAAATTGATTCACTTTGATACCAAGCATTTTAGAAAACCAAACTCTTTAGTTTATAAATGGCTAAATAAATGCACCTTTAGCTACGATCATGAACATAGATCATTAGATACCCACATTTCCTACGAGAAGTTGACAATACCAAACTGAATGATTTGCCTCACTCTTGTTTCATCCAAAAACCTGCATAATATGATTGAATTTACCAAACCGAGCTTGGGATGAATGCTTTTGACCATAAAGAGAGTGGTGTGATTTACACACTAGAATAGACTCCCCCCTAAGTGATAAACCCATGAGGTTGCTCTATGTAAATTTCCTCCTCAAGATCACTATGAAGAAAAACATTTTTAAGGTCAAGTCAGTGAAGTGGCCAATGTTGAGTAGCAAATTGCAAGAAAAAACCAAATGGTGTACATTTTAGCAATGAGAGAAAGTTTTACCGGAGTCAAGTCCATAAATTTGTGTATATCCTTTGGTCACAATTGATCTTTAAGATGATCAACTTCACCACTTGACTTGGTCAAACTTTAGTAACATAGACCCATCTACAACTGACAATCTTCTTTCCAGATGGAAGAAGAACAAGCTTCCATCTGCCACTGCTTGCAAGAGCCTACATTTTGTCAATCATGACATGTTACCAGAATGATCAAGTGTCTCAAATAATTTTGGGAACAATAGTGGCAGACAAAGAAAACAAATAAAAAAATAGGTTGGAGACAAACAATGATAACTCGAAAAATTATAAATAGGTATGAATTACGAGTAGATGGAATACCTTTCCTAAGAGCAATAGGTCAATTTGAAGAGGAGTTATGTGAAAGAGTTGATGAAAAAAGATCCATGAAGGAGGAGGATCTAAATCATGAGAGACTTCTCGAAGAGGTAGGAGGGAGCTCTTTTGTAAAAACTTATCGAAGAGTGGGAGTAACTCTTTCTGTTCTGTGTTAGTATGTAAGTAAAGGTGGCCAATTGACATATATTATCTTCTAATAGTTTGAGAATAACATTTGTATCCTATTGAAGATAAGAATATCCTATAAAACAAGATTTAATAGCCTTTGTGGAGAGTTTTTCTAAACTTGGAGATACATTATGAACAAAACAAGTACAACCAAATACCTTAGGAGAAACATGAAATAAGGGATCATTTGGAAAAATGGTGGAGTGAGGAATTCGATTTTTAAGAGAGGAAGAAGACATTCTATTTATTAAAAAACATGTAGTTCTCATCTCCCAAATTTTGTAGATGAACATTTTTGTTCAACACTAGAGAGAGTGTGCAGTTTCAATGAGATGTTTATTCTTCCTCTCAACAATGCCATTTTGTAGCTGTGTGTGAGAGGACAAGTAGACTCATGTCAAATAACTTATGCGGATAAGAAGGAAGTAAGTTTAACAGAAAAATATTCTTTAGCATTGTCACTGCAGGAGAATTTAATTACTTTTCCAAATAGGTTCTTAATTTAATTAAAGGACATAAATATGGACAAAAGCTTAAATGTCTTTCATTAAATAAACCCTAGTACAATGAGAAAATTCATCAATTAAGGTTACAAAATATCTAAAGTCAAAAGATGTGACAAGCCTTGGTCCCTGAATATTTGAATGAATGGTATAGAAAGCTTAGTTACATTTGTTTTCACTTAGTTTTGAAAATGATGACCGTACATGTTTTCTTAGGCGATGTGATTCATATTCTAATGCTTGAAGTAAGACTTGGAACTATCATCTTCAACATGGCTAGAGTTGGGTAACCCAAACGATTATGCAAAAGCTGTGGGGTTGAGGTAGCAAAATAGGGTGTAACAGTCATAATTTCAACAGCTCTTATTAAGTTAACCCAACACGATGTTAATGGTGCGGAACTTTGCCTAATTGGTAGTATTTGAGGTGAAATGAAAATTTATTTTTCCTGGATTTACTGGTTTAGACATCATATATTTTTTTACCTGTTCCTGAGATAGATAGTTACTTAAACATATTATTAAGTTAAACGTGTCTTTATTTACTTATGCAAGTTAAGTATGAAGTTCTTATTAAATGGTTCATTTGCAGTTTGGCTTGCGCTGGTCAGGTTAAAATGTTGCACACTGACTGGGTGCTGAATTTCTGAATCGGCAGGAGTTCTTTCCCTCTCTGTGTTGTCAGGAGATTCAGAGAACTGCAGTGTATTGGGTTTTGATTTCAACTAACTAATGGAGTGCAACAAGGATGAAGCTGTGAGGGCTAAGCAGATTGCTGAAAATAAGATGCAAGCTGGTGACTATGAAGGGGGGCTAAAATTTGCTTCAAAAGCCCAAAGGCTGTTTCCTGATATTCAAAACATTGTTCAGATCCTTGCAGTTTGTGAGGTCCACTGTGCTGCTCAGAAGAAACACTCTGGGTCTGACATGGACTGGTATGGAATTCTCCAGACTCAACAATCTGCCGATGAAGCAACCATTAAGAAACAGTATAGAAAGCTTGCACTGCTACTTCATCCTGATAAAAATAAATCTGCTGGTGCAGAGGCTGCTTTCAAGTTGGTTGGTGAAGCTAACAGAGTGTTAAGCGATCCATCGAAGCGTACTCTGTATGACTCAAAATTTGGAGTTTCAGTGGGAAATACAGAAGCTAAGGTCGCCCCTTGTCACCCAAATGGAAATGCAAGGAATTATCAGAACATTTTTAATTCACAGCCCCAGGCTTGGAATTCATATCATCAGTTTGAAAGTTCGACATTTTGGACATGTTGTTGTCATTGTAATATTAGATATCAATACTACAAAACTATTTTAAATCAGACCATACGCTGTCAACACTGTTCTAAATCCTTTACAGCTCATGATATGGGGAACCACAATGTGGCACCAACATATTGGCCACCTTTCAATAATCACCAAGGGTCTGCAAAACATGCATCGTCTAAAGAAGCATCAAAAGGCAATGGTGGAAAATCTCGTGGTAGAGAAGAAGAGGGTGTGTCCATGTCAAAATGTGGTGCAGGAGTTGGTGCCTATTCTAAAGTTGCAAATGGCAGAAATGGCCATGTGGCTGCAGGAGTGACAAAGGCTGATGTTAAAGTGTCCAAAGCCAAGGAATCGCAAGCCTCAACGAAAGTTGGTTGTAAAAGAGCAAGGCAGTCAGCATCATATGATAATAACAAAGCTGGAGATGGTAAAGGCATGAAAGACACCAAGGATCAAGAAAATACGGTTGATCCTTCTAGGGAAACTTCAAGGAAAAAACAGCATGTTCTGTACCCAAAAACTGATAAAGCTGGTGATTTTGGAAGTTCATCCAAAAGTACACAAAATCATGAATCATCTACCACCCCTAGAGTAGAGAAAAAAGAAGTGTCAGCAACTGCTGATGGTGATCAGAATGGGGAGACAAGAAATAAAGCAGGTGCACTACATGAAGAAACAATTTTAAGGAATAGAGCCAAAGTTGAGCAGACTAATGTGCAAGGAAAGGAGGTATTGAACTCAGATTTCAATGATAGAAAGTCTAAAGCTGTCTATTGTTCTCCATCGAATTCAAATTTATCTCCCAATTCAGAGATTGTCTGTCCTGATACAGATTTCAGTGATTTTGAGAGAGATAAGGCAGAGGATTGTTTTGCTGTTAATCAATTATGGGCTATTTTTGACAATAATGATGGTATGCCACGATTCTATGCTCTTGTGAAGAAAGTCTACTCCCCTTTCACGTTGCGGATTACTTGGCTAGAAGCTGACTCAGATGACCAAGGTGAGATTGACTGGCATAAAGCCGGTTTGCCTATTGCTTGTGGTAAGTTCAGACTTGGTCATTCTCAGATTACTTCAGATCGTTTTATGTTCTCTCATCAGATGCATTGCATAAAAGGAAGTAGGACTACATATCTGATATACCCAAAGAAGGGAGAAACTTGGGCAATTTTCAGACACTGGGATCTTGGATGGAGTTCAAATCCAGAAAAGCATTTTGAGTATGAATTTGAATATGTGGAAGTTCTATCAGATTTTGACGAAAATTTAGGCATTGAAGTTGCTTATCTTGGCAAACTGACAGGGTTTGTTAGTCTCTTTCAACATTCTGCATTGGA
Organism: Vigna angularis; assembly: GCF_016808095.1. NCBI lineage: Eukaryota > Viridiplantae > Streptophyta > Magnoliopsida > Fabales > Fabaceae > Vigna > Vigna angularis. The sequence goes on along the minus strand of NC_068975.1, from coordinate 26,173,326 downwards.
TGGTATTAGCTTATTTTGTGTATCACCTCGTGAGATGTACAAGTTCTCTCATCGGATTCCTTCTTACAAGATGACAGGTGCTGAAAGGAAAGGTGTTCCAAGTGGATCTTTTGAACTTGATCCTGCTGGTCTGCCTACTTGTCTTTTTGAAGTTGGTGATACTGGTGTTGCGAAAGTGGATGGAGTCAATTGTTCCCACCAGGAGTATGCAAACTCTAAAGTTGAACAGGCAACTTCTAATGATAGTATTCACAAATCAAAGTTGCAAGAGAGTATTGATGCCGAAAGAACAGCACAAATTCTCAGAAGGTCTCCAAGGTCGAGCCAAAAAAGTATGGACAATGGCCAAGCAAGCACTGTTCAATTCACGGTCAGAAAGGATGACATAAACATTGACCACAGGGACTACAGTCCCCCAGAAGGAAGCGCTGCTTCGTCCCATACTAATGAAAGGAAGGTCAAGAAACCTCAGAAACACAAGAAAAATAGTTATGATGGAGAGACATTGAATAAGTTGCATAAAGATAAAGATCTAAGCAAGAAAAATGTTCTAGGAGATGCATCTGAAATGACATGTAAGTTGACTGTTAATCATTCAAAAAACAGCAATAATGTGAAGAGTAGCAACACTCCTCAGTTTGGAGAATCATGTTACGACTTTAAGAAGGAAAAATCTGAAAAGACGTTTCAGTGTGGACAGATATGGGCAATATATTGTGATAGGGATTATATGCCCAATACTTACGCACAAATTAAGAAGATTGAATTCACTCCTAATTTTAGATTGCAGGTTTCCGTGCTTGAACCGTGCTCACCGTCAGGTGACCTTAAAAGAACAATATCTTGTGGCACCTTCGAAGTTAAAAAAGGCAAATTACAGATTCTCTCTCCCTCTGCATTCTCTCATCAGTTAAAAGTTGAACCTTTGGTAAATAATAGATATGAAATTTACCCTAGAAAAGGTGAGGTTTGGGCTCTTTACGGGGACCAGAACTATGAGCTGACTTCTTCAAAGCAGGGCAAAGGTAAATGTGATATAGTAGAAGTATTAGCAGATAGTGACAAGACTATACAGGTTGTTGTTCTGACGCCACATAGCAACTCCAAGACAATTTTCAGAGCTCCTAGAATTCAGAGATCTAAAACTGGTGTAATTGAAATATTAAGAGAAGAGGTTGGCAGATTTTCACATCAGATTCCTGCTTTTCAGCACTGGGACAATGTGATTCTCAGAGGGTGTTGGGAGCTTGATCCTTCTTCAGTTCCTGGTTCTTTCGTACCAATAAACTGAAGTATTTCTATACCCTCTTGTCCACTTTGTTCGTGGTAGTGAATCTATGTTTTGTTATATATTATTTAACCAGCTATACTGTGTAGCAGCCATGTATTGAATTGTGTTGAAGGGATCCTCGTTTCATGTCTTTGATGAGTTACATTAGTTAAAGCAGCTGTTAACGCATTCTGGCTATATTTTTGTTTTCATCTGTGTGCGCAGGATGGGTAATCTTGGGTTGGAACTCGACATTCCTTAACTGTGTCTCCTATCCCGTTTGTTATGATGTCTTGTGTTCACCTCATTTTAACATCATTACAGGATGAAACAGGATCTATGCTGGCAATACACTTTGATCCTGGTGGACTGTATCAGTATATAATTCTACCTTTTTTCTATGTTATTACCCTTGATGTTTGGCGATTGGGGTTCTGAGCAGCTATTTACCAGTATAAGCGATACTGTCAACCTTCTTGGGTAATTCGGCCCAAGGTAATACATGTCAGGTTAGTTAGATCTGCAATATCTTGTAAAGTTTGGATTGCACCAACTATGTTCACTTTGTTTCCCAACCATTGACCAAGGGGACTTTTGGCACCGGACAAAAAGTTTCATATTTAAAAATCATAATCTATATTAAGCACTTTCTCATTGACACGCTATTGATATGTTTTTTTCACTTACTGGGAGTCTGACACGAATTAATTGAACACTACCAGCTAGAAGAATATAAGTATTTTGGTAAACAGATTTTTCAAGAGATAGAACTGAGGTTATTCTTGTGGAAATGAGGTTATGAACTAATCACACAAGTGAACATGATATTCAATTGAAAATATATTTTTTTCTGAAGACAATAAATTATGATTTTATTTATTTATTTATGTTTTCCCCTCTTGATAATCATAGTACTTGTATATTCCATCGTACTCACTGTTATTGATCACATATGATGTTAATTGTTGGATTCTCTTAACTAACTGGGTTTCTTTTATCACATAAATCAATAGCATTGTTGAACTTTTCTATTACCAAACTCATACTTGAATTATAAACTGATTCAGTTATGTTATCTTCGAGTTCTAAATTCAGATAATGATTTAGGTAATTTGGATGAACGAGAATAAAAAGTGAAGAGATTCTATATTTGCAGTTTGTGTGGTGTGTGCCTTTTTCTTCATTTTATACATAATATGGAGCAAATAACATGCAAAAGATTCACTTTGTAAATTGAGATTTTGGATTACGAATGGAAAAGAATATTAATATACAAGTGAGAACAATTTATATATCTGATATCGCGTTTAATTCATGTTTGCTAACTAATATGTTTGCTCGATTTAATTCATATTTAATTAGACTATTCTTTTTACCGGATAATTAATTATTTTGTCTTGCTTTAAAATAAAAAATAAATAAAATGTACAAATAAAGTAATTGGTTTAAATTTAAGTTATATTAACAAATTAATTATAATTTTAAATATAACATTTTAACATATAAATAATAATATATTAATAAAATAATTTATTTTTTAATAATTATAACTCTAATATTATAAAACAGACTAATACATAAATTTTAAAATTATTTAATTGGAGTTGATTAGGTTCAAAATTATCCAATTCAATTTAGATTACAAATTTTTAGTTTAATCTAACTTTTTATTTTGTTTTAGGTTCTGATTGTGATTAGGGTTTAAAATCCTATTTGAAACTCCTCAGCATGCCATAACACCTCGTTGCCTCTTGTCCTTCACTTTAAAATCCTTTTTCATAAAAATTAGATTTCTAAATTTGTTAAATAAAAAAACTCAACATCTAAGAAGATTTTGAAATGTATTAACAAAAACAATTCAAATGTATTTGAATTTTAAAATCGGATGAAAAAAAAATCAGAATCAGATTTCAAAATTTAGTTTCTCAACCAGATTTTGAAATCTGCTTTCTAAAAATTCAAAGAATATTTTAAAATCTAGGAAAATACATAAAGAATTTCAAAATCTTGGAAATTCAAATTAGATTTCAAAATCTAATTTCTGAAAATCAACAAACAAACGTCAAAATACAAAAATAAAAATCAGATCTAAATTTTGAAATAAAAGAAAATCTAAAATAAAAAATCCAATAATATTCAGAACAGGATTCCAAAATCTAGAAAAATCAAAAAATGAATATAGAAATTTCAAAACTAAGTTTTAAAATCTGGAAAAATCTATAACAAGATTTCAAATTATGAGACTAGAACCTGATTTTAAAATCAGAAAATTCAGAACCAAATTTGAAAATATAAAAAAATCCATAATTAGATTTCAAAATTTGAGAAATCTAAAGCCGGAATACAAAATTTGGTCTCTAAAAGTCCAGAATTAGATCTTGAAATTCAAGAAAATTCAGAATTTGTCGAGAAAATCCGTAAATAAATATAGAAATTTAAGAATCCATAACGGGATTTCAAAATTTGGAAAAATTTAAAATTGAATTTCATAATTAGATTTTGAAATCCAATTTTTTGAAAATTCAGAATCAAATTTTGAAATTTTGAAAAATATAAAACTAAATTTCGAAATTCGAAAAAGTTCACAACCAAATTTTGAAATACGAAAAAAATTATAATTGAATTTCAAAATTCAAAAAATTTCAAAATCAAATTTTTGAATCCGTGAAATATATATAATGTGTAGGGTTATAATGAGCATGAGTGAGATTTGGCATTGTAAAAGAAAACATGGAATGCAAGAAGAAAACTCCAGGGTTCAATTATATGATGGCCCAACGTGTAAACATCACACTGGAAGGTGGTAATCACAGACAACTTGTTTCTTTTTTTTACCTATCTTCTGTCTTCCTACACCCTATTAACTTGATAAAATTACATTTTTACCCTCCTTTTTTCCATCATCTTCATCTTCACCACTCTCCTGATATTCCACCTTAGTCTCCATTTATTTTATATCCTTATTTTATTTTTCATTTCCACACACGACCTTTCCATCTTCACTTTACATTATCTTCATCTTCTTCCTTCTTCAACCTTTTCATCATCATTTTTTTTAACACCTCCTTTACCACCCACAAATACTATCATGTTTTTCATTTCCATTCTTTTTAACAAATAGTGTTGGAGAATAAAATTATCAGAGCATTCGAGAACAAGATAGAGAAAAATAAGATTCTTCCAACACCTTTTTTTTTTTAATATATTCTATATGGGTGATTTGGAAGGTATTTCCAACTTTCAGAAGATATTTTCAGATTTCGAAGTGTATGCAGAAGATATTTTAGGATTCAAAAGTACTTTCCAAATCACTCGTTTATAAAAATAAAAATATTTTATAGAAAGAGTATTATGAAGATATTTTCGAATTTAAGAAGATATATTTGAATTTGGAATGGATATTTTAGAAGATATTTCATAATTTAGAGAAACATTTTGGAACATCAATTTTGAAATATATTTGTAATTTTCAAAATGAGTATTCTGGATTTTAGATCCACAAGTATTTTCTTAAATATTTATTCTAGAATTCGGAAATACGGTTCGAAACATCAATTTCATAATAGATTTTTTATTTTCTGGGATGAGTGTTTCGAAAAGTATTTTTACATTTAGAAATATCTTTAAAAAAAACTCATCAAAATCCCAAAATATTTTCGAAAATATGAAAATGCCTTTTGAAACACCTATACCGAAAATATATTTGAAATATGTAAATATATTCTAAAACACCAATAAAAATACCTTTCGAACAATATGAAATACATTCTTAGATTTGGAAATATGAAATATATATAATCTATCAATTCAACATTATTTTGATTCCAAGTTCATATTATTAGAAATGTTTTATTGTCTCTAATACACAATTTATAGGACCGAATGTTCCATTATCAATTCTAGGGATTGAATGTTGTCTTATCGACCCATGGTAAGTGTTACTGTTTCAATTTCAAGTCCACCAAATAATATCATTAGGATCAATCACCACACATCTGAAAAGTATGATTCACTTTAGAGTTTTGCCAGTCACAATTTTGTCCTTCAAAGGCGTTACTATTTTGATCTTAAGTTCGTTGAGTGATATTGTGATATGATCATAGATGAAGGAAAGAAATGAAGAGTTTTTAGAGTGGCAAGAAGCATAAAAAAAATAACTTAAAAGAAGGAAGAATAAACAAGCCTATTCTCTTTTTAGTTGTTTGTATTGCAAGTTAGCTCATGTATAATTTTAGTGTTGGTCTTTAGACTAGGTAGGTCGCTTATATATCTTAAGAAGTTGTAGAATTAAGAAAGGTGAGACTTAAAACAACCTTAAGAGTGACTGTCCAGACTTGAAGGCATCCAGTCCCACATCCTTTAGTTTTCCCCATCTATTTCATCTCTCAGTGCTATATAAGCAATCTAAGGTCTCCTTTATACATACACAATTTGAACACCCTCATATTTGAATCTAAAGAGTGTTTTGCATTCAATTGCATTGCTTCTTTGAGATAAGATTTTGTTTCTTAGTCTAATTTTGGGTCTTATTTTGTGAAAAACAAGTGGTGATCCCCTTTGTCATTTATCTTGGATCCATATCATATTGTTAGGGTCAATCGTCATATATCTAAGATATTATTATCTGTTTGAAGTATGGAACTCCATCATGATTTTATCCTTAAAAGATCAAAGGATGGAAGGAGAAAGAAGTATTTAAATTGCACTTGACCTCAACTTCTAAGTCTTAAGGGATCCAATGTTCCATTATTGGTTCAGGGACCGAATGTTCCATTATCAGTTCTAGAGACAATGTTCTTTTATTGTTCCCATGGTGAGCCTCAGTTTAATTATAACATGTAAATTTATAGTAGTGTCAATCTCTTGTGTGGTTGTATCTACCTGGTGAACCTCCTCTTTAATAGACTCAACAATGGTATGGTTATCAAAAGTCTTACTAACAAAAGATTTTCAGATAAATGTGTTCCGTTAAAATGAATAAAAATGTATTTTTCTTGTTCAGAGATATATTGTAGCAAATATTTTTTCAGATTTGATAACACATTTCGGATTTATTAATATAGAATCTACTGGAAATCCTAATGTACACCTCAACCGAAGACACTACATACAATACGAAAAAAAAAACAAAATTCATTCCTGTATCCAATCGGGGAAGCACGAAGACTGAACAAAGGCTGTGAATGAAGATGAAGAAAGGGTTTGTGTTCAGCTGCCGTGGAACGAAGAAGGTGAATTGGAGATTAACTTTTCCTATTTTATTATAAATTTATAAGAATAAAAGGGACATTTCTTAGTTTAGCAGTGCAAGAAGAACAAGTAGGATTGCAGAAAGTAGCACCCTTATTTGTATTTTTGTTTTGAATGGGAATAGAAGGCCCAATCATTATATTCTGAATAAAAAATTTATAAAATTAGTTATGTTATTTTCTTTTTGTAAAAAGACATAAATAATTTGCATATGATAGAACCAACGTAATGTTTTAGCTATCATTTGAGACTAAAAAACTAGAGTTATTCTCTGAATCATTTGATCTTATAAAAAATTTCTCAATTCTTATTATGACAATTCATAAGGCTCATATATTATTGTTTGTGACGTTTAGTTTATGTCCTTTTTTTTTTTTGTTTAATTTTAGTTTTACATGTCAGAATTTCTATTTTTCAATTTTACAAATTTTTTAAAGTTTATAACTGATAAAATCACCTTTGAAATTCATATATATCGATATAACTTGATTGGTAACATAGGTTATATCCAACCTTAATCAGATTCGAAAATTTTCAAATTAAGAATAATCCTCATCAACTATACTAATAATCTTGACTAGTAAAAGATAGATAGTGTGTTGATTAAAATTAAAAAAAAAGAACTAATAAATTAACAATATGTTGAATGAGCTACTTTTAATGAGACACGTTCTCATAATTCTCATCCAGTAATCCTAAGGTCTGCACCCTGTATCAGCAGAATGCAGTGGTTGTGCTGTTGGTTTCGGTGATATACGGTCGTTGTTTGAAAAGAAATTATACTTTTATATATATAAATTTTCTATATTCATTTAATATTATATTTTTAAAAATAAAAAATATTTTTTTATAATTGTTTTATCTCGTGTCATTCTCATTATTATTTGTTAAATCTTTCTATTTAAAACCTCCATTTCCTCACCCTTTCTACCCTCAATCTTATCTGCAGCCTTTGTCTTTTCCACACAGATTACAAAAGAATACAAGTTTGACTGAATTTTGAATATTCGTTGAAGAAAATTAGAAAATTGATTGCGTCGCATTGCATATGCTACACCCTCTCAGCATGATGAGTTCATTCTTTTGAGCTATGGCGGAATATCGTTCATTGTGCATTGTACTTTAATGTATCTGTCACTATTGCATTTGTGTGGTCAATTTCAGACATAATTTATTCCAAACGTGTTGATTACGTACGTATTCCCACGGGTCGGGCACCTGCACACCTGTAACCCAACCCGTCAAATAAAATTGTATCGTTATTATTCGTTACTTATCGGATATCTATTTAAAAAATATTCGTGAATATTTTAAAATTCGTGGATACCCGTAAAAAATAAAAAATAAAAAATAAATATTTAATACATATTTAAAATAAAATTTAAATAAAATTACAAAAAATATATATATGTGTATATGATATAATATAATATAAATTAAATATAATATAATATAAATTAAATATAAATTAAAATTAAATTTAACCTAATAAAATATAATTTTATTTTATTTTTAATTAATTTAATTAAAATATATATAAATTTCTTTTTTAAATTTTTCGCGGATAGTGTGTACCCGCGGGGCGGATAGTATACTACTCGTACCCGACCCGTTTAGAAGCGAGTATTAAAATACCCACTACCCGTTATCCGTGGGTAGTAAATATCCATTGATAGTTACTATTCGCCGCAGATTTTACCCGCAAATACCCGTGTCCGCAAGTAAAATTGTCATCCTAGTATTCCCTGATACATTAAGGCAATTCTGATTGAATATTATATATTCACGTCACTTATATATTATTATATATTATAATTTATTGGTAACGTAGAACTTCTTTACTAAATAAATAAAAAAGTGACATTTAAAAAAAGGAAAATCGTTTTAAAATAATAATGTTGATGATTAAAAGTGTATTCAAAATTATAAGAATTAAATAGGGTTTTTGTTAACATTTTTATTTACAATATTTTAGGAGATGAACCCTATGGATGAAAGGAGCGTTGTTCACCAATAAACAACCTACAACTAACTAATCCTTAACGTCACTCAATCCATACCTACAAGAACAATTAGACTAGGACCATATACTTAGTTTAAAATTAACATGCCACCTAACAAATGTATTTTTTTTCAAAAAATCATTTATACTTTCATCTTTTCAAAACTTATTTTTTAAAATAAACAATTTAATTTAATTTTAATATACTAACAATATATAACTTTATGTTCTTTTATTTAACTTAATTATATATTATTGTTTTGTTTGATGACTTAGAAAAAGATATTTTAAAATTAATAGTGTTTTAAAAATAGTGAAACTAAGTTATTTTAATATTAAAAAAATTATATAAATAAGAAATTTTATAAGCGAATTTTATTATTTTAAAATACAATATTTCTATGGAAATAATTTTTTAGAATTTTCTGATTTTTTTCTAAAAGTTTTTAACATTTGTTCGTTTTATTGAATATCCGAGACCGTAGGAGTGATCTTGCCAACAAGTTCTTCAATTTGGTTCGATAAGTTTTTTCGATCGAGTAAGTCACCATTTTTCCCTTTTTCTGTGACCAATCTATTTTCATCTTGTATGTAGGTTTTTCTTGTTTGCATGTGCTATTCAAATCATTAATATGACTTTCTGCTAGTAAGTGGTTTTTATAGTAGGTCCAAGTGATTCTTGAGATGTCTTTATGCGTAAATAGAGCATCATGTGAAGTAGAAGATGTTTTAGACGGTTAGATCTGTTAAGAGTTGTTTTCATAGTTGAGAGAAACTAATTATACTTATCTTAAGTTAAATTATTTGGTTAATTATATTTATTTGTGTTGAACTATGGACTTTGATTTAATCTGTTTTAGGTGTGTGTTTTCATATGTATTATGATATGTTAAAAGCATGAGTTTTATGGTTTGTTTGTGAGTTGTAAAGCTTATGTGTGATTCTTTAATTGAGTAATCTGGCCCAACTCGAGTTAAAAACATGAAGTTGTAAGTGTTTAAAACTTTACTAAGTGGGGATTAATTCAAGAGCAGTCAAATTGCTCAATTAAAGCCAAAGATAGAGTCATAAGTATTGATACACTGTCGGACATCATTGTAGCGTCGTCAGGTGTCATTAAGACAATGGCCATTGACTTGGGGGCACTAGATGCCACTTTTGGACCACTGAGCGCATTCAAATAAGTGGGTTTAGGAGGTTGTAGGGTCAGGCACTACCCTAAATTTTTTGACAACGTCATCTTAAGAAATATAGGATTATTGCTCGAGCTAAAATTTTGACAACAGGTTCTAAACACATGAATGTAACTTTGACCAGTGGGATATTTGATTTGAGGTTTGTAGTTAGAAAAATTATTCTCTTATGTTTGTCGTATTTTAGGTTTCTTTTTTATGAAAAACATTTTTTATTTGTGATTTTGGTTTGATCTTGGAATAAAAGAAGGTATATGGTTGTTTATAGAATTGTTGATGTATGAATATGTGTGTGTATATGATGTATGAAGCTCTGATGATGAGGGGCTTGTTAATTGATATGAGTATGTATGATGGTTGTAATTTATCACTAATATGATATTACTTAGTATAGATGAATACAAATATGGTTGAATATTTAGTATTGGGAATTTGATATGAATTATTGTTTATGGATGAAAGTATGAGTTTGGCGTAATTCCAAGAATCTTGTAGGGAAATTCTACGGTGTTGTTCCTTTAGTGTACGTATTGATGTGAGAGTCTAGAGGTTGGAGGTTATCCTCTTATTCTAATAATCATTCAAACTTTGGTAGAACAAAATGTAGTATGTGGTGAGAGGTGTAGAAGGTCCAAGTCTAGAGATTTTACCTTGACCTAAGATGTTAATGGACTAACCTTGTGTGTGATATGGTGAAATCCATTGACAATGATTCTGCAAAATAGTATAGACTACCACAAGTACAAGGCCCCTTAAATTCAACATTAATGCTTGTATTCAGATAATTGAGTTTTTTATAATATTTTCTTGTGAATTCTATGTGTTGATGAATATGACGATGAATTCTTATAAGATGAATTATATGTTTTATATGTGATATTTTTTTTTGTAAATTATATTACCGTCTTTTGTTTGTTTTTTTACTATGTGTTACGTTCTTATTTATCAATTTATCACCTTATTAGCGTGAGAGATACATGTGATAAAGACATCTCTTGTAGTTGAAGAGTCAACTCTATGGGTGGTTGAACAATATTAGATCATATAGTCTTATAATAGAATTACAGTAGCTTGAAAATGTATAGATTTTAATGTAGTCATATATTGTAAGACTTATTAATATATGATATATATGACATTATTTGCATTCTGAATATTCACAATGAAATGTTTTATTTTAGTAGTATTATGCTATTAAAATTGGATGTTACATATGATACATTAATAAATTGATTATTATAATATTATAAAAATGGTTTAATACCTATTTTGGTCCCTCGATTTGTAGGGTTTGTTCAAAGTTATCCTCCTTTCTTTCAAAAGTTCACTAACATCCTACTTTTCGCAAAAACGGTGCACGTTAGTCCCTTTTGCTTACGGCGTTAGAAAGATTAATGACAGAGTTGCTTACCTGGCGAAACCTGAATTAGTTGTACAGTTTATTATTACGTGACATTCTCGATTTTTCCCTCTTTCTGCTTCTCTCTCCTCCCTTCGCCGCTGCACACCGTCTCCCTCCTCTTCGCCAAACCCTAACACCACCCCTCCATCCTCTACGCCAAATGCAAACCCTCCTATGACATCGACACCTTCTTCTTCGACAACGTCAACCCATTAGAAGACATTGACTTCAACCCACCGGAGCCCTCGAAGGGATTTGTCGCCCCTCCCTCCACTGTATTTCTAAATTGTTTGTTTGTTTTGAGTGCGGGAAGGGCGGGGAGATAGGGCGCGGCGCAGTAGCGGAGAGAGCGGAGACGTACGGGGCGATGACGATCTTGGTTTACGGCAACCGTGAAACACTGAGATTGGAAGATGGTGAGGTTTTTTATCCCAGTAAAACAAAATTGAATATAAACATAAATAAAAGTACGTTAAATTATTTCTGAAGCAATGTGCAATTAGGGATTAGGGTTTGGGAAGAGGGGAAAATGGGATTAGGGTTTGGCGCACGATTATGGATTTCACAGCGGAGAAGAAGGATTCAAAGAACAACAACGCCAATAATCCCGAAAACGCTCATCAAACATTAGATTCTTCTTCTCAGTTAACGTCGACACTTGATTCAAGCAGCAAAGAAACCGAAAAACAACAATCTCATGAACTCAAAGCTGGTCTTCACCCTTTGAAGGTTTTTCTCCCTCACTTTGATTTTTTTGTTTCTTGGCAACTGAATTACAGTATGATTGGTTAATGATGAAGATGAAGAAGTGTGATAAAGCTTTTGAGTGGAAAGAGGATTGCCACGTGGCACTCTCTTATTGGCTGAACTTGCCAATTAATTGGACATGTCATCTAATTTTGGCCACCAGAGCAACTTTGTCGTTGGTTTTTTAACGCCGTAAGCAAAAAGGATCTACTTAAACTGTTTTTGCGAAAAGTGTATTAAACCTATAAAAATATATATATTTTTTCTTTAAAAAAACCCTAATATATATATATATATATATATATATAAATAAATAAATAAATAAAAGTGAAGTATAATAAGTGAAAAATTCATATTTATAATGCATTTTCAGTCATAAAAATCAAATAGCTAAATGATGGATTAAACTCTTTTTTTATCGATTGATTTAGATACTCGATGATAACATAATAATTTTGGATCCCTTAGTTTTTTTTTTATTATTTGAGATAATATCAAATTACACGATACCAAATTTTATTTTACTTGTGAAATTAAATAAAAGTTAAAGTTTATCCTTTATATAATATCAGAATCCATTCCAATAACATTTTGTTATTGAGCTTATGTATCATTCATGATCGAATATGCATTAATCTCCCACAAATAAATAATCCTTCATTTATATTGAAAATCTTATATTAATTAAAGGTAAAATTAAATTACAGTATAATAAATTAATTTTATCTTAGACCATGATCAATTAAACTTAGAGTGGAGTTTTTAATAGAAACATATTATTCATTTTAATTAGTGAAATTAAACACCTATTTAGCAAATTGATAGTCTTTGATATCAGCCAAAAACATATAAAAATAATTAAATTACAGATAGTGTTGTTAGACTGTGCTTGGTAAAATCTATGATTATATATAATCCAACAAGAAATTGAAAACTTCCACGTCTTCACAAATTCATTTGATGAAGCAAGCCAAATTTAAATCCATTTTATTCAATTAGTCTTTGGATAAAACGTTGTCTTATTTTTATTATTCTTTGTTTACTCTTTCTTAGTTTGAACTACGCGTAGAGCACAATTGTTTGCTATTATTTACATAAGAAAGAAATTGCAGTATAAATATGAACGGATACCACCATGGTATTTGTTTGTACTTCTTAGTTTCTACTTCATTTTCCTATGTTATAGTATATAATATAATACGACTTTAATATTTAATTGATGAGATTTTTATACAATCAATTATTATTTTTATTTATGCACTGTTTTGTTGTATTTTTTATACTGTAATTGTTTTGTAATATATTTTATTACAATTTTAAGAATATTTGTCGTCTTTAAGTTTAGTAATCATGGTATTGTCCTAAAAAAATCACTTTAAAATATGAGTGTTTATAAATTAGTTACGTGATATTTTTAAATTCTTTATTAAGGGAAATTTAATCTATTGAATTAATTAAAATATATATATCATGTTTGGTAGTTGAAAAAATAAGCGCATATACATGTATTCCTGGTTTAGGCCCGTTATAAAATTAAGGATTTTGTTAAAACATGTAAGCAAGTTTTTTTACAAATCAATTGTAATAATTATTTATATGTTAGTCGTAATATATTAAATTAATTAGAAAATATGTATCTGAGTTGTTATTTATAATGAGTTATTAATATAATTAACAAGACTATTAACTAATTATAATTGATAATAGTATACGTGATTATTCTTGAAACTATCGGGATATGAGAGAATATATTGATTTTAAAGACGGAAAATGGATTGAAATGTAATTATAATTAAATATTTTCACAAAGAAAAAAAAATCCAATTTCTAAAAAATAAAATTTAAATCATCAATAATTATAATTAAATATTTTCACAAGTCAATTATGTTTCTGACATGCCCGTTGGAAGGGTTGTAAAGTATAGTGATGTTTTCATGATTCAACTACCATATTTCATTTCTTTCTTTTACAGTCAGCACATGTGAAGTAGACTCTAAGTCTGTCTAAAATAAGATATTAAAAAACGTATTATCAAAATTTTAAATTATACAATTTTAATATTTAAAAAATATTTGATTTTAATATATTGTCAGTAAAAATTATAAATGTTAAGCTCTAATTGCTATATAAACTCACTCTATTCACGGTAGATTTAAGTTTAATTGGATTAATTTTTTTAATGTGAGTCAAATTAAATTCAATTTACTTAATAAATTTGAAATTGAATTGAAAGTGAACAACACTTTATTACTTTTTTTATAAGTTTATTTATTATAATTATTGTCATTTTTAATTATGTAAGTTAATAATTTAACTTTTTAAATACTATTTGAATAAGTTAAATGTTTAATTTTTTTCAAATTAATTAAATTGAGATTTTAATTTTTAACTATTGTTTTTTTCATAAAATATTTTATTGTATTGTTATTAAAAAATTGACTCGAGTCAATTCCCTTGTATTATAATAAATACATAGAGTAGATTAGAATAACAAAATATTTTTAAATGACTGAATTAAATAGCCTATCAATCACAAAATTCTTGCTTCATCAAAAATTAACTCTATATAGACTCCCTAACTTAGATTTAAATTTTAAAATAATTATGAAATCAATAGTATGACCATATAAATAGTAAATCAAATTATTGTAAGAATTTTTTTGAGATTTCTATATATTCTAATTAAATCATTTTAAGAAATGTTTTATTTTGGTTTTATTTTTATTAAATTCAATTGTTTGAATTGAAGTTTCACATTAAAATAAAATATAATAAAATCGAGTAATATATAAAAAAACATATTTAGAAATTTAATATATCAGAAGTGTTATGTAAATGATGATGTCATAATATATTTGTATGGGTTGATTATTATTGTCAATCTTCTCCTATTTCCCTCATAAATACGATTATTCATTTTGAAAATTGTGAGTGAAGTATCCCAAATTTTAAATCTTTGAAAAATAAAACACAGTTCTAAAAAGTTTTATTTAATTACACAAAATTAACAATAAAAGCAGTACGCGTAGTGAATAATGAGATATAAAGTTACTATTAACAACGAGAATTACGAGATAAGAAAAAATGTAAATAGTAAAGTTAAAAAATTAAAATATAGGACACATTTAAATTTTGAAAGTAATGCAATGTTAAAAAGATGTGACAGTATATACATATTATAATCCAAACAATAATTTACATATGTTTTTGTGTCTAACTCTACCTTTAGCTTTATTATAATATAAATCATATTCTTTAAGAAAAACAAATAAGGGAACATGTATCCTATTGCAACGAAATCATACGGGAAAATGAGTAAGGTTGAACTTTTCTTCTGCTATATCCATTTTCGAATATAATTTTGTCCGCGGGATTTGTTTGACTTCTTAAGGAATTACATGAAAGTTTCTTGAAAAGAAAGATAAGAAGACGCGCTACTTTTAGCTATAAAAGCCAAGGTATGAAGCCAATGCAGAAAGTTTGTTAGTTTTTCCGTATAGCCATTTTCAGCAGACAGTTATTATTATTATTATTATTTTGCGGATAAATAAATAATAATAAATAGTAATTATAATATCAGAAAACAAAACCCTAATCCCTTTTACACTGTTTCGTTGGCATTTTGGAAATTAGAAATTTGCAGAGAGGGAGAGAGGATAAGAGAATGGGAGGGTGTTTTTCTGATACGCAAGGAGGGAAACAAGCTGTGGGAGGGTTAAGTGAAGCCGTCAATGCGGAAAACGACGCCATAGATTTCTTTTACAGGTCTCAAGGGTTTCATCAAATCTTCTCACAAGTTGAGGTACTTTTTTTTTTTTTCATAATTTTCTCAGTTCCATAAGATCACTATCGTAAATTTCTTGTCACATTGATTTCCATTGTTCAACCTACCTCGTTACTATCGCCGTCGCTTTCTTTTTAATTTTGTTGACTTGACTAGGTATACTTCGATATGACTATTTGTTTAATTTGTCTTTTAAAAAAATCAAAGAACATGTTGTGATGAACTTCTCTTCTTCCTCCATTTTTTTACTATATTTAGATATCATCGTGCTTTAAGCCTTGTTAAGGAGATCAGTCTTTTTGTTGTATTGTCAAACCAAACGTGGAAGAGAGGGAAACGGCACGGAAAAGACTTAACATAACCAAAAGGGGACAAAGAAGAAGAGTTTCAACGCAAGAAATTGACTCTTTTGCTTAAAATAATTCAATAAAATTAATAAGTTAATAACAATTTTAGTTTAGCTATTATGTATACAGTTTAAATTTCTCAATACTAGATAGCAGAAATTTTGTGAAAATGTTTTTTATATTTTTTAAAATTTAAACATATTTGGGGTTTTGATTTAATAATCTATTTGTTATATGTTTCATATTGAAAACTGCTGTATTTTGATTGCTTGCCACTACAATAATTATAATTCTATCTTATAATATGTATTTTTAATTGATATGAGACATGGTTTTTTTATTTTATTTCATATGTCGTTGTATTAATATAATATATATTTTTGTTTATTTTTGAGGGAGATAAATTAGAAAGTATCATATTAAAATAATTCACTCTCTTCTTATAATTATAATTTGACCTTTAGTATTACTATTGTGGTCAATATTCATATAATTTGTTAAGTATGAATAATATTTAATTAATTAAATTAATATAGATATAAAGATGAATATATATATATATATATATATATATATATATATATATATATATATATAATATTCGTTCTAATATCATTTTTGTCTCAAATTACTAAAACGCTTTTATTAGGTACTCCTATTAATTTTTCTTTTTTCTTTAGTTTTGGAACTTATTTTCAATATACATTTGATATTTTTATTTTTTTATATAATTATTTGATTTTGGCCATATAATTATTTGATTTTGGAAAAAAGAAAATGTGTATCTTAATATAAAAAACTTATACTATCATGTTTTTTTATGTAATTTTTATTTTTGATAAAAAAATATTTAATTAATATTTAAAATAGTAAAATGTTATAAAAAACAATTTCTTATGAGATAAATTTTTACTTCTAAATAAGGATCAGTCTCCCCTAGCACATCCTCCTCACCCTCCCAATTGTCATTACTACTTTTACCAATTTTGTTATTGTTGGTGACTATACATACTAACCACAACGACTTCTATTCTTATAATTATTTATCACCACATTATTATCAACTTAATACTTTTATTATGATCACAATTATCATTATTAATAATATTATAATTAAAATAATAACTATAGTTAATTCTATGCATGATTGTTACCACCATCAATATATTAATGATGATGTCACCAATGTTATCATTGTTATTATTTGTATCATTTTATTTTTATCCTTATCATAAAAGAATATAAACTTTAGTTAGAAGTAATACTTATTTTACCTTTATCTTGTCACATTTTTATTTCACCCTATTATATCTTGATCCGAAATCAATCCTTAATTTTAATATTATGTAGTTCAACTTATTTTTCGACTTAGCTAAATATCAAAACAAGGGATGTTGAAACATGATCTATTTGTTTGTGATAAAAAAATTGCTAAGGTGATTGTTATATAAACAAAAGTTATTATGCGTTTGTCTTTCTGCTTTTTTAAAATTATTTTATTTCTACCACTTTTTATTTTTTTTATGAGAAGCAACTATAAAATTACTTACAAAAAAATAAAATAATCTTTTTCCTCTTTTTACCTTTAACTTTACCCAAACATGCTTAAGATCATATTAAATAATTATTTTATCGAGAACTTTAAAAAAAAATTAATCAAACGTACCTATAATACTACATGTTGACACAGTGTGATATTTTTACACTCTTTTAATATTTACAAAATATTACTTAATTATTTAAAAATGAATATTAATTAAGAACTAAAAATTAGTGATTAATTTTTTTTACAAGGAATTAAAAAATTCATTTCATAAGGGAGATATATAAGTTTTTTTTTCAAATTTTAGATAGATGAAACAAATAGTGACCAAAATAAAACATTATTGATTTTACAAATATGAAAGACATATTTATTTTTTCTATGACTATGTAAATTGAGTTTTTATCCTACACTGCTTGGTGTCGTTACTATTATTTAGTGTAGAATTAAAAAAATTCTTTTGCAATCAAGAGATTCATTTAGATAATTTTAAATAAATCCAAACATATCATTAACAATGTTTAGGTATTTTATTTTATGAGCTCTTGTTTGTTTTCAATTTATTCTGTTCACTTTTTTTTTTGTTCATTTTCAATGTACTATTTTGTTATATATTGTTTGAACCTGGACAAGATTGACAAATACTTATGCTCATATAATATTTTTTGCTGCAGTTATCTCTTTCAGCAGCCAGCTTGCTTGATCGCGACATTGCATCAAAGGTATATTTTGTTTTAGATGCCTAGATTCGAGATGGTTGTCATTTTCTTTAATTTCTTCGATGTTCTATACCTTTCTATTTGTCTTAACTAGTTTTTCTTATTAGATGTTTGTAGTAATATTTTTCAAAAAGTGCATAACAAGTATATTTTTCAATATATAGAATGCAAAATTTTATTATTAGAGTCACAGTTTCTCCACAAACTCATGGACAAACAGTTTATCTACAAAACATTGTTTTCAATAAATAAACTTGAAAATATGATAATCTTTCTTATATATTGTTCAAAATTGGCCTTTTTGCAAGCATAATTTAGTTGGTTTTGTTTTCTTATTTTATTTCAGAGTGATCCCATGGTTGTAGTATTCGCAAAGAAAAGAGATGGTAAATGTGAAGAATTAGGTCGCACTGAAGTAATTATGAATTGTTTGAATCCAGAGTGGATAGAGAAAATCAGTGTTGCATTTCACTTCGAAATTGTGCAACCACTTGAGTAAGCTATCCTTCATGTGTCTTGCTTCTATTCCAATTGTAATAATAACTTACAACCTTTCTCTCATTTTACTTTTTTTTCAGATTTCATGTTTATGACATTGATACAAAATATCATGGTATTCCCACCAAGGTTTGTAACCATAATAACTCTGCCTCGAAATTTTTATGCTTAATTAACTGGAGCATGAATTATTCCTGTATATTTTGCTCATTAAAGACCTAACAGTAATACTATTCGACTGAGTTAAAGAAAACAGTCAACTCGTTGCTGCTTTCTCAATTTTTTGGTATTGTATATTTTCGAATTTTTTATAACCAGAGGATAAATCATATAAATATATACGATCTTATTTGAATTTAAATTCACATTATATATAAGCATTTCTTTAAGTATTTAAAATAATTTATGAAAAGAGCTTAAAGTATTTTTAGTTTGATTGCTCCAATACACAGTCGCAAGTAACTTCTAATAAATCTGTTCTCATTTTTTAATGTGTTTCTATATGATCTTCAAAATAAAAAAATCAAATTTTTAATTGCTTCACTAAAATGCATAACGAGAGTGCAAGGGGGCCAATTTGTTAAAATGAAACTATACTTGTAAAGTTTAGATATGCGTTTTTGCATTGTAATAAATTCTCCACATTTTATATTCACTTCCTCTTGCCGAATTAGTGAATGGTTATGACTCATGAAGTTTATAGTGGAAAGCTAAGAAAAAAAAATATAACGTGTTTTTCTTGCAGACACTAAAACTGGGAGATCAAGACTTCCTTGGAATGGCCAGCTGCACTTTATCAGAGGTCAGTCTCATTGTATTTATTTGCAATTTTTGATACGTGTTATTTTGGGCTTAATATAAATCCATGACGTAATTTTCATGTTTTAATAAACAATAAATTTATCCACCCGCCTTCGGTCATGTGATTATGTTAATGGATTCTGATAAAGTACAAATCAGTAATGAGTGTATAGAGGTGGGGAAAAAATTGAAGAAATAAAAGAAGAAGCTTTGAATACAGAAGAGAAAGAAGGATACAAAGTTTCGCAAACAAATATATGAAATGCAAGAACGTTTTGAACTTAACTCATTTTAAGATTCCTT
The DNA here is from genome assembly GCF_016808095.1 of Vigna angularis. NCBI lineage: Eukaryota > Viridiplantae > Streptophyta > Magnoliopsida > Fabales > Fabaceae > Vigna > Vigna angularis. The sequence goes on along the minus strand of NC_068975.1, from coordinate 26,153,466 downwards.
ATTTAGACAGTATTCATACAAGGTTTCATGAAACTGCTCTTAGGAATATGAGCTAGAAAATCTAAAAATCTCACATGTCATAAAGAGGAAGACATAAATAAGAAAAAAAGATTCATAAATATATTATTTAAGATTTTAGATGAAAGATATTATCTTAATTTTTATATAAATTTATTTAAAATTCATTGATCTCAAATTTTCTTAATCTTTGAATGACCCAATTTGTATAAATTTATTCGCAATTCACTTATATCAAATCTCCTTTGTCTTCCTTGAAGAATTCAATATAATCTTTTACAAAAAGAAAAATTGAAATGGTACTTTAAAAAAAGGACAACTCGTAAATTTAGAGACCGAAAAGAAAAAAAGAAGCGAAGTGTGTGATAACGTGGGTGATGGGATAAAAAGAGAAGGAAAATACCAGTTATAAAAAGAGAATGAGATTTTATGCATGTGTGTATACTTTTTATACTTTTCCTGTTCTACTTGTTAATACTTTGCATTGAGAAATGAGATTTTGGACATTTGTGTGCGCGGCAGATTGTGACTAAACAAAGTAGGAGGTTAACATTAAGGCTCCAAAACAAAAGCGGGAATGGTGGTTTAAGAAACCTAGGAGCAATTACTGTTCATGCTGAGGAGACTGTTGCATCGAAGAGTGTAGTTGAGATGGTCCTGCGTTGTTCTCGCTTGGACAACAAGGATGTTTTTTCCAAAAGTGTACTTATTCTACATCCCATCTACATTCTTATTATTCATGTTTTTTCATTTAATTGAGTACATATTTATTTGTTTGTTTGTTTAGCATTTGAAAAATCTCATATTTTTTTCTTCCTAGGACCCTTTTCTAAGAATATCAAGAATGGTCGAGAGTGGAGGTTATATTCCTATCTGCAAAACTGAAGTTATCAACGACAATTTAAATCCAAAATGGAGACCAGTTTGTCTTGGTGGTCACAAGTTTGGAAGTAAAGTAAGCCAGCCATATTTGGGCTTAACATTTGAAGTTATGTTGATATAACTTTCTAATTACTTTTTATTTATCCAGCTTTCAAACTTTTTTTTTCTTCTGTGCAGGAAAATCCATTATTGATAGAGTGTTTTGATTTCAATAGCAGCGGCGATCACGTACTTATTGGGTAATAATGCAACGATTATAAATTGTTTTTTTTATCTATACTAACTTTTTATTTAATTATTCATTATTTTCTTAAATATTTCTATTAGTGTTTTGAGGTTTTACAATGTCATCAAACTATCAGTATTACAACCAAAACGTAGAACTTTTAAATATAAAGATTACAATAAAAAATGTACAAGTATACTGACCAAAATCTTACTTTTAACTTATTTCTGTGGGGCCTTTACTTTTCTAGTTGATGAATGCAAAATATATTGATGTCAAAATGTATTGAATCAGCAAAATGCAGAAGTCGGTAGCGGACCTTGAAAAATTATATAAAGAGCGTACGGGCGCAAATTTTGTCATATCATCCAAAAGCCACATAAAAGAGAAGGTGTGTATTGATCCATGCAAAAGAAATACTTATTTTGCACTACTCCTTTACTCAATCTCTCACTTTTTACAATTTCTTCCATTTAGGTTTTGAAGGGTCAACTGTTTGTGGATCAGTATTGTGAAAAGGAGCGGTTCAGTTTTATCGACTACATATCTAATGGTTTTGAACTGAACTTCATGGTTGCTGTAGATTTCACTGGTAAGTAACCATTGTTCTTCTACTCCCAAAGATGAATATGAATTTGATCTCTATAGTTTATTAAGCGCTTCAAATTTGTCCAGCTTCAAATGGAAATCCTCAACTTTCAGATTCCTTGCATTACATTGATCCACATGGTCGGTTAAATTCATACCAAAAGGTACAATAGATCGGCCACGTTTTGCAGCTTATAAACATGTATTATGTACAAAATCAGAACACTGTAATTTTTTTTACTTCTTTATATATGGCATTGAACAACTTCAATAATAGGGCGGCATTATCTGAATCATTGTTTTGTCTAACCAGCATTAGTATTGTTTGTAGGCTATAATGGAGGTTGGAGAAGTTATTCAGTTTTATGATTCTGATAAGCGATTTCCTGCTTGGGGCTTTGGAGGGAAGATACCTGGTGGAACCATATCCCACTGTTTTAATCTAAACGGGAGCCCAGGTGGCTCTGAGGTTAGAAATTCTTCCCCTCTCTCTTTTTTTATTATTTTTTAGGAAAATATTTTTATTATTTGCAGTATTTTATGTCCGTGCCCCGTGCCACAGCTACTACATTGTTGGTGTTCTATCAGATTAACATAACTTTCCTTTTTTGTGTTTTAGGTTGTAGGAGTTGAAGGCATAATGGATGCTTATGGCAGTGCTTTGCGCAGTGTCACTCTGTCAGGACCCACTTTATTTGGTCCAGTTATCAACACGGCAGCCCAAATAGCTGGGCAGTCCCTCACATCACACAATAACACTATGTATTATGTGTTGCTTATCATCACGGTAAGAAGATAACGAATTGGTGATGCTATTTTCTATTTGATGATGATGAATAATCAATCAAGTGGTTCATCTTCTTACAGGATGGAGTTGTCACTGATCTTCAAGAAACAATAAACGCTCTAGTTAAAGCATCTGATCTTCCCCTATCTATTCTCATAGTTGGAGTTGGAAATGCTGACTTCACCAGCATGGAGGTTTACTACAAATCCTTGTCCAAGTGTTTTCCTTAGACCCTTTTAATTATTCAGTAGCACTCCAATGCTTTTTTGCTAGAATGAATAGATACACTTGTTTGTCTGCAGGTGCTGGATGCTGATAATGGGCGTCGATTAGAGAGTTCTACTGGTCGTGTGGCTACACGGGATATAGTACAATTTGTCTCTATGAGGGAAGTACAGAGTAAGTACCAGTTGCTTCTCAAGTTAACTTGCTTTGCCTTTTGAACACAATATATCAAACAAATATTTTACACCTACCATTTTTCTCATACTCTTGCATCTTTTGACTCTTCCAATTTGTACTTTAACAGGTGGGCAAATATCTGTTGTGCAAGCTCTTTTGGAAGAACTACCTGAACAATTTTTGTCTTTCATGCGAAGCAGAGACGTCAAGCCTCAGCCACACCCTTCTCACTTCCCTCAAGCTTCCACATCCACCATGCAATAGATTTTACTTTTACAGACCACCCACAAGCTTTTTTTCCTCACGAAACCAGTTCAACTTAAATGGCCGAAATTCTATTAGCTAAACTAGTTTGAATTTTATCAAATTTCATTTATTTTTTTGTTGAAATTTAATTGTAAATATATAGAAGCATGAAAAAGCTAGGGTATATCATAGTAAAGTTTTTTTCTTGGGTGATTTATTCCTTTTTCTTCTGTATTCTTTCAACATTTTGTAGATTTTCCGTTGCTGATTACATTGAATGTCTATATCATACATTTGTATAATATAATTCACTAAAACTTATCCTTATAGTCTCTGACCATACCATGCTTACTAAGTAACTTATCGTCAGCTTGATGAAATTTATTAAGGCTTAATACTAATTTTGGTTCTTATTTTGTTAGTTCTATTGAAAGTGATCATCTTATTTTTTAGTTAATAGCATATTTTGTAAAAATGGTTTAAATTGATCATTTTTGTTAACGGCGTTAAAAACGCTAAGGTTGTATTGTCCATTTTAGCTAGCAGTAAATAATTTTGTCCTGTTATTTATTACGTGGTAAACTCGGGTTAATTAATGTGTAAATATTAAAAGTTAAAATTAAGGTTAAATGAAATTACAATTAGGTTAGAAGCAATCCATCATTAAAGTTCTATTTAAGAAATATAACCCAAAGAACCTCAAAACGCAAGATCACATATTTCAAAAACCCAAAAGTGTATATCAAAATACAATAGGAGATAATTCCGAAACATCAAATCAAAAAACAAAACCCCAATTCAAAAACCTTAACCCCTAAATCGCATTAACAATTTAGGAGAAATAAGATACAAAAAATTCTTAAATAAGAACCCTCAATCCCAAATGAAAACCCTAAAATCTCCAAATCAAAAAGATAACGAAGAACCTCAACTTGTAGAGAAAACAAAACAAAAACCCAAAACAAGGAAGGAAACCTAACGTCGTGAGATTATAATTTGAAAAATAGAACTCCAATTCAGAGCCCTAATACGAATAGAACCAGAACAAGAAGGAAAGAAGAAAGGTTCCCTACAATGCCAATCCAGAAATAGATGAGAGGAAAGAGGAAGGTGTCTCCTTACACAATAAAGAACCGAAAAAAAAGTCTCAAAAATAGGAGTTAAGAGTTTCTAAAACTCTAATTAACCGTAGAGAATAATTCACCTAAACTTGTCACATAATAAATAAGTAGATAAGTAATTCAATATTAACTAAGGTGAACACCACGAACATGAGCCTACTTGAGAATTACTTTCAACAAAACTAACAAACAAAATAACAAACTAAAATTGATATTAAGCCTACTATAAAAAAAAACGTAAAAGTTATATTATATGACAAAAATATATATCATTTTTTAAATAAATTATTCCATCGTTTTATAGCTGTTGATTCCCACTATATATATATATATATATATATATATATATATATATATATATATATATATATATATATATATATATTGAATTATTATGAGGAACAAAGTCATGATTCAGACATGTATGCCCATTTGAAGGGGTGTACAAAGCTTTCAATTCAATTTCGGGCACTATTTCTCAGGTACAATTATTTTTCAGTAGTTAACACGTCACACAAAAGAGTTTGAGACTTTCTAAAATAAGATATTTAAAAAGAAATATTTAAAATTAATAGTGTATTTCGTACACTGTAAATTGAAAAACTTTTACGAGAACAATAAACAAAAAAATAAAATAATTTTACCTAAAGTGATGAAAGCATATAAAAATACAAATATTTACTATATAAAATAAATGGAAATATTATTAAATACACATAGTTGATTTAAAATTAAACACTCGAGGAATCTATATAGTCTATGCTTGTACATGGAAAACACACCAGAAATGAGTAAGAATGACTTTTATTCTTTCATATATATATATATATATATATATATATATATATATATATATATATTTTGAAATATAATTTATATTAATTAGGTTTTCATCAACGGTCTCGCTTCTCCTGCAAGTTCTTTAAATACTTGTTGACATAAAATATCAATTATCACTATTATTACACGTTATCTCTTTCAGTAGCATGTGTCCCTTGAAGTGATAGTTCAACGAAACAGATTAGAATACGAATTGAACGACGCGTTTCTGTCACGAGCTATAGAAGGTAACGAACGCACTGCTCTCTCTGTGAAGCTCAAACATAGCCATGTTTGGACAAATAGGCACTGTAAAATCACAGAAACCCTAATCCATTCACTCAATCACTGTTTCATTAGAATATAAAAATTAGAAAGAGTTTTGCAGAGAGAGAAAATGGGAGGGTGTTTTTCAGATATGAAAGGAGGGAAGCAAGCGGTGGGAGGGATACGTGAAGCAGCTACTGGCGTAGAACCGCAAAACGACGCCGTTGATTTCTTTTACAAGACTCAAGGGTTTCAGCAGTTGTTCACGCGAGTTGAGGTATTTTTTCTCAACTTCTTTTCTCTCGTTCAACCTATTCACTGTCGCTGCAATTTTTCTTCAGTTCTTTCGCATACTGCTATGATTTGTTCCCTTCACAGTTCATCTCGTTTTCCGAAAAAAAATGTATAGAAATTTCGGATAAACTTTTTCTTAGATTTGTTAACTATTATTATTATTATTATTATTATTATTATTATTATTATTATTATTATTATTATGATCATCGTTGTTGTATGTTTGACGTTTTCCCTGCGAACAAGTTACCTTCACTCTTACCGTATATATCCTCCAGTCAAACCAAACGGATGTGAACCTGGAAAAGAGCGTTTCAATGTAAAACACAGGGATTAAGGAGAGAGAATTTAAAAAAGAAAGATAATAAATATTTATTAAAATGGGAGAAAATAAATATATCAATTATCTTAAAATTTAACATGATTAAACATGAAAATAGAAGTAAAAAATTATCGGTGTAATAAACTTATCTCATTTTTAATTATATATAAATTTAATTATAATTTTGATCAATAAAAAATATACATACTAATAATATTTAGGAAAAAATAATAAAATTACCAATACTATATATATATATATATATATATATATATATATATATAGATATATGAAAATATCAAAACTATGATACATCTATTCAATGTTACAATGTAAGGTATATATTTCATTATTTTTTCTTCAAAAACTAACCGTTAAATTAAATATATTATATTGATATAATATCATTTGGTATATAAATAAAAATCCATTAAATATATATTAGCATTTGAATTATTTAATCACATTGTAGGATATATATATATATATAATCATTGTATAAAATGATAAAATTTACTTTATATATTTACGTATATTTCTCAATTTTATTTTTCAATTTTTTAACTATGAGCTTTGTTAAACTCCTTGCTTATAACCTATACATATCAACACCTTTATAAGCAAAGAAGGTTTTTCAGTTAATTAATGTTTCATATTATAAAAATGTATATTGACAAATAGAAATAGTAAACTATTTTTGTAAGTTAAATTAATATATGAATCAAAATGAGTATTTTTTTTTTTATCGATCATCAAGTGAAAATAATTTTTTCTTTACTGAAGCCAACAATATTATATCTGCATTAATTGGACTCATTGACTTATGGAAAAGTAATGTGCTTTACTTTTAGACTTTTGAATTATTGCTATGGTCTATATTTTGCCACTTGTTTTATTATATTTGGTTCAGGTTTATTTTTTGTGAATACTTGATTTTTGTTTTTATTATTTTTTTAATTTTTTGGTATCTACCATTAAGTTTATCATCTTACTGAGTATATATCACTTTTCATATATAAAAAAATTATATATATATATATATATATACACACACATATATAATATAAATAAAAAATATAAATAAGATAAAAAATATTATAAAATATATTCAAATATTTATCAATTATATCTTATAATGTAATAATTTATTATCAGATTTTATTATATTGTTAAAATATTATGATATAATATCTCATTATATAATAATTAATTGTCAAATATTTTTAATATATAAAAACCAATAATAAATCATTATATCATACAAAGTTATTTATAATTATCTTGAAAATATTTCATAGAAATATTTATATAAAAAATGATATGATTACATAGATTAAAGTAAAAGTGACCTTTTTGATGGATTAGAAAACAAAAAGTAACATTTAAAATCCTTAAAACAGGAGTAACAATTTTACACAGTTTTTAAAGCTTGAATGATACTTTGAAATATCTTTGTATATATAGTTTAATCTGTGTAGCAAATAAAAGATTTTTTTAATGGTTGAAGTATACATAATTATATGAATAATTAAATCAAAAACATTTTTCAAAACAAATGACGAAATCTGGACAATGAGATTAACGCAACGGTCTTAAACAAGAGAGTGTATATAAATGTGAAAGTGACTCACAATTAAGAAGAGTTAATGAATATAAAAAATAGAAAAAGAATATTTAAGAAGAAAATTTCCACAAACTCATTACCATTTTGAGTTGAAATTGATGTTATTCATTTGCAATGGTTTATATTTCAGTAATGGTGAATTTCCTCCAAAGAAACCAACACATTTCATGGGGTCAGACTTTAGTTTTCTATAAACATAAGCTCTAGAAAAAATACCCAGCCTTGATAGCTTTGACTAAACCCGTCCACCAAAATGAATAATTTATTTATTTATTTTTCTTACATGATAAAACATTTTTAAGTATTTTACGATTGTTTGTTTTCTAATTTATTTGCTGTCCTTTTTCTTTTGGTTCTTTAAATATGCTGTTTTTTATTATTGTTGGAACACTGGACAAATGTTTATAGTCTCACTGTAATATTAATTTTATGCAGTTATCTCTTTCAGCTTCCAACTTACTTGATCGGGACATTACCTCAAAGGTATATTTTCTTTTAGATAACGGTGCAAAATGGACTTCAAAAATTCGAAAGGGTTGTCATTTTCTTTAATATCTCGATGTTTCATGCTTATTTATGTGTGACTTGGTGTTCTTTTTTCTTGGTGAAATACTTTTCCATTTACCTTAATCTATATATCATTGCAGTTTGATATGCTATGCAAACCGATAACAGTTCTGAACAATCAAATTATGGTAACCATGCCATGATTTGAAGTTATTTTGTTTACAAACTAGATGTAAAATATTGTTCGTAGTGTCTTAGTTCCTCCTCAAATTCCTGTAAAGGTCTTGACTGACGACTTTATTTACAAAATCATTTTTTTTTGTAAACTGAAAAATATTTGCCGGTGGCGGAGCTAGGTGTGAATACCAAGTATTTATGGTACTTGTACATTGTTCAAAATAGGCCTTTGAGTATAATTTAGCGCATGTTTTTCTTATTTTATTTCAGAGTGATCCCATGGTTGTGGTATTTACAAAGAAAAGAGATGGTCAATTGGAAGAATTAGGTCGCACTGAAGTAATTATGAATTGTTTGAATCCAGAGTGGATAGAGAAAATCAGTGTTGCGTTTCAATTCGAAATTGTGCAACCACTTGAGTAAGCTATCCTTCATATATGTCTTTGCACCCACAATGTATTGCAATGATAACTTATAATTCCCTTTCTCTCATTGTACTTTTCATTCAGATTTCATGTGTATGACATCGACACTAAATATTATGGCGTTCCCGCTAAGGTTTGTAAAACATAATAACTCTGCCCTCTTAAAATGATTAGTTAAGAATAGGCAAGCTAACGTAATTGGCCAGATTGAATATAAAACCAAAAGCCTTCGAAGTTATCTTTTAAATTTTGTATGTTATAATTTGTAAATTGTAAATCTGTCAATTACTCTATCCAGTGTTTTACAAAATGAAAATGTTAGAATGTAGATTGCAAAAAGCCAACTATTTCATTGGAGATAACTGACCATTTTTCGTGACCAGGAATTTAAGCATTTATAAGTGTTTTAGAGGATTTACAAAAATTATCTGTGATATGCCTGTAGGTTGTTTTTAATTTCTTTTATTAGGATCTCTTTTAAAGAAGGTCATTAAAACAGTTTAGTACCTTGTAAGAAAATAATTTTATCTTATTTATTTTCAATTATATAAATAATTTAGATAATGCTTATATATGAATAAATATTAATTTAGTTATTTAGCTAAAAGGAGTACTAGCGTTGGTTAAATTCGAAAATTCGACCTGTTCAGCTCCCTTCTACTTTATATAAACTTGATTTAAGTCATGGTAGAATCCTATATTAAAATGCATAATGAGAGGGGAAGGGGATGTCAACTTATTAATGTGGTGTGACGTAAAATGAAGCGAGACATAGAATGTTCAGATACGAGCTTTATGCATTCCAAATTTATGTTCTTACTTTCTCTAGCCTGTGACTTGTGAAGTTTGTATGTGAAAACCAAGAAAAAGTTTCATCTGTTGTTCTTGCAGACACTAAAATTGCGAGATCAAGAATTTATTGGAATGGCCAGTTGCACTTTATCAGAGGTCAGCACCATTCTTTTCATTTGAAATCATTGATGACAAACATGATTATTTTGGCGTAATACATTAGTTAATTCTCATTTTTTATAAACAAGTTCACGCTTTACACGGGAGATTTTTATCAACTGTGAATTCTGATAAATGTATACATTTTTCATTTTTGTTTATTTAGGAGGGGGAAAAATAGAGAGATGAAAAGAAAATTTTAAAAGAAGAGGCAAAAATATATAAAGTTTTGTAAATTATATATATATATTTAGTTTCACCTCATTTAAGAATCAAATGAAATGTAATTTAAATACTCTTTTCTCATTATTCTTTTGTGAAAAAGTTTTACAGATAAAATGTAAGAATTATCACAATATATGATATATATTTTTATATTTTATGTAAGAAGTGTCAGTTTTAAATAAAAATACCGTCATTAAATTAAGTAGTTAAGTTTCCAAACAAAATTTAGTAGTTTTTTACTAGAAGGAAAAGTGAAATAATTACATATGCCACTAGTGTAAGCAGCCTAACTTATTATATCATTGATGTTAGGTTGAAGGGCGATTGGACTAATAGGTCAGATTGAGGTATTGATTAGATTTTATGAAACTTTAGTTTGATAAAACTAAGGTGAAGGGGTTAGGTGGCGTTAAGCCCAATACCTGATTGAATCTATGAATCCAGTACCGGTAGATAGATATGATAGGATAATGACTGATACGATTAATAATTATTATGATGGTTATACATAGTAGGTAAAAGGTTGAGCAATAAAAAAAAGTCATTCAATGCAAGGTGTGGCTATTATTTAGAGGTTTTGGAAATTCAGAACTGATAGGATTTCGGGGAGCTGAAGACAAGGGATAAAAGGAGTTCTTGGAAAAATTGACAGCAGTCAAGTGTATATATCCTATTAGTAGAGTTACCTGTATGGTAGAATAATCATACATTACTCTTAGTCTTATATTTATTATTAATTAGGTGAAATAATATGTTGGCCTTATTAAATATCCAAAATCACTTAGTTTTCATGTTAACACGAAATTTAACCAAATAAAACAAATGTAGAACATTGTGCTGAAAACATTTCCTGTTGAAGAAAGCTACTCAGTGGCTCAATATTAATTATCTTAACTCTCAAACTTCAAGAGGGATAGAAAAGCAAATAAAGGGAAGTGTGTCATCAAAATGGTGATCAGATAAAACGAGAAAGAAAACAGGAATTACTAAGGTGTGAGTGAAAATTTATGAGAGAATGTGATTGTGTACACTGAGGCTGGTGTAAACTGTTTTTGTGAGACTCAGATTGTGACTAAACAAAGTAGGAGGTTAACATTAAGGCTCGAAAACAAAAGCGGGAATGGCGGTTTGAGAAACCTAGGAGCAATTACGGTTCATGCAGAGGAGACGGTTGCTTCAAGGAGTGTAGTTGAGATGGTCCTGCGTTGTTCTCGCTTGGACAACAAGGATGTTTTTTCCAAAAGTGTACTTATTCTACATTCTTTTTTTTTTTTATTTGAGTACATATTTATTTGTTTTGTTTGTTAAGCATTTGAAAAATCTCATATTTTTTTCTTCTAGGACCCTTTTCTAAGAATATCAAGAGTGGTCGAGAGTGGAGGTCATATTCCTATCTGCAAAACTGAAGTTATCAACGACAATTTAAATCCAAAATGGAGACCAGTTTGTCTTGGTGGTCACAAGTTTGGAAGTAAAGTAAGCCAGCCATATTTGGGCTTAACATTTGAAGTTATGTTGATATAACTTTCTAATTACTTTTTATTTATCCAGCTTTCAAACTTTTTTTTTCTTCTGTGCAGGAAAATCCATTATTGATAGAGTGTTTTGATTTCAATAGCAGCGGCGATCACGTACTTATTGGGTAATAATGCAACGATTATAAATTGTTTTTTTTATCTATACTAACTTTTTATTTAATTATTCATTATTTTCTTAAATATTTCTATTAGTGTTTTGAGGTTTTACAATGTCATCAAACTATCAGTATTACAACCAAAACGTAGAACTTTTAAATATAAAGATTACAATAAAAAATGTACAAGTATACTGACCAAAATCTTACTTTTAACTTATTTCTGTGGGGCCTTTACTTTTCTAGTTGATGAATGCAAAATATATTGATGTCAAAATGTATTGAATCAGCAAAATGCAGAAGTCGGTAGCGGACCTTGAAAAATTATATAAAGAGCGTACGGGCGCAAATTTTGTCATATCATCCAAAAGCCACATAAAAGAGAAGGTGTGTATTGATCCATGCAAAAGAATTACTTATTTTGCACTACTCCTTTACTCAATCTCTCACTTTTTACAATTTCTTCCATTTAGGTTTTGAAGGGTCAACTGTTTGTGGATCAGTATTGTGAAAAGGAGCGGTTCAGTTTTATCGACTACATATCTAATGGTTTTGAACTGAACTTCATGGTTGCTGTAGATTTCACTGGTAAGTAACCATTGTTCTTCTACTCCCAAAGATGAATATGAATTTGATCTCTATAGTTTATTAAGCGCTTCAAATTTGTCCAGCTTCAAATGGAAATCCTCAACTTTCAGATTCCTTGCATTACATTGATCCACATGGTCGGTTAAATTCATACCAAAAGGTACAATAGATCGACCTCGTTTTACAGCTTATGAGCATGTATTATGGTATTGAACAACTTCCTTATATATGGTATTGAACAACTTCAATAATAGGGTGGGATTATTTGAATCATTGTTTTGCCTGACCAACATACTATTGTTTTTAGGCTATAATGGAGGTTGGAGAAGTTATTCAGTTTTATGATTCTGATAGGCGATTTCCCACTTGGGGCTTTGGAGGGAAGATGCCAGGTGGTACCGTATCCCACTGTTTTAATCTAAACGGGAGCTCCGGTGGCTCTGAGGTTAGAAATTCTTCATCTCTCTCTTTTTTTTTTTTTTTTCAGTAAAACATTGTTATTATTCGCAGTATTTTATGTCCCTGGCACAGCAACTGCATTGTTGGTGTTCTATCAGTTTAACATAACTTTCCTTTTTTGTGTTTAGGTTGTAGGAGTTGAAGGCATAATGGATGCTTATGGCAGTGCTTTGCGCAGTGTCACTCTGTCAGGACCCACTTTATTTGGTCCAGTTATCAACACGGCAGCCCAAATAGCTGGGCAGTCCCTCACATCACACAACAACACTATGTATTATGTATTGCTTATCATCACGGTAAGAAGATAATGAATTGGTGATGCTATTTTCTATTTGATGACAATGAATAATCGATGAAGTGGTTCATGTTCTTACAGGATGGAGTTGTCACTGATTTTCAAGAAACAATAAATGCTCTCGTTAAAGCATCTGATCTTCCCCTATCTATTCTCATAGTTGGAGTTGGAAATGCTGACTTCACAAGCATGGAGGTTTACTACTAATCCATATCCAAGTGTTTTCCTTATACCCTTTAATTATTGAGTAGCATGGCAATGCTTTGTTGCTAGAGAGAATGAATAGATACACTAGTTTGTTTGCAGGCGCTGGATGCTGATAATGGGCGTCGATTAGAGAGTTCTACTGGTCGTGCAGCTACACGAGATATAGTACAGTTTGTCTCTATGAGGGAAGTACAGAGTAAGTAGCAGTTGTTTTGCCTTTTGAGTAGATAATAAACACAAATTTGTTTCTTATTCTCTTGCTGAGTAAGACTCCACCAAGTTCTTTTTATTCATTTCCTTTAAACGAAGTCTCTTTCATGTGTATTTTAACAGGTGGGCAAGTATCTGTTGTGCAAGCTCTTTTGGAAGAACTACCTGAACAATTTTTGTCTTTCATGCAAAGCAGAGACGTCAAGCCTCAGCCACGCCCTTCTCATTTTCCTCAAGCATCCACATCCACCATGCAATAGATTTTACCATTACGGCCCACCCACAAGGTATTCGTTCTTATTTTTATGGTCGAAGAAAGAACGTGACGTTTCGAGAATTTTTTGTTCTGTCTCTAGTCTCGGACCCTACTTTCCCTTCACACTAAGTTCGTTGAACCTCTTATAACGTGATGAAATTGTTGTCTACACCATGAAACTTGGAGGTGCAGAAAGAAAAATTGAAGGTGCAGGAAGAAACCACGGAAAAACAAATGGACCATAAAACTAAAAACTCATCTATTTATTTATCTCTCATGACTTTATATCATCTAACTCATGAGGTTTTGGCAGGTGGGCAGATATAAGCGGCGCAAACTCTTCTGGAATGAACAACTTTTGTGTTTTAGTCTTTCTTCACTTGAATGGATTTGAAGGTAAATTTTTTATTGTTTATTTGAGTGAATTTTGGAGGTAAGTGAGAGTAGATTTGAAAGTAATTTTTTTTAATCTGTCACATCAATCAAATTCTACACTAATTCATAAATTTTACTTCCAAATCCAGTCTCGCTTACCTCCAAAATCCATTCAAATAAACAACAAAAAATTTATCTTCAAATCCTCTCAAATTCATTCAATTACTCTCTCTCAAATCCATTCAAACGAAGCAGGGACATCAAGCCTCAGGCATAAACTTCCACCATGCAATAGAATTTTTAGGAGGGAGAAGAAGAGTGTATCTTATTATCAATAGTGAAATATATCCTCCTGGGTTATCCACTCCTTGTCTTTTGACGACCAATGATCTATTTAGACTATCCATCACTTATTGCATCAATTTCATACTGTAATGGGAATCCCCGCCAGATTCCCTATCTACCTTCTACAGCGGACGGTTCTGTTTTCAGGTTTACAGACCAATTTATATTGATGCCTACTACTGATAGTGCAAACAATAATATAAATTGTAAGAATATTTACATATATATATATATAAATATATATAGAGAGAGAGAGGGAGAGAGAGAGAAACCGCTAATATTAGAAATTGTTTATGATCAAATATACTGAAAAAAAATTAAAGTCAATTATTGAATTTAAAACAGGTTTTCAACCCGTTCGCAGAAAAAAATTAAAGTCAATTATTGAATTTAAAGTCAATTATTGAATTTAAAACAGGTTTAGATTTCGTCCACGAGGAGTTTTACAGCCAATATAAATTAACAAAGAGCAGTGTCACAAAAAAAAAATGTGCAGTGAGTACACAGATATCTTTCTGCTTTTGCTAGAAACAAATAGTACAACACAACCAAAAAAGCAGCAGAGTTATCAAGTACAGCCAATCAATTCAGTCTACACCTAGTCTAGAACTCTAACAGATAATTGCATTTAATATAACATATTTCTGGTTTTCAAAATATTTATTGGGTAATCTAAATAAATGCATACACATACTATCCACTCAATATATGTGCAACTAGCCCACAAAGCTCTTCAAAGACACGTCAGTTATAATCATACTCATCTGGACTTCAATTTGTTTTGTGTAAAGGACCACCTTGCAGAGAAAGGGGAAATAACCTCCTGAATATTGTGGAAGAAGCCTTTATCGTAAACGTTATTCTTAACAACTACCACATCTTCTAGAGGTGATTTTTTAAAAAAGGCTCTCCATTTGCTCGATGAGGGCTGTTTTTCACTGTGAATTCCATCGATACTTTGCTTTAGGGCTTCAGCGCTCACCTTTGCTTCTCTTAGCTTCCTTTGCCACTCAATGTAGTCTTGCCACTTAAAAGTCTGAGATCCACATAGAAACCTTTAGTTTCATTGAGCATTAGGGGAGCATTAGCATCTCTCATAAGCATACAGTTTTCTGGCTAAATAGGACACAAGAATTGAACAGTGATAAACAATATAGAGCAATTGTACTTGTGAACAATTTCTGCATTCCCAAACCAGTAATAACTGTAAGTTGAAATTTAAGCAGCCAGACCTAGATCTTTTTTTTCTTTTTTAATTTCAGATGATGAAGCAACCGTCCAATTTGTGTAGGGTTGTCAGTGCAACGATTTTGCTACTGCGTTTTTTAAGTCCAAGGGAGATTTATAATACATCTTACAAGGGGGAGGGGAAGAGGGGTAAGGGAATGGGAAAGTGACAGAGCACTTGCAGGAGATTGAACCCACGCATAGCTCACTCACCAACTTAACTGACTTAAATATCAGACCACATTAAGGAGATTAATCCCACATTGGAAGGATTCTGCTTTTGTAGGGAAGGAAACGGTGGTACCAGAAGGACTCCGGCATTGGAAACAAACACTCACAGAACAAAAAATAAATTTATCAAAAGTAATATATTCACCAGCATTCCTTTCACCAAAAGGTGGTAGATTATAAAATATCAGTCTCAGGAAGATAAACAAGCAGGCATTACAAAGATCAAATAGAGCCAACAAGACAATCAAACAAAAAGTGGTTTGTTCTAGTGCTACCTAATGATCAATTTGTTTCAAAAGAATTTTATGAAAACTGAACCTCTAACAACGCTGTCAGTTTGTCCAGATGCAAACTTGTTCTAGATCATCATACCACATCAGTTTTTTTACTATCCAGCGATCATGTAAACTTCAAATTAGATATTATGTAGAGCATTTTCTTCTAACTTAATGGGAATGTACACAAGGTATCCATACTCTACATCTCTAATTCAATTATTTAAATGCGTAGCATTCTGATCCCTCCCTTTATGAGAATTTTTATTATCAAATAAGAAAAAAAAAGATAAAGAATTCCTTGACACGACCTGGCTCCTTATAATTTACTAAAAATTACTAAATACATTTGAAGGTTAGGTATAAGGTACCTCATTAGTGGTAGTATTGGTAATGCAAAGCTTTGTATGGTAACCAAAGAAACCAGCTAACAGCATCCCAATGATTGCAAGGAACACCATAAGAAGTATCTGAGTGTTGTAAGAACCCAACAACCACTGTATGATAACAAAATATCACTAACCATTTAAATGGAAAACAGGGAATCAAAATAGAAAACATAATCAGCATGTACAGACAAAACAAATCCCTCACCTGCACAATATTAGGAGCTAAATCCAGAAAAGAATTTTCTATTCCATAATAAACTGCTTGGTTATGACAAGCATAGAGAAGTATCAAAGTTAGTAAAAACAAAAAACTTAATCCGAGGATGGTATTAGTTGCAAATATATATTACCGGTTAGAATATCAACAACTCTTAATTCTCTTAGTCTTCCAGCAAGAACCAAGCCAATGGCAACTGTTCCATACAAGCATATAAGGAAATGCCTACAAGATGTAAAAGAATCACAACTACAAATTGAAGCAGAGATGAAGAATGTATAACCTATTGCAAATCTAAGGTAAAGTTGAAATCGGTGACTAATGATTATTACTAAGATTTTCTAGTTATCTATACTACATCTCATTGGAGGGGAGGAAACAGATTGAATAGCATTTAAAGATTGCAAAATAGCACATTAAAAAACACATCCTCACAATGTTTTGAAAAGTTCAAGACTAAAGTGATAATGAAACAGTGAATTGGTAAAGAAATAGTTAAGTACCATGTCGGGAACGGAAGTTTTCTTTTCAGAATACAAATAAAATTAATGAAACAGAAAATAGATACACAACATAGTTATTAGAATTGTAAATTCACAATTAGAATCCTACAATTTGACACGATTTGGCAAGCTGTGGTAAAGATACAACAAGAATGAAGTTAAGTTATCTTCTAAAACAAGACAAAGAAAAGTGAGAGGGAAGAGATGATAAAAGATAAAAAAAGAAACTGGAATGCAGCAGGGCCATCCAATCACTCTGTACGCTAAGGAAATGGATAGAACTTAGTATTGTGGAAATGGAAATTACGAACACCATTCATATTTAGTGGTGTAGCCATCTGCCCTATAGTACAACAGTAAGAAAAAATACAAAGGAACTGGTAACTCAAGGGTTCCAAAGGCCAAGGAAAAGCCAAAAAAGAAGGAACAGGAAGGATGTTTAAGCATATAAAAATTTCTATCCAAAGTGCAAAAATATACTGGCAGTAGCCATTTTTTGGTTGGGATCAAATATAATCAATCACAGTCTTATTTTGATATATATCATCTACTGCAGTAGTAGTCTTAGGATTGATTGGAAATTAATCTATTGATCTCGATTGAAAATAAACCACTAAATGAACATGACTCTAGGAATAGGATTTAACTCATTGATTGTCTCTATATTGCAACGCAGGTTTATTCAGTTGATGGTTGAAGAATTGATGATTGATAAAGAAACATAGGATCCAAATTTTATGGAATTAATGATTGTTGATTTTTATCAATTATTACAACATTGGATAGTAAGAGAAGAAAACTTATATGATCACGATTGGTCATGAGAAGGAGATTAGTAAAGTTTGATCCCAACAATGCTGTGAATATTGTTCAACTTTCTTCATTTGTAGTTAGTTCTTCAATCAATTGCACTCTCTTATAGCAAGCTAACTAAAACTTGTGAGTAATGTTTTTATGTTTATAATTGGAGAAAATCATCAATTACTTGAACAGAGCAATATAAGAATAATTATATCACACAAGTCAATGAGAAGCGACTTTAACTTATCACTATCCACTTTGCCTATTTGCCATACCAGCCAAATGACCAACAGATACCTCTTGGAATATTTTTTGTGAACCTCTAATTTTATTTAAGGAGAGGAAACTTCAAAAAAATTTGCTTAGTCTCTCAATGCATTGTACATTCTGGGGTTCCTTTGGTAAGGGAGTTAGATTAGACTAAACAAAAATGATACTTATGTAAGAATACATGTTGAACTCACCATAATAGAAATGCCATGAAATACCGTGTGTTTTTCTCCCCAATGCAATTGTTCTGCGAGTTAAACAACTTCAGTACATCTTCAAAAAAGTATATGATATATATTAAATGAGAACCACACGAGCAACCTTATCAAGAGGAGAGTTTCAAATATTACTAACCATCCATCCACAGTGATGATCAAATCGAGCAACACACCGGTCACAAATGCTGCAGTGTTTAGACCTAGCAGGTCTGCACAAAAAAATTAAGACAGTTTTATAGATGACATAGCCAACATTTCAACAAAATTCAACAACAGTGTCAAACTCACTTTGGAATTTTGCAAGTGGAACATTCTTTCTCAGAGTAAATAATATTATCATAGGGATAAGCAGAAATATAATTAGAAACATTCTCAGCGTTTACGGTCCCTGGATCAGAAAAGCTGGTCAAAAGAAAGAGCAGAATTCCAACAGCAACTGCCAATAAGCTTGTGTACCTAAACAAAAATATAAGATCTAACAAAATTCAGGATAGAATAATGCTGAAGAAACCATTAAGTAAAAAAGTGTACAACACTGGCCCAGCACTACACTACCTGTGAATTCCACTTATATAGTATCCGGGGATATAGGCAAAGCAAGACTTGGCAACGAAATAATAGGTAACACTGATTATCACAATGTATATGATCTGCACAAACAGAAGTTTAATATTCAAAGCAATGGAGAACATAAAAAATTGCAGTCAAGAATTTCTGAAAAGAAAAGAAAAACCACGATCTCACCCCTAGGATAATATGCAATGAGTTAAATTATTCTTTTATTTCCTATAATTGTCCCCATTTTATGTTTTAATTCCTATACGAGAAAATATGAAGTTCTGGTCCTCCCAAAGTTTTCAATGATGTTATAAATATAATGATGTTATAAATATGGTCCGAATTATCTCGTATCCACATGGGAACCGGAACTTACAGTTTTATCGTACAGGGACTAGAACTTTTAAAATATAAGGACATTCAAGATTGTGCAAGTTAAGGATATCGCCATGATCCTAAAAGGATATACGAACTGGAGGCATTTGCATCCCTTTCGTAATTATGGCATACAAATGACACAAATAAGAAGTATTCACACGTCAGAAGTGAGCAAATCGTAACCTAGATTGTATAAAAAACGATTTCCGTAATGAATTAGGCGAAGCAATTCATCCAATGAAAAACTAGAGGAATTGCTTACGGATTCTACTGTTATGCTAGTGGTAGGTCACAAAGTCATAAGGACCAACAATTTCACTGAAAGAGAAGTTGAAGAAATGGATTGAAATAGAAAAGAACAGTAGTACCTGTAGAAGAGGATTGGGACGATCGCAGCAGTAATATTCGACAGAAAGAACTGCATCCATACACTTATGGCCGAAAACTGCGCCAACGAAACGTCTGCAATAGAGAGAGTGAGAGATGAAGCCATTGAAATTGAAGGAAGCGAAAAAGGAAATTTGAGAGAAAGAGAGTTACAGGAAATAATCGTAAGCACCGAAAGTGAGAAAATGGTGTATGCGTTGGATGAAAGTGCCTTCGAAAATTGGCCATCGACCGCAGAGGAAAGAAACAACGACCACCGCAGTGACCAAACCATGGCAGACCAACAACCACTCTACGCCCATTACTCCTTTTTCCTGTGCCTATGCCCATTTCATCATTTTTACACCCCTCTCCAGATCCAAGGGATGAATTTTTTTATTAATTATAAATTATAAATTATAAATATATTACAATAATATTATTATTTAAATGTGTCTTTACTTTTCTAAATTTTAGATAAATTTGCTTGATTCCATTTTTGTTTATAGGATTATGATCTAATTTTTGCTGATTAGGATTTTTGGTTGTAAGAGAATTTCTGGTTTTTTTTTATTTGTTTTTCAGCGTCGGATAGGTCCGGTCCAACTTGATTTTGACATGTCAAATGCGATACATTTCTAATTTTGTTGAGAATATTATGAGTGTAGTTAAAAGAGTTGAAAAAAAATAAACATTGAAACTAAGAATAAGGTACAGATAAGATAATGTTTATTTATTATTCGATTTGTAATAAAGAAAATATCTGTTATTTACACGTTATTTTTTGAATATTTATTTAAAAAATATTTACAGATTTTTTTAGACTATAGGATACTTAGAGATATTTATAGGTATTTAAAAAATATATTTTATAAATTTCTAAAATAAAATTTAAGTAAAATTAAAAAATATAAATTAAGTTTTAATTTTAATTAAATTTAATCTAGTAAATTATAAATTAAATTTTTGAATATCCGTGTTATCTTATTTTCTTAAACACGAATATATGTTTGTAATTAAAAAAATATTTTATAAATTTTTAGAAAAATTAAAAAATATATAATTTATTAAATTAAATATAAATTAATTTAAATTTAACTTAATAAATATAAATTAAATTTTAATGAAATTTAATTTAATAAAATATAAATTAAATTTTTAATTATAATTTTTTATAAGTAACTAATATTTACCTGAAGTTCATAATAACATGTTTATTAGATCCGTCAATTTTGTCCCTCTTACATGGTTTGGTCCTAACCCACGTGCATTGGGGTCAGAAAAATCCACAGGATCAAAAACCTCTCGTAGAAAAAGTCCACGGGCCAAAATATCTTCAAAAGCCCTATGGGCTAGGACCAACCCATGGGTCTTTTTTTTAGAAAAAATGTTCATTTTGAATACAAGAAAAAATATAATTAACTCCTAATTTGTTACAAAAATAGTTACTATAGAAAATAAATTAAAATTTTTATAGGAGGAGAGCTCTATAATCAAGAAGTAAAAGCAAAATGACAATATTTATTGAGTTAGATTCTCTAAGTATATAATTAAAGGATCATTTTATAAATTTGAAATTTAAATATTTAATTTCGTTTTTTTTAGGTTATAAGTCAGAAATTAACTTTCTATTTAAAATTATCGTAATTGAAATTTAAGAGAAGATTTTATCTAATTGAAGCTCTTAATTTAAAAAAAAATGAGGCTTCTTTATTTTTTTAGAAAGCTATTGAAAAAGGAATTAATTAGGGTTAAATATGTTTTTAGTCCCTCACCTATCATCTGATTTTAGATTTAGTTCCTTTTTTAAACTTTGGTACATTTTCATTCTTGTCCTTAAGAAAACTGTAATTTCTCATCCTCAAAAACTAACATGGTTAAAATGAGGCTGAGCTGACCACGTTTGATACGTTTGAAAGATCAAAGTGTACCAAAGTGTGAAAGAGGGACGAAAAATAAAATTGTCTGATAGTTGAGGGACTAAAAACATATTTAACCCAATTAAATATAAATGATTTTCTTTTTCATTTTATACTCAACAAACCATGCTCATAACATAAATAATAAATAAAAAGAGAAAACTCATAAATCTTGTGCAGGCTGTAGTTGTATTCGCCCATAGGATTCAATCTTGTCGTACTACTCACTCAATATGTTTACATTTTAAATGTCATAAATATAAACATACATTTATGTTATGTGTTCTAATTGAAAGTTAAAAATAAATTATTTAATGTGTTAGTTAAAGAATTGAAACACTATAACATTTGTCATTCTTTAGTACTTTTTGGTCTATTTAAACTTTTCATTTTTTTTTTATAATTTTTTAAGAAATTAACTTTCTTTTTATAACATATCTTTATGTGATTTTGAGAAAATATTATCAGAGAGAAAAAAAAACAAAATAAAACATAAGTTTAATTTACACATAAAATATTAATACTATTTATGATCCAAAAATTTTAGATAATAAATTTTTGAATTAATTTTAATTTTAAATAGTTAAAAACATATTGAGTGATATTTTAGAAGTCGAGGAAACAAATCAGTGATTCTTTTTAAGAAGTGTAAAAGCAGTTCAAATATTAAATCAATTTAATATGTTATTATCTCTCTTTGGGGTTATTTTGATATTACTAATTATATATTTTTTTTTAATAATTGGTGTCTGCAATATAAGACATAATTGTATTAAAATTGACAACAAAATAAAGCATTTTTATAATATTTTAGTAAAATAAATTTGTAATACTATTTAGTTGTATAAAATTAAATGTGTGATTTGCAATTGTTTTTAATTATTTAAAAAAGTGGTTATTTAGAATATTAAATATTCTATTAAACTATAATTAATTAGTTTTATTTAATAATTTGAAATAAAAAATCAATTACATGAATATAAAATTTAGTACTTTTAATAGTTACTATGAAAATGTTGAAGTTTAGTTTCCAAAAATTTTTTAGTGGAGCTAAACTCACCTTAACCCTGACCCTAACCCCCTTGAAAGGAGGCTTTGGGGGTTGGGGCTTTTTTTTGGCCCTATTTGAGGGGCTTCTTAAGAGGAGGCTTTTTTAAGAGTGGGTTAGGGCTAGCTCCGGACTCATGGGTCAAATTAACAGCTCTAATGGTTATAAATAGGTAAATTACGTGTGACCTATTATCTAGAGTATTTATTATTCACAAATATCAACTATATGTTTGTAAATTTTATCTAAACATATTCACGAGCACATGTATTTTGTCAGTGAATAACATACTCAGATAGAAAATACATACCACCTGAGCCAATAATAACATGTCTTCAGTAGTGCCCTAGTTTGTGACAATTGAAGTAATGCATAATAGATTTGTCGAAGTTTGCCCTTCCTGTCCGCATTGGAAGAACTTCAAGGCTTGTTCCTTGTTTGAGATATTCATCTTTTGTTCATGCACTAACAAACGACTTTGTAATTTATCTATAGATAGAATACTAATGTCTTCTCAATTGAATAGACCACATAGTTGAATTGTTAAGTTATAGAGCATAATATCTTTTTCACCACTTTTGAGTCACTTTTATTTTTCACCATTAGCCTTCATCTTGTTTGCAATTGTAAGTGTGTGAATGAAATAATCATTCACAATCTCTCCAATCCTCATGTGGAGTGTTTCAAATTCCTTTCTCAATGCATGTAATTGAATGCACTTGACACGCGTGAAACCTTTCTGCTTCATAGAGTTCCATATGTCCTTAACAATGTCCTTCTTAAGAATCGTCTCGAGAATGAAACAAACAATCTTGAAAAAGATAATGCATAAAAGCAGTACATTACAAAATCTGTGAGAGATGAAAAGTTGGGATGGCTTGTTTGGGATCCAACTTGGTCTATGCAACAGTATACACATATCTCTAACGCAACAATATACACATATCTCTAACTTAGGAGGTGGGCAAGAGTACTCCAAATTCATTTGATAAACATGTATGTCAAGCTACATAGTCGCGCACTCATTTATGGTCATCAACTTGCCAATCTTTTAAGGAAGGAGGTGGAAAATGGAAAGAGAGCAAAGATAGTGGCCAAGTTGGTCAAACTTAAGAGGCAGGTAGTACGTTTTGCAGCCGAGAAGAGGCAAAGGAGATGAAAGCCAAGAAAGCTTTGGAGGAACTTACCTTGACCTATACTGAGAAGGAAAAACACTCTCGAATGGATGATTGAGGAGTTGCTAAAACTTTAAAAGTATGTTATATCTGAGCATGAAGAAGGCTTTAAGAAAGTTCCCTAGACTATTGTTTATGAGTGTTTCAACATAAACAAGAACCTTCATCAAAAGACATTAGTCCCTATCGACAAGATCACCAAGCTTGATGTCGTTGATGTAATGACAATGTTGTTGATGCTAGTGAATTCTACAAGGATGTAAGCGAGAAGTCGTCTTCTTTTAGTCCAAAGCCTTCTCCTTAGCCCGTGGATGTCACAGGAAAACCCCATGTATATTAGAGTTGTTAGGAACTATATATTGTATGTAATTAGGTACTTTATTACCTGTCTTTTGGACTTTGTTGAACTAATGTTTAATGATTTTGATATATGTATTGTCATTTTCTTGTCAGCTTTGAATAAAATCTACTTCGTTTATATTACTACCAATGACTTGTAATTTTGCCTTCTTGTGAGGTATTTTATCCTTGATCAAGATAGATCTCGGTAGGAATTACCAAGCGAAGCTTCCTTGACTAACCATTATCACGTTCACTCTGCGAGAGTAGCGTAGCTTGACATGGGTCTACCTTAGTCGAGATGAATCTCAGTAAAGACCGTTCGAATAGTCTTCCAAAGATCAGCATGTTCTTATTAAGGTTCAACTTTGACCGAGATGGATTTCAACATGGACCGAAGATTAGACTCAGGATACAACTTGCTCAAGATAGAAGTGAAAGTAGATATTCATTCACATTTTTCTCTAGTAACGGAGCAAGACAGAGACACCAAATGAAAATTTATAGAAATATTAATCAACATATAGAAGGGAATAATCAAAAGCTTCGATTAAAGATCTGAAACATCGATAGAGCTCTCTATAATGTCAATGCAGGTTCCAACAGATTTTCCCATTGACAAAGCCTCAGCAACCTTAGCTCGAGCTGCTTCATGCCTCCTCAAGAGCAAGACCGTGTTTAGCAAAGACCATCTAACTTGAGAATCTGCCTTCTTCTGTGTGAAGCCTAATCCCTTGAGCAGTAAATCCAACTATTTACATTTAACAAAATTATAATTAGTAATGGCAATGCTATGTGTAAGCTTTCTAATTGTCATGACTAAGAAAGTAAGCAAAAAATTGCATAAACCTTTCTTATGTCATCCAGACCTCCTTCAGAAAATCCATATATGAGATACTCCGTAGACACCCCAGCCAATGCTATACATGAAAATCTGTTCAATGTCTAAAACCAAGGCTGTGTCACATTACTAAATTTTGTAACGTGCAGAATATCTATTTAAGCAACCTTGTAAGCACTGAGAATTAGAAGTCAGTGAGATAGCAACATACTGTAGCTGATACTTTTCCTGTATTAACCTGTATGAAGTGAAAAGCGCCACCAATCAATAAATATAGTTGTCAACTAAATACAAATGTGATTCTCTGGATAATCAAGCAGTTTGATGAGTAGAAAATGCAACTGAAACGGTCACTTAAAGACAGACTTACAGGTAAATTGTGACAGTTCAAAGTCAAATTACTACGACATAGTCATGCAACGCCAGATTCTCAGTTGTTACTCTTGCTATAAATCTTTGTTATATGATTTAGTTTTTAGAAGGAATTAGGATGGGAACAAAATTCTCTCGTTAAACTTTTTATTGGACGGGAGGGAAAGGAATATAAAACATTTCAAGTGTATTGACTATAATGATAAACATCTTTATTTACACGTTATGAAATCCAAAATCATAAGGATATAAAAGCACATTTTTCTTCCCTTCCTCTTAACTAAACAAAATGTCTAATCAAAATTTCTTCCCTCCCGTTCTTTGAGCCAAAGAATTCCACAAAAGCAATTGAACTGCGTTAAAATATAAGGGGGAAAAAAGCAGCCTACTTCTTCTTGAAATTCAAAATCCACAAAGGCTGTGCCTGCTTGAATATTCAGAGATCCCTCCTTCTGCAGAGCATCCAAACTAGAAATAGAATATCCCTTAGGAAGTATTCCTATCAGATAAGCAATTAAAAAGTGGCCAGCTTCATGCTGCACAGTTAAATTTCGACATGGTTACTTAATGGTCACTAAGATTATGTAAGTTAATTGAAATAAAATTACTTGTAAGTGTGCGATAATAGAATGGCATGAATCTGACTTGAATAACCCTATTGTGGTATTTCTGACTGAAAGTGTGACCAATTGTATCAACAACCAAGCTACCAATACCTCCACCAAAAGAGACCTACAGAAGAAATTGGTTGGATGAGCATGCGATGCAATTCAATTAGCATGTCAATGAAAAAACACAAATATAATGAAGATTGATAGACAAACTTGGTCCAGAATTCAACAATGCAATTCCTTGATACTTACAGAAAATAGTAATAAAAGGTCTGCTATTGGCAATATATGACAATTAGGTTAACGGAAATAACACTTTTTATTCATATGCGTATTGGAAACAAATCGAAACATGGACACAGCATATCTAAGGAGGTTAAACAACAAAGCATGAGAAAAGAGAATAAGCTCCCCAAACAGGAAAATGCAAGAGTAAGCAATTGGTTGGACCAGCAGAAGATACAAACAAGCATAGAACAAATCACTCTTCTAGAAAAACTTCACTTCATAAATCTGGTGAAATGAAATGATCTCTAGGTTAGAGTAAGTACCGCGTCTAGTGTCCATAGAAATAGCAACCCCAGTGATATATAGAAGATTTGTTGTGGGGAAATTCCAAAGGCATTCCATGCAGCAAGACCTCCTAGAATAGTAGCAATCTGAAGATTTCTTTCTATTGAACCAAGAGTCGTGTCCACAGGCGACAGAAGAGACAAAGTTTCAATTCCATTTAGCTTCAATTCATCCAAGGTGTAAAGCCTTTGAGGCACCTACAGAATAAGCATAGAGAAAGATTATCCAAAAAGCATAGAAAATTGAGAAGAAGCGCAAGAGGACACAAGGCTAACCTGTCTGGCTGCACCGAAGCATCGAAGCCCACCAGGCTTACCCTGCAAATCCTTCACAAGTGCCAGCGCTGCTCTGTCATCTCCCTTTGCTAGCTCCTCGTCCACTTTCTCCAGCACTTTCTTCCTAGACACATAAATGTTGGAGGAACATCGGATTCTTACCCTAAACTCACAAGTTCTCGGTTTGAGTTGTCCATGGCACGGTGTCAGGACCACACCCACACGCTGCATCAAACCAAAACCTACCATTTCATCGAAATTATTAGGATGGCTGAAATGAAATTACCTCTATCTGCGTGTTTGATTGTTTTCGACGGACTCAACTTTGAGGGTCAGTGTTCCAATTTTTCATTGCATGCCCTCTTCACCACATAAATACAAGATAACCAATTTTAAAATCAAGAAACAATTTTCCATCATGTAACCAAGGGTTACTGTTTATTATACAATTGGGATAAATTGCAAGATTTTCTTAAACATCAATGCAAACGAATAAACCAGATAGAAGCAAATTAATGACTAAAATATTCAAGAAAAAATGTCTTCGTTTTTTAAATCTGACATGACGACGCCGTTTCCAACAGAATGACGTTGACGCCTTTTAACAAAGATCGATTTAGACCCTCTTGCCTTTTGGTTGCGAAATACACTTCAAATTTCATTAATTTGATACTATTGTTCAATAATCAATTTTATATTTCATTCCCCGTCCATTGAGTATCAATTGAAAGACCGCCAAAATGCGCCTAAAATACTTCCAAAATCAAGCAAAAACCTTTTCATCGTGTCTAAGAAAATGGAAATATGCAACGAAATTTCGCTAAGCACTTTCCCCACTAGTATTCATACATAACCTCCGTTGTTGCACCTACCAGAAGAATCTAAAGTCTAGCTGAAACTGAGTGTTGCAACTCGCTGACACAAATAGTCCTTAATATGATGAAATCATTGGGCAATATGACGTAAGCTTATTTTCAAAAGACAACAGTAAATGCTGAAAGTATTACTCTGCGACAATTAACAAAAGGATACTAAAAAACATGAAAACCAGTAAAACCAAATGTCAGCCCTACAATCGAATGCCACGGATGAATACAACGTTTCACCAAGGACATTCAGGCATGAACACTTCCCACAAAGCATAAGGAAGAGAGGATCAATTAAAAGATGACAATATAAACCCTTACTGAAAAAATAAAAGAACCACAAAATCGAAAGAGTTAAAAAGGCTCGCTCTACTTAAGAATCAAAGCAACCCAGTTATTTTGGCGAGACCCCTTAATCATCATTCCACATTCCCTAATTCAAAAACAATACGGGAATCTATTGCGTGATGCCATTACGTTTAAAACAGATGGATTCATAAGGCGATATTATAAGTATCAACAATAGCTCATTAAAACGACCAAAAACACCAATTTTCATTTCTCATATACATCCAAAAAGACATACATCATTTAGCTCATCGGACTGAGAAACACTTAACCTCTCGAGAAATATATAGAGATAAACGAAACCAAGTATATTACAACCAAAACGAAATTAACCTATTTTTCTAAAAAGAGTCATTAAAACCCTAAAACTCTTGAGAGGCAGACCCAATTTCGCCTTTCCCCTTGCCAACCTTCTTGGGAAGAAGAGTTTGATGAATATTGGGCAACACACCTCCATTGGCAATGGTGACAGACCCCAAAAGCTTACTCAGTTCCTCATCATTCCTCACCGCAAGCTGAATATGCCTAGGAACAATACGATTCTTCTTGTTGTCTCTGGCAGCATTACCGGCCAGTTCCAAAACCTAAAAAAATAAACAAATAACAGATTGTCAACAAACAAGTTACAGAGAAATTCAAGATTTTAGGTCAATCAGAACCCTAACAAACAAATCAATAAGAAAAACAACAACCGATTAAAAATTAAAACTAATCAAGAAAAGAAACCAACCTCTGCTGCCAGATATTCAAGCACTGCAGAGAGGTAGACTGGAGCACCGGCACCAACACGCTCAGCATATTTACCAGCTTTGAGAAATCGAGCAATTCTTCCAACAGGAAATTGAAGGCCAGCTTTCTGTGATCTAGAAACGGATTTGGAAGCCTTGGGCTTGCCCCTCCCACCCTTGGTTGAACCAGTAGAACTCATTTTCTAATATGCTTAGAAATGAAAACCCTAACCCTAGAATTTGCGATTGGGAGAGTGAGTTAGAAGTGAGGCAGAAGGTGTAGATGAGAGGAGATGTGAGTAGAATGTCATTATATAGGGCCCGATAATCCACCCTGACTGGTTGAAACGGTGCGACACGGATTGCCAAGGTGGCATCCCCACTGAGATTCGCGGGAAACTGCTTTTTCCATTTCAAGAATTTTTTCTACCCAGGCGCGTCACCAAATAACACAAATAATTAATTAGTATAAGTATATGTTTTTTAATTCAATGGAGTATTATTGTTTTAATTTTGGTTGAAAATGTTATAATAAAGTTTAATAAAAAAATATTGAGAAGAAAATAGATTATGCAATTAGTGTAAATTTTCACTGATATCTAATAGCAAGCAACAAAACAAAGGTATATAATAAGGTAATTGCTTATTTTATTAATGGTATGTACAAATTTTATATCATACAAAATAGTGTAAACCCATAAATGTATTAATTATCTATGTTAAAAAAGTAAATATACAAAAATTTCTCTTAATTCTTTTATAAGAGTAGTTGTATTTTCAGAAAGTTCACTTACTGAAAAAAACACAGAATTTAAATTAATAATCATGATTTTCAAGTTATATAAGGTTGTTATGAATGATTTGTAAATTTATAAACATTATTATTAAAATAATTTGTAATATTATTTTGGAAAATAAGTTTCAACTTAACTGAATGTCACATAAATCAAGTTTTTAAAAGTGAGATTTACAATATAAATATGCATGTATATATATATATATATATACCCAATTTTATCTTAATTTTTTTTTCCTTTGTTTTGATCAGGTTTAACTTTTTTACATTTGTCGTTTAACTTTTTTATAATTGTAAAAGTTAAAATTAATGATAATAAATAAAAATCAAAATAAAGTTTTTTTTAATTGTTTCATGATTAAAAAATGATTGATTTTTGACAAAATTTAAAAATAAAAAACAACATTAAGAAGAGGAGGAAAGTTTTACACCTAAAATGTTATGCTTGCATACTTTTATTTTCAAATATATATTATAATTTGTGAGATATTTTTGTGCACAAGTTTATAAAGAAAGTCCCAGAACATATTAGCATGAGAGAGTCTTAAAGTTAATACAGTTGATCTTCAAAATAAAAGTAAAAATTATATACAACCAATTTGTCTTAAATGTCACTTCAACATACATTAAAATGCTGTTAATCAAAATTATTAAATTTTAAAAATACTACCATGAAATATACAATAAATTTTGTGCCAAATTGAAATATTGTCTTTAAAGAGGCTTATCTAGTAGTGTTTCAAGTTCCAACTTATATGATGGAATTATTATGAAGACATTTTTCTTCTGAATTTTTTATTTCAATTTTTATATAAATAATAGCGTTTTTTTATGATAAATTGATCAAGTATAAAAAAGGAAATTATTAACATATAATCCATTTTTAAATAACATATATATATATTTCATAACGTGATTAAAAAATATAAAAAGCAAGAAAATCATATATAAGTGAAATGGAAAAAATGAGAATAATACTAGTGACTCATTTAAAAATAATTTTCTCTTTCTATTTAATTAATAATTTATATATTTAATCCAAGGTTATTAAAATAGGTTAAATAAAAAAATTGTCTTATCAGCACTGTATGATTAGATGGAACAACTAACTCTAATTTACCTTTGATAAAATTTAAACTTTATTTATTTTTACTGATTTACCTGAAACAAAATTAAATTTAATAAGATACATTAATATTTATATAAAGAAAAAATACTACTAAAATAGAAACAAATAACAAGCACTTTGAAAAAACAAAACACTACACCAATTTACAAAATATAAAGTTTATACATATTTAAACAAATGACAATCAGAATATGAAATATCTCAAAAATAAAAAAGAAATAATTAGTAATTTGGTCTCCTGGGTTTATGATTTGTTTGTTTTTTTTTACCTTAAGTTCTGATTTTTATAAAAAAAAATCTTAATTTAGTTTCTATTTTTATAAATAAAAAAACTTAATTTAGTTTCTATTTTTATAAAAGAAAATGTAATCTAATTTTTTTTATTGAATTGACATTAATATTGTTTAGAAATACCATATATAAAAAATTTGGTATGTTAAATTATTTATTTTAAAATATCATGCATGAAAATTGAATGATTATAAGATTAAAATTAACTATATTTTGACACTTAACAGTCTTAGATTTTAACATGGTATTTTCAAATAATATTAACAATTATTTAACATAAATGATTATATTAAATTTTGTTTATAAAAATAAAAACTCAATTGATAAAGAGCAAAATGAATTAAATAACTAAATACAAAAAAAAATTACTAATTAAGTAGAAAGTAAATAAAAAATAACACTTATACACTAAATAGATAAATTTTCAGTGAAATAATATATAATCCAAACTCCCTAGTTTCTTTATAGTTAGTTATGTTAACCTATCCTTAGTTATGTTTTTATTGATTTTAAGGGAGAACATTTTCACATACAACTTACTTCATGAATTGTATTGTTTTTTTATACATTGTTTAATGCAGCCTCCTAACAATTACTACACAATTCTCACTAGATAACACTTCAATCATGTGATTTTAATAATATTAATCATATATATTGTAAGAAAGAATTTTATCAATTCGTATTCATTGTACCATTTTTCCTTGCAAAATATGAATATTTTTATAAATTAGATTAACCTTTATTAATAAAATAGTTTATAAATGACTACTTCAATTATAGACATTTTAAATTAAAGAAAAGAGGGTAGGAATAATCTATTTCTGGTTATTGTGTAAATTAAGAACTCACACTTCAACTATACTAGAGAAAGCATAGGACATGTATGATAACTAAGTGTAAAAGAAGTCAATCCATCTTAGAACAATGATATGATAATATACATTTATATTTATTTAACATATTATAAAATTTAAATAATCATAAAAAAATTAATTTTTTATATCTTAAGAAAAAATAATAATATTATATTATAAAAAATTTATGTGTGTCAAAATATATATTTTTATTATAGTTTAACTTTCCTTTAATTAACTAAAATTTAGATATGCTTTTTGTTAGATGTTGTATTTTACTTAAAATAAGTTTCATACAATTTTTGGATGCCCACAAAGAGTGAGTTAAGCAATGCAACATGAAACAGACTCTGTGTCTTCTTACTTTGCAGATAAAGAAAGGGTAATATAATATTACAATACTGGAGACAGTGAAAAAGAAAGAGAAAATTACAACAGAATGTTGATGAAAAATGCTACTTTTATGGTTATTGCAAATTGAATGGAACTTCCTTGTCCCTTATCAATCACCATCTATTAACTAAGTCTCCTGCAGGCAACCTGCTGCTCCATCTACAATCACATAAGTAAAAATATAACAACTTTAGTAGAGACATGAACAGTTTTTTTTTTTTTTTTTTTTACATCTTTTATTAGGGTTTAATTGTTATATTCAGTTGGTGTAAAAGCACTTATATAAATATGTCACAATGCAAAAGTACTACATTCCTCCATTCCCTTACCTTAAACAGAGTTTCAAACTTGCTTTTTACCAAGGAACACTCCTGTTTTATTTCCTGTAAGATTTTGAGACACCTGAAAACCAACATGTATTTTCTATTTAGCATGTCCAAAGTTTAGTAAATAAATTTACAATGATATTTCTAGAGATTTGGTAAGACAAATAGAACTCTTTTATTTCAAGAAAGAATACTCTAAATATTAAAACAGAGAAAACTCTGTCATCTGCTAAACTTCAAGTGTATCAGTTAATCTACTCCGAATAAATCATATTGTCAAATCTTACAGAACTTACCCTTCAACATTTTGTTCCTCACAGTAGTTTCTGAAGGCAATGCAGACTTTCTGAACTCTCTGTGCACCAATGCTGTGTTTCCCAACAATCCAATAACTTTATCAAAACACTCATTTTGTGTGTGCAACTTTTGTGTCTAATCCTCAGGAGAGTATATTTTATGATAACACAAGGATGAAAAGTAAGCAAAACTTTGGTATATACTATATCAAACATTTGACACTCAGTCATATATGATTCAATCATTTGACATTCAAAATCATGGAAGCTGTAGAATGAAGATGACGAAAATGCTTTTTTTTTTTTAAGAATTTATTGTGTAATTGAGAACTATCTTTGTGTATTTCTAGGTTAATTCATTGCACATATTTGGTTATGTGTATGTGGAGATCATATACTCCTGGTAACAAAAACTACTCAATAATTTGTCCGTTAACATTAATGAATGATCCGATATTATGGTACGATATATTCAACTAATAACAATTTGCTAAGATAAATTTAAGAATTCTAGTACCACCTTAATAAATATATTTTAAATTTAATTCAATCTTACAGAAGTAATATGTAATATAAAGTTTGTCTCACTTGAACACAGTATATTTACTTTATCTTTATCTTGTAGTCTGTAAGATCTACAACAAATACATATTACAAAGGTTTGTATTATAAATTAGGAAAGTGAAATTTCAATTAAGAGTAATGCCAAAAGTACTAAGTGCATAAAATTTGTGAGTTTTTTACTGCTGAGTTTTAAGAAATGGAGAAAGTAGTGGTAAAGAAGTATTATCACCTGGAGCTGCTACCTTTCAATTGGTGAACATGAGCATCCACCCTTTTGAAATCAATGTTATCCTGTGCTCTGTTTGGGGAAGAAATCAGCATTCATTCAGAAAGAGATTCCCTAAGGCACTTTTTACAATGATCTGAATAACAAGGAAGAAACTGATGTGCCCTTACAGTGTCTTTGCAAGTTCATTGAGAAGCCTCTCTGCATCCTCAAAGAAAAGATTCACCACTTCAACCACAAACTCTGGGTTGCTTTCATCTTGAAGTTGCTTAAGCTGGTTAAACTGATCATCTAAGAAACCCTTTTCAAGGAAACAAATAGAGAAAAACCATAAAATAGATGCAGCAGTAACACAACATAGCTTATGAGATGTAATTGCTAATTGAATGACATACTTACCTCATCAAACAGGGAAGAAGTGAATTCAGCCAATTGTCTCTCAAGCTGAGACAAATCATACATTGTTGTTGTTGTTCTTTCAAACTTTGAACTTACAAGATCTTGAGCAATTATGTTGTCTTCCTTCTACTACCTAGTTTATATAATTTAGTAATTTTTGTTTTGCCAATAAACTTGTGTGTACAAGGTGTGGAATATAATATTCCATTATCATGGTAATTAATTTGAGTTTTATTAATAAAATATTTTTCTCTTTATCATATACTTATTTTGTTTAACTTAGAATGTGTTGCTAAGATTGGTGATCATAGTTTAAGATTTATTATTGTAACAGAAACTTAAAATGTGAATAGAAAATTCTTAAAAGAAAGAAATATTTTCTTTGAGCTAAAATGATTATGCTAATTAACACATTATTTATTATATATTCTAATTTTGGTAAAATGGTTATATTAATTATAACTTTTCTTTATTATGTATTTTAGTTTTTGAATGAATAAACAACTTTTTTTTAAAAAATAGTTCCTACCATTAAGCTAATTTTGTAACTTTTATCCTTCCAATTTTCTTACTGGATAGTGTGAGACTGGTAATAAATATTGTCAAAAATTTATTTTAAATTTATTTAATTTGATTAATTCATTATTTTTTGAATCTACTATCAAGTATTCTAATATTCATTAATACAAGTTAATTTTAACATTTCAATTTTAAATTCAAGAATTTAACATGATAAAAAATGATTAATTAATTTTAATTTTAATGTAATTATATTATTTCTAGCATCGAAAATATAAATAAAACAGAGGTAAAATCTGAAAATATTTTGATTAAAAAGTATATTCCAATTTTATTTCAGTTTTGCAATTGTTAAGTAATATAAAAATAAAATAACAAATATTAATTTGTAGTCTATGTGTGCACATATATAAACATATTACCTTAATGCATTTTTATATTATGAAAATTAAGAGAATATATATATATATATATATATATATATATATATATATATTCAAATGCGTTAATCAATATCAAATATATTATTAATTAAATTAATAAAAATCACTTTTTGACAAGTATACCAAATCGTTCAAGTAATACAGTGAATTAAGTTAAGAGTATCGTTCTTCCCAAAGAAATTTGAGTCATGTTATTCAATTAAAATTATTTATCAAGATCAATTACTGATAACATTTGAGATTTCAAATTGGCAATTAGCATGAAATTAACAACGTACAAAAATTTAAGATTGAAAAATACAATAAAAGATCACTAGAATTGGTTTTTGACTAACATTATAGTAAAATCCTGGACAACATATATTCTCTGTTCATTCACATAAGAGTATTTTGGTTTAATTCCTTAAAACAAGGTCTAAAATTATCTATTGAATTATTAATTCCTTAATTAATTCATCAGATAATTTTGCATTAAATTCAGATGTTGAGAATGACCAAGAGCACAGAAGTTATTCCTAGCGTAGTTACTTTTAGTTTCTTTTCTTACTTAGGTTTCTGGTTCTAAAAATACTTCCCAGTACAAAAGAACTTTTAAAGAGAATAATACTTCTGTATAATCAAAAGCAAGTCAAGAAAAGAACAAGAACAGAAACATATATTGCACAGGAAATTTATAGTAATGTGTCGTCATACAACCAATTCCAATGAACAGAAAATTTAGCCTATCCTAGACATCTCAAACGTACTCTTTACAGCAATTCCTTGCAGAAAGTGAAGTCTTGATGTCTTAAAAGGTCTACTGATCGTCTTCTGAGTTCTCCAGTATTTTTCTGGCTTTTTCGTATTAACTTCATTAATTCGCTCAGCGCACAAATGTGTATACGCTGTGCGAATTTCCTTTAACTGTTGCACTTTAACTGATGTTATTCGCTCAGCGCACAGGTACTGCTGTGCTATGCGAATTTCCTTTTTCTGATAGTGCGAATTTTGGCTTTCGCTTTGCGAAAATTAGCTGACAAACTCAAAATTATACACCCTTTCCTGTACAATAATTTACATAACAATTTATTTCCTATTACAACTTTTCACTGAGTAATAACATCAATAATTATAAGATTAAGATAATTTATAAGTGTAAAAACAACTCTTTTTCACACTTATCACTTCTAGTTTATATTAATTATAATATCATAATATATATTTACAAAATTTTATAGTTTTTCATACATAAAGTTAAATAAATAAAATAACAATCACATTATACACTATGAAAAAATTAAATAGTTAAAATTTAATTAAAAAGTAGAAAAAAATTCAACACTAGATAAAAAAATAATAAAAACTTACGTAAAATATTCAATTTTATAAGTAATTTCAAACTTAAATAATTTTAATTTAAGATAATTAAATAAGAATTTAATTTAAGCATTTTTTGTTTATTTATGTAAGGTGTCCAACATTAACTAATAATTTATAATTAGATTATAATAAAGTAAATATTCTGTCTTCTTATATTCTACTCTAACTTAGGATAGGCTAAGGTCTGACATAGATTATATCAATTTATTTATTTAACACGGTTTAGAAAACTGATTTGTTAATTCTAATCAATTTTATTAGGTAGTTTATTCTTAGTTAGTGTATATACATCATTAAAAAATATATCAAAATATTTACAGATAATATTATATGGTGTAATAATATGTTATCAAATTTTGCTATATCTTTAAAATATTATGAAATATTTCTAATATATTTATGATTAATATTGTAATAGTTTATTATTATATTATCTTATATCTTATGAAATATGTCTAATATATTTATGGTTAATATCATCATTTAGACCATTCGCATAAATGGTTGTTTAACCGTGAAAGTTGATGTTTAGCGGTTTGGAGCACAATTCCTTTCAAACTTGTATAACCAAGTTGGGTTCAACATCATACCAACATCACTCAGTATCATACAAAAAACTTGCACATTTAAATCTATTTAAATGATCAAATTGATATTTATGACTCAATACTTAAAAAAAAACAGGTTTTAGTGTCACGGTAAATGTCAATTTGTTCAAATTGTCAGATGTGAGTCACTCAACTTAATACCAATTCAAACAAAAACAACTATCACACAACCAAGTGAATGTCAATTTGCTCAAATTGTCAGATGTGAGTTCCTCAACTTAATACTAATTCAAACAAAAACAACTATCACACAACCATATTACAGAAACAAATTTCTCAACAGTTCAAACACTATCATTAGCGAATTAAACCAATTTCAAACTAAAACAAACATGCAACACAGATTATCAAAACATCAACAACATTAAAGCGCGATAGTTAGCTTCCCTTACCTGTTAGAGGAGCAAACAACTCTAAGGATCCAAGAATGATTTCAATACTATTTACTCTTACAAACCTCATAAACATGATTTGGACATATTGTTCTGATTAGCAAATAGACTCATAGAAGACTCAAACTCCATATGCAAGCAATCCACATGACGTACTAAAGAAAATACTAGAAATTAACCTATTCTCTTATGTAGAAACTGATAGGGTAAACTTGAAGATTTTGTCCAAGGAGTCACTTGCACAGTTTTTGATCTTCAAACCGATGAACAATTGGTTATAAGACTTAAAAAAATATATAGAAAAAATGTTTTTAGATAATGAAATTAAAATTATATTTATACCTTAAGCTTTTAATATTTAAATAAGTTATTCTCATTATTTAGAACACACTATCACTTGTAATATTGTTAGACTCTTAATTACATTAACCTGACTTTCATCTCAATTTTTTTTCTTAAATCCACTTTTCTAAATTCATCTTCAAATCCAAAAGGCTAGTAAAAAAACCAATAAACTCAAGTATAAAAAATGCTAAAAGAAATCTGTTTCACACAGTAAAACAATAATAATACCATATTATTTTGAGATTTTTAGGAAAACTGAAAAGTAACTTAAATATTCGTTATTTTTTTAATGCGATGTCAATATATATTTACCCAAATTTTTCTATAACATTTTTAAGACAGAAAAATTAAAAACTATGTTTTTCTTCATAAATTAAAACTAGTTAATAATAGATTAAAAATTAAAATTAAGAAATTATATAAACAACTTTCAAAATTAAAACATATATAAAATAATAATTTCAATTTTTATAAAAAATAATTTTACTTTTCATATTTTGCTTATACATTATACAGACAATTTCCGAAACATATCATTAGTACTATTAATAAATATTAACTTGTATTATTAATATTTATGATTTATCTGAAAATTTTTATTTACATGCCCTTTTAAGAAGACATATATTTTCTTAAAAGAAATTAAAATTAGTCTATGTATATGTTAAAAATAAAATTTAGAAAAATTATACAGATCTGTTTACAAATTCATATTAGTTAAGAAGAAAGATATTCAATTGCCTCTTAATTTGTTTTTAACTTAAAGCATGTTTAGTATGATAACAAAACTTAAAAAATATTAACATTTTAGAAGTGAAAAAAAAATCAATAAAAAAATCAATATAAAATTGTCGTATGTAAAAAACACTGTAAAAAGCAAAAGGTGAAAAACTAATTTTCTTTCTTTTGTTCTTTTGATGATATTACGTACCAGGGCACAAAGGTAAAGGGTCTACTATTCCCTTTCTTGAAAATTTTGTTGTGAATGTGACTGCATTTATTATATTCACTATACTGCAAAATTAGTTTGCTTTACATTTGCATGTGAATGCGTCACAAGTTCCAGAATATCCATCCTTTTACCACCACATTTGATTCTTATACTCATACACTCCTATAAAGAAAATATTAATTAAGTATTTAAATATGTAATATCATTATATATATATATATAATTTTCTTTTTCATTCTCTAATTATGTATACATTTCAAAAAAGTAAAAAATTTCACATAAGATCAGAAGTTAAATTAGAGTATTTCGGCATAGAGATACTGTAAGTTTTATTTATCTATGAAATACGTTTTTATTGTGCTAGTTTAGATTTCGGAAAATCCAAATTCTGAACATATTTTTGGAATTTTTGTTAACAAAACATAATAATGCAAAAATATGTTCAAAATTCGGTTTTTCTAAAACTAAATTTTAAACTACTATAACAAGAACGTGCCGTATGAGTAAATAAATCTTATAATATATTATGCTATTTTGGTAAAAAGAAGTTGACTGGTATGAAAAATTCATATTGTGATTCATGAAAATAAATCCTCCAATTATATAATATGATATCATGTATAAAAAGTTTATTACATATCTAACATATTTTGAGTCTTAGATTACGAATACTTCAAACTTAACACACACACACACACATATATAAATATATATATATATATATATATATATATATTATATTTGATCAGATTTAGTAAATAAAGCCATTCAATTTATGAAATTATCATAAAACTAACTGAGTTGATTCTAATTCTTATTAGTCAAATTCTTACCAATCTAATTAATTACTTATGATGAGATTCATTTATTTAATTGTTTTTTTAAAAAAATTTGTCATTCCAAATGATTTTATTCATTCTAGGAAACGAACTATGTAAAGTGAAACATGATCTATGTATCTAAAGAAGAGATCTGGCTAACAGTTTTCTAATAAATTATAGTGAATAAATATTTTATGAAATTGACATGAAGTGAGAGAGTAAACAGTAGATAATGTTGCCATGTTGAGGCGTGCCTTAATAAGCACGAGCTGTCTGTTAGAGCCCCATCACTCACTCACATTCACATATTATATTATTATATGTTAGAAATTTCTAATCAATTAAAAAAGCATTATCTTCTATGATTTTTAATATGTTAAACACCTTTAGTTGTCCTTATTTAAGTAGAGTTTTCCCAGTTTGATCCTCGTTCTTTTAAAATTTCCAATTGAGTTATAAATAGTGTTAATTTGAATCAATTGGGCCACTGCCGTTAATTTGGCTTAATGGAGCTAAGTTTTTGCTGAGATTGAAGGTTGATGTGTCAATTTTTTTACACATGGCATACTGAAAATTAAATACGTGGAATTTGGTGATTAAAAAATATGAAAGAAATGTGCTTGTGAGATTGTGAACCTTGCACAGACTAGGTGGTGTTGTTCTTCTTCGTTGCGGTTGCACAAAGGTGTACCTTGATGGAGAAAGGAGATCTTACAATTTGGATTTTCGCTTGATGGTTGTGAGACGCAGCGATGAAGATGATTGTGATTGCTGGTCCGATTTCGCCCAATCTTCATTAGGGTTTTTGCAATCAACTAATCACCGTGCTGCTTTTTAAAAGAAAGAAACATCCAATGTGCCTCCTCTGCTACAAATTGAAATCAACATCTCTTTTTCTTAAAAGAAAATGAATGCTAGCCAAATGAAATCAACGTTTTCTCTCCCAGCCAAATGAATAAACGCCTTTCTTCTTTCTAAAAGCAAAATGAAAATGAATGCCCCCTGTGCACCGCTTCTCTCCAGCAAAGAAAATTGAAATGCTTTTCTCTTCCAAAATTAAAATCATCGTGCACCACTTTTCTTTTGAATTACCGCTTCATTCTCAAAAGTAAAGAAAAGACGTGCTTCTCCAATCTTTTTCCTCCGCCGTAACGTTGTGTGTATTTTTTTTTAAATTGAAAATGATAATGTTGCTAAGTGTGTGAATCTAGAGAAGTTTCTTCTGTAATGGAGAAGTTTCTGCATCTTTGCGATTTCCGACTCTCTAGGTTTTTGGATTTGCAGGTGAATCTGGGCTTGATGATGAACGCGAGAATGAAGCTGCGCGATGAAGATGATTGTGGCTGCTGGTCCGATTTCGGCCAATCTTCATTAGGGTTTTTCTGTGATTGGGTTTTCCTTTGCAGGTTGAAGAAGAAAAAAGATGATGATGAGCTTGAGCACTGGTTATGTTGGCCATGGTGGCGATAGGTTGATGGTGCACGAGGAAGATGATGGTGGTTCTGCAGGATTGGGTTCTCTGGTTGTAGATGGGAAGATGATTTTTTTTTTTAATTTTTTAATCAAAATGTTAAAATGTTTTTAAATTCCACGTTGAGATCTCTGAATGCCAGGTTTAAAAAATTTGCCACGTCAACTTCAAACCCCAACAAAAATTTAACTCCGTTAAACCAAATTTAACGGTAGGAGTCCAATTGATTCAAATTAGCACTATTTAAGACTCAATTGAAAATTTTAAAAGAACAAGGATAGAACTGGGAAAACTCTATGTAAATAGAAACACTTTTTAATATAAGAAACTATTACCATAATTACATAAACAACTGATAATAATTAATTTTGTTTCTAAATATTGTTATCACTATATTAAATCTACTTGAATTATTAAGGACTTTTAAACTTTTCTTATAATACATTCAAATATTTAATAGAACAAACAGAAAAAAAATGTAATATTTTAAAGAAAATACAAACAATGTAACTTGATAGAAATTCACAATATATATGTAAATATAAATATAAATAAATATATATACATACAAATGAAATGAGTGTGTCGATAATAGCAAGGTAACAGCAAAGATCTGCACGCTGACTGCTAAACAGAAGCAGTAGAACATGCGACCTTACAAAGCTGTACGGTCTCCATTTTCTCATATTATAATATATATATATATATATATATATATATATATATATATATATATATATATATATATATATATATATATATCAACTACTACATGCTATAACATTTTTTTAAAGAGTATGTCTCAGTTAACGAAAACGACATCAAATAGGGTTAACGGACTAAACATAATTATATATATAATCTATTTAATTTACGAAAAACCTATGACTAAACATAATTATATATATAATCTATTTAATTTACGAAAAACCTATGACTAAACATGATTATATATAATTTAATTACTTTACGAGAAACTCTTGACTAAACATGATTATATATATAATCGAATTACTTTAAGAAAAATCTATCATTATAAACAATAGACTTGGTTGTTTGAGAGAAGTATAAAAAAATTATTATGATAGTTATGATAATAAATAGAACATTGAATAACATTTATGATTTATAATTAATAATTAAAATATTAACTTGTATGTCGGAATTTTTTTATCACATATTATTATTTACATATTTTAATTAAACTATCTAACTTTAAAGAGATTAACTATCATAAGAATATATTAATTTTTACTCATGTTAAAATAGGACGAGCTCTCTTAGTTTAGTTAAATTGAAAATATAAACCAGTTATGGACCGAGTTAATAAAAATATTTATGATAGTCCCGACAGTACATTTTAATATTTCTTCAGTTATCTTGATTTCAACAAATTTAAATGACTCAATGTTTTGAGATGTAGGTATAAGTCAATACTTCAAAGTTTGTTTGAAATTTGAAGGTTTTGGACCTAACCGTTATCCAGATTCTTCGAAAAACACCTAAAAAAAAGTAAGTTTAACATTGAGAATTAAAAAGTAACGATGTTATTAATACAAACTATATATTTATTTGTCTCAAACATGTATTTATAAGTTTTAGATGGTAAACTTTTTAATTAACATTAGTCTAATAATGATCAAATCATAGATAATCACGCTTTATTTTTAAGTTGATAAATATTATAGTTAATTGTACTAACTTATGGTCAACCAATTTACTTCTAAGGATTGATTTGGTTTATGAATCGTTAAATTATTCGACTAATGATTGATTATCTAATTTGTCTAACCAAAGAGTCATAAATTACACTTAATATACTACTCATCTAGTATAAAGTAGAAACATAACCCTCTATAGATTTTAAATTGAAGTAAAGACATCTTAAATAATCTATATAGAGAAAAAAATTGTAATAAAGTTAACTAGTCATTATACACATAAATCTCATGGGAGAGAATTATTAACCAAAGTAAAATGATACTAAAAATTTCAAAGTGTGATTTGGAAAACATTGAAAAATAGGTAAAGAATTTCCATGGCTTATGTCAGATATGAGGATTAGTACCATTATAGGTTGGATTTGGATGTAGCAAAAGTGGAATGAATGGTGTACAACATGTAAGTAATAATTGGAGATTTTTAACACTTCCAAAGGGACCACTCTTTGTCTTAAACTTCCAATCAACCTCATGTTCTTCATGCCAATCCAGGACAGTAGAGACAACACCAACTGTTGAACCACACATTTCCACCTATTACTACTGCACATTGCCACGGGAACATCCAAACAAAACAAACAACATAGGTATCTCAATCAATATCCAAACCCAGCTTATCGCCTTATCTTTAATAAGAAATCTCCTAGACATATTTTTCTTCGTACCAAAAACATATTAATTTTAAACATAAATTTTATTATTTAAATCTACTTCAATTTTCTAAAAATAATTTATAATACGATATATAACTGTATTTATACATACTCTAATATCTTTATGTGCTATCTGCAATATAAAATCATTAGCAAAGAGCATGATAATCACAAATTTGAATTCACGTTACATGGCCATAATAAGTCATTTCACATGGCCAAAAGTAAAGCGATAAAGAAACACTGATCCTACTCCTACTGTCATTGGTCATTCTTTTTTC
Organism: Vigna angularis; assembly: GCF_016808095.1. Classification (NCBI taxonomy): domain Eukaryota; kingdom Viridiplantae; phylum Streptophyta; class Magnoliopsida; order Fabales; family Fabaceae; genus Vigna; species Vigna angularis. The sequence continues at coordinate 26,109,847 of NC_068975.1, read as the reverse complement.
TTTAAAATTAAGGTTTTCTATTATTGAAATTGACTATAACTACAAAGTGCAAACAGAGCAATAGTTTGCTACGAATTCAAATTTCAGACACCGAACACATGTTTTTGCTTTGTTAGAAAACTTTCAAACATGGGCCAGAGAAGATATGTCAATTTGCCAATGGCTTCTTTCTAGGAATGGAACATTTGATTGTCATGTAAAGTTGCTAAAACAATTGTGTTTCGCAAATTTCAACACAAATTTAATTAATTAAGATCATAACTTTTATACGAATTCAAATTATTAGAATGAAAACACACATCATTCTAATCCAATACTCTTTTAAAATAAGACTTAAACTCACTTACTTTTCCTAAAATACTTTATCTTTTATTTTAATAATATACACTTCCTTATAATTTTTATTATAAAAATTCAACACTAATAAAATTTTAGTTTAATTACATAAAGAATTAATTATATTTTCAACTTAAAATCTTGGTCAACAGATTCACAATTCTTTTACCTTATATGTTATTAATTTTTTTATTTTTATTTAATGTAAAATTTACATTTTTAATAATATCTCGAAAGACTTTGCTGAACATTTTTTTTTTCATTTCTTCCCTTGTCATTTTCTCTCTCTCTTAATTTAAAGAATTATAATTTTTATTCTCTCTCTTTTTTTTTTCATTTCCATATCTCGTTCCTTATAAATAGAAAACAATTAATCTTCATGAAGATTGTAAAGACAAGATAAATGCACACAAATCTACACCCAATCGACTATATTTTACATTTTAATTTTCAATGTCGAAAATATTTACTGTTTAAAATATTAGTGTGCCTGTTATGTAAAAATAAACCTGAAGACGAAGTTATTTTTAAGTAAGGGTGAAACAAGTAAGGATAAGTCAGGTTTTTAGTGGCTATATTTAAGTTTGATATGTGTTATATTAAGAGTCTTAACTATTTATCTATTGAACCTTCTTAAATTTTAATCCAATATATTCTTAAAATATGTTTGTGTGACATTTTTCTAAGGACCTATTAATTACCTAATTAGTTTTGTTTTTCACATAAATAATTTTATGCTTTATAAATACCAATGTTAGAGGAAATAACATCTCAACAATAAGCAATAAATAGAGCATTCCTATATATTGTCATAGAATAAATATAATGAGAAAAAAAAATCTTGTAAAGACAAATAATTAAGTAGTGATGAAAAATACTACATGTAAAAAAAAAGTTCTCAATCCATTTGTTTAATATGTTATCACTCCAGTATATGATAACCTTTCCTACCAAAATAATAATTTAATATCAATGTAAATGGTGATGTCTCAGTTTTTCAAAATTCAAATGGTTGAGGACAAAAAAAGAGGAAAATAATTATTGTGATTGACTTGAACAAAAGTAATTTTAGTTCTTAAATTATAAATGATTTTGGTTTCAGTTTTTTTTTAATTATAAATGATTGACGATAAAAAAGAGGAAAATGATTATTGTGATTGACTTGAACAGAGATAATTTTAGTTCTTCAATTATAAATGACTTTGCTTTCAGTGGTATTGTTAAATATTTGATCTAGGTTGTTATTTTTTTAAAATTCATAAAATCAGTTTTTAATTTCTAATTATATTAGTGTTTTTTATGTGATTAACAGTAATATAGGTTAGTATGACACATGATAAAATTATTTAATTTAAAATATATTTTTATTTCCTATTTCATCCTTTTTTTTCAACCATTTCAACTTTCAGTATCATTATCCTTCATTCATGATCTACACATAGTCAATCTTGTGCCTTCATTCGCCATTGTTGTGTGAAATGTCTAATAACATCGCCAATATTCAACAATAACGTAAATTTTTTTAAAATTATCGATTAAAAAAAATCTATTAAAAAATTTAAATTATTGAAAAATTTACTAATAAATTTTGAAATTTTAATTACAGATTTTATTAATAAACTTTTATAAAAAGTTAATAAATAAATTCTTTAATAATATATTTTATTTAGATGAATTTTTTCATTAATAAAATCTAATAATTCATATAAATCTTAAAATTTATCGATAAATTGATCGATAATCTTAAAATGGTTATTATTGATAGATTTATCTATCACTACATTTGTCGATAAAAAATACGACAATTTTTTTTTATACCTGTCGAATTTCCCAATCACATGTTTCCCTATTCTTTCTCACGCCAGGAGTTTCGTGCTATGATTGTTTTTTGTCCTGCAGCTCTTGGAACCTATTTCTTCTTCCTTAGCCTCGCGGTTGGAGGCATGCAGCTTTTGTTTCTTCTATGTGATATTTGTATGATGACTTAATATGAGTGGGCAGGAGCAACAGGACATTTTATATTCTTATAAATATTTGTATGTTATATATTTTGTGTATATTGAAGTTTGTATATTTTGGAATACTTTGAGTTATACAGACCCTTTGTTGGGAGGTTTATAGTACAGTGGATAATTACTTTTTTGGTGTTATAATTTTCAATAATTACTGAATAAATTTATATTCTTAAATAATTTTTGGTAACATATTTTAGTTATGTTAAAAAAAACCCACTTAAAACTCATGGCTAATCAAGGTAGTCTGCAAATTACTCTCTAGATAAAATAATTCGGTATAATACTCAACTTTAGCCTTGTGAGCTCATAACCCATTGCAAAAATAACTAAGAAATTAAAGAAAGCTTAATGTATAACGTTTCTTTGTTCTCTCTCTTAGTTCGGATTGTTCACAGAGAAATATCTAAATCTTGTTTTTTTGTGCTGTTTTGTGTTTTGATGTATTTTATACTACTTAAATAAGTCTTTAGTAACAAAAATTTAAATGCAAAATTAAAATTTGTTGTTTCAAACTTTAATATAATGTAATCTTTAAACTTTAAAAGTAAATAAATATAGTATTTTTAATTCAACTTGTAAGACTTTTTGACGTGTTAAACTGCATTTTAAGTTATGTTTGAATTATTTACATTAGCTGACACATTTCAATTCAAATGTATTACCATTTAACACATAAAATAAAGTTAACCTTGATGGATTGAAAGTACTATGTTAATTTATTTTAAAATTTAGAGACCAAAATTTATCCAAATTTGAGACAAACATAAAATTTAATTTCACATCTAAATATAAGAACTAAAAATATATTTATAGTATTTTATATTTTAAATGAGGATGTTTTTATCATTAAGTTGGTTATGGTCATAAGGAAAAGGCTAGGTTATTTGATTTGAAGGAAATATATAATTTTTGGGCTGAAAAAGCTAATTAATGCTTAATCTGTTTATTATGGATAGTTTATTACTCTATGAGAAGGACGATCAGTTTACATTTTATTCTGACTTCTTTGATTGACTGGTCATGACTAAGCTGACCTACATGTTTCTTTGTGCAATACATGTGTTTGATAAAATGAGAAAACATGTTATTTTATCTGTTATATAGAGTGATAAGAGGTTGTTTGTTATTACTATTGATTGAATCTCTTGCACTGAATATTGGTTGCTGTTGTAGCACCTATCGATCATCTGATGCCAATGATATTTATTCATCACATCGAGTTTTAAGAACACTAGTTTTGATGGTGTAAACTTTGGATTCATGGCTAATATTTGACATATCGCCTTTTTTATTTTATTTTAATGTTAAGAATGACTTTTGAGTGTGCGAAATAATTGAAAATGTTATTTGAAATGCTTTCAAGTGAAAAAGAAGTTTAGGAGTTAGAACAAGATCATTTGAGCTAAGAATTATGGTGATTTAATTATTCTGAAATTAATATGTACTAACATTATAATTATAAGAAATGAATAAAATATTATGTGAAATTTTTTAAAAGAAGGTAAGAAAGAATTCAGATGTTTAACAAAGAGAGCATTAAGAAACCTAAGTGTGATGTTTGAAGTTTGAAAAAGAATTGTATGAGATAGGAGATACTTCTGTTGATATATTTTAACAACAGCTAATCATTTTATATTTATGAGTACAGTCATTGAGACCAAAATTGTATGAGATATGGGAGAAAAAATATTTTGACAGATTTTCAGATAATATTTTGACAGCATACATGCCATTAATATATTTATTTATGTGTTAAATATATTTTTCGTCCCTTAATCCTTTTAGTTTTGAAACTATTAGAATTAGTCTTTAAAATTAAACGGCGTTAAATTTTTGTATGAGGTGGCTAACAGTGAGCCAGGTGTGTGTCACGTTTGGGGTTTATCATCTCTTTCACACCCATCACTGTTCCCTCTCTCAGTCTCCATTTTCATCCAAGCCAGCAGGTGCATTGGCAACTGCAGAAGCAGTGGTTTCACCAAGACCAAACCTAACAGTGGCCGTCACCAAAAGCGGAATCAGAGACCCTTTTTTATATCCATATTCTCCACCATCCAACAAAAACCCAGATTCAAAATCTGCTCTTTCCTTGAAACACATCCCCAACCCTAACTGTACAACTTTTGCAAACCCGACAATGAAAATTGAAAGGAAGTATAAAAATAAATTTAAAAAAATAAAAAAAGGAAAGAAAATCCTAACATTAAGGGAGATGATTAAGCCTTGAATAGCGAAAATTGAATAAGGGAGATTTTTTTTTTCAATTGGGGAAAAGTAGTTTTAGTCGAAGATTTCGGCGAAGGATTTCCGGTTCCATGTCTGTGAACGCGGCGGAGGCCTCGATGGACAGGTTGACGCCGCCGTGCTCCCCAAACTCGTGACGCGTGAGGGCCAATGCAGTGGCCTAACCCATGTCGCGTGTCGCGTTCTTCCTCTTGGCACCGCCGTCCGAAACTACATCGTTGGTGTCACAACGCTTCCTATTGGCCACCACGTTTTCAGCCATGATAATCGGAAACGAACGGGGAAAGAGATAGAGATAAATTAGATTGGGGAAAAGATAGATAGCAGAGAGGACACGACTTCCCCTCTATTTATTTCTTCCCTGATATCCCTCCTTCACCTTCCTTTGCATTTGCTGAACCTGGACCCCATATTTGTTTGGGAGCAGCGGGGCCAAAGATTTCAAGCCAGAACCAGAGGGGAGTATTCCTGCGAAATGGTCATTCTTGCCATTGAATATAATAAAGCTGGCAAGTGTGGATCCAACCAATTAAGCGCATCCTGCAAATATCAAAAAGTACAATAAATAAAAAGAAAACCAACGTGGCAGATAGGGGAGAGGACAACTTGGATAAAACGTGGTCTCGCCGTTTGCCACATCTACTAAAAGTTAACGCCGTCCAATTTTAAGGACTAATAGTAAGAGTTTCAAAACTATAAGGATTAAAAACCATCAAAGTTTCGAGTAGGGACTAAAACCAAAATCGTGTGATACTTAAAGGACAAAAAACATATTTAACCCTTTATTTATTATTGTGGTGACATACTAAACCTAATAAAAAAATGACATGTGTGTTGTATTAAAATTTTGTCAAAAAAAATCTGTGTTAACATATTATTATCCTAAATTGAGTGCAAAGAGAATGGACAAAAATAATTCTACATTTAAGGATGATTTCTCATAATAGTCAATTTTCATAATAATAACAAAGAACAGAATGTAAGCTTTTATTTCCCTCCTTTCTTCCTATAAGCAAAAAAGTTCAATAGTGTATTTGAGTCCAAATTTTTTGCCAGAATTTTAGGATTATCCATCTGCTGAGTTTTCAAAATACACTGATGATATATATTAAAAAAGTTTTTAATATATTTCAGAACATCAAAATCAATACATTAGTGTGTAAGTGTATTTTGAAGACTCAGCAGACAATCCAAATCCGACACAGTAACACAATCAACGATCAAATGTTTTTAATATGATGTCCTTAGTTCTCAAGAATCCAAGGCAACCTGATTATGCCAACTGACAACACTTAAATAGCTCCTTGAGTTGTATTCTTGTACATCTTGTTACTCCTCTCAGTATGTTCCATGACATAGTCATCACCTCTTAGCAGTATTGCAATCTGCACCAAACAGAGAAAATGTGATCAATCTTCTCTTAAACCAAAGTTAACTGATATATAGTTACAGTTACAGTAACCAACAATATCTTAGTTTATTATCACTAAGATTACAATACTGCAACTTTCTATGTTGCATACTTACCTGACTCATTCTGGGGCGTAAGATAGGAAACTGCTCAACACACAGTGATGCAGTCAAAACTACACGTTCCATTTGTTCCCAGTCATAATCATCACCCAGAGAAGGATCAACAAGGTCCTTAATATTATTAGCTTCCAATAAAGGCTTTGCCTGTAACACAAGAAATCACAATGCGCTGAGGCCTCTGAGCTTGTAAACTTAGATAATATATGACATAGCCAAACTTGGGAGAATGACTTACCCATAGCATAATACTTTCTTTCAGATGATCCAAAGCACGACGCCCAGTTATAATCTCAAAAAGTAAGACCCCAAAGGAATAAATATCAGTTTTTTCGTTTACTATGCCATGCATCACATACTCAGGAGCAAAATACCTGTCAACGGAATGATGAGGGGGAAGTGTTAAGTCATGAATATAGTTTTAGAAGTTTAATGTATGTATGTATTTGCTTACCCAACTGTGCCTTCAAATTTTGGTACAATATGATGACTGCAGGGTTCTGGTAGCCATTTTGAGAGCCCAAAATCACAAATCTGTAGAAATTCTCAATTAGTTAGTGATAGATCAGATGAAATATAAGCCTCGAACTTGTACATTAGTAGAGTACTGGTAGGGGATCCAGAAGCAAAGGTGTCTGCTTCTAATTATTTCACCAGCAGAATATGTAATAGCATGGCATGAAAGAGAACAATTGGCACGCACTGTCATGGCTCAATTCATATAATCATCTCTTGGAAAGGTTGAAGATTTTCAGAGAATATGCTTTATTTTCAAAATTCTAAACTGGACGTAGATGCTAAGGATCACAAAATATAGATAGTTTGATGTTGCTCTGTGAGAGGATTGTCCACAGACCAAAGCATTGCCATCCAATGTGTCATTCATTAGTTGCACACATTTCAAGCTAACCACAGGAAGTATCATCATATATTACTTTTAAGCATGGAATGATCCTAGTGATAACTACTCACGTGTATCAGAAAATGAGAAGAAATGCAGAAGACTGTGCCAAGTTTCACCAGCAAAGGTTAATAATGCCTTCTTTTATTAATTCTCTATAATCACTGATAAATACCTGCGGCTCAAAATTCTCAGTGAGCAGAATGTTATCTGATTTAAGATCTCTATGAATGATTCGCCTTTGACAAATCTCATGAAGATAGAGGAGGCCATCTGCTATCCCCAAAATAATTTTATACCTTTTGCTCCAATCCAAGGTATTTTTATTAGGACCTGAATATTTCATGAAAAGTAAAAAGTAATGAGTAAATACATTCAAACAGAAAACTTTTTGAAGCAGGATCTTGAATTTGACTCTTCTGAATGAAAAAAAGTGTTTGTATAGAGATATTTCATTAAAGATGGTTCATCATATTCTCCAACAGATATATCTCATTGACAAATACTTTACACTTGTAATATGGTAAAAAAAGAAGAAAGCTTTCACACGGGAAAACAGTAGAATTATTAGAATCAAGTACACACCATGAAGAAGAGATCCTAAATTTCCCATAGGAGATAATTGAAAAACAAGGTACATTCCCCCTTCAACTCCAAACCCAATAAGCATGGCAGTATTGGGGTGTTCAACATGAGAAAGAATTCCTAGCTCAGATAGAAGAACTGATATCCTGTCTTCTGGAGTCCCTCTACTCAGTTGCTTAACTGCTATTAGTTGCCCATCTTGCAGGCTGCCCTTGTAAACATAAGCATAGCCACCTCTTCCAATTATATTCTCTACAAGTAAAAGGAAGAAAAAAAACTACATGGTCAAATTGATGCAGTTTTCATCAAGCAATAACATAGTCCCTAATAGCAACTACACAGCAAATATTTATGAAACTTATGTTACAGTAAACTCATTTTTATCAAACTTATGTTCACAACATACTTTTTATACAGACTAATGTTAGCAAACTTTAATCCAAATATACACAATCCTCTAACACAAACCATGTATAGGTAAACAACTTATTTACTTGAAAATATTTCCTAATGGATTTGCCTTTAGTTTTTCTCTGCCTCCAGCAATTGGGTTACCCAGTGTGAGGGGGCTTCTACAAGTCTTCTTTGTACATTCCTAAACCACTTAAAAGGAGTTCTATCATCTTTCTGCAGTAGGTGTTATCCTAACTTTTTTGTTTATTTTCTAATCTTATCTTGTCTAGTGTGTCCATTCAAGCAACATTATAATAGACTCACGTCAATTTGGAAGCATAAAACACTTGTTTCTGCATTATAGTCATAATTTTGACATGAATTTACTTGCAGATCTATGAGACATTAAACCAAACACAAGCTGTAATTTTCGAAATGTAATTCTATCTGGTTTGGTATGTCCTGTTACCTCGTCCTAATGTAACTACATTATTACTAGAAAAACAATTGGTGTGAAAACAAGGTTAAACTACAAACCATTGCTAAAATTGTTGGTTGCATTTCTCAGGTCAGAAAGACTGAAATTCACCAAAGTTCTGGAACTGTGTGGATTACATCGAATAGTGTTTTTCCCAATGCCTTTGCTTTTAGGCTTTGTTAGTTTTGACAAACAACTTGGAGGAAAAGATGGTAGGCGCTCAATTGATCTCATTCTGCATGGTCTGAGTAACTTCCTCCGGTGAAACTCAGTCGTTGAGCTTGGATTACCACCAGCTAATTCAGGTGGTTGATAAGATTTCTCAGTGTCACTAATGCCTTCTTCCAAGAGTTCTCTTAGAGTTACCACACTTTTCTCCTCCAAAACGATTTCTCCTGAGTCTGCAAGAGAAAAATAAAAATCAGCATTTTCATCACAGGGAAAAGTTGGTGGAGGAGAAACTAAACAATGTGAAAAGGAAACACAGTATATTAAAATCACAAAGCATTGGGCAGAAGCAGGGTTAGAAAACACTATGCCTCGTTTTTTCTGCTTGTCATCGGAAGCATGACCAATTGGGACCATCTTTAATCTGTTTGCAGAACTTTTTCTTTACTATTCCTGCACTACATAAGTAATCACAGACATTAGCAAAACCTCACAGTTTTTTCCTTTTAGTGTGACATGAATCAAAGAAGCAGATCATGAAAGAAACAACAGTTACAAACAAGGTAAAAAAAGCACAAAAGTTAATACAATAATAATACTAACAGTGATAATAATAAAAACTATTATTAATAATCATAAATGTTGTGTTTTGACTGAATTCCAATCTGAACATGTAGCAACAGAAATTCAGTCATTGTTAATTATTTGACAAGGAACCATTAAAACATCATACACTGGCTTTAATAATTAATAAATAATAGCAAAAATAATAAAAACAAAGCCTTGGAAGATGAACTATCCAAGAACATGAACTAGGTCCCAAAATTACACACATTAGAGTTTTAAACACAAATGACCATTATCATATACGATCTGTCACCTTCTCAGAATTTTGTAGAAATCTAACACAATTCCAATAAGAATTATCCTTTGTTATTTACAGGATTCTGAAAATTTCATCGACCGATGTGGGCTTGTCCACACTCACATATCTTCATTTGGGAAAGTAGAAAGAATAATCACGTAAGCAGAAGAAAAAACGACATACCCAGAAGATAAAACGCAGGCATAAGTTAAACAACAGTATCTCTGGTCACCGGCATTGGCGATTAAAGGTGGCAAAAGCAGAGAACATGGTATTTGATGCCCAGAGAAAGTCCGTCTTTATAGAAATCCTTTTACTCTATAATCAGCCACAGAATGTTGTGCAATTACAAATTTTAAGTGACATAGAAACCAGAAACAAATCGAGAAACAAGTGTGGTTCATTACATAGTTCGCATGTTTTTGTTTCTCTCATGCAACAACAGTGTCAATGCGGTGAAGCCTCTGCAACTAGTTATGCTGGGAGGCTTAACCCCACTCAGATGAAAACGTTTCTTTAAAAGATTCTCAGAAACTGTGGGGTTGCTGTCAAACAAATATATTTACGAATTAATTAATGGTATTTTGTCCTGTTCTTTGAGTAGATCTGTAATAATAATTTTAGCACTGTAAAAGTAGTTTCTCCTTTTAACTTACTTTATTACTTTTATTTTTTTGGTGCAAACTTGTGCAAAGTTGTAACACCTAAATCTTTCAAAATTTTGTCTCAATCCATTAACCTGTGATCTCAATTATCGCTTTTGGGAGATTTTTATCGTAACTATCCGGTTCCAGATATTTGTTTATTTGGTCTATTACGGAATATATGAACTCATTCCCACGGGATAAATGAATCCAAACACTTTTGATATTGATATAAGATAATGATTATTTTTTTATTAAATATCTTTAATCTTAGGTCAAAGAAAAAAATTAGAATTTTTTCTGTTAAATTTTTTATGCTTTTCTTTTATCTTCAAAGTATATTAATATTGTCACACCTCAATTTTTTTTATTATATTTTAAAATATTAAAATCAATATCATTTTAAAAACTCACAAACAAAAAAAATTAATTTAAAATCTCAATCATAAATATAACATATCACATTTAGTCAATTATAATACTTCACTCAGTATCTATTAATACAAAATTTATATATTTTAAAATGTTGTCGTGTGTGAATATTCATTTTTTATAAAAAATTTGAAGAAACTTTTCAAAAATTGATTTATATATTTTAAAATTTTGTCGCGTAGTCATTTATATATATATATATGAATATTCATTTTATTATTTGAAAAATTGAGAGAAACTTTTTAAAAGGTGACTTATATATTTTAAAATTTTGTCGTGTAGTTATTTAAATGTGAATATTCACTTTGTTATCCGAAAAACTTGGAAAAACTTTTCAGAAAATAGCCTATATATTTTAAAATTTTGTCGTGTAGTTATTTAAATGTAAATATTCACCGTATTATCCGAGAAACTCATAAACATTTTCAAAAGATGACAATTTAGCTCTTGAAATTTTACAGTCCATTTCAAAGATATCTTGACCAAATTCAATAAAAATATTTAACGTTATTTATAGGGACAAAAATTACATTCATGTGAATATTCACTTTATTATCCGAAAAACTTGGAAACACTTTTCAAAATATGACAATTCAACTCTTGAGATCTTACAACCCATTTCAAAGATACCTTTGACTAAATTCGGTAAAAATATTTAAAGTTATTTGCAAGGAAAACTTTAATCATCAATTTATGACTTACTTTGATATTTTAATAGTCTTAGATAATTTAAAAATCAAAATTTAAAATAATTTAAATACATAACAAAATATATCAATTTTCAAATTCTTGAAGTTGATAATATCCAAAATGGAATAATAAACAATCAAAATATTTACATTTAGTATTAAATACATTTTTAATAAAATAAATTGTTAATATGGTAAATTGTTAGTATTGTTAATTTATCTATTTTTTTTTCAATAATTCATTTCTATTTTTCAATATATATTTTTATGCTTTTCTTTTATCTTCAAAATAATATTAATATTGGCATACATCAATTTTTCTTTATTATATTTTCAAATATTAAAATCAATAAGTGTATTTTGAAAACTCACAAACAATAAAAAAAATTAATCTCGTACACAAAAATCATAAATATAACATATATCGCATTTGGTCAATTATAATACTTAACTTAATATCTACTAATACAAAATCTATATATTTTAAAATTTTATCATATAGTTATTTAAATATGAATATTCATTTTGTTATTCAAAAATTTTGGAAAAACTTTTCAAGAGATGACTTATATATTTTAAAATTTTGTCGTATAATTATTTAAATGTGAATATTCATTTTATTATCCAAAAAATTCGAAAATACTTTTCAAAAGATGATCTATATATTTTAAAATTTTAAAATTTTGTCGCATAGTTATTTAAATGTTAATATTCACTTTATTATCCAAGAAACCTGGAAAACTTTTCAAAATATGATCTACATATTTTAAAATTTTGTCGTGTAGTTATTTAAACATAAATATTCACTTTATTATCCGAAAAACTCGGAGTTACTTTCTAAAATATGACAATTCAACTCTTGAGATCTTACAATCCATTTCAAAGATTGACCAAATTTAGTATAAATATACTTTACAAGGACAAAAATTCTCTTAATCCTCAATTTATGACTTATTTTGATATCTTAATAGTTTTACATAAATAATTTAAATACATATTCTTCTCCTAAAAATGTTTTTTAAAGACAAAAATATATCAAAAATTTTAAATTATGAATTTAATAATATCTCAAATAGAGTAATAAATCAAAATATTTACATTCTAGTATTAAATGCATTTTAAATAAAATAAATTAGTAATATGGTTAATTTATCTATATTTTTTCAATAATTCATTCTTATTTTTCAATATATATATATATATATATATATATATATATATATATATATATATATATATATATATCCCATTCTTTCAAAATAGTCTCCAACACGGTACTAATTTTATGGTGTATTGTCATTGTGGATATCACTAAAAGCCCGCATAAATGGAATTATCATATAAAATAATAATAAGATTTTTAATTAGTTTTTTATTTGTTTATATGATTACTTGTCTATATATTATTTTCTAATTTTTATTTATCTTGAGGGAGTCTTTCCATTTCTCCATTCTTAACTTACGTCTTTTAAAGAAATAAATTATTAATATTTTAAAAGTTTTGACAAGGCAAATACTACGCCAAAGTAAACATTATTTCAAAATTAAATCTTTATTCCTTTTGTCTTTAAATTAACCTTTCTGATATCATATAGTTGTTGGTGAAAGTTTATCATTGGCTCAATATTTCTAAATAAATGTCGAAGATTTTTCCAAATCTTAATGGAATGTTGTTATTTACTCAGTCATGTTTTCACAACATACTAATCGATTATTATACAATTAAAACTTTCATCACAAATTCAACATATTTAACAAGTAAAAATAGATAAAACACGTTAATGGACTTTTAGACTGTAATTTGGTCAATTCTAATTAAAAGTCCATTTCAAAACTTATAAATACACAAATAAGATAAGGAGACAGGTGATTGCAATTTAAAGAGATTAATAGAAAAGTGTGAATGAGTAGTTCTTAATCCCCACCTCTTCCTATTTTTTTCATAGAAAACATATTTTCTCTCCCTTATTCATTTCAATTTCGATTTTAGATTTTAGGGTAACTATGTGCAATCCCCTTTTCCTCTTCTCTTTTTATATTTTTTCACTTTATCTTTATCTTGTTAGTTAAAATAAAAACTCTTACTTAATCTTATAAAATCATCAAGATTTCCTCTCTTGTTTTATCTTATCTACTTTTTAAAATACTACTAACCACCAAATCTCTCATGAATGTTGCTCCCTCCACCACCACACAATGCTCCCTACACCTCCCCAATTCTTTTTTAATTCCAAAATTACCCTTTTTACCTTTAACATTTACCCTTTTTTTACTTTTATGTCAAAACCCTAATTACCCTACACCTCCATTTCATTTTCACTCACAGACAGCCGCACTCACAGACAGCTGCAGCTCCACCCCCCACTCCCACTTTCTCTCTTTCTCTCCATATATTGTTTCTTTCCCTATCATTCTTCATTACTCCATACATTCGATTACTCCATACATATATCACACGTAATGATGGCATATGCCCTAGCCATGGTAAAATTGTGTGTATTTTAGACCTTGTATTAAGGGTCAAGTAGTATAGGGTATATTTTTAGGCCTTGTATAATGGGCCAAGTATTGTATGGTTTGTAATATTAGCTTAAAAGAGTGTGTCCCACCATGGGACATGATGGCCACATGGCAAGCTCTTAGTGAAGACACTTCTTAAAAAGGAAGTGGCCATGTGTCACTTTCCAAGTGGAGAAACTCTTCCTAAAGTGGATTGCCACATGTCACTCTAAGAGTGGAAAGCTTTTGCAAAAGTGGATTGTCACATGGCACTTTAAGAGTGGAGGAACTTTGCAAAAGTGGATTACCACATGAGTGGAGAAGACTTTACAAAAGTGGATTGCCACATGGCACTCTAAGAGTGGAGAAACTTTGTAAAAGAGGATTGCCACATGTCTCTTTAAGAGTGGATAGTTTTTAGGGTTTCTTGTCTACTTTGGAGACACCTTTCTCTATAAATAGAAGGGTCTCCTTCCTTGTAAAATCACTTGATGAATTTGAATGTTATTATGCCAAAATGTGTGCAAACATATCTTGTCTCAAGTCAAGGCTAGAGCATCCCATGAGGTCCCTCTAACCACCCTTCTCTAGAGTTGGCCCAACCTCTCCGGAGATCCATCAAACACCTCCATCCTACCACAAAAACATCACCAAAATTGTGAGCCCACCACCATATCCATCGCTTCCGCACAAATTCCACCTCCATAGCTTCATCTTCGTGCTTTGGCCCAACCTAGCTCGAGGAGGACGCTATCATTTGGTATCAAGAGCTTTGGGTCTCCAAGAGCTAAGTATCTTGGTCCTTTACCTATCTTTGTGTATTTCTTGTTGTTATTGTGTTGTTCTTTATTGTCTTCCATAGTCTACTTTCATACATGTTATTTTTATGGTTCTAGTTTGTTCTTTTGCGGAACCATTCGGTTTTTACCACTAAGTTTCCATATACATGTGTTGTGGCGTGCTTTTATATTTTTTTTGAGTCTTTCTTCATATATTTGGTTCTGTTTTAATGTCATTTTTGGGTTATTTTTTATTTTTAATTCCATCCATGTTGTCTAGAGTCATGTGTAGTCATTTTTATGTCATTTTCTCTTAGTTCGGGCTTTGCAAAAATCATAAAAAAATATGTCCCATTGGGATTTCGAAATTACAGTATATACATCCATTTGAGTGCTTTTTTATTTCATATTTGAGTTCATGCTTGTCATTAGATCATTGTCAAGTTCTTAGAGTTAAGTTTCTCTTGTGTTTCTTTGAGTTTCATGCTCTATTTTTGATTCTAGTAAGATTTCTTCCATTTTTTTTTTCTTTGAGTCATGAACTTTGAGCTACGCAAACAAATTGTCCAGATCTAATTTGTGTTGAAAAACAAAAGTGTAGACAAAAGTAAAAAGCCAAAGTAAAAAAAAAAAAAAAGTAAAAGTACAAGCAAAAGCAAAAGTGAAAAAAAAAAGTTACTTTGACTTGAGACTTTGACATGAGACTTTACCATGACACTTGGAGATGATACTTGGACATAATACCTTGACATGACACTTGGACATGACCCTTGGATATGAGACTTGGACATGACACTTTTGACAAAATATTGTCTCTGCCTACATTGCACCATTAGCTCAGTGTTTGTAAAGATAAGAAGTAATAATTCTCTATTCTAATTGTTTTTTGTTTTATTCATCTATTCTAGTGCCTTTCTTTAGGTAATTCTTTTGAGTGCCTAGCCTTTGTTTTTAAGCTTTATTTTCTTGATTGTCTTGTTCATTACTCTTTGTTTTGTCTCAACATAACTCCTTTTGAAGAGCTATTGTTCAAATTGGCCCTTGATTTGCATTCTCTTTGGATTCCTACCTTTCGGATTTGGTTTGATATTTGGTGTAGGATATTTTTTGGAGGAAAAACGAAATTGGACATAGTATATTGGGTGATCGGAGACCTCTTTGGACCTTGAAACCTTGAGGAAGAGACAAGAAGAAAAGGAGTGAAACACTTTAGAGAGGAACACACATTATTTATTTGTATTACGCATTTTTGAGTTGTAAAATTGTATTGCTTTTGGATTTGTAACTCATAACCTTGTTAGGTATCTTGGGGTAGTCTGTGATACTCAATCCCATATCCTAACAAAGACTTGTAAACCATATTGAAAACGTTTTTAGTTGGTTAAAGTTTGAAGGTTCCAAAGTGCCTTCTAACTTTACCATTAGGCCGCATAGTCTAGTTTAATTGTTGTCTTTAACTGCTTATAATTTATTGTGTGTCTACTTGTGTATCAAACCTAATTCCATTTGAGAAGTTTGGTGCAAGAGAACTTGAGGTAAACTTTGGCTAGGAAAGGCTTGGATTTTAAGTGATCCTTAGTGATTCTCCTCTCTTTCCTGGAAGTGAACTTGAGATTATTTTGCCTCCTTAAATCTCTAAAGGAATTTACTTTTGAAATACAAGTTTGTGTGTGCATTACATATTTTGAATTTTTTTTAAGAATGTCTAAGGAACCTTCTTACCAAATTGATAGTGATTATAGTGAAGAGGCCCAACCAAATTTAGAACAAATGGCCAAGGAACTAAAATCACTAAAACTTTGGCAAAAGCAAGAATCCATTTTGAAAGAAAAAGAAATAATTGAAAGAGAACAATATCTTGAAACCTTAGAAGAAGAACTTAGAGTTCTAGCCCAAAAACAAGAAAAGGTCCAAGAAGAGATAAAGAAAAGTAGGAGTAGGAGTCACTCAAGGAGAAGTTCAAAAACTCCCACAGAAAACACATACCCTGAACAAGATAGTAGGACTGCTGCCCAATTCTACCAACATCCTCCACCTAGAAGGTATAGAAGGGAGAGTGAACAACCACCAAGAGATATTAGGCTAGACCTTCCTCATTTCCATGGGAAAGAAGATGTTGAGGCATACCTAGATTGGGAAATGAAAGTAGAACAACTTTTTGAGTGTCGTCAAATAATAGAGGAAAGGAAAGTTTCCCTAGCCACCCTAAGCTTTCAAGGGAATGCCATGTATTGGTGGACTTCCCTAGTGAGAGAAAGAAGACTCTCCAATTCCCCTCAAGTCCAATATTGGAATGACTTAAAGAGTGCTCTAAGAAGAAGACACATACCTTCCTACTACCATAGAGAGCTTATGGATAAACTCCAAAGGCTCCAACAAAGAACCATGAGTGTGGAAGAGTATAGGCAAAAGATGGAACTCTACATGATGAGAGCGGGAATTAGGGAAGAAGAAGGAACCACCATTTCTAGATTTCTAAGTGGTCTTAATCTTGATATTAGAGATAAAGTGGAGTTGTTGCCCTATCAAGATCTCAATGATTTGGTACAAATTTGCATAAAAGTTGAGCAACAACATTTGAGAAAAGGTTTGAAAATTGACCACTCTAACTCTAGTGTTAAGAAAGACTATAGGAGGGAAGGTAAGCAAGTGATGGAAGAGGAAACCTCTAGGAATCTGTGGAAGGAGAAAGAAAAAGATAGATCAAGGGAGGGAACATCATTACACACTCGTACTAGTGAAATTAAATGTTTTAAATGTCAAGGTAGAGGTCATATGGCATCACAATGCCCCACTAAAAGGACCATAATCTTGAGGGATGTTGACTCATATAGTAGTGAAGAGGAGGAGGAGAAAGACACAAGTAAGGATGAGAGTGAAGGAGAAGATTCCTACCCATGCGAGGGAGATCTCCTCATGATGAGAAGAGTTTTGAAGAATCAACCTAGTCCCCAAGTCCAAACCCAAAGAGAGAACATCTTTCATACAAGATGTCAAGTTTTAGAAAACACGTGTTCTCTTATTGTGGATAGTGGCTCATGTTGCAATTGTTGTAGCACTAGGTTGGTTGAAAAGTTAGCCTTAACTATATTGCCTCACCCCCAACCTTACAAACTTCAATGGCTTAATGATGGTGAAGACATGATAGTTAATCAACAAGTGAAGGTTAAGTTGTCCATAGGGAATTATGAAGATAGTGTGCTATGTGACATAGTACCTATGGAAGTTTGTCACATCTTGTTAGGAAGGCCTTGGCTTTTTGAAAAGGAAACCATACATCATGGTCGTACCAATGAGATAACCTTCAACCATAAAGATAGAAAGTTTGTACTTCATCCTCTCACACCATCTCAAGTTGAAATAGACCAAGTACAAATGAAAAATAAGAGAGAAAAGGAAAGAGATGACATTAACATATACAAAATCAAATGTTCAGAGTGTCAAAGCAATACACACATGTCCAATGAGTGTCCCAACAAAAGAGCCTTCATGTTAAGGGCCACAAGCTTGTGTGAAGATTCAAAAGGGGTATTCTTTCCATCTTCCTTTAGTAGATTGGAAAGACAAGACCAAATGAGACTTGGTGGTAAAAAAGGAAGTCACTCCAAATGCATATGCATTCAACACAAGATAAGCCGGGACTTAAAGGGAAAATACATAATTGGGTTGATTATTCTAATAATACTTACTTTATCTCTTGTTTTTTGCAGAAAGTTATTTGACCCCGGAGGGTTTTGTTGATACATAAGTTGATCAATATGAAGAAGAGGGTTTTTGAAGAAACTTAAA